>NC_090939.1:752013469-752638469 GCF_040938575.1 Ambystoma mexicanum
CATTCCCCAACAGGACTCTCCCAGGAACCTCACTCTGCACTCTACCAGTTATCTTTACAATCATGGCATTGCACTGGTTGAGAGCTGGTACTTGTGGAAGCATTTGAACAGGGCCTCCAGCAAGTTTAGTGAGGCATTTGGGTGCCTTAGCAACATCCTCTACCTTTCTAAAACATTTTTTTTTAAAAAATCATTCACTACAGTAAGTCTGGTCCCAGTGTCTCTAATAGCAGGGCTCTCCTGACCATTGACAAGAACAGTCTTTATAATACTCTTTATTATTGTCTGGGATAGAATTATAGACATCCAAGTTCTATTGTTCCCACAGACCCAGGGACACTAAAGAAACACTGGCTGAGACTTTCATGGGTTCCTCAGCCAGTAGGTGAAAGTTTCCACTTGCCATTTCTACCTCATCTTGGAGAAGGCTAAGGAGACAGTGTGGTTTCCTGAAGGTTTACCCTTCCATCTGGGATCCCCTTTCACATCGTCTGTAGACCCACAAGCATAACATTTTCCAAATGTTTTGATAAATGAGGGTTTCTGCTGACCTCTCTCTGGTTTGGCACCAGAGTTTTCACTAGCCTGATTCGGTTTCCTTTGTGGCTTACCCTTCTTATGCTTGTGGCCCTCTTTTGGATTGAAGGTATTAGAATTCTTTTTTGTATCTTTCTTGTGCTTCTTCCCCTCATCCTTCTGAGTTGCCCCAGACTCCTTGTGAGTAGCCCTGTTGGCAACCCACAAGTCAGCAGCCTTTTCTAACTATTGGTTCAAGTTCCTTAGAGTCAGGCAAATGCTGTATCAGCTCAGGAGAGCAGGCATCAAAAATAGATTTCTCATTCCTTCAAACCCTTTACCCAACCATCTACGTTTTTCAAACATTCACACCCCCAAGTAGCCCTGGGGTGCCATCATGCTTTTAGAAGTTCCTAAACCTCTTAAGGTACTGGGAAGGAGTTTTCACAAATCTAGCTATTAAAGCTAGCTTAACATCTTCATACTCCAATCTTTCATGTCCCCCCACCTCCATGACAGCATCAGTTGCAACCTGGGGGAGCCTAGACAAAAGCCAAGGAATCAACTGATTCCAAGTGAAACTCTGAATCCCATAGTTATACTCAAAAGAAGCCAACCAATCCAAAATATCAAGTCTCACCTCATACATACTCAAAGCTTCTTTAGGCATGCGAGGTCTCTTAGGACTGGAAGACTCTAGGAGAGAGCCATTTTCAAGAGACAATTTATTCATTTAAAGTGTGTGATTTCAATTCAAGTCCCTGTGGCTAAAGGTTGAGGCCCAAGAGCAGGTAGAGGGGCTGTGGGGATCGCATCCTGAGACGACTGACTCATCTGCCTCTTCAATAATATTAGAGTTAGACTCTAAATCATCATTTTCCTCATCAACATTATCCACATGTGGTGAGACATTCGGGGTTACAGCCCAATTTCTCAATCTTTGGTGTTCCAACAATCTTTCAATCAATTCATTTTTCTTTCCTTTAACAGCCAGGTTTATAAACTTTACACACATCTTTCAGTTGATCTACTGTAAGAATGACTAGGGAATCCTGTTTGTAGTTGCCGTTTCAGGTTCCCTCCCATGCCACTCCAGTAGGAGTGTGAATCACTGAATTCACCCACGCATGTGAGGGGATAGCATCGGACAAGTGGGTGTTGTCCACTGTGGCAGGCGGGTACTGCATCGAGCTGATTCAGAAACCACTATCCCGCCTGCCAAGACGAAAGAAACTAACAGCAGAAGAAAAAGCCTTACTGCTGGAGGAGATGAAGATGCTGCCCGAGAAGGACGCAACAGAAATCATCCTGGCAAACCAGGTAAACAAGGGTATTTATTCAACATACTACTTTGTCCCAAAAAAAGGCCTTACCATGCGCCCAGTATTAGATCTGCGAACAAATGTCAAACCACAAAAGTTTTGCACGACCACGCTTCAGGAGGTGATTGCGCTCCTGAAACAGGAGGACGTCATGGCGACATTGGATATGAAAGATGCATACTTTCATATTTCAATGCACCATATGCACAGAAAATACCTGCATTGAATGATGGCGATTGTACAACACCAGTTCAAAGTGCTCCCATTCGGCATCACATCGGCACCAAGGTGCTTGCAGTAGTTTTCAGCACACCTGCTCAGAATGTCCATCCTAGTATACCCTTATCTGGACACCTAGCTAATCACCTGGGTATCTCCTCAGATTTGCAAGTGAAATGTTCGAAAGACAATAAGCCTACTCTTCAATCTGGGTTTCTCTATCAACGAGAAAAAAAATAAAGTCTAGTCCCCAGCCAAATAAAACAGTTTCTGGGGGCTATCCTAAACACAAAGGAGGAGCTGGCATTCCCCTCAAACGAGAGTACAAAATATGCTGTTGTAGGCACCGCAATACAAACTCGGTCTCTAAATAATGGTATGCTAAGCAATGCGCTTGCTAGGGATGATGGCCTCTTGCATTTACTTGGTTCCTCACGCGCGCCTGCTCATGCATCCAAAGCAGGAATGGTGAGCAAAACAGCGCTCTCAGGTAAGCGGACAGTGGGACGATCTAGTGGTTGTTTTGTTAACAGTGGTTCTGGCTCTTTGCTGTTGGTCCAAGGACAACCTGTTAAAAGGAAAACCTTTTTGCGCTCCACCAGCCCAAGCGATCCTAACTACAGACTCCTCACTCGCCGGTTCGGTACGCACTACCTCCACCACACAGCCCACGGACAGTGGACACACGCTACTGCCCAAAGACACATCAACTTCCTGGAGCTCTTGGCAGTCCTCAAAGCTCTTTAGGCCTTTTCGCAACATCTCCAGGGTCAGACGGTGCATGTCCTCACAGACCGCACCACAGCCATGTTCTATCTGAACAAGCTGGGAGGCACACACTCTTGAAGTCTGCCCAAGGTATCCCAAAAAATATGGAAGTGGCCACTCAAGCGGATCATGTTCCTAACATCTCACCATGTCCCAGAGGAACTCCATTCTCTGGCAGACACTCTAAGCAGACACCCACTGCCAGAAAAATAAGAGTGGCAACTCAACAGATAGCCTAGACAGAATATTCTCACTTTGGGGTTACCCCTACTGCACTTGTTAGCCACAAAGCAAAATGCACAATGCCCAGACTTCGCGTCCTGGTTTCCCCAGCCAGGGTCAAAGGGGAATGCTCTGTGGATGAACTGGTCAGGGATATTTGCTTACATTCCGCTGCCCGCCCCCCAGCTCCCCCTTCCCGGATCCCTCTCCTGAGTAGGAGAGTGCATAAGATGCACCAGGAACAAGTAACTCTGATCCCGGTTGGTCCTATGTGGGCGAGACAGCCTTGGTTTTCACATCTGCTCAAGCACGCGAGCACAGCATGAAAAGTAAAAAAGAAATACATTTTTTTTTCTTTTCAGGTTGGAGGAAATGGGGAGGGGCAGCTCACATGGTCGGACTAGAGCAGGAGTGTCTCTGGCACCAATGAAAAAGTGCCCCCCAGTTGCAAATGAATATTCATTCATTTAGTCACAGACTGAATAGTACTAAAGGGGGTGTTTTTTGTTAAAATGTAAGCAAATTGTGATATTTAAAGAATATTTATTCAGCAACAATGGTCAAAATGACTAGCTGCATAGTGAAGTAACTCATGAAATTGTCCCACATTGGCCAAAAATGTAGCCCGTTTTGCCTGACCCATACTAGCATTTTGCATTTTTGGTACGGGCATTGCCCTATAGACCAGTCTGATCCTGGCGGCTCATCCATGATGGCGAGGGGGCGTCCACCCAGTGGCCCCTTCACCCATTATGAAGGAGCAAGCCCAGTTAAACACTGAGCCCTCCCTCAGCTGCTTTTTCCAGCTGAGGGAGTGCTTCTGGGCTGGCTGAACTGTTAAACGGCAACATTGTTTCCCTTTGACAGTTCACTTCCCCAGCCGCACATGCTCACTGAGCTAGCAAGGCTGGGGGCATTTTGCTTTACCAGCATTGCATAGCTCACTGGAAATGCTGGCTGGGGCACTTCATGTCTGTATGTGCGAGTGTGAGCTCCTGCCCTGGATGTGGACTACTGAACATTTTCCTGGACGATGGGCACTCCCTGTGCCTCTACTGCCTGCATACCAACCAGACGCGCGTGGAGGCCTGTGTGTTCTGCAAGGATATGGTGCCCCACACCATGAAGGACCATCGCGATCGGCTTAGCAAGTGGCTCCAGTCAGGTGAGCCCCAGTCACCCAGCCGCAAGAAGAAATCCAGGCGGTCTTCTAAGACCTTTGAGGGCACCCCGGCGACGGCGGCCCCAACAGAAGGCAAAGTACTGCGAGTCCGCAGGCACTGGGAGCACTGTTGGGGCGGGTACCTTGGAGGCCAGGTTGGGCGTAGCATCTCTGGCATCTTCAACCACGAGCCAACGGTCCGGCTCGGCGAAGAAAAGGAAGTCTGAGCACCCGGGTAAACTTCTCGGCACCGATGGCCAAGGGGGAACCGTGGCGTTGACCCTCCCTCTGCGGTGAAGGCACCAAGCATGACCAAGGTCGTTAAGGCCCAGATTCACCCCGCGAAAACCTCCATTTGAAGGAGTGGTGGCATCCCTGGCAAAGGCTGTCGATACAGATTCACAGGACACATGCCCCAAAGCCAGAGTTTCCCTGCCGGCCAGGAGGGAATCATCTTTTCAACTGGTAGAAGACACCGGTGAAGGCTATGCCGGTCATCTACCTGAAATTGCCTCCCTTGATCGAGAAGAAAGGGGGGGGGCAACGTAAGTCCTACAGGGCACGGACCTCTCCTCTGAGGAGGAGCTTGCTGTTCTCAAGACTGGCCTGGACCAAAGATTCGTTGAGTCCAGGTCCTACGGGAAGGCTGGGACACCGACTAAGAGGAGCAGGGCGTTCAGGAGCCAGAGGACACAACGCCTCTGCCGCCGCCCCTTCCACTGCAACCACCGCTGCCCCCGGCAGACATCTCTGTGGACATCCTTCAGGCACTACACACTCTGTCTCAGAGATTCGGACAAGGATGCCCTTGTCGCCGGCGGGAGACCCCATGGCATCTGGGCCGTCAGGAGAACCCCCACACAAGGAGAGAGTTCACCCTCCTTACCATCTGTGCCCCCCCCTCCCCCACCGAGGGAATGAGACGGAACCGGAGATGGCGCCGACGGGCATGGGTACGGACGACTATGGTGGAGTGGATCTCCCGTCCCCGCCACCCGACGAGATTGGCTCTTTTCACGCCATGATATTGCGGGCCTCGGGGTTGTTCCAACTGACTCCAGAGGAAAAGGATGGCTACCTGTATGCTGTTGGACGACATTTGAGATGAGGGACTGTCCCTCATGAAGAACCCATCCTCTGCACCAGCAAAGAGGGACCGGTACGGGAAAAAGTACAGGGTGCCGGATTCTGCACCCAAGAGCTTGAGATTGCAGCCTTCTCCCGATTCAGTGGTTTTGGCGGCAGGTAGGAAGAAGTCTGCGGGCTCCGCTGCGTCGACATCATCCCCCCCTCCCCACCTCCCCCTGGACAGCGAGGGAAAGAATCTGGACGCCATGGGACGATGAGTCATCTAGTCAGCAGCGACAACCATCAAGACTGCCAACGCCCTCGTGGCTCGTTACGACAGGGAGCTCTGTTTCAAGATCCCTCCCCTCCTGGACTTTCTGCCTGACAAGAGAGCGGAAGCGCTGGAGATACTACAGCAAGGTGAGGTGGCATCGGACCATGCCATCACGGTGGCCACGGACATCGCCGACATGGGGTTCCGCCAGATGGGCAACGGCGTTTGCTTTCGGCGGGGTTGGATGAAGGCCACTAACGTATGCCAGGAGGTGCAGTTGAAGGTGTTGGACATGCCCTTCGACTGGGATAACTTGTTTGGCAAGACGGTGGACGAATCCCTTCTGGCCATCAAGGCAGACACCGAGACAGCACGCGCTTTGGGCATGCTTCAGCAGCGACGGCCGTCCTTTCGGACCTCCGGAGGAAGTCCCAGGGTTCCTCCAAAAGCTTCGGTGGCTTCCTGTCATCCTACCGTCAACTGTCCCGTTCTTAGACCCAGGAGGCCTACAGGTGCCGCGGCAAGCCCGGTGGAGGTCGCCAAGTTCCCCAAGGCGGCTTCTTTACAGCAAAGCAGGACTGAAACGGCCGGGACATCGGGCGCCCACCCGCACACCCTGGTGGGAGGCCAGCTGGCGAGCTTCGTCGGCGTGTGGATGACCATCTCCACTGACCGTTGGGTGCTGGACGCGCTGGTCCACGGACACACACTGGAATTCTAATGGAAGTGTCGTCGTATACTACCCGTGGCCAGACCGGAAAGCCACGTCCCTCAGCTACTGCTGGAGGTGCAGGGCCATGCTAAGGAAGGGCGCAATAGAACTCTTCCAAACGAGATTCCGGGGCTCCGGAGTGTACTCTCGGTACTTCCTCATCAAGAAGACGGGCGGTTGGAGACCCATCCTCGACCTCCGCCGCTTGAACAAGTACATCAGATCACCGAAGTTCCGGATGGTCACCCTTCAGCACGTGTTAGGACAGCTGGAAGAAGGGGATATCCTGCCGTTTGTCTTAGAGGATGCCTACTTTCACATCCCCATCCACAAAGGACACGGCAAGTTCCTGCGCTTCGTGGTTCAAGGGCAGCACTATCAGTTCAAGGCCCCTCCCTTCGGACTAAAGTAGGCGCAAAGGGTCTTCACCAAGTGCCTGGTGACGGTGGCGGCGCGGCTGCATCTCGGAGGAATCCACGTTTACCCCCTACCTGGATGACTGGCTCATCTGAGCGAAATCGATGGAGATTGCCGTCGCTCAAACGGCGGAAACCGTCCAGCTGCTGACGGAGCTGGGGTTCTCGGCGAACTGAGCAATGTCTTGCTTGGTGCCATCACAAGACACAGTGTTTCTGGGGTCTCAACTCGACAGTGTCGTGCCTGGCGTCTGTCGGAGGAGAGGATGGCGGCCATCCTGGGCAAGGTACAACGGCTGTTGACATCGAAGATTGCAAGGGTAATGTCCATAAAATCGCTTCTTGGCATAATGTCGTCATGCATTTACCTCGTTCAACTGTGCAGGCTACGGATGCGGCCACTGCAAGAGTACTTTGACGCCCGTTGGATCCAGGTATCGGGAAGCTTCGGGGACAAGATATCTCAACGAGATGTTCTGTCGAGCGATACGGTACTGGGGTGTCCACGCGCCTCTGTCGCCAGGCACAGACTTCCAGACCCTGCCTCATCGGTAAACGGTCACGACGGACGCCTCCTTGGAAGGATAGGGCGCGCACAACGGAGGTCTCCATGCAAGAGGCCTGTGGCTGCTGAGAAGTCATTACATATCAACATTCTGGAGCTCCGGGCAGTGTTTTGGGCCCTCAAGTCCTTCCTTCCATCCCTCAAGGGCAAGGTGGTATGGGATTTCACGGACGACACCACCACAATGTTCTACATCTGGAAGCTGGGAGGGTAGAGCGGGGGGGGGGGGGGTAACCAGATCCCCAGCACTCTCCAGAGGCTCAGGATCTATTGCACTGGGCTGTGGCCCACAGGATTTTCCTCGTCCCGTTTCATCTGGCAGGAGTAAAGAACATAGACTCCCTCAGCAGGGAGCTGCACTTCTCCAGCATGGGGTCTGGCATGGATTCACATGCTCATGAATATTCCCCGTCGTCAGGCTGGGAATCCTCGGTAAAGAAAAAAACAGTATCAGTTTCGTTTCTGATCTGTCTTTCGTAGTAATAACCAATCACTGGTCTCTGCGTCATACTGACCACAGCCAATGACTGCCCTCTACCTAAGCACCGCCTCTGGCAGCCATCTTCAGATTTTTACCGCGCGTTCATGTGTTGGGATCCTCGTGCTATTGCTCTCGAGCGTTAGTGCTATTTTTTTTCACGTTTTTTCTCAAAAACTTCGTTTTTTCGGACAAAAGAGCCTCAAGCTCCACCAACTCTCCATCCGATCAACGGGGACCCGTGTCGGATTCGTCTGCGCCCCTCAAGGGTGAAGATCTCGTCGAGCTACGCTTTTGGAGGACTCCAGAAGCTTCTCAGGCCCGGACATGGCCCAGGAGAAGGGAAGCTCGACGCCCGGAAAGCTGTTCAGGGTCTGCCCTGGATGCCAGCTAGCAGAACGTCTTCAAGGAGGACGAACACTCTTTTTGCCTTTACTGCCTACATGAGGACAAGACGCACGTGGAGAAGGACTGTGCGTTTTGCGGCAACATGTCGGAGCGGACCATGAAGGACCGCCATCAACGTCTCGCCAACTGGCTGGAAGGGAAGAGCCCGTCCGGCGAGAAGAAGAGGAAGAAATCCGAGCGGTCTTCTAAGACCTTTGAGGACGCCCCGGCGACGGGGGTCCAACATAAGGCCAAGCACCGCGAGTCCGCTGGCACCGGGAGCGCCGAACGGTCGGGCTCTACGGGCGCCAGGCTGGGCGCACCCTCCCCGGCACCATCAACCACGAGCCAACGCTCTGGGTCGGGTAAGAGGAAGGCCGAGCACTCGGCGAGGCTCCTGGAGAGGCCCCGGTCGAGCTCGAAGGCGGAGGGGGAGCGAGGCACTGTCCCCCCCCCCCCCTCAAGGATAAGGCGGTGAGCGGACCTAAGGTGGTGAAGGCCTTAATCCATCCGGCCAAGCCCTCTATCGAAACTGTCGCGGCGGCCCTGGCTCAGCCTGTGGAGGCTACACCAGTGGTGGCGACCTCGGGGCTCAGAGTCTCCCTGCCACCTCGGAGGGAGTCCTCTTTTGTGCCCATCGATAGGACCCCCGTGAAATCCCCCGTGGGGAAGAAAAAGGGGGGCAGGGCGTCGTCGTAGATTCTGCCTCAACCTCGGAGGAGGAGCTGGTCGAGGTCTTAAGCCACGGCCTCGGCGTGGAAGAAGACCGGCCCGTCGGGATGGATCCCGACGCAGGTGACGCCCCTGATCGCCCGTCGGATTCCCCTCTGCCAGCGCCGCGAGACAGCTCGGCGGCCATTTTGTTGGCTATACAGTCCTTATGCTCAGAGATAAGGACGAGACTACCGTTGCCGACGGACCCTCTCCCGTCGGGGGACCCAGAACCAGGACCTTCTGGGGTTCCCCCTACCAAGAAAAGGAGGATCCACCCTCCTCCTCCTTTTCAGCCGTCGAGCCCCTTCCAGCCCTCCTCTCCGTCCACCCGAGGGGATGATACGGGGACTGACACGGCAGCGACGGGTACGGACGACGAGGTATACGACGAGGATGTACCGTCGTCGCCTCCCACCAGGGCTTCTCCGCCCGACGAGATTGGATCGTTCCACTCCATGATCACCAGGGCATCCGAGCTTTTCCAACTCTGCCCTGAGGAGAAGGAAGGTTTCCTTTATCAGCGGCGCGAGGCCAAGAGGAAGACTGTCCTCGCAGTGCCTCTATTGGACGACATTTGGGATGAGGGCCTCACCCTCCTCAAGAACCCTTCCACGACGCCAGCTAGAAGAGACCGGTACGAGAAAAAGTACCGGGTCCCGGACACGGCCCCCCTGTGCCTCCGGGCGCAGCCTACCCCGGACTCCGTCGTCTCCGCGGCGGCCAGGAAAAAAGCGGGGGGGGGGTGCGGCCTCCACATCGACTTCCCCACCGGACGGCGAGGGAAAGAAATTGGATGCTATGGGACGCAGTCATCTCGTCTGCAGCGACGACGATTAAAGCTGCCAACGCCTTGGCTATCGTGGCCCGATACGACAGGGAGCTCTGGTACAAACTGGCTCCCCTGCTGGACTTCTTGCCGGACGACAAGAGGGCAGAGGCCCTGGAGATCCTGCAGGAAGGTGAGGTGGCTTCGGACCACGCCATTACCGTTGCGACGGACATCGCCGACACTGGGTTCCGCCAGTTGGGCAACGGCGTTTGCCTTAGGCGGCGTGGATGGCTCAAGGCTACGGACTTCCATCAAAACGTTCAGAGCAGAGTCCTGGACATGCCGTTCGATGGGAACAACCTGTTTGGGAAAACAGTGGACGATTCCCTTCAGGCCATTAAAGCGGACACCGAGACGGCCCGGGCCCTTGGAGTTCTGCAACAACGACGGACGCCCTTTCGGAGCAGCGGAGGCAAGGGCGCCCCCAAAGGTTCCGGCGGCGGTTTCTTCTCCTACCGTCAAGCGGCCCGCTCGTGGTCTCAGGAGGCCTACAGAGGACGAGGCAAGTCTGGCGGACCCCGCCGTCGTCGCCAAGGAGGTCAAGGCGGCAAAGCCGCGTCGAAGCAGGATTGAACCGGCCGTGGGGTCGGGCCCCCACCGATGCACCCCGGTGGGAGGCCGGCTGGCGAGCTTCGTCAGCGTGTGGGAGTCCATCTCCACCGACCGTTGGGTGCTGGATGCCTTGACCCGGGGCCACGCGCTCGAGTTTCAAAGAAAGTGTCCGCGCGTCCCCCCCCGTGGCCAGGAAAGAACTTCACGTCCCTCAACTTCTCCTGGAGGTAAAGGCGATGCTCGGGAAGGGCGCCATCGAACTCGTCCCAAAGAGGCTTCGGGGCTCCGGAGTTTACTCGAGATACTTCCTCGTGAAGAAGAAGACGGGGGGAATGGCGCCCCATCCTGGACCTGCGACGTCTGAACAAGTTCATCAAGGCGCAAAAGTTCCGGATGGTCACCCTCCAGCACGTCCTGGGTCAGCTGGAGGAAGGAGACTTCCTGTCGTCGCTGGATTTGGAGGATGCCTACTTCCATATTCCCATCCTAAAGGGGCACCGAAAATTCCTCAGGTTTGTGGTCCAAGGGCGTCATTACCAGTTCAAAGCCCTCCCCTTCGGACTACGGTCGGCACCCAGGGTGTTCACCAAGTGCCTCGCACCGGTGGCGGCGCAGCTGCGCCGCGAAGGGATCCACGTCTACCCCTACCTGGACGACTGGCTCATCCGAGCCAAGACAAGGGAGCTCGCCGTGGTTCACACGGCAAGGACCGTCCAACTTCTCACGGACTTGGGATTCTCCGTGAACTACGCCAAATCCCACCTGGTGCCCGCGCAAGACGCTCTGTTTCTGGGAGCGAGGCTCAACACAGTGTCCCTTCTGGCCTCCCCGTCGGAGGAGAGGACCAGGACCATCCTGGGCAAGGTGCAGCGGATGTTGGTGGCCGACGCGGCCAAGGTGGTGAGGTCCATCAAGTCCCTCCTCGGAATGATGTCTTCCTGCATCTACCTCATTCCCATGTGCAGGCTCCGGATGCGCCCGTTGCAGGAGTTCCTGGACGCGCGCTGGATCCAAACGACGGGCAGCTTCGAGGAAAGGATCACACTCGACGAGAGTTTCCGACGAGCGATCCGGTGGTGGGGCACCCGCGCGCATCTGACGGCGGGCATGGACTTCCAGACCCCAGCCCACCAGGAGACAGTGACCACGGATGCCTCCCTGGAAGGGTGGGGAGCGCACACCGAAAATCTGCACGTAAGAGGCCTTTGGCTCCCGACAGAGAAATCCCTACATATCAACGTCCTGGAGCTCCGTGCAGTGTTTTGGGCCCTCAGGTCCTTCCTTCCGTCCCTCAAGGGCAAGGTGGTGAGGATCTTTACCGACAACACCACCACCATATTTTACATCAGGAAACAGGGCGGAACCAGGTCCCCAGCACTGTCCAAGGAGGCGCAGGACCTGTGGCATTGGGCAGTCGCCCAAGGGATGTTTCTGGTGCCGTTTCATCTGGCAGGGATAAAAAACACCATCGCCGACTCATTCAGCAGGGAGCTGCGCTCGTGCCACGAGTGGGAACTACGGCAGGATCTAGTGGATCGCCTCTTCCGACGGTGGGGCACACCCCAGATCGACCTGTTCGCGACGGCGACGAACTCCAAGTGCCGGAGGTTCGCCAGCAGGTTTCCCCAGGCGAGGAGCATGGGCGATGCTTTCTCGTTCCCCTGGGATGGCCTGTTCCTCTACGCGTTCCCTCCTTTGCCACTGCTAATCCGGCTCGTCAACCAGCTCAAGAGGTCACGGTGCAGGATGATCCTCGTCGCACCTGCGTGGCCGAGGCAGATATGGTTCCCGGACCTTCTGGACTTGTCAGCGTCCCCGCCAATCAAGCTGCCGGTGGACGCGGATCTGCCCTCCAGGGAAGGACGCGCCATCCTCCACCACGACCCGAAATCGCTGAACTTGCAGGCCTGGCTCCTGCAGCGCTAGAGTTTGGAGGATACGACATACCGGCCGACTGCAGAGAGGTTCTTGCAAAGGCCAGGGCGTCCTCGACTCTTAAATGCTACGGACACAAATGGAAGAGGGTCTCTGTCTGGTGCCACGCACAGAAGATTAACCCTCTACGGATTACGGCTCCCCAAGTACTGCCGTACCTGCTGACGCTGGCCAAAGCTGGACTGGCACACGCGTCCAAGATTCATCTTGCTGCGATCTCCCGATACACCAGAACCACGGGGCGGACGTCCTTGTGGTCTCATCGTCTGGTGAAAGAGTTCATGAAGGGACTGTTCAGATCGTTCCCGCCGGTGAAGGCTCCGGCCCCGGCGTGGGAGCTCAACGTGGTGCTGACCAAGCTCATGGGACCTCCGTTCGAGCCTCTGCACTCGGCCCCGTTGAAGTTTCTGTCTTGGAAAACAGCGTTTCTTGTGGCCATCACCTCCGCACGACGGGTGGGAGAGATCCAGGCCCTTTCCTGCAAGGCCCCGTACTTGACTTTTCACGACACGAGGGTAGTGCTCAGGACGCACCCCTCCTTCATGCCCAAGGTACCGTCGGACTTCCATCTCAACGAACCCTTGGTGTTGCCTGTATTCTTCCCGTTGCCTTCGTCGCCGGCTGAGAGGACTTTGCACTCGCTGGATGTGGCTAGAGCGCTGAAGTTCTACGTGGACCGCACGAAGTGTTTTCGGAAGACGTCACAACTCTTTGTGAACTTTGGACCTGTCAATCAGGGGAAGGCTCTCTCGAAGGCTTCCATTTCCAGATGGCTCTCCGGCTGTATCATGTACTGTCATCGGTTGGCAAACCGACCGCTGCCTGGCCGTCCGAGAGCCCATTCCACCAGAGCGATCGCAGCTACCACGGCGTTCCTTTCTGGTGTGCCCCTGCTGGACATATGCAGGGCTGCTACGTGGAGGTCGACGCACACCTTCACGAAGTTCTACTGCGTCGATCGGAATTCCAGGGAGGAGTCCAGGGTCGGCCAAGCAGTGCTGCGCAACCTGTTCGCCTGTTGTGAGCCTGGTGAGGAGGTAAGATGCTTAATGTTGAGTTTGATGCAATGCTTAATGTTGAGCCTTTGCCACCTCCCGTGGTTGTGCATGTGTCTACTGCTATGTATTCTTTATTCATGAGCATGTGAATCCATGCCAGACCCCATGCTGGAGAAGGAACAAGTTACTTACCTGTAACTGTTGTTCTCCAGCATGGGTCTGGCATGGATTCACATGCGAACCCTCCCGCCTACCCCTCTGCGGCTCTTCACTTGGTCATACTGCCACTTCACGTGCTTCCAAATCTGAAGATGGCTGCCAGAGGCGGTGCTTAGGTAGAGGGCAGTCATTGGCTGTGGTCAGTATGACGCAGAGACCAGTGATTGGTTATTACTACGAAAGACAGATCAGAAACGAAACTGATACTGGTTTTTTCTTTACCGAGGATTCCCAGCCTGACGACGGGGAATATTCATGAGCATGTGAATCCATGCCAGACCCATGCTGGAGAACAACATTTACAGGTAAGTAACTTGTTCCTTGTGCCACGAGTGGGAGCTTCAGCAGGATCAAGTGGATCTTCTGTTTCGACGATGGGGCAATCCCCACATCGATCTGTTTGCGACGACGAAGAACACCAAGTGCCGGAGTTTCGCCAGCAGGTTTCCCAGCCGGGGAACATGGGGGATGCGTTATTTCCCCTGGGACAACTTGTTTCTCTATGCGTTCCCTCCGTTGCCGTTGCTTCTGCGACTCCTCCATCAACTTGGACGGTCCTGGTGCAGGATGATCCTCGTCGCACGGGTGTGGCCGAGACAAATATGGTACCTGGACCTTCTGGACTTGTCAGCATCCCCTCCAGTCAGGTTTCCGACGAACGCAGATCCGCTCGCCGGGGAAGGAGGCGCAAATCTGCACCACGACCCAGGGTCGCTGAACGTGCAGGCCTGGCTCCTGCAGCACTAGAGTTTGGAGGATACAAGATCTCGGCAGACTGCAAGGAGGGCCTTTCCAAGGCCAGGGCTGCTTCTACTCTTAAGTGCTACGGACATAAATGGAAGAGGTTCTCCGTCTGGTGCAGTGCACAGAAGATCAACCCTCTACAGATTACAGCCCCTCAGGTGCTGCCATACTTGCTGTCGCTAGCCAAGGCGTGGCTGGCATACGCTTCCATCAAGATTCATCTCCCGCTACATCAGAACTCTGGGGCGGTCGTCGCTGTGGGTGCACCGCCTGGTCAAGGAGTTCATTAAAGGACTTTTCCATTCGTTCCCGCCGGTGAAGGCTCCGGCCCTGGCGTGGGAGCTCAATGTGGTACTGACTAGGCTCATGCATCCTCCGTTCGAGCCTCTGCATTTGGCGCCGCAGAAATTCCTATCGTGGGAGATGTTGTTTCTTGTGCCCATCACCTCCGCACGACGAGTGGGAGAGATCCAGGCCCTCTCCTGTAAGCCTCGGTACTTAAAATTCCAGGAAACGAGGGTCGTGCTGCGGACTCGCCCCTTCTTCATGCCCAAGGTGCTGTCTGACTTCCATCTCACCGAGCCCTTGGTGTAACCTGTTTTCTTCCTATCGCCTTCGTCGTTCGCTGTGAGGACTTTGCACTCACTGGATGTGGCTAGTGCGCTGAAGTTCTACATGGACCGCACAAAGAGTTTTCGGGAGACATCACAGCTGTTTGTGAACTTTGGTCCTGTGAACCAAGGGAAGGCCCTCTCCAAGGCTTCCATTTCCAGGTGGCTCTCCGGCTGCATCACCCATTGTCACCGGTTGGCAAACCGACCGTTGCCTGGCTGTCCGGGAGCCCATTCGACCAGAGCGATCGCTGCAACTATGGCATTTCTATCTTGTGTGCCCCTGCTGGACATCTGCAGGGCTGCTACGTGGAGGTCGACACACCTTCACAAGATTCTACTGCTTCGACCAGGATTCCAGGGAGGAGTCCTGAGTCCGTCAAGGAGTGCTGCGCAATCTGTTAGCTTGAAGGTGAGCCTGGTGAGGAGGGAAGAGTTGCTTAATGTTGAGATGTTGAGATGTTGAAATGCTTAATGTTGAGCCTTGCCACACCCGTGGTTGTGCATGTGCGTACTGCTATGTATTCTTTATTCATGAGCATGTGAATCCACGCCAGATCCCATGCTGGATAAGGAACAAGTTACTTATCTGTAACTGTTCTCCAGCATGGGTCTGGCATGGATTCACACGCGAACCCTCCCGCCTACCCCTCTGCGGCTCTTTTCTTGGCCGTACTGCCACTTTACATGCTACCAAATCCTAAGATGGCTGCCAGAGGAGGGGCTTAGGTAGAGGGCTGTCATTGGCTGGGAGCAGTATGGCCCAGAGACCAGTGATTGGTTGTTAGGAGAAAGACAGTTCAGAAACTGAGCTGATTTTTTCTTTTCCGAGGATTCCCAGCCTGACAACAGGGAATATTCATGAGTATGTGAATCCATGCCAGACCCATGCTCTAGAACAACAGTTACAGGTAAGTAACTTCTACGTTTTTTATTTTCAATGTGTATGGGTGCGTGTATGCTTGTTATGAGTTGAGTGTATGGTGATGTGTGTGTGTTTTGGTCCATTGAGCTGATTTAGGCGATTGGGAGGGTAGAGGGAGTAGGGCGGGTTGTACAACAAAGGCATTTTTAAAAATGCTTAAATGACTGTTGTACAATCCCTCTACTCACCTGCCAGAATCAGCTCTCCTTCGGCGCTGTGGAGCCCAGGGATGGTATTTCTTTTACTGGATATATATCATAGATGTCCAGTCAAAAATACCATGCATTCCCCCTTGGCACCCCGCACATAATCATGTTGATTGTGGGGAGCAGGGGACAGGCATGGTATCTTTTTACTGGGCATCTATTCTAGATGTCCAGTAAAATATGTCAGGCCTGCCCCTTGGGCCCCCCGCACCAATTGCAAACTGTTTGGATTTTTATCAAGTCTGCTCTAAAATGCAACATTTTAACCCATTATTTTAAATATATTCATGGGGAGAACCTCCCCCACCGAACCACCCTTGATTGGTTCGGGCTGCTCTCGGTCGCTATGGCATTTTGGGGGAAATATCTATGCCCCTCTAATTAAAAAATTAACCGGCCGCAACTGGCCCTCGGACTGTGTTGGGAACGGGGTGGGAGGAGCCCAGGGACTGTAGTGGCAGTACGATGGCCGGGAGAACTGGGATAGTGGTGGGAGCAGGGTGGGGAGATCCCATGGTCTGTGATGGGGTGGGAAGAGCCCAGGGACTGGGTAGGAGTGGGATGAGGGAGCCCAGAGACTCTGATAGGAGCAGGTGGGGGAGCCCAGGGACTATACTGGGGGTAGGGTGCGGTGAAGGTGTGCAATAGCTCATAGCCATTTGTACATACTGTGCATTTGGCCTTTTTGTGGGGGCCCGGCCTGCCCAAATTTTGCTCAGGGGGTACCCAGGCCAAAAACGTTTGAAGATCCCTGCCTTAGGTTTTCACCTAAGTTCATTTCAAAGTTCCATGTAAACCAATTATAGAACTTCCCACCACCTTTCAAAATCCTCAAACTCAGCAGAAAGAATCCTCATACACTGGATGTACGGAGGGCGGTCTTGTACTATGTGAACAAAGCAAAACCCCTAAGGAAAATGGACCAACTCTTTGTTTCCATAGTGCCTGGTAGAGAAGGTGATCACATATCAAAAAGTGCCATCACCAGATGGATAGTCTGATGCATACAACTCTGCTATTCCCTATCCAAAAAGGTTCTACCTTTTACCCCAAGATAACACGGTACCAGAGGTATAGAGGCCACCTTAGCTTTCATTGTAAACGTCCCTCTAGATGCCATCTGCCAAGCTGCTACACGGAGTTCCATCCATACGTTCACACAGCATTACTGCATTGACACACATTGTAAAGAAGATTCACAGACGGGACAAGCGTTTCTAAAACATCTTTGCTGCAGTACCTTCTAACTTCCCACCTCCTTCTCCAGATACTGCTCACTAATCTATGCAGATCATGTGATCTAAGCAGATGCACAAGC
Source organism: Ambystoma mexicanum (assembly GCF_040938575.1). Taxonomy (NCBI): domain Eukaryota; kingdom Metazoa; phylum Chordata; class Amphibia; order Caudata; family Ambystomatidae; genus Ambystoma; species Ambystoma mexicanum. The sequence goes on from NC_090939.1 coordinate 752,030,630, forward strand.
TCCAGAAGGGATACATTACTCACCGTAATCCTATTTCTGCTTGGATTCACATGCGTCCACCCTTCCTCCCCTACTGAAGTAGATGGCGCATGGATGTTTTCTGGGTTATCACCGTTTCTGCTTTACAATATCTGTACTCACGCTATACTTCATGCAACCGCATGTCAAACAATCTGAGGGACCTTGACACGTGAAGGACCATGGGTACAGTACACGTCACACTAGGTCTAGTGTTAATAATCATGCCCTGTTGACGTCTGTTTTCGAGTTTATAAAACAAATCTTGTAATACTGACTTCCACTAGATGTCAGAGTATGCAGAGCATGTGAATCTAAGCAGATACACAAGCACCAGAAATACGATTACAGTGAGTAATGTATCCCATATACATTCACCTAGTGCTCCAGATAAGATTTTGGGCTCGGAGTAACCCCATTTTTAAACTTTGAGAGTAAATACAATTTCAAGGGGTGTCCAGCAATTTCACAGAACAAAAATTCGAAAACATTAAATAAAAATATATATATTTCTGAGGCTTGTGGAATCTGCTTAGATCACATGTTATGCATAGGCTGACATCTAGTGGAAGCTGCAGAGTATTAGTTTGTTTTTAGAAACTCAAAAAGGAGCGTCAAACCAGGGCGTGCCATTAATACTATCCCTAGTGTGACGACCCCTGTACCCATGATCCCTCATGCATGTAGGACCCTCAGATTGTTTTTTTCTGCCATACTTGTCGGACGCATGTTGCGGAGTTCCCTTGGCATTGGCCAATTATACTAAAATTATTGTTAAACTGCCCCGTTCTCTTCCACCCTATGCCGAAGATCGACGTCGGAGAAGATCAAGGAAACGAGAACTCCACAACAGACTTTGGGCCTTGGAAGGCCTCTGGCCTCAGCCCTGTACAAGTAGAGAGAGTGGGGGGTGGGGTCATAAGGCTTTCCCACATTTATTTCCTACATATACCCGCCCGCTGCCAATTTGAGACATAAGGAGAGTACTGCTTTCAAATTATGCCCTAAGTGTAATAGGAAGTTTCCCTGGGTAGATGAGCACAATACGTGCAATCTGTTTCGAAGGGATTGGTTCCTCCGACGTATTCCACATCTGACAGGTAATCACCACAGCTGTGCTGGTTCAGAAAATTTTCTGCGTCTGATGTCGATACGCCCCTTCGAGGACCTCCTCCGACGGCTGACGTCACCCGATGGGGACCACGCCACCAATGACTGTGACAAATGCCAGTCTTTGACATCAAAGGCCTTGCGGGAGCGAAAGAAGAAGCTGTCGGTAGGTAGGGTTTCCAAGCCCCGAAAGTCGAAATCCGATGGGCGCTCGTCCGACGATTCGAGGGGCGACTCGCCTCATCGTCGGCTTAAGTACAGGGGGTCTCGGTCCCGGAGAGGTTCCCGCCATTCCTCTGCCTCCTCGAGGCATTCGCGGAAACGTAGTCACCGGTCGACTGCCTGGTCCTCATCCGAGGACTCCGCCAGACGGCAGATTGCTTGTCCCAACAAGCATTCCTCTCCTGCGGAATGGGATGTATTTCATACGGAGATGATGGCGATTTTCCGATCGCAGGGCTCCGTTCCGTCCACACCTTCGAAAGAAGTCGGCAAGGAATGTTAGGCAGGATCCAGTGCAGTGCCCTTAGGGACCGCTACACACATTTAAGACTACAGGTGGCAATTCAAGTTTTACCTTTGGTACAAGCCTATACTACTATGTTAAAGTGGTAGCAGTAGTGGAGCAGCCAGGCTTATCTCAAATGTGTAAGAGCAGTAGCAGAGATTACACAAAGGGACCACAATTACTGTGACTCAAGCAAACACTGACTCGAGATTTCAGGTAAAAAAATATAAGTACATTTATTTTAAACCATTTGTTATAAACACAACACTTCTATTAATTAAAAAACCACACGTAAAATACACCATCACTAACCAATTCACTTTGTACGGTATACTTCAAGGTAAGTACCTTGAGTTTTAGTGGACCGGAGTTGCGAAACAAAAGATGTTACCGGGAATACACTTGCGATCACTTTTTGACAGTAATGACAGTTCGGTCTTATTAAAGAAACTCTTATCCGCAGCAAGAAATTTTACCGGGGCAAAAACACACTTAGCACCTGAGATATCCAGAGAGTGTTGGGGGCAAAAATCATAGGCAATACTTTTGTCAAGGCAGACAGGACCAGAGAACACTCTTAGAAAGAAATTCAATAGGCCGAAGCCAGTGTCAAGTGGAACCGGGTTCCTGTTGTCGAGGATCACACAGTCGGATAGTTCACGATTCAACGTAGCCAGGAGTACTTAGATATTGTCAAGAGAGGAAGCAAAAGTTATAAGGAGGGAAGTCGAGGGCAAGCCTTGGAGGCGGAGAAAAGGGATTCACCCTAATTCCTCGAGCAGAACACAGTAACTTATTCAATGAAGACGCTGGTGCCACAGCAGTTGTTCCTGGTAGTTTCCTGCAGACCCTCGGTTCCTGGAGCTTTGATCCTAAGGAGGACGTCTGGAGGGGTCTGCACCACACAGGGATGAAGCCGGCAGCAGCGACGGTGAATAAAAGGTGCGCTCCTTGAAAACAGGAGAAGGTCTTCAGATGGCTATCCGGACCACTACAGGAGTGTGCAGCGATTTCAACCACGAAGAGGGTCCTCTGGCTGTAGAAGATGAGCTGGTTATCCCGACGTAGCTCAAGGGAAGAAGACTCCAGACTGGATATTCTCTGGTCGTCGAAGGGTAGATGGCTCAGGACTGCGGCAGTGCTTCACCGGGACAGGATAGTTACAGCAGTCGACTTCTCAGTTTCTATTCGGTTCCTTGTAGTTCCAGGTGCGACTCGAACTTCTAGCCCAATAACCTGCCTTTTATGCGAAAATCCCCCATTCACACAGCCTGGCTGTCACTCACGCATCGGGGGGGGGGCCCGGACAACTACCTCAGCCAATCATGGCAAAGTGTGACTTGGGTTTCCTAGGATACCCTGTGCAGGGGGTGACTACACCCTTCCCTCACATTCAGCCCACCTAGACACTCGGGCGCCTAGAGGACTTCTTGGCAGAAGCCTGCCAAAAGACAGAACAAAGAAGGCAAACCTGGTTTGCCGCACAAAGTAAAACACAAAAAGGACTTTAACAAAAAGAAATGGCGAATAAACCTGACCAGAGCCAAAAGAAAATATTTGGTGAAGTGGGTTGAAGTTCGAGGCTAATATAATAGCCTAAAAAAATACCATGTTTATATAGTATAATCGCGCTAGAAAAGTTAGGGTAGATACCACTGCCACCAGCCAAGTCTAAATGTTAAGAGCGAAACAGTGCTCTAGGAGGTACAGATAAAAAGGGGTAAGGATTAACCCTTTCCAGTACTCCATGTAAGATGGGGTGTACGGGATCTGTGGCAAATGACTAAGTAAAGTTAATGGCAACTTTACCTTTTCTGGGGGACAGTAGTCAGCCTCAGAAATGGAGTCGGTGGGAAGTCTAAAAGACAACCCTGTGTCACTGCACTGAAGGTGCTGTGTAACACACAAATGAAGAGGGCTACTGAAGTGGTGTACTCCAGAGTCCACAATCACAAAAACAGATGAAATACACATGACAAAATACAAGTAAGAGTGGAGAAAAGAAGGGTACACTCTTACCAAGTGGAAAATAAACTCCAGAGATCCAGCAAAGTTGCTGAGGGACTCACTAGGTAAGGGAAATTAGCCATTGAATGAGAATTCTCCCTAACAAGGAATGCGCTAGGGCCACCGTTCGCATGCCGTCGGGCTCGGGCGGTCAGCGCGATCACCAGGAACCTTCCAGGTTCCGGTCGGACAAGGTGGATCGCTCCAGCCATGCCCGCTCCCGGTCCCGGTCCTCGACGCCCTCGAGACCGGTAGAGCCTGTGAGGTCTTCTAAGAAGATGTCAACGCCATCGGCGCCGAGGCCGTCGAAGGACACGCTCGGGGCACCGCCCTCGAGGTCTGTCGAAGCCATCGGTGCCACGCTCGACACCGATTTTGACGACGCCCTCAATGCCTTTTTTGGAGGCTTTACCGGAGGTACCCCGTACATCGGTGGAAACTCCGAGGAAGGCACTGAAGAAGTCGGTAAGGCCTGAATTTGAGCCTTTTTCTGTGCCCTCGTCCAGGGATTTTTTCCAGCCTCTGGATTACATCTCTGAGGTGAATGAAGGGTCTGAGGAAGGTTTGGTGCCTGATGAGGTTCATGATGACTTGTTATCTAGTCATCGCCAGTTGGAAGACCTGCGTCAGTCTTTGCACGATGCCAATGGTCTTGATACCTCCCCGGAGGTTGAGTTTGGCAGGCCTGAGCCTGGTACGCATGCTGAAACTTCGTACAGGAGGCTCATGTCGAGGGTGATGGAGTACTTGGGGTGGTCTGCGCCACCAGTGGATTTTCTGCAGGATAACCTGACAGATAAAAAGACAAAGAAGGGTGGCAGCGGCTTGGACTGCTCCGAGAGTCTCCCGGCAGTGAGCAAGTTGTTGCCGAAGAAATACTGTCCAGCCAATACCGACCCCTGCTACTTGACAGCGCACCCCTCTCCGGAGAGTTTGGTGGTGCAGGCGGCTAGGGCTCCGGCAAAGCAGGCGTCGTACCCTACCATTCGTCCTGATGGGGACGACAAACGTTTTGATGGCTGGGCCAAGAAAGTGTTTTCTTTAGGGGGTATGGCTTTACAGGCAGCCAACTCTGTGTGTGCCTTAGCATGATTCACTCACTCTGTGGAATTGTGTTTTTTTGGTGGCTGAACATATTCCCAAAGGGGAGGAACAGGATGGTTTTCTTGCCCTTGTTCAGGATGGCAAGGATGCCATGTGTGAATCCGTTCATTCGGGTCTGGACATGGCAGACTGTGTCAGCCGGTCCATGGCGGCAAACACCGTGATGCGCAGATTTGCGTGGTTGCGGAAGTCTGGGTTTGCTCCTGATGTACAAGCCCGGCTTCTCAACATGCCCTTTGATGGTGAACATCTTTTTGGCAGCAAGGCTGACGAGAGCCTTGAGAGGTTGCAGACCTCCAAAGCTGCAGCAAAGTCGTTGAGCGCTGCAGTTCGCCAACCTTTGCCTTTTCATCCTAGGGGACAGCAATGGAGGGGAGGTTCCTTTCGATACTACTCTTCCTTTGGTAGGTCGAGGGGAGCTGCAAGTCAAAGGGTCCACCGTAGGAGTACCAGAGGTGGAAAACGAGGTACTTGAGGTGCCAAGGCCGCTCGGGCAGTTTCCTCTTTGCCCTCATGCACTGCCGCAGCCGTTTCAGCTCAGTCATGAAGCCATGTCCCATGGTTCACCGGTTGGGGGAAGGCTGGCGCAGCATCTTGTAGAATGGCCTGCCATTACTTCAGATGTGTGGGTTCCGGAGATCATAGCCCACAGCTACTGTCTTCCTTTCCGGCAAAGGCCTCACGACAATCCACCAGGGAATCTCTCAAGAGTCCGGATCCGCTCCTTGCGTAGGAAATCCTATCCCTGCTGGAGAAAGCCGCCATAGAACTGGTGCCTGTAGCGGAAAGGAACAAGGGATGGTATTCCCCTTCTCCAGCATGGGGTCTGGCATGGATTCACATGCTCATGAATATTCCCCGTCGTCAGGCTGGGAATCCTCGGTAAAGAAAAAACCAGTATCAGTTTCGTTTCTGATCTGTCTTTCGTAGTAATAACCAATCACTGGTCTCTGCGTCATACTGACCACAGCCAATGACTGCCCTCTACCTAAGCACCTCCTCCGGCAGCCATCTTCAGATTTTTACCGCACGTTCATGTGTTGGGATCCTCGTGCTATTGCTCTCGAGCGTTAGTGCTATTTTTCGCGCTTTTTCACAAAAAAACTTTGATTCTTTCGGTCAAAAGAGCCTCAAGCTCCACCGATCCTACATCCGATCTACGGGGACCCGTGTCGGATTCATCTGTGGCCCTCAAGGGTGAAGATTTCGTCGAGCTACACTTCGGAGGACTCCAGAAGCTTCTCAGGCCCGATCTCGGAGATGGCCCAGGAGAAGGGAAGCTCGACGCCCGGAAAGCTGTTCAGGGTCTGCCCTGGATGCCAGCTGCAGAACGTCTTCAAGGAGGACGAACACTCTTTCTGCCTTTACTGCCTTCATGAGGACAAGACGCACGTGGAGAAGGACTGTGCGTTTTGCGGCAACATGTCGGAACGGACCATGAAGGACCGCCATCAACGTCTCGCCAACTGGCTGGAGGGTAAGAGCCCGTCTGGCGAGAAGAAGAAGAAATCCGAGCGGTCTTCTAAGACCTTTGAGGGCGCCCCGGCGACGGGGGCCCAACATAAGGCCAAGCACCGCGAGTCCGCTGGCACCGGGAGCGCCGAACGGTCGGGCTCTACGGGCGCCAGGCAGGGCGCACCCTCCCCGGCACCATCAACCACGAGCCAACGCTCTGGGTCGGGTAAGAGGAAGGCCGAGCACCCGGCGAAGCTCCTGGAGAGGCCCCGGTCGAGCTCTAAGGCAGAGGAGGAGCGTGGCAGTGCCCCCTCCCTCAAGGATAAGGCGGTGAGCGCACCTAAGGTGGTGAAGGCCTTGATCCATCCGACCAAGCCCTCTATCGAAACGGTCGCGGCGGCCCTGGCTCAGCCTGTGGTGGCTGCACCAGTGGTGGCGACCTCAGGGCCCAGAATCTCCCTGCCTCCTCGGAGGGAGTCTTCCTTTGTGCCCATCGATAGGACCCCCGTGAAACCCTCCGTGGGGAAGAAGGGGGGGCAGGGCGTCGTCGTAGATTCGGCCTCAACCTCAGAAGAGGAACTGATCGAGGTCTTAAGCCACGGCCTAGGCGTGGAAGAAGGCCAGCCCGTCGGAATGGACCCCGACGCAGGTGACGACGACGACATCGTCGAGGATACCGACGGGGCCCCTGCTCGCCCGTCGGATTCCCCTCTGCCAGCGCCGCAAGACAACTCGGCGGCCATTTTGTTGGCCATACAGTCCTTATGCTCCGAGATAAGGACGAGGCTACCGTTACCGACGGAGGAACCTCTCCTGTCGGGGGATCCAGAACCGGGACCTTCTGGTGTTCCCCCTACCAAGAAAAGAAGGATCCATCCACCACCTCCTTTTCAACCGTCGCGCCCCGTCCAGCCCTCCTCCCCGTCCACCCGAGGGGATGATACGGGGACTGACACGGCAGCGACGGGTACGGATGACGAGGCATACGACGAGGATTTTCCGTCGTCGCCTCCCACCAGGGCTTCTCCGCCCGACGAGATCGGATCTTTCCACTCCATGATCTCCAGGGCTTCCGAGCTTTTCCAACTCTGCCCTGAGGAGAAGAAAAAGGAAGGCTTCCTTTATCAGCGGCGCGAGGCCAAGAGGAAGACTGTCCTCGCAGTGCCTCTGTTGGACGACATTTGGGATGAGGGCCTTTCCCTCCTCAAGAACCCTTCCACGACGCCAGCGAGAAGAGACCGGTACGAGAAAAAGGACCGGGTCCCGGACACGGCCCCCCTATGCCTCCGGGCGCAGCCTACCCCGGACTCCGTCGTCTCCGCGGCAGCCAGGAAGAAAGCGGGGGGGGGGGGGTGCGGCCTCCACGTCGACTTCCCCGCCAGACGGCGAGGGAAAGAAATTGGATGCTATGGGACGTAGAGTCATCTCGTCGGCAGCGACGACGATTAAAGCGGCCAACGCCTTGGCTATCGTGGCCCGCTACGACAGGGAGCTCTGGTTCAAGATGGCTCCCCTGCTGGATTTTCTGCCGGACGACAAGAGGGCGGAGGCCCTTGAGATCCTGCAGGAAGGTGAGGTGGCTTCGGACCACGCCATCACCGTGGCGACGGACATCGCCGACACTGGGTTCCGCCAGCTGGGCAACGGCGTTTGCCTTCGACGTCGTGGATGGCTCAAAGCTACGGACTTTCGGCAGGACGTCCAGACCAGAGTCCTGGACATGCCTTTCGACGGGAACAACCTGTTTGGGAAGACAGTGGACGATTCCCTTCAGGCCATCAAGGCGGATACTGAGACGGCCCGGGCCCTTGGAGTCCTGCAGCAACGACGGACGCCCTTTCGGAGCGGCGGAGGCAAGGGCGCCTCCAAAGGTTCCGGCGGCGGTTTCGCTTCCTACCGTCAAGCGGCCCGCTCGTCGTCGCAAGAGGCCTACAGAGGACGAGGCAAGTCTAGCGGACCCCGCCGTCGTCGCCAAGGAGGTCAAGGCGGCAAGGCCGCGTCCAAGCAGGATTGAACCGGCCGTAGGGTCGGGCCCCCACCGAAGCGCCCCGGTGGGAGGCCGGCTGGCGGGCTTCGTCAGCGTGTGGGAGTCCATCTCCACCGACCGTTGGGTGCTGGACGCCCTGGCCCGGGGCCACGCGCTCGAATTTCAAAGAAGGTGCCCGCGCGTCCCCCCCGTGGCCAGGAAAGAACTTCACGTCCCTCAACTTCTCCTGGAGGTAAAGGCGATGCTCAGAAAGGGCGCCATCGAACTCGTCCCAAAGAGGCTTCGGGGCTCCGGAGTCTACTCGCGATACTTCCTCGTGAAGAAGAAGACGGGAGGATGGCGCCCCATCCTGGACCTGCGACGTCTGAACAAGTTCATCAAGGCGCAGAAGTTCCGGATGGTCACCCTCCAGCACGTCCTGGGTCAGCTGGAGGAAGGAGACTTCCTATCGTCGTTGGATTTGGAGGATGCCTACTTCCACATTCCCATCCTAAAGGGGCACCGAAAATTCCTCAGATTCGTGGTCCAAGGGCGTCATTACCAGTTCAAAGCCCTTCCCTTCGGACTACGGTCGGCACCCAGGGTTTTCACCAAGTGCCTCGCACCGGTGGCGGCGCAGCTGCGCCGCGAGGGGATTCACGTCTACCCCTACCTGGACGACTGGCTCATCCGCGCCAAGACGAGGGAGCTCGCCGTGGTCCACACGGCAAGGACCGTCCAACTCCTCACGGACCTGGGATTCTCCGTGAACTACGCCAAATCCCACCTGGTGCCCGCGCAAGTCGCACTGTTTCTGGGAGCGAGGCTCGACACAGTGTCCCTTCTGGCCTCCCCGTCGGAGGAGAGGACCAGGACCATCTTGGGCAAGGTGCAACGGATGTTGGTGGCCGACGCGGCCAAAGTGAGGTCCATCAAGTCCCTCCTCGGGATGATGTCTTCCTGCATCTACCTCATTCCCATGTGCAGGCTCCGGATGCGCCCGTTGCAAGAATTCCTGGATGCGCGCTGGATCCAGACGACGGGCAGCTTCGAGGAAAGGATCAAGCTCGACGAGAGTTTCCGACGAGCGATACGGTGGTGGGGCACCCGCGCGCATCTGACGGCGGGCATGGACTTCCAGACCCCAGCCCACCAGGTGACTGTGACCACGGATGCCTCCCTAGAAGGGTGGGGAGCGCACACCGAAAATCTGCACGCAAGGGGACTCTGGCTCCCGACGGAGAAGTCCCTGCATATCAACGTCCTGGAGCTCCGTGCAGTGTTTTGGGCCCTCAGGTCCTTCCTTCCGTCCCTCAAGGGCAAGGTGGTGAGGATCTTCACCGACAACACCACCACCATGTTTTACATCAGGAAACAGGGCGGAACCAGGTCCCCAGCGCTGTCCAAGGAGGCGCAGGACCTGTGGCATTGGGCCGTCGCCCAAGGGATTCTTCTGGTGCCGTTTCATCTGGCAGGGATAAAAAACACCATCGCCGACTCACTCAGCAGGGAGCTGCGCTCGTGCCACGAGTGGGAACTACGGCAGGATCTGGTGGATCGCCTCTTCCGACGGTGGGGCACACCCCAGATCGACCTGTTCGCGACGGCGACGAACACCAAGTGCCGGAGGTTCGCCAGCAGGTTTCCCCAGACGAGGAGCATGGGCGATGCTTTCTCGTTCCCCTGGGAGGGCCTGTTCCTCTACGCGTTCCCTCCCTTGCCTCTGCTAATCCGGCTCGTCAACCAGCTCAAGAGGTCACGGTGCAGGATGATCCTCGTCGCACCTGCGTGGCCGAGGCAGATATGGTTCCCGGACCTTCTGGACTTGTCAGCGTCCCCGCCAATCAAGCTGCCGGTGGACGCGGATCTACTCTCCAGGGAAGGAGGCGCCATCCTCCACCACGACCCGAAGTCGCTGAACTTGCAGGCCTGGCTCCTGCAGCGCTAGAGTTTGGAGGATACGACATACCGGCCGATTGCAGAGAGGTTCTTGCAAAGGCCAGGGCGTCCTCGACTCTTAAATGCTACGGACACAAATGGAAGAGGTTCTCTGTCTGGTGCCACGCACAGAAGATTAACCCTCTACGGATTACGGCTCCCCAAGTACTGCCGTACCTGCTGACGCTGGCCAAAGCTGGTCTGGCACACGCGTCCATCAAGATTCATCTTGCTGCGATCTCCCGATACACCAGAACCACGGGCCGGACGTCCTTGTGGTCTCATCGTCTGGTGAAAGAGTTCATGAAGGGACTGTTCAGATCGTTCCCGCCGGTGAAGGCTCCGGCCCCGGCGTGGGAGCTCAACGTGGTGCTGACCAAGCTCATGGGACCTCCGTTCGAGCCTCTGCACTCGGCCCCGTTGAAGTTTCTATCGTGGAAAACAGCTTTTCTCGTGGCCATCACCTCCGCACGACGAGTGGGAGAGATCCAGGCCCTTTCCTGCAAGGCCCCGTACTTGACTTTCCACGACACGAGGGTAGTGCTCAGGACGCACCCCTCCTTCATGCCCAAGGTACCGTCGGACTTCCATCTCAACGAACCCTTGGTGTTACCTGTGTTCTTCCCGTCGCCTTCGTCGCCGGCTGAGAGGACTTTGCACTCGCTGGATGTAGCTAGAGCGCTGAAGTTCTACTTGGACCGCACGAAGGGTTTTCGGAAGACGTCACAACTCTTTGTGAACTTTGGACCTGTCAATCAGGGGAAGGCTCTCTCGAAGGCTTCCATCTCCAGATGGCTCTCCGGCTGTATCATGTACTGTCACCGGTTGGCAAACCGACCGCTGCCTGGCCGTCCGAGAGCCCGTTCCACCAGAGCGATCGCAGCTACCACGGCGTTCCTATCTGGTGTGCCCCTGCTGGACATATGCAGGGCTGCTACGTGGAGGTCGACGCACACCTTCACGAAATTCTACTGTGTCGACCGGGATTCCAGGGAGGAGTCCAGGGTCGGCCAAGCAGTGCTGCGCAACCTGTTCGCCTGAGGTGAGCCTGGTGAGGAGGTAAGATGCTTAATGTTGAGTTAATGTGATGCTTAATGTTGAGCCTTTGCCACCTCCCGTGGTTGTGCATGTGTGTACTGCTATGTATTCTTCATGAGCATGTGAATCCATGCCAGACCCCATGCTGGAGAAGGAACAAGTTACTTACCTGTAACTGTTGTTCTCCAGCATGGGTCTGGCATGGATTCACATGCGAACCCTCCCGCCTACCCCTCTGCGGCTCTTCACTTGGTCATACTGCCACTTCACGTGCTTCCAAATCTGAAGATGGCTGCCGGAGGAGGTGCTTAGGTAGAGGGCAGTCATTGGCTGTGGTCAGTATGACGCAGAGACCAGTGATTGGTTATTACTACGAAAGACAGATCAGAAACGAAACTGATACTGGTTTTTTCTTTACCGAGGATTCCCAGCCTGACGACGGGGAATATTCATGAGCATGTGAATCCATGCCAGACCCATGCTGGAGAACAGTTACAGGTAAGTAACTTGTTCCATATTTTTTGATCCCAAAAAAAGACGGGGGATTGAGACCCATCATGGACTTAAGTGGTTTGAACAAGCTCCTCAGGAAGGACAAGTTCAAGATGGTAACTCTCTCTCTCTCTCTCTCTCTCTCTCTCTCTCTCTCTCTTTCTCCCTCTCTATTTCTCTCTCTCTAGCCCTCCAGGCCCTTCAACTTCAGGACTGGTTGGTGTCTCTCAGCCTCAAGGACGCTTACTTTCATGTGCCGATTCATCCCAAGCACAAGAAGTCCCTGAGGTTTGCGGTTGGCGACTCGCACTTTCAGTTTCGGGTCCTGCCGTTCGGATTGACCTCCGCCCTAAGGGTCTTCACCAAGCTCCTGGTGGTGGTGGCAGCGCATCTCAGGAAAGGGGGGGGAATTCACGTGTACCCCAACCTGGACGATTGGTTGGTCAGGGCGCGCTCTCCCGAGCAAGCCCTGGATCATCGGTCAATCACCTGCCACTCCCTTCACAGGCTGGGCTTCTCCCTCAACTTAAAGAAGTCCCACTTGACACCTACCCAGCGGCTCCAGTACATCGGAGCAGTGCTCAACACATCCCTGGGGCTGTTTTTTCCTCCCCACGTGAGGGCTCCTCACATTCTGTCAATGGTGAACAAGTTTCAACAGGCCCAGAGTCTCCCGGCGTTCGAGTTCTTGAGGTTGCTCGGCCTCATGGCATCCTGCACTCTCCTGGTGCCAGAGGCCAGGCTGCGGATGAGATATCTGCAGTGGTGGGGGGCGGCTCCATTTTGGCTACCCTGGCCGGAGGTGACTATCGTGACGGACGCATCCCTCAAGGGATGGGGAGCTCATGCCAACGAGTTGGCAGTCAACGGTCTTTGGTTTCTGTCGGAGTCCAGACTCCATATCAATTTGTTGGAGCTGAGGGCTGTCAGGCTAGCCCTGAAGGCTTTTCTGCCGTCTGTGCGGGGGAAGACTGTCCTGATTCTGACAGACAATACAGTGGCCGTGCACTACCTCAACAAAAAGGGGGGGGGGCAGGGTCTCTCCCTCTGTGCAGAGAGGCGATGCAGCTCTGGTTCTGGGCCATCCAGCAGGAAGTTTCGATCTCGGCAGTTCACTGGCCGGAGATTAAAACGTGGCGGCGGACGCTCTGAGCAGGCAGAGCACGATCTCTCAGGAGTGAGAGCTGGCTCAGGAGATTCTCCTGGAGATCTTCGCCCTTTAGGGGACCCCACAAGTGGATCTCTTCGCCACCAGTGTCAACCGAAAGTGTGATACTGCTCGCGAGAATTACCTCCAAAAGGAGCCTTTTCAGGGCCGCGTTCATAGTGGAGTGGTCCTTCCCACTACTGTACGAGTTTCCTCCAGTCCAAGTCATTCCACAAGTGCTGTGGAGGTTACTGAGGTTCGTTTCCCGAATGATCCTCATTGCTCCGGCCTGGGCCAGGAGAACGTGGTACCCGGACCTTCTCGACATGTCCCTCTGCCTTCCACGCCGTCTTCCCTACCTAGTCGAACTGCTCTCACGTGAGTGGGGTCAGGTTCTCCATCCAGAAGTCAAGTCCCTCAACCTTCATTCTTCGCTTCTGAAGGGTTGAGGTACAAGGATTGGGATCTCCCTGAAGACGTGATGGAGGTGTTGCTTTCGGCCAGAAGGCCGGCAACAAAGTCCCTGTACCGTTGCCGTTGGAGAAAGTTCTGCGACTGGTGCAGGGTTAAGAATGTGGATCCTTTTTCATGTGCCATTCCTGTGGTTCTGTCTTTTTTGCTTCCGTTAGCCCACAAGGGCCTGCAAGTGGGTACCAATAAGGGTTACCTGGCCGCTCTGTCCATATTTAAGCGCTCGTCTGAGGAGTGTTGTTATTTTTAAATTGCTTTGATTTCTCAGTTTCTGAAAGGGCTCACTAATGTGTTCCCACTGTCACCTTTCTAGGTGCCCGGTTGGGATTTGAACCTGGTTCTAAAATTCCTCATGGGAGCTCTGTTTGAGCCTTTACATTCTTGCCCTTTGAGACTGTTGACCTTAAACTGTATTTTTAGTTGCGGTTACTTCCGCTCGCAGAGTGAGTGAGTTACAGGCACTTTCCTCAGGGTCTGTCCTTCTTTTCTTCCAAAAGTTGTCGGAATTTCATTTAAACCAGAAGGGCATTCTTCTGGCGTTCTATCCTCCTTCGCATCCTGTTGAGGAAGAGGAGAGGCGCCATAGGTTGGATCGTAGGAGAGCTTTAAGTTTCTACATCTCACGCATGTCCCGGGTCAGAGTGGACGATCAACTATTTGTAGGATACGCTGGAAGGCGTTTGGGACAAGGTGTTACTAAAAAACTTTGTCTAGATGGATTATCTTGACAATTTCTGAATGTTACCGCTTGGCGGGTAAGGACCCTCCGGTAGGCTTACGGGCCCATTCTACTAGAGGTGTGGCTGCCTCTACTGCCTTGGAGAGGGGTGTTCCCATTCGTAACATTTGTGAAGCAGCCACATGGGCCTCTGTCCACACTTTAGTTGAACACTACCCCTTGGATACTATCCATGGGCAAGATTTGGCCTTTGGCAAGGCGGTCCTCTATTCTGCAATTTAATTGGGCATTCTAAAATTCAAAATTCTTTTTCCACCTCCTAACATTAGTACTGCTTTGGGAGTCTGTCATAGATGTGGAATATGTCGGAGGAACCAATCCCTTTGAAGAACAAGTTACTTTCTTACCTGGCAACGTTCTTTCGATGGGATGTTCTGACGACGTATTCCACATTCCTCCCTCTGTATCTGCCCCTCTACAGAATTTCTCATGCGATTGCAGTTTTCGTTTCCGCAAGGCTTTCTTTAGTCATTCTGGCAGAAGATTGGTGCCCCACGTTCTGCGGAAAAAACTACAACTGAGGCTACGGGCGTCGTGCGTCCTACATATAACATCGGGTGACGTTGGCCATCAGATGAGGTCCTCATCGACGTCATAGACGCAGGACGCAGACGCCGAACATTTTCCAAAGCAGCACAGCTGTGGTGATTACCTGCCATAGATGTGGAATACGTCGTCGGAACTTCCTATCGAAAGAACGTTACCAGGTAAGAAAGTAACTTGTTCGTCTCCCACAAGACCATCCCAAGGCTACCTGTCGAGATTGCAAGCTCTTCAAGCCGGAAACACTTAAGGACTGCTCCACTAAACGCTGGGCCCACTACGCCAGGCAAGTAGAGGCCATGGACGCCAAAGGGTCATTTAGCAATGGCAGCAACGCCGCCGTGTCGGACGGCGAGGGCAGAGGGGTGGCCACAGGCACCCACGCAGAAGCCCCTGACCCCAGAGGACTGGCCGGCGGCCCAGTTATGGGGCCTACACCGGACGACATAAGCGCGACACACACTACTTCCACTAAACACATCAGCCCCGGCCGTCACTCGACACGCGTGTTGAGCGATGAGCAACGGAAGACACAGAGAGCGGTCCAACGAATCTGTGTCCTCTGGGCGTTCACATTCACGATATGACAAAGACCAACCGTCTGCAGTTGTAAAAGGTGTCACACTCCCAATAGTCCTAGAGGCCTGATCATCAGAAGACGATTTCGACCTCTATCCTCAGGCGAGGCGCTTGGCATCTACTCCCGATATTCGATGTCCTTCCTCCAAGACCACCTCCGAATCTTATACCACCTCTGAATCTCGACGCAAGGCGTCGGAGCCCTCTGAATCCCCTAAAAGCACTGGGAAACATTTCTCTAGTCATGGTGAGGGGGATAAACACAAAAAGCCTTCAGAAAAACAAATGGCCCCTAAATCAGTAGGAAAGTCCAAGGTCCCTGACCCTCCCACTAAAGGTAAAATCATCCCTCCCACTGCTCAAGATATGGGCATGGAGGAGGAAACGGAAGATGTGGTTATCCCTAGCTCCAGAGAATGGAATTCAGCCGATATTGATAGGGTTATGAGAAGAATGTTATTTTTTGCAGACTTCTATGAAAAAGACCCTAATTATTTACATAGTTATGCCAACACACCAGCTACCTTTGCCCCTTCGGGGTCTAAGGCCTCTCAACCCCCTGCTAAAAGACTCTGCTCTGATGCCCTGGCACAGGGCTTGGTCACAGACCCTTTGGTCATTGAACCCTACCATCCCGAGTCATATTGTGAGGAAACAGAACCACAAATGCTGGAAGACCAGACAGGGGTCTCTTATTATGGGGATGACGAGGACCAAGAGGAGGACGAGGCTGAAGCCTACAATCTGGACTCCCCAATTCCTAAAGACCCCCGGTGAATGACTCACTGGTAGATAATCAACCATTCCTCAACGGGATACTGGCTAAGGCAGCAGCCCATTTTCATATTGACACACAAGGTGTCTAAGAGGACAGGGATTTTGCGGAAGAGATCCTAGGTGACAAAAGAGCCATTACTGAGGCTATCTCTATATTAAAATGTATCCAGCGTAGAATTGACCCCTCGCTGGTAACTTCAAATCTTACTTGATCGGTTAATCCACGAGTTGAAAAATTATTCTGTGCCGCACCCTCCGATCCCCTGTACATTTAGGGGTCAATTAAAACCCGACTCCCTGGTAGTAACAACCACCAGAAAGAGGGCAGGTACACCACTTGCTTCTTCTGAAGCACCTCCCGATAAAGAGCAAAAGACTATATGCTATGGGCAGGAAAGTTGCCTCCACTTCCGCCTATCGGGCACACATTTCTAACAGTGCCACCCTTTTGGCAAGCTACAATTGCCATCAAAGGGAAGAAGTAGCTGCCTTAGTATCCTCTGCACCTGAACCACTGAAGAGCCAGTTGGCTCAGCTGGCAGCAGATGGTAGGTCCGTTTCAGGATGCATACTGAAAACAAACTTTGATGCATCAGATAATGCTGGAAGATTAATCGCTGAAGGCTCTGTAATAAAGCGTAACACTTGATTAAAACAGTCGGGGTTCAAACCCGAAACTCAAGCCACTCTTATAGGCATGCTGGTAGAGCCAAACGTACTGTTTGGCAAGGCAGTGAAGGAAGCCTTAAAAATAGCAAAGGATGAGTATGAGACCCTAAAATCTCTCGGACAACTCAAGAATAAACCCTCAGGACAGAGGGGAAACACTAGCTTTCGTCGCTTTTGGGGCCAACGCTCCCACAGGGGTTCATACTACTATCAAAATCCAGGAACCTCATGGGGCCACAATCAGTTTCAATCATCACAAAGCTTCCCCAGAGGGCAGCGCAGGGGCCGCACTAGGGGTAGAGGTAGCCCCACCAGAGGTGGTATGCCACCCAGTAAACGGTGATGTTCCGCTTCGGGTCCCCTCCCATGCATCCCCAGTAGGGGGGCACATTTCCACCTTCACCCACGCATGGGAGGGGATCACTTCGGACAGATGGGTGTTGTCCAGTGTCCACAGGATACTGTATAGAGCTAATAGGGCGCCCCCACAACGTTTTTCTAAGACAGAAGGTACACTCGTTGGAACACCAGAAAATTCTCCTCGAGGAGATCGCCATTCTGCTTGCAAAGGATGCCATAGAACTCGTCCCGGGCAGCCAGGTAAACCGGGGTATTTATTCAACCTACTTACTTGTGCCAAAAAAGATCTAACAATGCGCCCAGTATTAGATTTGGGCCCTGCAAACAAATATGTCAAACTACAAAAATTCTGCATGACTACACTACAAGAGGTAATCTCCCCCCACTACTAAAAAAGGGGATTACATGGCAACATTGGATATGAAAGATGCCTATTTTCATATTTCAATGTTCCCAGCGCACAGAAGATTCTTGCGTTTCAAAATAGAGAACCAGCACTACCAGTTAAAGGTGCTGCCCTTCTGAATCGCCACGGCTCCAAGGGTATTCACCAAGGTACTGGCGGTGGTGGTGGCGCGCCTACGCAGGGAGGCAATTCCAGTACCCTTACCTGGACAACTGGCTTATTACAGGGGAATCCCCCTTAATTGGCGTTAGGCAGAAACCTGTGCAGTTCCCTTAGGGACCACTGCAAAAGATTTAAGACTACAGGTGTTTGGCAGTCCCCCCACTTGGTAGCAGTCTGTACCACACAGATTCACTTGATAGCTGTGGCTGGGCAGTGAGACTTCCCTCAAGAAGAGTTAGGCAGTATATAGAGTATACACAATAGGTACAGAGATACAGTAGCACAAGCAAACACTGACCAGAGCTTTGGTGTAAAAGTATATAATTATTTATTTAAAGACACACTTGTAAATTACACTAGCACAACAGAGGTAAGTAAATTCAGCACACTATGATATATATACAACCCTAATTACTTATTAGACAAGTCTTGGTGAGAAACACCACTTAATTTCAGACAGAGGTGAGCGCTTAACATAAGATGGCACTCTAATAAATTATAAAAAAAGGGAGGGATAAAGGCAGAGTTATGGAAGCACACAAGTTTCAATACTTTTAAAAGAACCACAGTAACTCAGGATAGGCAGAGTTCTACTGGAGAGCAAGGTCGTCAATTGCAAGGCCCAGCTCTTGGAGAGAGCAAGCAGAAGGGATCCAGGTTCACACAGTGGGGTTATGCACAAAGAGTCTTGTAGATAGTTCGCACAAAAAGGATGAAATTAAAGTCAGGAAAAGTTAGCTAGGTTGTCCCAGGCCAGCCCAGGTTAGAAAGTCGAGGCTTTACTGTCACCCCGAACGATCTGTCGCAAGGGAAGCCAGGCGGGACACAGTACCTTAAGTGTGAAGGAAGCTCCAGCGGGGGCAGTTGTTCCTGGCAGCGGGTGCAAGTCGGTGTTTCGTCCAGAGGAAGAGGAGGTCTCGCTGTGGAGGAAAGATGAAGGTCGTTGCACTGCCAGGGAAGAAACCAGCTGCGGAGTTTTGGTTAAAAGGTACTACCCTTCTCTTCGCGGTAGTGGTAAGCCGTGGTATTCCAGTTGCCGGGGTGCTTGGCTTGGGCAAGGCGGCCACGAGATGCTCCAGGAAGGTGAAAAGAAGGCAAAACTGGTTATCCCCACCAGTCAAAGGAAGAAGACTCTCTGGACTGGAGATCTCCTCTGTCGTCGGGAAAAGTGGTGAGACGGTTCAGCAGGGCTCCACCGGTGTCGTCGTTGCAGGTCCGCTCAGCTTCTCCCTCCTCAGATTCTTAGGTCCTGTGGCGACTTCTGAAGTTCGAGTCCCCAAAGCCCTGCTTTTATGCAGCAAACCCCCATTCATTCAGCCTAGCTGTCAATCAAACATGCTAAGTGGTGAGACGGCCGGCTCACCACTTGGGCCAATCACACGAGTGCGACTTGAGTTGCCAAGGCAACTCAGTCCAGGGTGCCTAAACCCCCTCCCACATCCCCCTGTGGTACCCAGACAGAGTGGCACCACTTTTGGAGGCTTCTGTGGAGAAGCCCGCCAAAAAGTGGAACAAAGGGCTCGACTTGGGTTGGAGCCACAGAAGAGAACACAAACGCCGTTTTAGAATCGAGTTCTGGCAAAAAATACAAACCGGTGAATCACTATTAAATAAATAAACCGGCGGTATGTTCGAGGCTAAAAGAATTAAATAATTAAAGTTGGTAGCCTCGAAAAATGGGAAAATCCCGTAGAGATATATTCGCAGTCGAATATAAAAAGTAGTATTCACTGCCACCAGCCAAAACTCGATCAGGGGGGACGGAGATGGGCCCCCTTGAACAACAGACCCCGGGGCAATCGAATTGCCCTGACAAGTACGTCCACAATATGATGGTTTGTACTGCTTTCTGTTCATAATTTGGGACTAGTAAAGCCAATGGTGACTTTACATGCCCTGGGAGACAGTAGTCAGTCCCAGGGTATGGAGTCTGTTTGGGGGTCGCTACGACACCCCTGGGTTACGGCACGGAGGGTGCTGTGTAACCCACATCAAAAACACGAGAGACCCTATGGAGTAAAAGACCCCATAGCCCATAAAACACATGGAAAGACAAAGGAACACCTCAAATCATGTCTAAGAGTGGGAGTAAAAGAGTCTCACTCTTAGCAGGATAAAAAAATAAACCCCAAAAATCCAGCGAGGCTGCTGGGGGACTCACTAGGTTTGGGAAATTAGCCTTTACAGAGAATTCTCCCTAACAATTGGGCTTCTGAATCAATGAGAAAAAATCAAGCCTGGTGCGAAGCACCTCAAAACAGTTCCTAGGAGCTGTCCTAAACACCCAAGAGGGGTTGACCTTTCCATCAGAGGAAGGAATTTGAAATCTGTTGCTGCAAATTCCTCAATATCAGGCCGTCACCAAATAAGGGTGCGCAAAGCGATGCGTTTGCTAGGCATGATGGCCTCTTGCATTTACCTGGTTCCCCAAGCGCGCCTGCGCATGCGACCCATGCAGGAATGGTTGGCAAAACAGTAGTCTCAAGCAAGTGGTCAGTGGGACAATCTACTGGTTGTTTCGCCAACACTAGGACAGAGTCTTCGCTGGTGGACAAGAGAGAATCTTACGAAGGGGAAACCCTTCTATGATCCAGAGATACAGGCCGTTGTCGCAACAGACGCCTCCCTAGCAGGGTGGGGATCCCACTACCTTCACCATACAGCTTAGGGTCTCTGGTCTCACACAGTGGCTCAGAACAACATCAATCTGCTAGAACTTCTGGCAGTCTTCAGGGCATTCGAACCCCTCCTATTCAACCATTCAGTGCAGATCCCAACAGACAGCTTGCCCAGAAAATTTGGAAATGGGCATTCAGACGGAAGAATTACCCGTCATCCCAACATGTTCCTTGTGATCTCAACTCACTAGCAGATGCACTGAGCAGGGATCCCCCTCCCAGAAGAACACTAGTGGAGACTACACAAAAGTCGTAGGAGAACTCTTCTCAGTGGGGTTTCCCCACTATAGACCTATTCGCCACAAGCAAAAACAGGCAATGCCCAAAACTTTGCATCCAGGTTCCCCCAGCCAGGGCTCCAAGGGAACGCCCTATGGATGAATTGGTCAGGGATGTTTGCATACGCTTTTCCACCAACCACTCTGTTGAGGAAGGTTGTGAACAAGATCCACAGGGAACCAATGACGCTCATCCTGGTTGCTCCTATATGGGCAAGGCAACCATCGTACCCACACCTATGCAAACTGGCGGTGTGCGACCCCATCAAACTCCTGTGCCGGTACAACCTACTCTCCCAGGACGAGGGGCTAACAGTGCATCCTCAGCCCAACTCAATGAACTTAGCAGCATGGCTCCTGAAGTCATAGAGTTCGGACATCTCAATTTACCCCAGAGATGTATGGATCAAAACCTAACACAAGGCACTATTACTATGACAAATGGAAATTATTTGTTATTTGGTGCCAGAATAAGCAAATCAACCCAGTTGATTGTACTCCTTCTATTGTTGTCACCTATATGCTCCACCTATTGGATGCAGGGTTAGTATTTAACTCACTTAAAGTGCACCTGGCAGCTTTATCAGCCTGCACCACTTCCTATAACAAGGTGTCATGGTGGAAAATGCCAGTTGTCAAAACATTTATGGAAGGGGTAAAGAGACTCCACCCTACAATTTCTAACCCACCACAAGGTTGGGACCTTAATGTGGTACTTGCTTAGCTCATGGGACCTCCCTTTTGAGCCCATGCACAAATCTATTCTCAAACACCTGACTTATAGAACTTCCTTCTTAGTAGCCATCACCTCCATAAGAGTCAGTGAAATTCAAGCTCGGTCAGTGCAGGATCCTTTCTTTACTATTCATAAGGATAAACTGGTTTATGCACTCGCCCTAGGTTCTCACCGAAGTTCATTTCCAAATTCCATGTTAACCAGTCTATTGAGCTACCAGCCTTCTTCCAAGAAACCAAGAGCTCTGCTGAGGTGAAACTCCACACACTAAATGTGGGGGTGGCGGGCCTGTACTATGTAGACAAGACCAGACCGCTAAACAGATCAGCTGTTAGTCTCCATAGCTCCAGGCAGAGAGGGATAGTCAGATGTATCCAACTGTGCTATTCCCTTTCAGATAGAACACTGCCTTTTACGCCAAGGCCCACTCTACAAGAGGTACTGGAGCCACTCTGGCTTTCATTGCAAATGTACCCCTTGACAGCATTTTCAAAGCAGCTACATGGAGCTCTATTCACATCTTTACTCCGCACTATTGCATTGACACTAATTCAAGTGGCACAGGTGGTTCTAAGACACTTGTTCGCTCATGAACCTTCTCACATCCCACCTCCTCCTAACACTGCTCGCTAATCTATGCACAGCATGTGATTTAAGCGGATTCCATAATCCTCAGAAGGGATACATTACTCACCGTAATCGTATTTCTGATGCTTGAATCTGCTTAGATTCACATGCGCCTGCCCTTCCTCACCTCTGAGAGACAGCGCATGGATGCTTGTAGTCTTATCTATCTTATCTGCTTGGATACTCTGTACTCCCGATACTCGTCATGCTACCTAATGTCAGAAAAAATGCAATCTGAGGGACCTACTCGCGTGAGGGATCATGGGTAAAGGGGACGTCTTACTAGGGATAGTATTACTGGCACGCCCTGTTTCGACGCCCCTTATCGAGTTTTGAAAAACACTGTAATACTCTGCAGCTTCCAATAGATGTCGGCCTATGCACAGCATGTGAAACTAAGCAGATGCAAGCATCATAAATAAGATTACGGTGAGTAATGTATCCCATATGGGTATGGGGGTACAGGGTTTGAACAGGTCGGGAGGGGTTTGGTGCGCGGTTATAAAAAAATGGAAACAAGGGGCTTGGGGAGGGTGGGGGGTACACCACAGTTGATGATGTGATTATTTTTATTTTTTTGGGTAAAAAATACTTCAAAAAAAATGTTCATGGTAAAATCACATGGAACCTTTCAAGGGAGTAAAAATGGGTTGTCTCACAAGAGAAGAAAGTATGCGTCATTCAGACATGTGTAAAAAGTCAACTGTATGGAAATATTCTCACCATCTAGCGGTTAACAATGTGACAAAAGCAGGTTTCGCTCACAATTAAGATACTGCACAGAGTTCAGTAGCACAAGCACCTTCTCACCAGTGGTAAAGATGAGAACTAACACTATGAGTTTCCCTTGCATGTAACGAATCTCATGTTCAAATGCTGGCTACCAGTTAGCCCTGCACCCTAAAGAGGTTGGTAAATTATTGACTAAAGAAATAATAATCGCAGTGCTTAGAAGTTGAAGGAAGACTGCATGAACCACTATAATTGAATACCTTAAAAGTTCTGATCGAGGCTGTAAAAACTGCGATTGGTTTAATCGCAATTACTCAAACTTGAGCAAGGGCCCTGCTGCCGTTGACCATTTGTAGTTCCATTTACCACATTTGCTCCAAGGTAAGGTTGGTGGATGTTTCAACTAGACATTCCATACTTGCCCATTCTTCTGGTAAGGTTTTGAGGTTGTAGCATTTTACACACTATTTGTTAGGCAGAAACCTGTGCAATTCCCTCTGGGACCACTGCAAAAGATTTAAGACTACAGGTGTTTGGCAGTAAACCCACTTGGTAGCAGTCTGTACCACACAGATTCACTTGGTAGCTGTGGCTGAGCAGTCAGACTTCCCTCAAGAAGAGTTAGGCAGTATACAGAGTATTCACAATAGGTCAAAAGAACACAGTAGAACAAGTAAACACTGACCAGAGCTTGGTGTAAAAGAGATATAATTATTTATTTTAAACCACATCTAGTAAAACACACAGGCACTAATATTAAGCAGTTCAAAAATACGGTCACTAAAAGATATAAACTCCCTTAAAAGAATATTAGACAAGTCTTAAGTAAAGCCCCACTTATTTTCAGACAGTGGTGAGCGCTTAACGCAGATGGCACTCTAATAATTCGTTTTAAAAAGGGAGAGAAAAGCAGAGTATAATTTGAAACAGATCCCAACACTTTCACAAGAACACAACAAGAGAGGAAGGCAAAGTAAAACCGTGAAGTTAGAGTTCAGAAGGCCGGATCCACTTTAAGAGGATCAGAACGAAATGTGTCCAAGGTCACACGGTTGAAGTACACAAAAAGTCTTGCAAAGGTTCAGAAAGAGTTGGACCAAAAGAAAGGGACCAGTTAGAGGGTCAAGGCGGCCAGCCCAGTCCAGAAGGTTAAGAGATTATTATTACCTTGTAGCAATCTTTAGAAAGGGAGGCCTGGCGGACACGGTACCTTAAAGTGGTGAGAATACTCCAGCGGGGGCAGTTGTTCCTGGCAGCGGATGCAAGTCGGTGCTTCGTCCGGGGGAAGAGAGGATCTCGTCGGGGAGGAAGACAGGAGTCCTTTGCACTGCCAGGGAAGAAACCAGCCGCGGAGTTCTCGGGTAAAAAGAGCGTTCCTTTTATTCGCGGTCCAGTGGCAAGTGGCTATCCGGTTGCTGGGGTGCTTGGCACGGGCAATTCGACCACAAGACGTCCTGGGATGCGAGGAAAAGAAGGTAAACTGGTTGTGCCCACCAGTCAGGGGAAGAAGCCTCTCCAGCCGGGAGATCTTCTGTCGTCGGGAAGTGGTGATTCGGTTCCGCAGGGCTCCACCGGTGGTGTCGTCGTGGTAGGTCGGCTCAGCTTCTCCCTCGTCGGATTTTCAGGTCCTGTGGCGACTTCTGAAGTTCCAGTCCCAAAAGCCCTGCTTTTATGCAGCACACCCCCATTCACTCAGCCTAGCTGTCAATCAAACATGCTAAGTGGTGAGCCGGCCGGCTCACCACTTTGGCCAATCACACAAGAGTGCGACTTGAGTTACCAAGGTAACTCAGTCCAGGGTGCCTAAACCCCCTCCCACACCCCCTGTGGTACCCAGACAGAGTGGCACCACATTTGGAGGCTTCTGTGGAGAAGCCCGCCAAAAAGTGGAACAAAGGGCTCGACTTGGGTTGGAGTCACAGAAGAGAACACAAACGCCATTTTAGAATTGAGTCCTGGCAAAAAATACCAACCGGCGAATTAATATGAAATAAATAAACCGGCGGTATGTTCGAGGCTATGAGAATTAAATAATTAAAGTTGGTAGCCTCGAACAATGGGAAAATCCCATAGGGATATATTCGCGGTCGAATATAAAAAGTTGTATCCACTGCCACCAGCCAAAACTCTATCAGGTGGGACTGAAACGTGCCCCCTCGACTAACAGACCCCGGGGCAATCAAATTGCCCCGACCAGTACGTCCACAATATGATGGTTTGTACCGGTTTCTGTTAATAATTTGGGACTAGTAAAGTCAATGGTGACTTTACATGCCCTGGGAGACAGTAGTCAGTCCCAGGGTATGGATTCTATGGTGGGGTGTCACTATGACACCCCTGTGTCACTGCACGGAGGGTGCTGTGTAACACACATAGTAAAAACACATGAGACCCTATGGAGTAAAGGACCCCATAGCCCATAAAACACATTACCAGTCAAAGGAACACCAGAAATCATGTCCAGGAGTGGGAGAAAGAGTCTCACTCTTGGCAGGAGAAAAAAACAAACTCCAGAAACCCAGCAAAGCTGCTGGGGGACTCACTAGGTTAGGAAATTCAGCCTAAAGAGAGAATTCTCCCTAACACTATTCATTAAGAATTGGTGCAGTCACACTGTGTGAGGCTACACAAGGCTGATCTACTTGATATTAGGTAAACCACCTTTTGGTATAGGTCTTTACTACACAGGTTGAAAAGAAATTGCAGCACACAAGTCTAATGTTGAACAATCAATCAAGAATTTCAGTCAGGGAGAATACAAGTATCGTAAATTCAAAGAATCAATAACTAAACCTGAAAATATTTTGAGAATTTTTATTGAAAGACAAACCAATAAATATCATACAAACACCAACTACCAAATTTATCACAATTTAAGGCTCAGAGGCATCAATAATGCAGAAACTACTCAAGTATTGGCATCTACTGAAACATGATGATGATGTCCGAAAACACTTTAAAAAAAAATGTTTAGCCCCAGCCATCTAAAATCTTTGATACCAAAAGACCTCAGAAGCATGTTTAACCAGAATCCTTTACTTGGCATTTACAAATGTGGCTGCAAACTATGCCCTCAAATCTTGAATGGAACCAAAAGCATTGTCCTGCCAAGTGGCAAAGGGAAGCAATAATTACAACTGATTTATTGCAACACCAAATTTGTAATATATGGTAGAATGAGCATCAATCGGGAGCACAATTGGGTCTCTGAAGACAAGAGTTTTTGAACATTTGCGAGCAATCCGTAACAAAGACCAAAGATACCCACTTGCAACCCAGTTTTGCATGGAACATCCGGATTCAAATGGCGAACAGATAACCATCTATGGGCTAGAACAGATTCAAGATCTACCGAGGGGTTGTAATAGAGTTAATTTTGAGGCAAAAGAAGCAAAATGGATTTGCCTCATGGACACTTGTGACAATGAGTTTTTCTTCCGGCTGTAACCATATTTGGGTATATACTGCTGTTGTAACATGATTTACATTCATTAACCCATAACGTTTTGATGAGCAAAACCAGTTATTCAAATGATGTAAGAAGCAGTATCTTGTAGTATTGAAATTTAAACACTGAAACATGATAATTGATCGAACTGGCTTTTTTTGTTTGTTGAAGAAATGGCTATTAAAAGGCAATTTAGATGATCGAAATATAGGACAATATCCCCTTATTTTGATCTATCTAACATAAATAATAACCAATACTAAGGGCTTACGCTCTCAAGGCACCCACTGACGTAGGAAAAAACTCTAAAATCCTTATTTTCATGTTAAAAGAAACATAAAAAATTAGGATAGCAAAACGCAGCGGAGTTAAAATAAATTTGAAAAAAAAAACCTCTCAACCTAAACCCAAGATAGCCACGACGCGATGACGTTATCACGCACGTCCCAAATTTGCGTGATGACGTCATTGCGGCGTTGACCGGCGCATTTAAGTCCGTGAAATGCACATATGAATTTTGTAGCGGACCATTTGCATCATGCTTGGACAATAGGCTCCCCTCTCAAGAAGGTTGTAACTCAAAGCTTAGGTAAGTGGAGAGTTCAAACGTTGCAACTAAATTATTGGCTCTCACCTGCAAACTCAGTACCAGTACAGCTTGGCGCAATTAGGATTATACTTATTTCTAGAACCTACAAGTTGGTATTGTGACTGAGCAGCCAGGCCTACCTCAAGAGGGGTAAATGTGAGCTGTACAAATGAAATCCGTTAATACAAGTAACTTACACTCAAGGTTTCAGTTATAAATATATTTCTGATGTTTGTTAATCTGCTTAGAATCACATGCTGTGCATAGGTCCGACATCCAGTGGTCACTGCGGAGTATTGCATTTTGTTTTTCGTAGTCGAAAAGGGGACGTCGACAAGGCGTGTCTGTAACACTATCCCTATAGTGACGTGTGTTGTACCCACAATCCCTCACGCGTCGAGGTTCCTCAGATTGTTTTTTTCCGCCCAGATACTGGTCGCCTTTACGCGGAGCTCCTCGAGAGACATTGCAGATTTCATCTCCTCGACCTTTGGTCGTTTTCCTATATTAATATAGAACATATCGGTCCTCCCCTCGACGCTGTTGTGAAGCTTCTCCGCCGAGCAAGATCTTCGACGGAGGGGACGAGCGGAGGAGATCCTTCGGCGTTGCCGAACACGTGGCCTGGCCTCGCAGGCCAAATACAGTAGGGAGAGTGGGGGTCGTGGGACAGCTCTAATTCTTTTCTGAGAATGCCTTTCCTTTTCCCCTTCCTTTCCCTTGGGGTGGTTATCACGTTTTATTGCCTCAGCTATGGAGAGGACACCCTTTAGGTTTTGCCCGCTTTGCAAGGGCAAGTTTACTTGGAAGGACAAGCATTCACGGTGTAACCGCTGCTTGCCCCTCGATCACAAGGAGGAAGGTTGCACGGCTTGTCGGCTTCTTAAGCCGAAGACTCTAAAAGACCGTAGGGTCAAAAGGTGGGCGGCCTACACTATGTCGAAGGCTGACGCTCCACCCACCGTCGCTACCTCCGACAGTGACGAGGAACGTGATACCACAACCTCCGCTACGGAAGTCGTAAACCCCCCCTAGAGAGCGCACACGCGCTTCGTCGTCTGTCCCCGGCCCCGACGGGCTCGGCTCACGCCCTGCTTATGGGGATGAACACCCCGGCGACACTGATGCACACAAGACCACACATAAGCACACAACCCATGGCTCTTCTTTGCCGAAGGCAAAGAGAGCATCAGCGCCCAAGGAGACGCAGGTTTCACCGGTGGCCTCCTCGGACCGTTCGGGTTCGAAGCCCCTCCCGCAGCTGCGACCAGCGTCTGGGCTTTCGGCAAATAAGGGCGCCGCCCCCAAATCATCGGCCGGAGCGCATCAGCAGAAAGCGCATGCCACCGTAGAGCGTTCGACACCCATAACGTCGAAACCACAGCTCCCCGCTGACAAACGAGTCGCTGAGAGCTTGGCGAGGATCGTGGTAGCCGACGCCCAAAAGCGTACGCCTAAAGACACGTCGAGCGCTACGCAAAGGTCGAAAGACACACCTGAAGGCTTTTCGGAAGGCGACTGGACACTTTCCTCGACGTTATGGGAGAGGTCGAGCCGTGTTCCGCTACAAGACACCAATTTTCCCCCGCTAGACCGCTCAGGGGTACCCCATGAAACCATGGAAAGGCTCCATCTCTGCATGGAAAGGATGGAGAGGTTTATGAATGCCCAAAACCCTCCCACTCCAAAGAGAATAAGAGAAGGGCCTCAGGAGGACCCCAGGGCAAAAATTCCAAGATTAGTCAATCCCCACCAGGACACAGCCTCAGACTTCCACAGTGTGTATGACCTCACTGGGGAAGAACATTATTTTGAGGAAGAGGATGATTTTATGGACGAGGAAGACGGACGGAACCAGGAGGAAGGTCTGGAGGACAGCCCAGACTCGGTAGGAGAAGGCTTCGGAGAAAATCCAGAAGAAGGACCTTCTCGCCCCTGGCAATCACCATCAATATATTCCGACACTGATGTCCTGAACCTAAATCCTCCTGACATTTCACCGGTTAGAAACACGTCTCCCATTGACGATCAACCCACATTTAATGCCCTGTTGCGCAAAGCAGCAGCACACTTCGAACTAGACACTGGGGAGCTCTCTCCTGAATTAGACTTTGTAGAAAGGGTAATTAAGGAGAAGCCCCCGGTCAGTCAGACAATTCCCCTCCTCGCTTCGGTGAGGAAAAGAATCATCCCTTCGCTGTCCACACCCGCACTAATCAGAGGGGTCAATCCTAGAATTGAAAAACTTTTCACTCCTTCACCCTCAGACCCGCTGTACATCAGGGGACATTCCATTCCGGATTCCCTGGTAGTAACCAACACAAGAAAGAGGGCAGGGGTACCACTTTCCACCAGTGAGGCACCACCTGACAAGGAGGGCAAGCGGTTATATGCCCTTGCTAAAAGAATTACATCCTCGGCCGCCTTTTCGGCAAGAATTGCCAACAACAATTCTTTGCTCGCTAGCTATGCGGACGCGCAGTGGGCCAAACTGCGCAAAGACGCCGAAGAAGCGCCGGAACCTTTACGTACACGCCTGCTTTCAACTATTGGCGAAGGAACCCAGGTCAACCAGAGTATTGTGAAGAGCTCTCTGGATGCGGCAGAAACTGCGGGACGTTCCCTAGTTCAGGGAATAGTCCTAAAACGACACGTATGGCCGCGCAACTCAGGGTTCAAACCGGAGACACAGGCGTCTTTAATAAATAAACCTGTTGAAGACTCCAACCTCTTCGGGAAGGCGGTGGATGAGGCTCTGGAGATGGCTAAAAAAGAGTTCGATACAATCAAAACTCTTGACCAAATCTCTAAGCCCGCTACCAGGCGCGGATATGGCAATAAACGCTTTTTTCGTGGCCAACGCCAACAACAAAACCAGCAGCAACAGTACCCTGCCACCAATTTCCAGACTAGTAGTGGCCAGTACAGTCAAAGAGGACAGCGTCGGGGCAAAGGAAGAGGGCGAGGGTCCACCCCCAGAGGTTCCCAAGCCCCTAACACCAAGTGACGCGAAGATTCGCGTCCCCTCCCATGCAACACCGGTCGGGGGCTGGATAACATCCTTTCTTCCAGCATGGGAGGGTATAACATCAGACCGCTGGGTACTTTCCACCGTAGCCCACGGATACTGCATCGAATTCAACAGTTCCCCAACATACAAACCCCAGAGGGGACGACGTATGTCACCGGAACATCTTGCCATCCTTCTACAAGAAGTACAGTAACTGCTGGAAAAGGGAGCCATAGAGGTCGTGCCTCTATCTCAGGTAACGGAAGGTATTTATTCAGTGTACTTCCTTGTACCCAAAAAGGATTTAACCATGCGCCCTGTATTAGATCTGCGCCCAGCGAACAAGTTTATCAAACCCCAAAAGTTTCGTATGGTGACCCTACAGGAAGTGATCCCACTGCTATCACAGGGAGATTACATGACAACATTGGACATGAAAGATGCATACTTTCATATTTTAATGTTGCCAGCGCACAGAAAATACCTCCGGTTCATGATAGAGGGCAAACACTACCAGTTCAGAGTGCTACCCTTCGGCATAGCATCAGCACCGAGGGTATTCACAAAGGTACTGGCAGTGGCAGCGGCCCACCTGCGCAGGTTGTCCATCCCAGTTTACCCTTACCTCGACGACTGGCTCATAACAGGGGATTCTTACGAAACATGCTTCTCCAATACCCAAAAGACTGTAGACCTTTTGTTCCAGTTGGGCTTCTCCATCAACGAAAAGAAGTCCAGCCTAGACCCCAGCCAAATCAAACAATTCCTAGGGGCTCTAATTCAAACAAAGGACGGCCTCGTCTTCCCCTCCAAAGAGAGGGTTCAAAACATGTTGTTTCAGATCCCTCAATATGTGTCCGGTCGAGAGGTGACGGTACGCAAAGCAATGCGCTTGCTAGGCATGATGGCGTCGTGTATTTATTTGGTACCTCACGCGCGCCTGCGCATGCGCCCTATGCAAGAGTGGCTCAACAGCCAGTTGTGTCAGGCCAGCGGACTATGGGACGATCTAGTAGTGGTCTCGCAGGCCTTAGTTCTCTCGCTACGGTGGTGGACAAAAGAAAACCTAGAAAAAGGGAAACCCTTTGCCACACCCGCGGCGGAAGCCACTCTAACCACAGACGCATCCCTCACAGGATGGGGGGGCTCACCTATCCCATCAGACTGCTCACGGAGAGTGGACTCCGAGCGTAGCATCCAAAACATCAATCTTCTGGAGCTACTAGCGGTGTTCAAGGTGCTAAAAGCCTTCCAGGAACACCTACAAGGCAGGACAGTGATGGTCCTTACAGACAGCACCACAGCCATGTATTACATCAACAAGCAGGGGGGAACCCACTCTCCAGGTCTGTCCAAACTGGCCCAAAACATATGGAAGTGGGCTCTCAAACAGAATATGTTCCTCCTGTCACAACATGTACCAGGGGAACTCAATCTGCTGGCAGACAAACTCAGCAGAGATTTCCCCCTGCCCGAAGAGTACGAATGGTGACTGCACGTAGACATCGTCTTCGACGTCTTCACGCAATGGGGATTCCCAGAAATAGACCTGTTCGCAACCCTGGAGAACTCACAATGCCAAAGCTACGCCTCCAGGTACCCCCAAAACCAATCCAAGGGGAACAGTCTGTCGATTCGATGGTCAGGGAAATTTGTTTACGCTTTTCCCCCGACCCCCCCTTCTCAACAAGGTGGTGCACAAGATGCACCAGGAACAAGTAACCATGATACTGGTGGCCCCAATGTGGGCCCGACAGCCATGGTTCGCTCACTTGATGGAGATGTCTCTATCTCCCCCAGTGAAACTCCCCTGCCCGTACAACATGCTGTCACAAGACAGGGGCAGGACGCTGCATCCATGCCCCCAGAACATGAACTTAGCAGCCTGGCTCCTGAGGTCGTAGAATTTGGACACCTACAGCTCCCGCAGAGATGCATGGACATCCTCAGGGAAGCCAGAAAACCTAACACTCGCCACTGCTATTCTAGCAAATGGAAGAGATTTGTCATCTGGTGCAGAGGAAAGAGCATCAACCCAATTGACTGCTCTCCCACACATATTGTTCTATACCTGACCCATTTATTGGATTCAGGTCTAGTGTTCAATTCCATTAAAGTCCACCTAGCGGCACTTTCTGCATACACCACTTCCCAACTCAAAGTGTCGTGGTGGAAGATCCCTGTTATAAAGGCCTTCATGGAGGGAGTAAAGAGAATACACCCCCCGATAGCTAACCCAGCTCCCGGATGGGACCTTAACGTGGTACTTACAAAACTCATGATCACCTTTTGAACCCATGCACAAAGCAACTCTTAAAGACCTCACTCTTAAGACTGCTTTCCTAATAGCTATCACCTCCATCAGGAGAGTAAGTGAACTACAGGCTCTTTCTGTTCTAGACCCCTTTGTTACAGTTCACAAAGATAAAGTGGTTCTACGCACTCACCCAAGGTTTGCTCCAAAATTCATCTCAAAATTCCATGTAAACCAGTCTATAGAACTACCAGCGTTCTTTCAAAATCCTTCCAACTTGGGAGAAAGGACTCTGCACACACTAGATGTGCGCAGAGCGGTCATGTTCTACATGGAAAGAACCAGATCACTGAGGAAGACTAATCAGTTCTTCGTCTCGGTGGCAGCAGGAAGAGAAGGGGGATGCAGTTTCAAAGTCCACTATTTCTAGATGATTGTCCAATGCATCACTCTCTGCTATACTCTTGCTAAGAGAGAACTGCCCTTTAGGCCAAGAGCACATTCTACTCGAGGCACGGGGGCGTCCATAGCATTCATTGCAAATGTTCCCCTTGAGTCCATCTGCAAAGCGGCTACCTGGAGTTCTGTGCACACCTTTACAAAACACTACTGTCTAGATGCACACTCTAGATCTGACTCCCAGGTGGGACAGGCAGTATTAAGACATCTTTTCTCTACTGTTCCTTCTCATAACCCACCGCCAACACCGGGTACTGCTCGCTAGTCTATGCACAGCATGTGATTCTAAGCAGATTAAAAAACATCAGAAGACAATGCATTACTTACCGTAAAAGCATTTCTGATGGTTGTATCTGCTTAGATTCACATGCGCCCACCCTTCCTCCCCTCTCGGATGGAAGGAACATAGACATCTTTCTATATTTCTCTCTTTTCTGTACTCACTCACGTCTAGAAGGCTCCCTCAGGGCAGAAAAATACAAACAGAGGAACCTCGACGCGTGAGGGATTGTGGGTACAACACACGTCACTATAGGGATAGTGTTACAGACACGCCTTGTCGACGTCCCCTTTTCGACTACGAAAAACAAAATGCAATACTCTGCAGTGACCACTGGATGTCGGACCTATGCACAGCATGTGAATCTAAGCAGATACAACCATCAGAAATGCTTTTACGGTAAGTAATGCATTGTCATTTATTTACACAAGTTTTAGTTGAGCATTTTTTAAAAAGGCAATTGTTGGCAACAGTCAAGCAAACTTTGAAATCACTTTACTAAGACAAAGTTGGTGAATACGCTTTGTATATGCTAACAAATTCTCCTACACCCTGAAGTGACTTCAATAACAAGGATAGTGTTGCATTTATCATAAACACCAATATACTTTTCAGACTCTGGGTTTCAGGAAGGAAGGGTTAAGGAAATAGAAAGGTTAGAGCATATAAAAGGTAGACAGTTTGAATCCTCTAATGAATTCTAGTTAAGCCTTTCCCAGCAATAAAACGTGTTCAACAAGTTACACTGTCAGAAGGGGCAAGCAATGCCAAAGTCAATAGATTAGAAGTGTGCCCTTAGGGAGCCAGGACAGCCAAAGTCAATTGGCTAAAGTCTACGGGCTCTCTTTGATTTGGTAACACTTTGTGGTTTCAGCACCTCGCAAACCGCTCTGATGCAGAACAAATGTCTCTGGTTGGACTTTCCTTGCTCCTTTGGTTCTGGACTCTCGACCCCTGGCATTGGACTTCTGCAAGACAGGAGAGGCGCACAGCAAGTCTGGGATTGTGCCAAAGTGGAATTTGTCACAGGTCTAGTTGGTCCCACAAGCCCAAGGGGGCGGGGGAGTCATTCCTGCTGGAGCTTCTCTGTCGATAAGAAAAGAGGTAAGCACAGCAGCAGGGCTTGACCGGGCATTGAGGTCCAGGAGGTTGCAGCAGGCTTCTTGTCACAATTTCTTCGGATGTTTCTTCCAGTGGTAGACTCTGCCTCTAGTCCCAAGAGCCTCGCCTTTCAAGATCGTTCTCATTCATTCACAGCCCTAGGCTGTAAACCACACTGCATGGTGGCTGTCCTTCTCGGATAGCCTACCGTCCAATCGGGACTGGTATAAATCAGACACACCTGGAGACAAAGGACAGGGGAGTTTCGGACCCTCCATCACTTCCTGTGCTTCCAGAAACACTGGAGCCAGGGGCATGCTTCAGGGCTGAGTCCCGCCAAAGGCAAAACACACAATGGGCTCAAACCTGTCAACGCATAGAGTAAAAGCCAGAAAGACCTCACAAACAGAACATTTTGAAAAAGGAAGACTGGGGGGGTGGCATTTTGACAAAATGGTCACCCATGGTTGCTGTACTGCAGCTAAAAAGCACACTGGTAGTAATATGTAAACCATTGCCACCAGCCATTTAAAGTAGTGAGGGTAACAAAAAATGTTACATGAGAAAGTTTAAGGGGCTACTAGGTAACCCCCCCAGCACTCTACATAAGATGGTGTGTGCAGTACCTACAAAGTAAAAAGGTAAGTAAGATCAATTTCACCTTACTATTCTTGGGAACAGTAGTTCACCCAAGAAAAGGGTATTTAAGCATTAAAAGAAATACAAAGGACTTCTCTGTGACACTACACTGAGCTTGCTGTGTCACTATATAAAAAGCAGATGCCTACGGAGTTTGTCAGACTAAAAAAACTGTGAAAACTTAAAATCCTAGTCCGGAAAGAACACAGAGTGAGACAATTGTCCCACTCACTCTGGAGTTAAAATTAAAATGTTTTAAGTCCAGCAAAAGAGCTTAGGGTCTCTAAGGTGGGAGGAAATTAGCACAGAAATGAAAATCCTCCCTGACACTTTATAATTGGCGTGTAAGTTAAATTGTAAGAGTAAAATGTATGCGACAGGCAACTAAAACATGAATAAACTTGAAATTGATTAGAACACATTAGAAAACAGTTGTGAAGCAAATCGACCAGTTTCAAACAATGCATTATATTTGTGGAAAGCCTTCTCCTACACACTGTGTATGAACAAAACAATAAGAGGGACCTCGACGCATAAGTGATTTTGGGAACGCTGCATGTCACGTTAGGGATAATGTTAATCACGCCCATGTCGACGTCCCCGTTCGATCTTCAAAAAATGCAATGTTCCGCGTTTACCACTAGATGTCGGACTATATGCACAGCATGTGAATCTAAGCAGATAAAATCATCAGAAATGCTATTACGGTGAGTAATGCATGTCCTATAGATACAGTTGGATGATAAATGCACACAACTTAGACTCATAAAAATACTTTAGTGCGATGCAAGCATTGAGTATTATCTAAAAAAGGTTTTTCTTTGTTACAAAGGATACTTACCAATTGTTACTAAGTTTTCAATCTTATTACTGACAGGACCCTAACATGCAAGTAAAATAAATGTGTGCATATTTATGTCCATGAGCATCTACAAAACACAGCAGAACTTAAACAGTTGCAATCTCACTGTCTGCTGTCTTTCAGAGAAGCTTGTAGCACACTGTTAAGAGAACAAATGTCTTGTTTGCAGACTGCTTTTCTAAGGGCCTGCAATTTCATCCAGGCAGATAACCATGAAGATGCTATGGTTTCTGTGAAGTCACCTGCCCTCAGCTCTCCAATAGTGTCAATTCTGATGCCTGTGAATCTGCTTAGAATCACATGCTGTGCATATAGTCCGACATCCAGTGGGAACTGCGTAGTATTGCATCTTGTCTTTCGAGAATCGAAAGGGGACGTCAACCTGGGCATGTCTGTAACACTATCCCTAATGTGACGTGTAGTCTACCCAAAATCCCTCACGCGTTGAGGTTCCTCAGATTGCTTTTTTCCACCCAGTTTACTGGTCGACTTATGCGGAGCTCTTCCAGAGACATTGCTATATTGTTCTACTTATCGACCTTTGGTCGTTTCATATTCTCTTACGTCCCTTCCCTCCACTGGTGTTTCCTGACCTACGCCAGAGCCTGCTCTACGGACCTTCAACGGCGGTTGATCCGATCGGCACTGCCGCCCACGTGGCTGGGCCTTCTGGCTGGCCTACATAGTAGGGAGAGTGGGGTCGGGGTGGACATTTCTTTTTTTAAGAATGCCTTTGCCTTTCCTCTTTTTTCCCTTGGTCTTGTCGTCACTGTTATTCCTGCGCTATGGACAGGGCTCAATTTAGATGTCCTTTATGCAAAGCAAAATTCCCGTGGAAAGACAAACGCCATAAGTGTAATAGGTGTCTTCCCCTTAACCACAACGAAGCAGCCTGTGCGGCTTGTAAGCTCCTGCGTCCCAAGACACTAGAGGAGTGCTGTGTTAAGCGGTGGGTGGCCTACGGAATCTTGCGGGCTGAGAGTAATTCCCCCGCAGCCGCTGAATGTGACGAAGGGTTTAGTGATAAGGGCTCCAATTATGAGGCCATTGAGCTCACGGCGGAGCGCTCCTGCTTTGCGTCGTCCGTCCCCAATAGGCACGACTTTAGTCCTGCTATGGGGATTGTACATCCGGCGACCTGGGCGCACATTCTTCCCACACTAAAAACACAACCCCCGGTCTGTCTTCAACAAAACAGTCAAAGCGTTCCATTGCACCAACGGACACCGGATCGTTCGGCAGTGCCCATTGATCTTCAGGGTTGGCAGCCCACCCTGCAACCGCAGGTGCGGCATGCGGCTGGGCAGTCCAAATCAAAGGGCGTTACCACCAATATTCAAGCGACTGTCGAGATGCATCAGAAGAAGGCGCCGATTACGCCGAAAACAACCGCAGGCCCAGTCCAAACATTTTCCCGAGACACCTAGTATTACCGAATGCATCGCTAAGATCGTTTAAGTGGCAAATCAAGGAGAACGGTGGAAGGACTGAAACCTAAAGATAGGCCTAAGGATTCATCGAAACCTACAGATGGGCCTAAAGACACGTCCGAAGACCCGCCACAACCATCAGAACCTCAGACTTTTCAGAGGGCCCTGTGTCTTTCTTCGACGTTAAAAGGAAAATCGTGACGTTCTAGAGATGATCAACTAGAAGAGCCTTTTTCACCCCTACACCCCTCTGGTTCCTCATTAAGGACCAAAGAGAACTTTGAGGGGTGTATGAATAGGTTGTAGAGATTTGTGGATTTCTGAAACGTTTAGACCCAAAAGGCCTCGAGGAGAGCCTTTTTACTCCTGTTGCAAAATTTCTAAGACCTTTGATCATTCTCAGGAAGAAGAGACTTATGACCTCACTGAGGATGAGATCCCTATAGACTAATTCATTCAAGATAAATACCCCTTTGGGTACCCTGTGGAATTTCCCATTGACTCCACTGAGGGTTGGGAGGACAACCACGACCGAGTCGACCCTCATCCTTGGGCATCACCTTCTCCAACACCGGAACCTAATGCCCTGTGCCTGGATCCCTCAACCCCCCTCCTACCACACCTACTCGACAGGCCTCCATAGTTGACGACCAGATGGCGTTTAACGCTATCTTAAGGAGGGCAGCTGAACATTTCCATGTTGCTACTCATAAAGCTGTACCAGAGGCTGATTTTATTGAGAACATCTTAAAAGAAAAGCCACCGGCCAGTCAGGCTATTCATTGTTGAATTCAATCAAACGCTTGGCTCATTCATTGTTGACACCCGCCCTAACAAGGGCTGTCAATCCTACAGTCGAAAAACTGTTTCGCCCTTCCCCTGCTGATCCCCTTTACATCAGGGGACATGCTACTCCAGATTCCCTCGTGGTAACTACAACCAGGAAGAGGGCCGGGGGTCCCCCTGTACACAGGGGAAGCGCCCCTGACAAGGAGTGCAAAAGATTATATGCACTTGTGAAAAGTCAAAACTGCCGCAGCTTTTTCGACTCGCATAGCTAATAACACTTTGTTGGCTAGCTATTCAGACGCACAATGGAACATGCTACAAGAGGGCCTTCAAGAAGTCCCTGAACCGTTGCAGGCTCGCCTGCTTTCCATTGTAGCTGACGGCAAGCAGGTTAATCACAGTATTCTCAAAAATACTTTGGATGCAGCAGAAACAGCTGGCTGGACCTTGGCACAAGGTACCCTCCTGAAGAGGCACGCGTGGTTACGAAACTCTGGTTTCAAACCAGAAACCCAAACTTCATTAACAAAAAAGCCGGTGGAGGAGACCAACTGATTTGGGAAAGCCGTTGACATGGGGCTTGAACAGTTAAAAAGGGACACAACACCCTCAAGACCCTGGATCAAATATCCCAGGGGCCTTCCCCATGAAGAGGGAGCGGTTCTCGACGTTCCTTTTCGTGGCCAATCTCGCTTCCCTCTCAACCAATATGGCTCGGGAAATAACTGGTCCTCGCCCCAGGGAACCAGCTACGCCACCCTGTATCCCCCAAGAGGGTGACAACGTGGAAAAGGGGCCGAAATTTCACCCCTAGAGGCTCACCAGCCTCAGGTCAGAAATTACCAGCAAATCCGGGCCCCCTCCCATACCTCCCTGGTCAGGGGCCGGCTAACATCATTTCTTCAAGCATGGGAGGAGATACAGACAGTGGGTTCTCATAACCATCACCCATGGGTACTACATAGAATTCTGCCGGACCCCCCAATTCAGACCTCCACGATCAAGACGCCCGACGCCGGAACACCTGCGCATCCTGCTACAAGAAGTCGAGATCCTGCAGGAAAAGGGCGCCATAGAAGTCGTACCTCTTCTACAGGTAAACAAGGGTATTTATTCAGTGTACTGCCTTGTATCCAAAAAGGATCTCACCGTGCACCGTGTACTAGAATTGCACCGAGAGAACAAATTTGTCAAACCTCAATGTTCATATGGTCACTCTGCAGGAAGTAATTCCCCTGCTCACATAGGGAGACTAATGGCAACATTGCCATTGAAAGATGCATACTTTCATATTTCAATGTTGCCAGTGCACAGTAAATACCTCAGATTCATGATGGAAGACAAACACTATCAGTTCAAAGTACTACCCTTCGGCATTGCCTCAGCCCCAAGGGTATTTACAAAGGTACTGGCAGTGGCAGCAGCACATCTGCGCAGACTATCCATCCCAGTTTATCCTTACCTCGACGACTGGCTCATAACAGGAGATTCCTGCGGAACATGGCTGTCAAATACTCAAGACGATAGACCTCCTTATTCAGCTTGGGATTCAACGAGAAGAAATCCAGCTTAGACTCGAGTCAAGCAGTTCTTAGGGGCTCTAATTTGAACAAAGGACAGCCTTGTCTTCCCCTAAAACGATAGGGTCTAAAACATGTTTAAAATCCCTCACTATGTAGCCAGTCGGGAGTTGATGGTACACAAGTCTATGCGACTGTTAGGAATGATGGCATCCTCCATTTATTTGGTACCTCAGGCGCTGTTGCGCATGCGCCCAATGCAAGAGTGGCTCAACAGCCAGTGGTGTCAGGCCAGCGGACAATGGGAGGATCTAGTGTTTCTCCCCAGCCCTCATTCTCTCTTTGCAGTGGTGGTCGAGGGAAAACCTCTTGGAGGGAAAGTCCTTCACCACCCCCGCAGTAGAAGCCACTCTCACGGCAGACTCATCTCTCATGGGGTAGAGGGCTCACTTGCTTCAGCAAACAGCACACAGCTGTTGGCATCCAACCGCATAAATCTGTTGGAACTATTAGCGATATTCAAAGCTCTGAAAGTCTTTCAGACACAGCTGCAGGGAAAGACGGTCCTGATTCTTACAGACAGCATCACGGCCATGTACTATCTAAACAAACAAGGGGGCACTCACTCGCCAGGGCTGTCCAAACTGTCACAGAACATTTGGAAATGGGCTCTCAAACACATGTTCCTGTTGTCGCAACATGTTCCAGGGGAACGCATTCTTCTGGCAGACGTACTCGGCAGAGATTTCCCACTACCCATGGAGTACGAATGGCGATTACACGAAGACATTGTCTCCAACGTTTTTGCAGAATGGAGCTTCTCCAGCATGGGGTCTGGCATGGATTCACATGCTCATGAATATTCCCCGTCGTCAGGCTGGAAATCCTCGGTAAAGAAAAAAATCAGTATCAGTTTCCTTTCTGATCTGTCTTTCTTAGTAGTAACCAATCACTGGTTTCTGTCATCCAGCCCCCAGCAAATGACTGCCCTCTCCCTAAACCCCGCCCCTGGCAGCCATCCTCAGATTTTTACCGCACGTTCAAGTGTTGGGAGTCCTCGTGCTATAGCTCTCGAGCTTCTACTGCATTTTGCGATTTTTCTAGAGTTTAATCTCATTTTTTCGGTCAATCGGGGACCCGTTTTGGAATTTTCTACGCCCCCTCAAGGGTGAAGTTTTCGTCGAGTTACGTTTCTTGGAGGATTCTAGATGTTTCTGAGGCCTACCCCACTGACATGGCCCAGGAGAAAGGAAGCTCGACACCCGGATCCAAGCTGTTTAGGAACTGTCCCGGATGCGGATTACAGAATGTGTTCAAGGAGGACGAGCACTCGAGGTGCCTCTGTCTTCACGAGGACAAAACGCACATGGAGAAGGATTGTGCGTTTTGCATGAACATGTCGGATCGGACTATGAGGGATCGTCGGACCCGTCTCGCCAACTGGCTGGAAGGCAAGAGCCCAGCAGGTGAGAAGAAGTCCGAGCGGTCTTCTAAGTCCTGTGAGGGCGCCCCGGTGACGGGGGCCCAACAGAAGTCAAAGCACCGCGAGTCCGCGGGCACCTGGAGCGCCGAACGGTCGGGCTCCTCGGCGGTCAGGCAGGGCGCGCCTTCACCGACACCATCAACCACGAGCCAATGCTCTGGCTCAGGGAATAGAAAATCCGAGAACCCGGCTAAGCTTCTGGAGAGGCCCCGGTTGATCTCGAAGGAACCGGCCGAAGGGGAGCGAGGTGGTGATCCTCCCCCTAAGGTGAAGGCCTCAAGCGTGCCCAATGTGGTGAAGGCCTTGATTCAACCGGCCAAGGCCTCTATTGAGGGAGTCGCTGCGGCCCTGGCTAAGCCTGTGGAGGCTACCCCAATAGAGGCTACCTCGGGGCCCAGAGGGAATCCTCTTTTAAGCCCATCGAGAAGACCCCTGTGAAGACCCAGGTGGAAAAAGGAGGGGGGGGCGGTGGCCATTACGGACACAGACACAGCCTCCGAGGAGGAGCTGGTTGAAGTCGAAGAGGGACTCGACAAGAATTTGGAAAAGGCCCGGTCCCACGGCAGGGAACCAGACGAGAGGGACGACGAGAGCGAGGGTGGCGACGACGAGGCTCCTGTGGAGGGGGAGCAACCGTCGCGCCCGTCGCAGCCCGAGCCAGAAGACAACTCAGTGGCCATTTTGACGGCAGTCCAAGCCTTATGCACGGAGATGAGGACGAAATTGCCCCTACCCCCCGACGGATGACCCAACTGAACCGTGTCCATCGGGGAGCCCTCCAAACAAGAGGATTATTCATCCAGCCCAGCCCTTTCGGCCCTCACGGCCCTCTCAGCCTTTGTCTCATTCCTCGGTCCCGAGGGATGACACGGGAACAGATACGGCCTTGACGGATGACGGTGGTGACGACGGGACTGACCTCCCATCGCCGATTCCTCGGGCATCCCCTCCCGACGAAATTGGCTCCTTCCACGCCATGATTGCCAGGGCGTCCGAGCTTTTCCAGCTCTCCCCCGAAGAAAAGAAGGAAGGCTTCCTCTACCAACGGCGCAAGGCCAAGAGGAAGACGGTCCTCGCGGTGCCGTTGCTGGATGACCTCTGGGACGAGGGACTTGCTCTCCTGAAGAACCTGTCCACGACGCCTGCCAAGAGGGACCGGTACGAGAAGAATTACGGGGTCCCCGACGGCGCCTCGTTGTGCTTTAGAGCACAACCGACCCCGGATTTGGTCATCTCGGCAGCGGGCAAGAATGCGTTGGGTGGGGGGGGCAATGGCTTCAACTTCCCCGCCAGACGGCGAGGGAAAGAAACTAGATGCGATGGGACAACAAATCAGCTAGTCTGCGGCGACGACGATTAAGGCGGCCAATGCCCTAGCGATTGTGGCCCGCTACGACAGGGAGTTGTGGTGCAAGATCGGCCCCCTTGTTGGACTTCCTCCCGGACGACAAGAGGGCAGAGGCCCTGGCGATCCTACAGGAGGGTGAGGTGGCGTCAGACCACGCCATAACGGTGGCCACGGACATTGCCGACACCGGTTTCCACCTGTTGGGCAACAGCGTTTGCCTTCGACGGCGGGGGTGGCTCAAGGCGAAGGATTTCCGCCAAGACGTACACAGGAACAATCTGTTTGGGAAGACAGTGGATGAGTCCCTTCAGGCCATCAAGGCCGACACAGAGACGGCTCAGGCCTTGGGAGTTCTGCAGCAACGGCGGCCGTCCTTTCGGAACTCGGGAGGCAAGCCAAGGTGCCTCGAAAGGGTTTGGCGGCGGCTCCTCGACTGTCATGATGCATACCCCCGGGCATCCAGACCACGTCCATCAGCCCCGGGAGCAGGCATCATGTTGCCTTGAGAAAACCCAGCAACCCCTGTTAGGGGCTGTCTGGGTTCAGTCCTGGCGCCTATGGTGCCAGGCTCATATGGGACATCAGTCCTGGCGCCATAGGCGCCAGGCTCATAGGTGCACACTTACCTGATGCAGACCATGCTGCAAGAAGATCCAAACCCATGTGAGGCCTGGAAGGGACTACTTTACCTTAGGGACTATTTTGTTACTTGGGTGTGGTCGGGGAGGAATACCTACCTGGGACTACTTTGGAGGCTATTTAAACCACGCCAAAGAGCAGCACACGCTTCGCGTTATTCTGCATCCAGCAGCGTAACGTTCACCGTGCCAGCAGCAGCATCCAGCCTTCTGCCACGCCCGCCTCGAACCTGGAGCACCTAGTAAGAAGGAAAGAAGCAAAGGTTAGAACCAGAATATTACCTGATTTCTTACCTGATTCTGGATTCATCGCATCTTCATACCAGAGGAAAGACTTTGTTTTTAAACGCGTCGCATCTCAGCAGCTGCGCTGCGCCATACTCACTGTTCCACGCAGCATTTCTTTGATCCGGCGCTGTCTCCATCTTTACATCGCCGAATCCCGGCACCTAAGGGGACAAGAAGAAACAAGGTGAGCAGAGAGAACAGACAGACTATCTCTTTAGCCACCATATGCTTACCTGATTTTACCGCCGGAGTTATTATTCATCAGCACGCCACATCTTCTTATGCCGCACCTGTAAGAAGAGGAGAAAGCAGCAAGTTTAACCCTTGGCATTATTTACTGGACAGTGTTGGGTAACACAGACATTTACCGTAGTGCTTTCAGCAGTCAATCTGTCAAAGTTGCAAGATAAAAGAGGAATTGGGCAGGAGTGAATTCCAGACATTTTGAACTCTTACAAACTATATACTTACAGCTCTTCGCCAGGACCTTTTGGAGACAGGATTCATCTACAACTCTTCCAATATCTTCTTGC
This sequence comes from Ambystoma mexicanum, assembly GCF_040938575.1. Lineage (NCBI taxonomy): Eukaryota > Metazoa > Chordata > Amphibia > Caudata > Ambystomatidae > Ambystoma > Ambystoma mexicanum. The sequence continues at coordinate 752,073,841 of NC_090939.1, forward strand.
CAGTGAAGTAACTGGTCATCAACGCGCACCTGCGTGCTTTGCAGGATGGAGGGCTCATCCTTCAAGAATATAAGGTGAGATTGCTGAGAGGGCACAGAGGTGATTAGTGGGGAGGACTGTGGGGGTGCTATCACTTGAATCCACAAGTGGCTAAATCCATCTCTCCACTTGTAGGAGAATATTTCTACGGGTCAAGCAGACAAGATTAGGAGGGCAGATCCAGTCAGCCATCGCTGCACTATGCATCACGTGGGTGGAGGCCGCAGCAGTCTGGGTCTGACCGACCGCCCCTGTTGGAGCCAGGTGAGCGTAACATCGACATACCGTCAGGGGGGCCCGTTCCTCGTCGCAAGAAGCCTACAGGGGACGAGGCAAGTCAGGGGGATCTCGCCGTCGCCAGGGAGGCCAAGGCGGAAAGGCCACCGCCAAGCAAGACTGAACTGGCCGTTGTGTCGGGCCCCCAACGAAGCACCCCGGTGGGACGGCTGAAGAAGTTCGTCAGCGTGTGGGAGTCCATCTCCACCGACCGTTGGGTGCTGGATGCCCTGGCCCACAGTCTTACTCTGGAATTACTAAAGAAGTGCCCCCGCATTCCTCCCGTGGCCAGGAAAGAAAATCGCGTCCCTCAACTACTCTTGGAGGCAAGGGCGATGCTCAGGAAGGGAGCCATCAAGCTCGTCCCAAAGAGGCTCCGGGGCTCTGGAGTACACTCAAGATACTTCCTCATCAGAACGAAGACAGGAGGATGGCGTCCCATCCTGGACCTGCATCGGCTAAACAAATACATCAAGGCACAGAAGTTCTGGATGGTCACCCTCCAGCACGTGCTGGGCCAGCTGGAGGAAGGAGACTTCCTATCGTCGTTTGATTTGGAGGATGCATACTTTCACATCCCCATCCTAGAAAGATACCGAAAGTTTCCCAGGTTCGTAGTCCAAGGGGGGCACTACCAGTTCAAGGCCCTCCCATTCGGATTGAAGTCAGCACCCAGGGTATTCACCAAGTGCCTAGCTCCAGTGGCGGCGCGGCTGCGCCTGCAGGGATCCACGTCTACCCCTACCTGGATGATTGGCTCATCCGAGCCGGTACAAGGGAACTCGCCGTCGAACACACAGCGAAGACCGTCTGGCTGCTCACGGACCTGCGATTCTCTACCTGGTTCCGTCGCACTGTTTCTGGGAGCCAAGCTCTCCCTGCTGGGGTGGGGAGCGCACACCAGAGATCTTCATGGGAAAGGCCTTTGGCTCCTAGAGGAGAGGCCGCTCCACATCAACATACTGGAGCTACGGGCGGTGTTCTGGGCCCTCAGGTCGTTCCTCCCGTCCCTCAAGGGCAAGGTGGTGAGGATCTTCACCATAACACGACCACAATGTTCTACATCCAGAAGCAGGGAGGAACCAGATCCCCATCCCTATCCAAGTAGGCCCAGGATCTGTTGCACTGGGCCGTCGCCCAGGGGATGTTTCTGGTACCCTTCCACCTGGCAGGAATAAAAAACACCATTGCCGACTCACTCAGCAGGGAGCTGCACTCGTGCCACGCGTGGGAACTGCACCAGGATCAAGTTGATCGACTCTTCCAGCGATGGGGCAAACCCTGATCGACCTGTTTGTGACGGCGACCAACTCCAAGTGCCAGAGGTTCGCCAGCAGGTTTCCCCATTCGAGGAGCATGGGCGATGCTTTCTCGTTCCCTTGGGACGGCCTGTTCCTGTATACGTTCCCTCCGTTGCGGCTCTGACTCATCAATCAACTCAAGAGGTCCAGGTGCAGGATGATCCTCATCGCACCGGCGTGGCCGAGACCAATCTGGTTCCCGGACCTTCTGGACTTGTCAGCGTCCCCACCTATCAAACTGTCGACGGACGCAGATCTTTTCTCCAGAGAAGGAGGTGCCATCCGTCATCACGACCCAGGGTGGATGAACTTGCAGGCCTGGCTCCTGCAGCACTAGAGTTTGGAGGCTACGATATCCCGGCGGACTGCAAAGAGGTCCTTGCAAAGGCCAGGGCGTCTTCAACTCAAGTGCTATGGACACAAGTGGAAGAGGTTCTTTGTCTGGTGCCATGCACAGATTAACCCTCTACAGAGTAAGGCCCCTCAAGTGCTACCGTACCTACGGTCGCTGGCCAAGGCAGGACTGGCACATGCTTCCATCAAGATGCACCTGGCAGTGATTTCCCTATACATCAGAACTACAGGACGTCCATCCCTGTGGTCTTATCGCCTGGTGAAGGAATTTATGAAAGGACTGTTCCGATCGTTCCTGCCGGTGAAGTCTCTGGCCCCGGCGTGGCAGCTCAACGTGGTGCTGAACAGGCTCATGGGGGCGCCGTTCGAGCCTCTGCATTCGGCACCGTTGAAGTTCCTGTCGTGGAAGACAGCATTTCTTGTGGCCATCACCTCTGCACGACGGGTGGGAGTGATCCAGGCCCTATCCTGCAAGCCTCCATACTTGACTTTTCACGAAACGAGAGTGGTGCTTAGGATGCCTACTGCTTCATGCCCAAGTTGCCGTCGGACTTTCACCTCAACGAGCCCTTGGTGTTACCAGTTTTCTTCCCGTCGCCTTTGTCGCCGGCCGAGAGGACTTTGCACTCGCTGGATGTAGCTAGAGCGCTGAAGTTCTACGTGGACCGCATGAAGAGTTTTTGGAAGACTTCACTGCTGTTTTTGAATTTTGGACCTGTAAATCAAGGGAAGGCTCTCTCGAAGGCTTCCATTTCCAGATGGCTCTCCGGCTGCATCATGCACTGTCACCGGTTGGCAAACCGACCGTTGCCCAGCCGTCCGAGAGCCCACTCGAGCAGAGCGATCACTGCTACCACGGCGTTCTTGTCTGGTGTGCCCCTGCTGGACATCCGCAGGGCTGCTTCGTGGAGGTCGACGCACACCTTCACGAGATTCTACTGCGTCGACCGGGATTCCAGGGAGGAGTCCAGAGTCGGCCAGGCAGTGCTGCGCAACCTGCTCGCTCAAGGTGAGCCTGGTGTGGAGGTAAGAGATGCTTAATGTTGAGTTTATGTAATGCTGAACGTTGAGCCTTGCCACCTCCCGTGGTTGTGCATGTGTGTACTGCTATGTATTCTTATATTCATGAGCATGTGAATCCATGCCAGACCCCATGCTGGAGAAGGAACAAGTTACTTACCTGTAACTGTTGTTCTCCAGCATGGATCTGGTATGGATTCACATGCAAACCCTCCCTCCTACCCCTCTGCGGCGCTTCACTTGGTCATATTGCCACTTTACGTGCTACCAAATCTGAGGATGGCTGCCTGGGGGCGGGGTTTAGGCAGAGGGCAGTCATTGGACAACAGTTACAGGTAAGTAACTTGATCCTTCCCACATCGACCTGTTCGCCTCCAGGTACCCCCATAACCGTTCCAAGGGTAACGGACTCTGGATCGCATGGTCAGGGAAATTTGTTTACGCCCGCCCCCCCCCCCCCCCCCCCCCGTACCTCCCCCCGACTCCCTTACTCAACAAGATCGTGCACAATGCTATTGGTGGCCCCGCCAATCCTGGTTCGCTCATCTGATGGAGATGTCTCTATCTCCTCCAATGAAATTGCCTTGCCCCTACAACATGTTGTCTCAAGACAAGGGGGAGACACTTAATCGATGCCCGCAATTCCAAGCGCATCAACCCCATTGACTGCTCTTCTACCCACATTGTTTTGTTCCCGACTCATTTACTGGACTCTGGCCTGGTTTTTAACTCACTAAAAGTTCACTTAGCTGCTCTTTCAGCCTACACTACGTCACAACAGAAGGTGTCTTGTTGGAAGATAAGCTATTAAGGCTTTCATGGAGGGAGTAAAGAGAATTCACCCCCCCTTCCCCCATTTCTAAGCCGGCTCCGGGATGGGACCTAAAGTTGGTACTGATTAGACTTATTGGGTCTCCGTTCGAGCCCATGCATAAAGCAAGTCTTAAGGATCTTACCCACAAGACCGCCTTCCTAATAGCTATCACTTCCATAAGAAGAGTCGGTGAACTACAGTCCCTCTCAGTTCTAGACCCCTTTGTTACAGTTCACAGGTGGTTCTGCGCACTCATCCTAGGTTTTCGCCTAAATTTATTTCAAAGTTCCATGTGAACCAGTCCATAGAACTTCCAACATTATTTCAGAACCACTCAAGCATGGCGGAAAGAAGCCTGGACACACTGGATGTACGCAGGGCAGTCATTTTTTACAATGAAAAAACTTTACCACTAAGAAAGACAAACCAGTTTTTCATTTCAGTGGCAGCGGTAGAGAGGGTGACCCTGTCTCCAAATCTACTATCTCAAGGTGGATTGTCAAATGCATCACACTGTTTCTCTCTTGTTAAGAGAGAACTACCCTTCAAGCCTAGAGCAAACTCTACTCGATGCACGGGGGCTTCCATTGCATTCATTGAAAATGTTCCCCTAAATTGCATTTGCAAAGCAGCAACCTGGAGTTCTGTACACACCTTTACAAAACACTATTGCCTAGACACTCATTCTAGGTCTGATTCTCAGGTGGGACAAGAAGTACTAAGAGATCTTTTCACTACTGTTCCTTCTCACAACCCACCTCCAACTCCAGGGACTGCTCATTAGTCTATGCACCACATGTGATTCTAAGCAGATTACCAAGCATCAGAAGACATGCATTACTCACCGTAAAACCATTTCTGATGGTTGTATCTGCTTAGATTCACATGCGCCCACCCTTCCTCCCCGCTCGGATGGAAGGAACAAAGATGTCTACTGGTTTTTTCTCTTTTCTGTACTCTCAATAGTCATAAGGCTCCCTCACGGCAGAAAAAATACAATCGGAGGGACCTCGACGCGTGAGGGATTTTGGGTACACTACACTACACTACACGTCACGTTAGGGATAGTGTTCAAGGCATGGCCATGTCGACGTCCCCTTTCGATTTTCAAAAGACGAGATGATTTAGTTTGCGGTTACCACTAGATGTCAGACTATATACTCTGCACTGCACGTGAATCTAAGCAGATACAATCATCATAAATGCTTTTACGGTAAGTAATGCATGTCATACGCACAAAGATAAAATTGGTTGTATTTGCAAGATTTTAATGTGTATTTGCGTAAAAAGTCCTGGTACGACGCTTATTTGGAGGCCTTTAGTCACCATTAGGAGACTTTGTAATGTGTTTAATGATTAAAACAAACGTTATACCCAATTCATACTACCATATACAAAATCAATACACATCAGTAACAAAATAAGGTAGTATGATTTATTTACATATTCTAGAAAATATGACCACAATCACAATAAACATTAAAAGGAAAGGAGTTAAAATGTTTTCATTAATAAGTGCACAAGAACGGTGCTATACATAATATGCCACAGCAGAAATTACAACTGATTCTGCCCTGACCAAGGTACTCCAAAATTGATCATCTTCTCTGCTCAGTTAATGAGCGATAAAGCTGGAGTTCCCTTTTTCGTAGGCCATCAGAGCTGAACTTTGCGAGGATGTGACCTGCTGATTCCACTGTTTGGATTGCATGTTGTTGGACCCCTTACGAAAGCATGTTTCATTTGGTGGTAGCAGACCTGCTTCCCCTATCCATTTGTTCTGTTCTTTTTATTGGTAGGATATACACACAGATTTTTTGACAGATGTCAATCATGGCTAGAAGGCGATAATTCAACGGATCAGTGCGGTCGCAACTTTTTTGGACGCGGATCAAAATGGACCGCGTCCAACTAAGAGGTATAAACCCCCTCAACTCATTTTTTAAAAAAGATTTTCCAGAACCACTGCTCAGAATTCTGGATTTTCTTTAAGCGTTGCATTAGATTGTGCTTCAAGGACAGGGACCCGGGAGTTATTCAAAGTGTGGATTATATGGATGATATCATCGCGTTGGATACCCTCTGCAAATTCTTGCTTATATACGTAGGGAGTATTAACCTCCACATCCATAGTAGGGCAATAGAATGGATTCTTAATGCTTTCATCCCAAATACTCTCACATATAGGATTCAATTCTATGCCCACGCTATTAGATATAAAGCGTCTTGACATGGCCCAGAAACATTTTTCATAATTTTTTGCCATTTCCGAAAGGACATAGAGTTCGAAGATCATAGGGAAAATCAATGGCTTCTTAGCCAGTTCTTAGATTTAGTAGTAGCAAGAGTATGTCATTTGCTCTAGCGTGGAGCATGATAATTGCAAAAAGTATTTATAGATCTCATGTAGTTCTGGAGGTTTTTCTTAGCCCTATATATAAGGATCAAAGCAATTAGAATGCTGCACTAGCTGTCCGTGTGCACTGGACTGAAGATGTAGCACCCCATTCAACCACACAAATGAAGCACTGTATGCTCCAATTGCTACTGTCTAGCCAACTAATTAATGATTTGGCATGCAGGTTTATGGATGTGCTAATCTTGATGTTTCTAGGGTCCCACACTATACGGGTCCCTTGACAATTTACGCTGGCTTTATTTGGGAGCCTGTTTATCCTGTGTGGTTGATGCAATTCAAGTGACCATCTCGGTGTCGCATGGTAACTAATAAAGACGAAAGGGAAGTAAAATTGGTACAGCGAGATCTTGTGGGCTTATTCGTACCTACAAAATCCAAGTTAGAAAACAGGTTGTTCTCTATTTAGGAGAAATAGAATAGCAAGTGATTCAATGTCCACTGCGCAACACAGATCACCAGTTCCAAAGTAGATATCTTCTTTAAGGTAGGTTAATAAAGCGATTAGCAGTGCCATTTGGTTATGACTATTAAGTCAAAAAGTTAATTTGGTAAAGTAGAATCACTCAATCCTAGTCATTGGCATAGTCCTAGGAAGGTCCTGGGCGTCATGGGTGCAGAGGTCACTTTCAGCACTTAATTTTGGTCGATTGCTCTGCACATGAATCTGTTCTAGACCACTTCTAGTAGAAGACTCCTACAAGGAAAGATGAAGACTTTTGCAGGACAGACCGCCACAATGGATTGAAGTGATGCAATGGGCCTTACGACGGTCGAGTGGCGACAAGTGGTCTTCAGGGTATGTATACAGGCGCAGGCCCAGCAGAGCTACCTCTCATGCAAAAAGGCTGGAAATGGAGGAGTCATCCTGTTCCAAGTTTCAAGAATGTACTCCGAACGGTGACCGCTTCCGCATGGTAGCCCAGCAGAGAGCTGGTCACACCACAGGTTGCTCCAGAGGCACTTCTGATGGATCGGAAGGCATGGAACCTTAAGCAGAGGTCAAGGCAGGTTGTTCCCACCGATCCTGGGGTTGAATCACTGACACGGGTTTTCTTGATCAGGCTGAGGGGCACTGGAGTTGATGCTGGTCAGCTGCAGAGGTTGTCACCAGGCTGCTCTTCTTTGTGGTGGACTTGGCTCCAACAATTTGCTTAGCAGTTGCAGGAGACCTACTTTTAGCCAAGATTCAGGCTGGGAACATGCCCAAGCCCACCAATGGTAAGGATCTGCACCATTCAAACAGGCAGTAGCTAATTAATCTTGAATAGCCACTTGCCACAACATCTGCCCAGCAACAAACATTCCAGGACCAGGGATGTGGAATGGGACAAGACAGTCCCAGCCTCCTCCTCTGGCCACACACAGTAACCACCCCTTAGCCCGAGAAAGCAACAGATATCCCTGGGAAAGGGATTTCCATACAAGGCATTTCCTGACCTGTGAAGGCAGGAAGAAGACCAAAGACGAATATGGCCAAAGAGCAAGTGAAATACCTTGTGGCATGGCCCTCTTAGGGCGCTAGCCACCTTGAGTAGCCATTTGCAGTAAATGCAATATTACACGAGTAAGATGTAACCATTATATACTAACTGTAAGGGGATGTGTGCAATTGTAATACAAGAATTCACAGCGAGAGACATAGGGCCTCATTTACAAAGCCTGGTTCAATGGGTTTTCCCATTCAAAAGTGCTTTTGTAAATCAGGCCCATATTTTCAAGTCTTAGTACTGATAGTCTTATGGACTAGTCAGTTTCCACATAAGAATGAGACATCGGGTAAGGGAAATTCCAAAATGTCAGCACTGTGTTCAAAAACAAGCAAAAAGAATGGGTGTCACATAGAAGCCTATGGGTGGAAAGAGGCAAAAAGAAAATCCTTCCTAACAACCCACCCCTCAAACTCCCTCATCTTGCGTCTAGGGTAGGACTTGCTCGATTATGAACCCTGGTAGGCCACCTACCTGAGACCAGGCGGGGTTGCTGTTTTCCAATGATGGCATTTAAAACTGGTTTGGATTCCCCAGGAACTTGTTTAGGTTACTGTTAGGGAAGATGTTAGTTTTTTTGTGTTTTTTTGTGTTTTTTTCTTTTCTTTTTTTTTTCTTTCTGCTTACCCACCATAGATCTCTGTAGAAACTCACCCCCTTAACTTATTGCTGTTTTGAACCAGGCATGACATTTGGAGCAAAGTAATGCCTTTTTGATTTACTTACCTTGCATAGCTCAAATGTTTTTTGAGCTCTGATCAATCTCTGGCTGTAGGTGCAGGGGGACTATGGTCTCTTTTACAAAATTCCTTGTTTTTAAGCTGCACATCGCCTAATAGTGAAGTGTGACGGGGTACTTTGTATCCCTTTTGTCTTTTATTTTAAGTAATATTTCTGTTACTAACATAATGTGTCCAAGATGGACTGCTGGCAGCTTGCATTTTTCTCTTGTTTTTTCTTGCATGCTTGTTTACATTTTGCCACATGTCCGTTTGACAACCATATACTCTAAATTGGCTATGCCATGAAATTCTGCCCTGTGTTTTGGCCATCGTCCTGCACCCTTTAGTACCGGATATCCCATATAAGGTAAGCCTTTTCCCAGGCATAGCATCTATATGTTTTTGCCAGGCTGTGGGACTGAGACTGTCTTGTCCCAGTCCACATCCTGGCCGGAGTGTGTTTATTGGCAGATGTGGTGGCCAAAGGCTGTCCCTGACTGGACAGCCTGTGCTAGTTTTAATAGTGCATATCCTTACCAGTGGTGGGGCTTGGGCTGACTCCGGGTCAAATCTAAGCTAAAAGGATGACTCTGGGAGTTAGATTGTCGTTGGAGCCAAGATCCTTTTAAAGAGGAGCCTCCACCTTGAATACCTCTGGAATCACCGTTGCAGCCATCGTTGCCTCTATTAAAGTCCAGATGAATCCCTGCTCCTTTGTTCTCATCTAGGCTTCTAAGGCTTTCAGTGCCTTTGAATCTATCGGCGGTTTCGCACAACCAGCCTGTGGACTAAGCAGCTCCCTCCTGGGCATTTGTTGTTTCATCAGTCCCATCAGACTTGGGACGCCAGACAATCTATCTGCTTGTGAGGCAATGCCCCCCTGCAGTTACAGCTGCTCTTCAGCATGAAGAGGGGCCTTGCAGGACCAGTTCCTTTGTCTCTACCAAGTGTCACCTTCCACTGCCTGATCGCAGTGTTCATCACTCCAGCCAGTCTTCTTGTCCTGTAGGTCATCTGAGGTAATCAAAAGCAAGATGTTCATTTTCTGGTCGTGCCAGAGTCATCCAACTGTCCAGTCACAGAATAGTCCTTCCAGACCCAAGTCCGATGCTAAAAGTGACATGTTCACCAGGGACCCCTAGACCACCTCCAATGGAATTAACACATTAAGTGGGCCAAGCGCGGTTTCTAAGGAAATCTGGGAAAAGGGATGTGTTTACATTCCTGTTTGTACCCCCTCCTTACACAGGGTTTAACTGAAGTCTAGCCCTAACCCTACCTCTCCCTTGCATGGTTGTGATATGTGGAGTACTGACCTAGGATTACACCTTGGACTTCCCCTAAGGTGGAGGGATTGGCAGATCACCCGTAAAGATATTTGTTTGCTCTGTTAATTTTATGGAACGCTTACATCAACATGTTGGCTTGGTCTAAATGTGTTCTGCTCTTTGAAACACTCTTGTGCACTAGGCCCCATCTTCTTTAGTAGGTATGGAAGGACTTGTAACTACTAGGGTCTTTTTTAGAAGACAAGTTCATTAGTGTTCTGGATACTTACCTGTTTCTTACTGGTTTTACAATACCTGTTTTTCTTCACTTACTTTACAACATTAGTTTGCTAATTACTGTTCTTATTTGAATCTGATTTAACTAAAAAGTAGCGTTGGTGCTCTTTGAAAAGAGTACACGAAGGTGAATGTTTTTTACTTATTAATTTCATTACCAATAATAAATGGCAAACTTTATGCATAATGGCCAAGGGGAGCCCGTGCTCCTGGTGCCTAAAGTGTGTGTCCTGGTAGCTTGGTGTTTCTACTCAATTGGCGCTAGTGTAGTAATATAAAAAAAGCTTGTGCCCACTCAGTTGAGTAGGAACCAAAATTCATTATTTTTCATTCTTTTTTTGACTTTAGTCTTTATCGTAATTTGCTCAACTGTCCTCTGCTCTGTACAGTTAGAATGTCAAGGTGTATTGACATTGTTTAACATGTGGTCCCAACACGTGTTTCGACCGTAAAGGTCTTTATCAAGGCTGATTGGTGTATGTCCTTGGATAGGTTAGGTTGGGGTTAAGGCGAAGAGCAATCTCGAAGTGCCCAATGATGTCTGTGCTTGCTTGGGGAGTGGAGGTTTTGAGTCGGGGCTCCTTGTGGTCATTACAGGTTGGTACTTGTTGTACGTCGTGTACACTATTCCGTCGGATTGGAATACACCTTGACATCTAACTGTATAGAGAACAGTTGAGCAACTGATAAAGATGAAAGTCAAAAAAAGAATGAAAAATAAATGAATTTTGTGGACTCTACCTTCCTACCCAACGGAGTGGGCACAAGCTTTTTTATATTACTACACCAGCGCCAATTGAGTAGAAACTAACACCAAGCTACCAGGACGCACCCTTTATGTAGCCTGGTGAGGCTCCATTGAGTCTGCAAGGACAAGCCGCATGGCAGGATTTCAAAACTCTGCTGTCCTTTGTCTTCTGGTGTGCCTGAAAGGAACCAGTTCCCACTTGGGGCCGCGGGGGAGGGGTTTGGGGGGCCTGGCTGTCCTGATTGTACAGCGACTTGCCCCTTTCTGTAAACTCCCAGGAGAGTGCAGAGGATGAGTGTAAAATCCTGATAAAAGGCGAGGATCGTGAGGCAGAAGAGAAGTTGACCAGTGGAACAGAAGAACCAAAGAAAACGTTAACCAGAGACACCTCAGTCCCTTCCAGCAATCATAGAGACCACTGCTGTACTCAACTTGTTTTCTAATCGACAGAGGAGGTCTGAAGAGGACGACCCCTTCCCATTGGCTGGTGGGACCTACTTGCCATATGACAACCTGCAAGATGAGGCATCCCCTGACGTGCTGTGACCTTCCTGGGCTGCAAACCGCCAATACCCGGGGCCTCCGACCATATTGCAGTGCGTCTGCATCTTCACATGAATTAATCCTCCCAGAACTTTGGTGAGCTCCAGTTGGACCTCCAGAGACAAGAGCCCCTTTCTCAAAATCCCCTTACCAGAGTGCAGGACCAAAGAATCGAGGTGGATTGACTGGGTGATAAACAGTCATCCTTGGAGCCTGTGAAAAGGCACCAAAACTGCCACCCGACATTGGAGCATGAAGAACTGTTAGTCTGGGAATCCTTTCTCTCGACTGCTGCTGCGACATACCTTCCAGAGTCCCTCCTTTCGTCATGACCAAGGAACAGTTGCATCTTTACAACGCCTAAGGTACTGTGGGACTCGTGGTAGTACATACTGCAAGTCATTCTGTTGCTCCTTTGCTGCTGGAGTGCTGATTCTGGTATTCACCCATACCGTTCAGCAAGGCCTAACGCTTTTACACCTATAGGGAGCCTTTCCCAAGGTCCCTGAAACCTTTTAAACACACCGAAACAGTTTACTAACCTGCAATAGAAGAATCCTCTGGAACTTTGCCTTTTCTGCTGTTGTGGCTTACCTGCTTTACCTCCAATCTGACTTAGAAGAACGCCTACCTAGATGGGGATGGACTGCTAGAGCCTGTGGGCCTCTAAAAAGTGTTACCATTTTTTAAAAGTAATTAACTGCTTTGCTGGTATTGAATAACCCTTTTTAGTCCTACAACAGAATTTTAGTTACTGCAACAAGTGATTTTACTTACAATTGAACTGTTCATGATCTGTATAATTCCCTACTATTGGTTTACTTACCAGACTATAACTTTCCCATGTGTGTGTATAAAATACCCATTTTACCATAAATACAAGTGTGTAAGAGTTTCTTTGGGCATGTATATTTACTGAGTTTCTTGTACTTACCTACAGCTCACATTTTTCTCCTTAGAGAAGCCTAACTGCTCTGCCATACTACTAAAACCTTGAGTAGTACAGACTTATACTAGAAGTTGGGGCCTGCATGCCAAGGGATAGTTTTGTAAAGTCTTCCGCCAGATGGTAGAACCCAAGGTGGGACGCCCAGAGTTGCGATACCAGGTGAGATTTCTGGAACTCTCACTTTAATGGAGACGCTGCAGATATTGGCAGTTGGTCAAGTCGATGATCAGGTTAGCCAAGATCCTTTTGGGGGACCATGGCTAGCGACAGGGTGCAGGACCCCTTGGAAAATCCACAATACTATTGAGTTACTTTTAAGGCTTTCGGAACCCCCATGCACCTTCAATTCAACTGGGAGGCGAAACGGCATCACACCCAGTGTAATGATTCCAACATTACTCTTGTGTTTCTTTGTTCAAATAGACAACATATGCATCCATCCTTTTGTGCATGTTATTTGGACCTCCTGACACCGCTCCACAACTGTGCCCTGATTTTCGAACTGTCCACCGACAGGTGATGATGGCGGAAATGTTTTCCCTCAATTGATTTTATACATTCTCAAATCTTGGCTGACTTTTGAGGTAAGTAAAGCTGAACTCATTTGGGTTACAGCACAGTCGCACAGGAAGACTTAAAACTTATGTTACCATGTATATTTTACTTTTAATACACACCACTGTGAATGTGGTATTGCAGGGGTTCTCTATCATTTTTCTTTTCCTCTAATATGGGAAAACTTTTCATGCTTTTGTGCCTAGGACAGGTTGGTGGCAGTGGACTGCGTTTTACATGTTTTCTGGTGCACTAATGTGCACCACCTTTTTTCACATAATGCAGATTGGAGTACCATATAATCAAAATGGCTTCCCCATGTGGTTTAAGTATCCTGTCATTTGGCTATCTTGGTTTTTGGTTGTTTACATGCCATCTCAGGTCAAACTCCCATATGAGAACATGCACATGTGTTGGTTCTATCTTGAATCCAGGGCATTCGTCCCTTCTCAGCAAGGAGCCACCCTTTTTGGGACTAGGGAGGTGAGCCTGCTAGGATTAACACCTCTAGGGGACAGGCCAAGCGGTATCACTCGGGGTGCGAGGGTGACCCCCCGCTCCTCTTCCCCTTGATGGACAAGGAATTTCCAGATAGGGATTTTATTCATGCTCCCTCATGTGAAGAATATTGTGTTTGCCGATTGACCAGTATAACTTTGGCAACTTAGAGGCCTAGTCAGCTTGTGACCCGACATATGAACCTTTCTTCTATGAACCGTGGCAAAGACTTTTCCGTTTAACTACCAGAACCGTTTTTACTTATACAAGACTCTAGTCCTTTGACTTTGGCCTACCTATTGCATTGAATCAACTCCTCTGGTGAACTCTATTTGCACTGTTTTAACTGTAATATTCATTTTTATCAACTTTTGCCTTTTTGCTCCTATTTCAAAAGCTCTGAATGCCATTTTGCTCCTACTCCAAAGTAGTTTTAAATGTCACAGAACCGAATTGTGTGAAGTACTGTAGTATATTTTTGTGTAATATTGATTGCCTCCTTTTAGTGAATGTTTTCTAACCGACTGTGTAATAAATTACGTGTTTTACCAAGAAATCTGGAGTATGTGTCTATCTGAATACTTGTGATTGTAGACCTCTGTGCAACACCCTTACAAGCACACATTCTCTTGAGATGAGCCTGGCTGCTCGGCTCACTACCAAAAACTGTGTGGTACAGACTTATACCAAAGGTTGGTTCTACTTACACATGTAGTCATAGTTGTGTGTAGTGGTCTCGGAGGGTACTGCATGCAAACTTTGCCTAACAGCTGGTGACAGGAAGTTGTCTGATGCAGAAGGTGTCTTGTGCGTAGCAGCCACAAGCCCGCAGACCGCTGCTCTCTAGGAGACGTTCTGGAGCCAGCCAAGCTCGACCAAACGATCGCAGTAATACAGACCATGCCAAGTGGTTGACCTGATGCTGACGAACCAGTGAGTATTGCCCAGATGAAGAAGCGGATGCGCAGAGCAGACTCTGACAACCAAGAAAGTAGCTGAACCGTGGTTCCGCAACGGCAGTAAAGACCACCTGCTCTGAAGAATGCTGCCAAGACTGATGCGGTTTCTGAGAGCAGGGAGGAAAGCTGCTAGTCCCGGGCAGATTCTGAAGAAGGTGTGCAAGATCAGAAACTACAGCGGGGTGAAACCCAAGAGCCCCTAGGCAGGGTGAAAGCCAAACTACCACAAGGCAGGGAGAGAGAGATGGACAACCCCAAGTTTGGGTGATGAAATCCCAACACAGGATTACAGACCAGATAGTCCTAGGCAGACTGAAGGCCAAACTGTTAGGGAGAATTCTCTTATGGCTAATTTCCCAAACCTAGTGAGTCCCCCAGCAGCTTTGCTGGATTTTTGGGGTTTGTTTTTTTTTCTCCTGCTAAGAGTGAGACTCTTTTCCCTCCCACTCTTAGGCATGATTTGAGGTATGTCTTTGACTTTTTGTGTGCTTATGGGTTATGGGGTTTTCTTTCTGCTCCATAGGGGATCATCTATTTTTTATGTTACACAGCACCCTCAGTGCAGTAACACAGGGGTGTCATAGTGACCCCCAAACATTTACTCCATACCCTGGGACTGACTACTGTCTCTCAGGGCATGTAAAGTCACCATTGACTTTACTAGTCCTAAATTGTGAACAGAACCAGTCGAAACTATCATATTGTGGAAGTACTGGAAGGGGTTAATTTTATTGCCTCTGGGTCTGTTTTCAAGGGGGCACTGTCCAGTCCCCCCTTGTCGAGTTTCTGGCTGGTGGCAGTGGTTACCATGCAAAATATTCCACCAGAATATTTCTTATGGGATTTTCCCATTGATTTTAAACGCACCACTTTCTGGTGCAATGTTAAAGATACCGCCGGTTTATTTAATATTAAATCAACGGTTAGGTCTTTTTGCCAGAACTCTTTTCTAAAATGGCGTTTGTGTCCGTCTCTAACTCTAACCAAGGTCGAGTCCGTTGTTCCACTTTTTTGGCGGGCTTCTCCACAGAAGCCTTCCAAATGGTGCCACTCTGTCTGGGTTCCACAGGAAGAGTGGAGGGGGGAATTGGCACCCTGGACTGCATTGCCTCGGCAACCCAAGTCGCACTCTACTCTGATTGCCCCAGTGGTGAGCCGCCCGGCTCACCACTTAGCATGTGTGATTGACAGCTAGGCTGATGAATGGGGGTTTTTCTGCATAAAAGCAGGGCCTTTCGGACTGGAACTTCAGAAGTCGCCACAGCACCTAAGAATCTGAAGAGGGAAGAGGCTGAGCCATCTGCAAACGACAACACCACCGGTGGAGCCCTGCTGCAACAAATTCGCCACTTTCCCAACGACAAGAGAAGATCTTCTGCTGGACGAGTCTTCTTCCTCTGAGCTGGTGGGACCAACCAGTTTGCCCTTTTCACCTTCCAAAGACGTCTCTTGGTCGAATCGCCCGTGCCAAGCACCCCGGCGGCTGGATAGCCAAGCTTCACCACTTTGACAGCGAATAAAAGGAACGCTTGTTTTATTGACGAACAATGTGGCTGGTTTCATCCCTGTGCAGTGCAACGACTCCACGTTTCCTCCTTGACGAGATCCTCTCTTCCCCTGTTCGAAACAACGAACTGCAACCACTGCCAGGAACAACTGCCACCGCTGGAGCCTGCTCTCTAAGGTACTGTGTCCTGCCTGGCCTCCGTTTCTTCGGCTTGCCCAAGGTGACCCTTAAATCCTTGGCTTGCCAACTTGGTTGGCCCCAGACCTTCTAACTGTACCTTCTTGAATCACCCCAACCTCTTTTGAACATTCTGCAAAGACTTTTCGTGCATTTTAAACCGTGTGATCCTGGGCACATTTCACCTTGCTCCCTTTAAAGTGGGCCTGGCCTATGAACTTTGGCTCTACAGTATTTATTGCCCCTCTTCCCTTGCTGAGAGCTCCTAAACGTGTTGGGACGCGTTTTATTTCTATGCTCTGCCTTTTTCTCTCCCTTTAACTGAACTATTGGAGTGCCATCAGGTTATGCGCTCACATCAGTTTAACAAATCGTGGTGTTTTAACTCTGACTTGTCTGATAGTTATCAAGGGAGGTGTGTATACTTTACCTGACTGTGTTTTAACTTGCCTTTGATTTAGAGTGCTAGTATATTGCCTAAAGTGTGTTTTAAATAAATAATTATATATTTTTTATACAAAGCTCTGGTCAGTGTGCGTTTGCTTTATGTTTTTAGCCCTATTGTGTATACTCTATATACTGCCCTACTCTTCTTGAGCGAAGTCTGACTGCTCAGCCACAGCTACCAGGTAAATCTGGGTGGTGCAGACTGCTACCAATTGGGTTTGCTGCTTACTCCTGTAGTCTTAATCTTTTGCAGTGTTCCCCAAAGGAACTGCACAGGATTCTGCCTAACACAAACTACCCCAAGAACGGGTAAAAGCTGAAATACCCCATGGTGTGGCAAGTGTGTCTGTACCCCAAAAAGGATAGAAGAAACAAAACCCCTAGACTGGGTGAGAGAATGTTAGGCAGAATTGCATGCTGTACCCTCTGGGACCACCACACACAATTAGGACTCAGGTGTAAGCCAAACCAACCTTTGGTATAAGTCTGTGCCACTCAGTTTTTGGTAGCGAGCTGAGCAGCCAGGCTTATCTCAAGAGTGAATGTGGGCAGTACAAGTCATTACACAGAGGACTTTCAATGACAGTGGTTCAAGTAGACACTTATACTCAAGGTTTCTTTGTAAAACACTTATTAATTTCTTACACAATCATTTAGAAAACATTCACTAGGAGGAGGCAACTTAATATTATACACCAATACACTACAATACACAACTCTATGCTTTTGATACAGTTTGAGCTCCCCTTAAATAGGAGCCAAATGGCAGTTCAGTTTCTTAGCAGTGAGATAAAGGCAGAAGCTAAGTAGAATAGATCATATATACTTGTTAGACAGTGCAAATAGTTTTCGTTCACCCGAAGAGTTCAATTCAAGTCAATGGGCCTAGTCCAAAGTCAATGGGCTAGTGTTCTGGATAGGAAAGAACAGTTCTGGCATCAAACGGTAAAGTTTTTGCAAAAGTTCTCAGAAGTCGTTTAGGCGAAAAAGAATCATATGTTGGGTCACAAGCTGATTAGGCCTGTAAAATGGGAAAGTTTCATGAACTTTCACAGCGTGAGTGGCGTTCTCTCAATCGGGTTGGCACAGTACCTTTAGTATGAAGAAACAAATGCAGCTGAAGTCGTTGGTTCCTGGCAGTTCCTGCTGATCTCACTGTTCCTGAGCCTCAGTCGTTGTGACAAAGAGGGAGGACGTCGTGGGACTCCTGCACAGGATTGTGAGAAAACAAAAACAAGATGGAGTCACTTCAGTTCCAGTAGCTGTAGATTCAAGCACACAAGCTGGTGTCCCTCTCCCTGGTTAATCCTAACCAGCCTTGAGGATGGTATCCAGGTGGCTTACGAGTTGATTGAGTTGGTGGGACCAAAGGGAGAAGTCGTCCTTGAAGAGGCTCCTCTATCGAGATGAACTTGGCGATTCGGACCTGCAGCAGGGCTTCACCGGGCAAACCAACGGTCCAGGAGTTGCAGCAGCTGTCCCCTTCCAGCTCTTCTTCTGTTCTTTTGTTCCAGTGGTCGACTCTGCTTTCCAGTCCAAGAGACTCGCCTTTTAAACAGTTCTCTCCCTTTCATTCCAGCCTAGCTGTCACTCACCAAGCAGGGTGGCTGTCCTTGCCGGACAGTCAGCCAGCTAATCACGGCAGAGTGCATTTGGGTCTCCTAGGAGACTAAGCACAGGGAGTTTCAGGCACCTCCCTCACTTCCTGACCACCCCAGACACTCAGGCGCCAGAGGCGGTCTTCAGTCCTAAAGCCCGCCAAAGGCATACGAACAAAGGGACCAAACCTGGTTTGGCGCGCAGAGACAAACGCCAGAAGGACCTTTCCAAAAAGAAACAGCAAAAAAAGACCGGGACCTATTTAAACAAAGGGGCTTAAGGTGCCATCTTGAAAAACATGGCTCCCGTGATTTTTAGCTACCAGTGTTTGCGGTCGGGAAAAACCATGGTAGTTTGTTGTAAAACCACTTCCACCAGCCTTTTCAATAGGAAAGGGTAGCATTTGACTGCTACATTAGTATTCAGACACGGGATACTATGTAATCCCTCCAGCTCTCCAGTGTAAGATGGTGTGTGCTGGGTCTAGGAATTTGGAAAGACTAGTAGTCAATTTCACTTTACATTCTCTGGGAAACAGTAGTTTAACCCAGAGAAGGTATTTAAACCTTTGGGAAGTCAAAAAGACATCTCTGTGCCACTGCACTGAGGGTGTTGTGTAACACACATGGACAGATAATGCCTATGGGATTATCTAAAACTCCATAATCAAAGAACACGAGTGTAAAACACATCAAAATACATGAGTGGGGGGAAAAAAGGCTCACTCACTCCAGGTAAAAAAAATAAAGTCCTCAAAAATCCAGCAAAGTTGCTGGGGGTCTCTTAAGGTGAAGGGAATTGGCACAATTCTCCCTAACAGAGAAAAATACCCCATGGTGGGAGGAGGGAGATATACAACCCCAAGGCCGCTTGAGAGAAAACTATATTCCAGGGTGCCGTGAGAGATACAAGCCCAAGCTGAGGTGAGAGAAACCGTTCTCCCACGTGTAGTGATCACGGCTCGACTGCAAGAGTCACTGTTCTACCAGAAGACCTCGGAGAATAAAGACATGCTTGCTTCAACTGTACATCCAGGCACATTGGCTGGGCACCTCCAGAGAGACATTTCGGTGGGGGTCAGAAGCCAGCCACCATTTCATATATTGAGGAGGATCCTCTTCATAAACCTGTTCTGGTTGAGTTGATGCTAATCCTTGTTAGTGGTAAGGTCACAACTTAGTTTATATTAGGCTTTGGGACATGACCTATTTCTGTGTTAGGAAGAATTTCCATTTTAGTGCTAAATTCCTCCCACCTTAGAGACCCCCAGCTCTTTTGCTGGACTTTAGGACTTTTTATTTTTTACCCAGGAGTGAGCGAGACCTTTTTCTCCCTCATGTGTTTTGACCTAATTTGGATTGTTTCCACTGCTTTTGGAGTCTGACAAACTCCATAGGCATCTACTTTTGTATGGTGACACAAAGTACATTCAGTTCAGTATCAGAGAAATCTTTTAGACGTCTACTAAGGTGTAAATACCTTGTCTTATGTGAACTACTGTTCCCAAGAATAGTAAAGTGAAATGACTATACTTACCTTTTCTTTTTGTTGGTTCAGCACACCCTGTCATATGTGGGGGTGGGAGGGGGTTTACCTAGTAGCCCCATATCCTACATTCTCATGTAACATAATTTTGTGACCCTCACTACTTTAAATGCATAGTGGCAGTGGTTTAACTTACCTACCATTGTGCTTTTCTACCGCAGGCTAAATCCTCAGCTGCAGTATAGCACCCATGGGTGACCATTTCGTAAAAATGACCCGCTCTTCTTTTTTCACCATTTTCTGTTTGTGAGGTCTTTCTTCGGTTTTACTCTGTGCTTTGAGCCAGGTTTGAGCCCTATGTTTTTTTTGCCTTTGGCACGCTTCAGCCCTGAAGCCTTCCCAAGGCTCCAGTGTGTCTGGAAAGGCAGGATGTAATGGAGGTTCCAGAAACTCCCCTGTCCTTTGTCTCTAGGAATGCCTGCCTGGCTGTATGATTGACAGCCTAGGCTGTGCAAGGATGGGAGAAACCTGCTTAAAAAGCGAGGGTTTTGGGACTAGAGGCAGAGTCGACCACTGGGAGAAACACCCGACGAAATCGTGAACAAAGCTTGCTGCATCCTCCTGGACCTTTGATTTGCCAGGTGAAGCCCTGCTGCCCTGCTGCTGTGCTCAAACTCCTTTCTCAGTTCTACAGAGAAGCTCCGGAAGAGATGACTTCTTCCCCTGGGTTAATGGTTGTCAGTTGTCTGTGCCGACGTCAGTAGCTGGTTCACTTTGTCCCAGGAGAGAGGGTAGGAGACCTCTTCCCCCCCTCCCCTCCAGCCTGTTTCTTCAGGAGAAGCGCAGCAGACTGCTTCCATCCGCCCGTGGATCCGCTACTCTAGGGTAAGGTGCAGTGCTGTTAAGTATTTCAATCCGGCGATACACCCTGGTCTCGGCTAGTATGCAGCGCACAAATTAAATAATTATTTATGTCTATAGGTTCAGTATTCTGAATGATATACCAACCATATCACACCCCTTCTCAAAATACCCCCGGTCACAATGGACCAGGAATCGGGCTGGTTGTTAAAGGTAATATTTATTTAAAATTCAAATCAAACATATACTTTGTAATAGGGAGCAGCAATCACCAATGTGGTGACAATAACATAAGAAGGTATGTACGGCAATTGAATTCACTTTCAGCAACACAGAATATAAAACATCAGAGAAAAGAACACTTTTGCTTGTTTGAAAAGATAACACTTCGGTTTGAATTTCCCCCTGCAATATTCCTCAACCCACCAATAAGCAATTCTGAATAATATAAGGAAGCAGCAGGTATTCATGAATAAAAAAGAGTAAACAGAATTTAAATATCATCTTCCCTCCCCAAACAAGAGGGAAAAACAGGTTTGCAATCTTACACGTTTTAAAATGACATTCGAAAATGTCTCAGCAAAACAATGGAGTGTAAAAATCCTTAAATCAATACAAATTTCTATGGGAGCAACATTGAAAAGATGCAAACAATCATGAGCTACAGTTTGAACAAAAGTAAACACTTTGAATCCAAATGGAAGTTTGAAAATGTAAATTAAATTCACATGTCTAAAATTTAGCAGAAATGTGGATTCCCGCCTAAAGATGACCAAATGGTTTTTAAGAAAAAGAGGAGGAATCTACTAATCTGGAGTGTGGGTTTTAGGTTGAGAGGTAGCTATGGGCCTTGGGTATAATCCAGAGATGAAATGAAGTCTCTAGCTATTAAACTGAGTGAGTTATGTAATGTTGAATGAGAGGCGTTTTTGGAAAATAAAGGCGCGAAAAAGAACACAGAAATCAAATTTTACAAGGATAATTATATTCTACACTGGGCATTCAGGCTAGATTACCAGATTGAAACACAGTAAACTCTAGAGTTGATCCGCGGAACCAACCCCAGCACCTCCGTGCCCGCCCTGACAGACTCCGATTACCCAAAGGAGGATTCAGAGGATTTCACAAGACACAATTATTTAAAGAAGTTAGCACTAGTGCAAAGAATCCGAGGTAAGGGTTCAAGAATGGTTGGGACAATATTACCAGTTCTTAGGATAAGGATAGGATGGTTTAGAGATTGGGATGGATCAAAACCAGGCATGGTATGCTATGATTTTCTATGCTTCCTATTAATACTTACAGTCCACTTTAATTTAGGATTTTGGACCGTCCAGGGATCTGGTCATCACACGGATCGGGTCTAACAAAAGACAGCAGGGCACATTTGGCGGCATAGGGTCAGCTGGGCAGTTCTGGTCACAAGACTGCTTTGGACTGCACTGGTTACTGGAGATTAGTGGGATGGCGAGTTTGCAGCAGCCATGCATTTAATAGTAGCAAGCCAGACTGGATCAAAATGCTTCCCTTGGGTTTTGGGATTTGTTTCAGAATTTTGAGGCTTAGCTGAAAAGGAGTTCAGCAATGCCGAGGTCTTGGCTTTGTAAGGAAAATCAGGACTCTGGACCAAGGATGGAGAATTCAGGAACAGGGTGCCACGCAGAATTCAGTAAGAAGTCAGGAATTGGTGTGCGTGTGCTGTGTGGTTCCCTTATTTATCATGCCATATGACATTACTAAATTATATGGCAGGGGCAGACTTACTGGCCTCACCCCTAATGCTAGGATTGGGCAAAAGCACAAACTCCACTTTGCTTTTCGCTGATTGGATGACAGAAAATGATGTCATGTTTATGGGGTTACTTTTACAATGTCTGGAAACCTCCCCTAGCTCCTAGAACCAAAATCCAGTTTTCCCACAAATACATATTATGTAGTTATGACCTCCAAGAAAATCGGGTGCACAGGTTGCATATTTTGTGGTTCACATTTCATTCCAAATCCCAAGTCTGTGGACCTGGTTTTGACTTTCTGCTACATTTTGGCAATTTTAACCATGAAAGTTTTGGCCTAACATTTCCCAATTTTGTACATAGATGCACATTTACCCCTAGAATATGTGTATAAAATGTTATATTCGCCTCCTTAATACTTTTCGCATAATCAGTAATTCTTTATAACTTCTGTTCCTTATGCAGTAATAAGTCATACCAAGTCTTCAAATGAATAGCATAAAATTAGATTTAGAATTGTGCACTGTTCACCTTTTTTCTCATTCTTGCTGCCAAGTTAAATGTCTTGAAAGTTCAGTTGCAAAATAGGCATTTTAAACCAAATGTCACTTGTCAGTTTTTTTTCTTTTTCCCAAGTGTAAGCACATGTCAATCACTTAGAAGTAGAATGAGGGGGCTCTCCTTTGAGAGTGAAGCTTCCTGCTCCTCCCACTGGAAGGTTGAGTGTCTTAGCCCGCTATAGTCTTAGCCTGGGGGCAAAGACGAATGTCTAATGTGACTTGAAAAGCTCCATTGTCCTGGGTATTCAAAGCTTCCAAGCTAGCAATTAATCTTTCCTGTGTCAGCAGTTTGAGGTGTCGCCTTTTCTCAGGGCTAGGAACTGGCAGAGCAGGTTTTTTTGTTTTTATAGTTTACCAACTCAGACTGGGTTTGGCTTTGAGTTTCACTTTTTAAATATTTACTTTAAACCTATGGAATTAAACAGGTTATGGTTGGATTTTTAACAGTAGCAAATCATTTTACATTCTTAAATAATTAAGCCTTTACACAATAATATACTTTCAAAATAGGCGATTTTGCTCTTCATTCAGGAAAAAACACATTAAACTTATTCCTTTAAATTCGGTTTTCATATGCAGCAAATACCTTTTAGTCGGCTCTAGTACTTCCCTTCAGTGCTGGAATTTTTTGCAGCATGGATAAATTTATCAAGCAGAGTCTTTCTCTGGACAGCCGATTCTTTAGATATTGTTGCAAAGAAATAGCCACATTTCCCGTGGAAAATGAAAAACAAAGTCCCTGGGTTGCTTTTTCAAAGATATTTTTGGTATGAGCTGTCATTCAAATGATGCCCGGTTCCTCTGAGACTGAAGACTGATCCTAGGCATTTCAGGGCCCTTTAATCAGTGGTTCATAAGAAATGAATGGATGTAGCACAAAAACAGCACTTTTTAAGGTTGAAAAGATGACATTTTAAAGAGGCATTTTGGGTTTACAGCAAAGTAATGCTGCTTCTTTCCTTTGCTCCATGTAAAATGTTGCAGAGCACACTGGCATACTCCTGCAATGAGTACTCTGTTCCACCCCACCTGAAATGTGTGTTGGCATCCATTTTCTGGTTGTTACCAAGCGCAGTTTCGAGATCTTAGCACGCAAAGGGTCAGCACAACCATTTTGTGATTTTTCCTGCACAAATGCAGTAAAGTGAGGTAGCGAGGCACAGCTGAGCGGGTCAAAATATCCCACAGTGCCCATGCCCACCCGTGTTACCTTCATCCCTCCTTCATTGATATTGTTGCAAGGCCCTGCTTTCCAACATCTTATTACTTTTGCTGCTTGTTTGCTACTTTGCCATGTGTTTCCACATGTAGCTGCATTTAAGATGGCTGCCGCCGAAAATCTTTTGCCCAGTGCTTAGCAACAGCCACCAGAAGCACTGCTTGACCTGATTGGCCAGAGCAAAGTATTTCCAGCCCATGGATGAACCGAAAGGTGACAGCCGGCCCTCCATTTCCTAAGGCCACGCCCCCCTGCCCGTTTGTGACTCCCTTCGGTCTGCTCAGCTCTATGCCCAGCACAACACCCGTGCAACCAAGCTTAATGCTTAAAACTAATAGACGCTCTACCATTGAGGACTACCAAACACTGATGAGTTACTTGCCTTTATATGGGCTAAGCGCGCCTCCCTCCATTTTGCCCAACCGCACCATTGTTCCCAATGTGGAACACGCTGTTGCATACCTTTTTATCGTCTTTACAAACTTTGTAATGTGTTTTTGTACCACTGATCCCAAGCATGGTTAGCCACTAAATAGTAGTAGTTGCTATCATTCACGCTCCCTTGCTGGAACCGTCCGTATGATGCGTCTGCCTTGATTTGCCACACGCGGTACATCCACACCGCTAGATTAATCAACCGCTTACTGACCCACCCTCTTTTGCTGTTCGTAGACTTTTGTAGATTACACTGTGTAGCCTTCAGTCTGTTCGCGAAAATCTGATATTAATCATCAATTCTGAAAAACTGTATTTTAACTCCATTGTGCCATACCTTTGTTCAACTGGGCTAGCAATTGTCTGCGTATACCCAACTGTACCAGGCCCCTCTTTACAGCACCACAACCCCTATAATAAGGTATGTTCAGGTGTTTAGGATTCTCAATACCAATAGCCTCGTTTTGTTTAGAACTCGAACCTGGTTCGATACAAATCATGCCTGCCTACCTATGTCTGTAATCCTCTATGTATTTACCATTTCCTGCTCATTATTGCTCATTCCCTTAACCCATAGTCCAATACCGACTAATCATACCAGTATGACCCCCCCCATCCATCCTAGTACCCTGGCTAGTCATGCTACCAACACCAGAGGTTCCTACACTTACCAAGGCCCAGGGCTTGCACAAATGTACTGCTTTAGACACTTGTTACACTCACCTGGTCTCTGCGGGGACATTGGGGCACATTTGCAGCCCTCCCAGGATCTGGCTTCCCTGAATCAGGCTTCTTCCCCTGCTCCTGTGTTGTGAACTGCTCCAATGGTTGGAACTGCCCCTGTTAAACTATGATGAGTTCTCCGTCCTGCTTCTCAAGTGCAGGGGTGCTTTAATTAGGCCTAGTTCCTTCACCTGCCCTGGTACATGGCAGCCCAGACTGGCTGTGACTGATCCACTTCTAAGGTAAGTGTTCTTCAACAATGATTATTGTCCGTATTCGTCAGCAACGTTTTTCCACATGATTAGTGTTCATATTCCTAGTAATGTCTTTCTTTCTCCCCAGTAGGTGATGAAGGCCCAGCGGAGTCACGTTGCTGGAAGTGAGCCCGAATAGAGCCCTGAGGAGTTTACAATGTCCCAAATAGATAGTAAGTTTCATCCCTAAGGTCAGCGCGAGGGTTATGTGACGCGCGACTTTAGCGAATTGTCTGTATGTGGTTTCTGACCTTCATTATCCTTTTCTTCTCCCGGTATGGCCTGATGACGCCTGATGAGGAGCAGCTGTCTGAAGACCTGTCGGCGGGTGATGGATGACTGTAGCCGCGAGGATGCTGGCTGAGAAGAACTCCTGCATAAGTGTTCATACTCCGGAACAGGTAAGGAGCGCTGCAGGCGGTAGTATTGCTGGAGTCAGGCAGGTGTGCTCTAGGCGATGGCAGATGGTGTTGCTGAAAGCGGGGAAGATGTGCTTCAGGCGGAGGTAGGATACGTCGCGCGCGATGGATTTGCTGGAAACAGGTAAGATGCGCTTCAGCAATGGTTTTGCTGGAAACGGGTAAGAAGCGCTCCATGCAGCGGTGAGTGTTACACTGCATGAGCAGATTAACGCGAAGCGCAGGCATGCGGGCGGGGCAGGCTTAAATAGCCTGGTCCCTGCAACACCGCTTTGCTCTGCTTGATGGCTCCACCCTGCCACTCCCAGAAGATGCTGCACCTGCATCCCAATGCATTCCTATGGCTACGCCCGGCCTAGGTGCACATGGGGGCTCAGCAAGAGATGAAATAGCACATGCACTAGGAAAAAAGTGCCGAGCACACTTTCTCATGAGCCAACTGGACCCTTTAAGTGATGTCAGTTGTGGTTCTTGCCCAGTGGCCATGACAACACTACCCCCCTACCGTGCCCTACACCTTTTTAACCAAAATCAGCCTCCCCACCTCCTTCAAGAGCGCATCTATTGCTAAGCAGCTCTAACAAAACTGGTAATCCTCCAAAAGTAAACATTACTACCCCGTCTGATCCCATCCCGAATCCACTAGTACCTATAGCCAAGACCAGCGACTGCCTTACACCCAGTACCTCTGCGTCCCATTGTCTAGGACCACGGCGCAAGGAAAGACTAAGAATCAGAACTTCACTCCACTGTCTTCCAGCCACTCTCCCTTTTAAAGGAGCCACCTGGAAGTTCAGACTATCCTCCTGTACACACCTGCTCCCCCACATACTGGGGAACCAAAAAAAGTCACCACCCACTTGTGCCCACACCACCTTTTTAAAAGAAAAACAGCTAAGCCAAACTCCACCACGGATCAAAAACATACCTTAGCAGTAGCCATTACCAAAGCACTACAAAATCAGCCTAAAGTATGGCATCTAGCTAACACAGCTTCTGCCAGCACACCCCTCATACCTGACCTCCCTAACGCCCCCTTCAACAATCACCTTAAAGGAGCACTTTTAAATGTGTGCTCTCTAGGGGCACATGCAACTGAAGCAAACAATCTTATCCTGGAACATCACCTAGACTTCATAGCCTTAACCGAAACTTGGCTACGCCCAGCTTCAGGGCCACTATTATCTTTAGCCATCCCCCAGGGCTATACCATATTCAGAACTGATCGACAAACTACACAGGGAGGCAGAGATTGTATTGCCAAATCCTCCCTGCAGCTCAGAATCAGTAGTACCGACAGCCTAGAGGGCTATGAACTCCTTTCCCTCAAATTAACCACAGATGCTAAAACCATCAACCTCCTCTTATTATATAGAGCACCTAGCTCGGAAAATCACCCAGAGATTGACATCCCATTACTCATTACTCTCCTGCTCAAACCCAAATCCATATTATTAGGAGACATAAACCTAGGATTTAATGGCCCCGAGGACCATAAAGCCACAGCATTCCTCACTGCATTACAAGACAGTTCACTCAAATCGTTCATGCACCCACACACACCAAATGGAGAATCCTTGACTGGATACTAACTCTGAACACTGAAGTATCCCTGGAAAACATCAGCAACACCTTCTGGTGAGATCATTTTTTCATCCAATTTAATATATTGACCAACAAACCCCAATCCGCTCTTTCCCCTCCACCCATCCCAATTCTACTGAGAAACTCACACCAACTTACACAAGATAATCTCACCCCCATTATCAAGAAACTACTACTAGAACAACCTAAAACTTCGTTCAATCCACTTGCCATTGCCCCATTCTAACATACATGCTTAAAAACAGCGATTGATGAAGCGGTCCCTTTGAAAAACCAAACTACCCAAACGTAAAAGCAGTCACTCCTGGTTCAATGATGAACTAATGGACCTCGGAAGAAACAAAAGAGCCCTAGAGCGTCTGGTGAGGGAAAACCCCACTGAGGAAACCAAAATAGAACTCCACTCGCTTACCACGAAATACAAACGTGCAATCACACTCAAATCCAATACTCTAAACACACGTATTGCCAATGCAGCGTCCAGCAGCAAAGAACTGTTCTCCATTCTAAAAGAACTGGAAACCCCCATTGCCCCGCCCCTCATGCGTAGCCAACGCGAGCAAAGCCTGGTGTACCACCATTCAGAATGCCCTAGCTTCGAAAATTAACTCCCTCCAAGACAATTATTACTAAAAGAAAGCTACTACGCAAAAACATGAGTCTGGCACCTACTGCCCAACCCAACGCTCCTGACATAACAATACAGTGCCACTTCTCACCAGTCTTTCATGACATTGAATAAAGTAATCGCCTCTCTCAAACCCTGCGCTTGCAAAGGTGATGGCTTCCCTGCCAAACTAATTACCTTACCCCCATCATTACCAATTTCATTAAGCCTCCTTCAGCTCCAACAAGGTCCCAGCTGACCTCAAAGAAGCATGGCTAACGCCACTTTAAAAATCAAAAAACCTCCCTAGAGCCTTCCTTCCCTCCCCCACCACTACAGATCAATCACCACAGTCCCCTTCCTCCTTAAAATAATAGACAAAATTACATACAATCAAGTCCAAGCCCACCTAGAAAACAACGATCTATTAGGCAAAAGACAATCTGGCTTTCGTCCTAAACATAGCACGGAGACTGCCTTATTTGATTTAAAAAAAAAATCAAATGGATACCATTACAGACTCAGGCAAACAAGTTTTCTATTACTGCTTGATCTGTCTGCTGCTTTAGATTTAGTAGGCCATGATAAATTATGCCAATCACGCTCCAATAACTTCCAATTCTCCCAAAATGCAACTGCCTGGATCATATCATTCTCATTAGAACGCACGTCCAGAGTTGCTATAGGTGACGAAGCAGCTGACCCTCTACCAGTCCCGCTAGGTGTACCACAAGGTTCCTGCCTCTCTCCCACATTATATAATGTGTACACCAAGCTACTATTCCCAGCTCTGTATGCCATGGGAGTCATCTACACCGACTTTGTGGATGATAAACAGATTCTTATCCCAATCACGGGCAGTAAAGACCAGGGCTCATTACCATAAACAATACCTACTCCCTGTTAGGCAAAGTTTGTATGCAGTACCCTCTGGGAACACTACAAACAACTCTGACTACAGGTATAGGAAACCCAACCTTTTGTATAAGCTTGTACTACACAGTTTTGGTAGTGTTAAGCAGCCAGGCTTATCTCAAGAGGGGTAAAAGTGAGATGTAGTTGAGTTACACAGATTTACAGTTACAAGTGTTCAAATAAACTCTTACACTCAAGGTTTCTTGAATAAACAATTTCAGTCAGTTAGAATAAGCCTTCAGAAGGGAGCAATATAATAGTAACACTCAAATATAATTCATGAAATACGATCTCAATATCTCTAAATCAGTAGATTACCTTTTGGGATGGCCCACCAACACTACCTACACCCTCAAGTGACTTCAATTGTTAGGGTGCTGGGGACATTAATATATCACTTTTGCATTTAGGATCATAGAGTACGAAGTCAAAAGGAAAAGATGATTTAGAACAAACAAGAGACCACAAATATTGTTAAGCAGGCAAATACTTTCAGATCCCCAAATAAGAGTCATTCAGTGGAAGAGGCTAAACGAAAGTCAATAAGCAAAAGTCTATGTAAGCTGAAGCACTTCTTTGTAGGTAAGTAGGAAGTCTTTGCACAATGTTTTAGAAGTCTTTGAAGACTAGAAGAATCAAATGTAGGGACACTAGCTGATTAGACTTTAGTAGAAGATGCAAGCAACTCTACAGTAAGAGGTAAGTTCTCTCAGACTTTGTACCGTACCTTTAAAATGAAGAAAAGATGCAGTAGATGACTCCTGTTCCTGTGCAGCTCTGCAGATCTCACTGTTCCTGGGCTTCAGTCGTGGGGACAAGAGGGAGGACGTTGGACTCCTGCAATGCACTGGGATGGTCAAAACTCGCATACTTCACTTTCAGTGACTGTTCAGTGTTTCAGCTCCTCGCGTCTACCGCAAATAGCAACACTGCGGTTCCTGGCTGTCGAGATGGACTTGCCTTGCTTTTGGGGTCCCGCACTCTGTTGAGGGAGGCTCAGTCTCGATCAGTCCTGCTTCCTGGGAGTCTGGAGGATCTTCCCAGAGCTCTAGGCCAGCTTAAAAGCAACACACAAAATCTGGTGTTCCTCTCCCTGGCTATACGGTTGCCACCAGCAACTCTGGAAATTCAACGAGCTCCGAGATGGATGTCCAGGTGGCTTACTTTGGAGTTGATTGGTCCCACCAACTCAAGGGAGAAGTCCTTGCAGGGGCTTCTCTGTCGATGTGAACTTGCCGTTTCGGCACTGCAGCAGGGCTTCACTGTGCAAACCAACGGTCCAGGAGTTGCAGCAGGCGTCCTCTTCAAGTTCTTCTTCGGTTCCTTCGTCCAGTGGTTGACTCTGCCTTCCTAGCCAAAAGACTTGACTTTTATTCAGTTCTCTCATATTCATTCCAGCCTAGCTGTCAATCACCCAGCAGGGTGGCTGTCCTTGCCGGACAGTCAGCCAGCCAATCATCACAGAGTGTATTTGGGACTCCTAGGAGACTAAGCACAGGGAGTTCCGGGAACCTTCCTCACTTCCTTCCTATCCCAGACACTCTGGAGCCAGAGGCGGGTTTCACTCCAGAAGCCCGCCATAGGCAAAACGAAATAAGAGACCAAACCTGGTTTGGCGTGCAGAGAAAAACTCGAAGGACCTTTCCACAAAGAAATGGCAAAAAAAGAAGACCGGGGACCACTGAGGAAGCTCAGCGCCATTTTGAAAAACATGGCTCCCGCGATTTAACGTTACTGGAGCTGCGAACAGTTTGCGGTCGGGGTAAATCATGGTAGTTCATGACAAAACCACTGCCACCAGCCATTCGGAGAGGAAAGGGTAACATATAAATGCTACATGAGTAACTAGACACAGGGGATACCAAGTAACCCCTCCAGTACTCTATTGTAAGATAGGGTGTGCTTGGTCTAGAATTTTACAGGACTAAGTGAAGTCAATTTCACTTCACTGCTCTGGGAAACAGTAGTTGATCCCAGAGAAGGTATTTAAACCCAGGGAAATCTGGAAGACTTCTCTGTGGCACTGCACGAAGGTGCTTTGTGACGCAATTACAAAAGATGATACCTGTGGGGTTGGTTAGACTCCACAACCAAAAGGAAACCCAGCATTTAAAATCACATTAAAATATATGAGAGAGTGGGGAAAAAAGGGTCACACTCTCCAGGTAAAATAAAAACAAGTCCTCAAAATCCAGCAAAGTTGCTGATGGTCTGTAAGGTGGAGGGAATTAATACATTTTTGAGAATTGTCCGTAACATTAGGTAACTGTAACGCTCACCTGATTCCCGTAGAGGCGCCGGTCTTGACTCGGCGTATACCGTATCTGCAAAGGTGATGTGTAACACACGGCTGACTCTTTGGGCTGGACCTCTGTGCACTGTATGTCTGACTTGAAGGGTAAGATGTCTGCAGATAGAAAATATGGGATTAAGGAACTTAGTTCTTCCCTTTCTCTTCTCCTGTAGACCCCCAAAGGTTAACGCTCTCACCTTAGGTAAGGGAACGCCGTGCTCTCCATCTGCCTCGGGGCAGGGTGCTGTAACCAGTTTCTTCACTGGATAAGGGGAGCAGGCCTCTTGACTTCAGAGGACTGCTGTCCGTCGTTTACTGCACGAACGGTAAGTTTCGAGTAATTCTAATGTCTTTAAAGTCTTTAGTAATGATGTTTCTTGTTTTGCAGGGTTCCGGCGATGGCGGATGACGGGCTGAAGTGAGTTGAAGATGGAGCCCGTGTGATGAATAGAAGCGCCTGGAAGCACGTAAGTAAGCGCTTGTTGCCTGCTTCACGATGCGCTCTAACTGTCTTTTTATTTTGCAGGTACAAGTTCGGAGCAGCTGCAGGGTGCCGGAATACTCACTGGGTTAGATGTGGAAAGGAGTAATGGCACGTGAGTATTAAAGTTCCCTAATGTCTTTAAACGCACCTTGTTTTGTCTTTCAGATGCGGGATGCAGCGCCGAAGGCCTCCGGAGCGTGCAAAGAGTTGGTAAGCTTTTGTCTTTCAGATGCCGGAATGCAGCGCGAGGCGTTGGTGACAGCCGATGGACCAGGTAAGTGAAGAGCTGTCACTGAAGACCGTAATGCTAACCTGTTCTTTCTTGTCTTTATAGGTGTTGCTGAAGACTGGATTCAGGATGGTAAGCCTTTTTCCTTAGGCCCAGGATCAGATGCAGAAGACACGATGAGCGTTCTGCTGCAGAGGATGCAGAATAACGCAAAGCAAGATTCATCCATCGGGTGTGGTTTAAATAGCCTCCTGTAGTGCTTAGGTGTCTCCTTTCACAGCCACGCCTAGATAAGAAAAGAGTTCCTGCTTTCCAGAAGAGTTCCAGTGTTCTGAATCTAGGGAGTGGCTCCTGCCCCACCCAACAGGAAAAGTAGTGCCAAACAGAAGAGGATCAGAGGTTCAACTGGCAGGCAAGTAAGCAGCATGGTCTGCTGCAGGTAAGTCCACCCAAGCATTATGAGCCCGGCGCTTCCAGCGCTGGGACTGGGCATATTTATGAGCCTGGTGCCACTGGCGCCAGGACTGGGTCCAAAAGGTCCCAATTGGGACTGGTTGGCACTCGGAACCTGGGTTATGGATCTGCTTCCAAGGGAGTTGGGGAAAACCCTGACCTTTTGGAAGCAGAGATCATGACAGTAACCCACCTTTTGGTGTAGGCCTGTACTACACAAGTTGGTAGGGTGACTGAGCAGCTAGGCCTATCTGAAGAGGAGTAAATGTGAGCTTGATCAATGAAATTCATCGATACAAGCAGCCAAGTAACACTTACACTCAAGGTTTCAGTTATAGTTTAACATCAATCAAGTTTTAAATAAGCATTCTTTAGAAAGGCAATATGTGTAACAATGTAAATTCACTTTAAAAATACTTTTAAGAATCTGAGCAAGTTGGTGGATAATCTTTGGATATGCTTCATACAGAATTCCTACACCCTGAGGTGACTTCAATCACAAGGACAGTAATGGCTTTTATGTATCACACTAGTTATACTTTGCAGATTCTGAGGTTGCAGAAAGAAAAGGTTTAAGCAAGAAAAAAGGTTAAAACGGGTTCTCGGTATAGGTGAGGACAATTAATCTTCCAGTGAGATCTAGACATGCCTTTCCCAGCAAGAACTGTCTAAAACAAGTTACCACCTATGAGGGACAACCAATACCAAAGTCAGTGGGCTGGGAAAGTCTGCAGGGAGCCAGGACATCCAAAGTCAATTGGAACAGTCTATGGAGCTGAGCCACTTCTTAGAATCAAAGTCTTGCACAAAGTAAGAGAGAGTGTAGAAATCACTTGTAGGATCACAAGCTGTTAAGCCTGTTCAGAGTTGGAATCAACTCTAAAAGTAAGCTAATGCAATTCCCCACTGAGAAGAGCACAGCTACCAAGACAATGAGGTAAGTACCCCAAACCTAAACAGTACCTCTGGTTTGAAGAAGAGTGGTCCAGCTGGATTCGGTCCTGTTACAGTGGTGCAGAACCCCTGTTCCTGAGTCTGTCATGGGGACAAGAGGGAGGATATCTGGGAGGCTCCTGCAGTGGTAGTTTGGAGGTAAACGGCAGCTACTGGCTCTTTTCGGTTCAGCGGCACTTCGTGGTTTCAGCGCTTTGTAAACCGCACTGTTGCAGATCTCGGATACCTGTTGGGCTTCCTTCACTCCTTCAGTCCTGCACTCTGGTGAGGGCAACATTGTGAGGGACTGTAGCTTGGGTCTGGAGCTTCTCGCCGGATTTCAGACGTTGCACTCAACTACGGATTTCTCAACCCCTGGCACTCGGTTCTTGCAGCAGCAAAGAAGTACAGCCAGTAAGCAAAGATGGTCCAGTGGAGTTCTTCTTGGGGTTAGTTGGTCCCATTTATTTATTGTATATGTTAATACGCCCAAATCCTAAGGTATCACAGCGTAGTTTACAGAGCAACAGACTTGCTGGTTACAGGGAGGCAGAACATATGCAAATTTACAATATATTACATATGTACATGCATGAAAGTAGTCACAATTGGTCACATTTGGATTTGTTTGGTTATATTATATACACATGGAAGAAATTGATGCACAGATGGTAGCATTTGTCCATATAAGGTTACGCTATGTACAGCAGGCACAATTTATTGGAATTATAACATTGGGTAAGGCTTAGAAGGAGGATAACATTTGTTAAATAACCAAGTTTTTATGAGTTTCTTAAAATGGCTATGGGAAAGCTCACTGTTGATGGTGGTGGGGAGTGTATTCCATAGTCTTGGGGCTGCAACAGTGAAGCAAGAATCTTTGGTTCTTGAACTTTTGAAGCGCGGGACATATAGAGTGTCAATGTTGGACCTAAGGAGCCTAGAGGGTGTTTTAGCCGTAAAGCAGGCACTCGGGAGTGTTTTGGGTGATACATTTGTGAGTGGTGGTAAGTGTTTTATGGGGGACCCTGGCTTGGATGGGGAGCCAATGACAGTCTCTCTCCTGGCTTGGGAGATTTGATCGCTTTTTTTTATTCCTAAGGCTGCTCTGAAAGCCTTTTTTTGTAGAAGTTGTAGTTTAGTAAGATTTTTCTTGGATGAACCTAATAGGAGTATGTTACAATCAAGTTTAGACATGAGGGCTCTAGCAAGTGCGATGCAGTTGGATGTGGACATGAATTGACGGCTGAGGGAGTGAGTTTGGCTGTGTAAAAGCTGGAGGAAGCTAGGGAACTGATGTTTTTGGTTGCGGTGAGGCTTGAATCTAAATAAACCCCTAGGGTTTTTACATGGTGTGAAATAGGAATGGGTATATCCTCTACGATGATGGAGGTATAGTCTTGTGGCAGTTTTTTTAATTGGGCTGGTGAGCCAACAATGAAGATCTGTCTTTTCGCCGTTGTGGCAGAGACTGTTGGTAGCTATCCAGTTCTGGATGAGGGAGTGAAAGGGAGAATTCTCAGAAATGTGATAATACTCTTTACCTTGCTGGATTCTCAGGTCTTTATTTTTTTTAACCTGGAGAGAGTGAGACCCTTTTTCTATTGTTCCCTTATGAAGAAGGATTTACAACTGACTGATAAATAAATTATTAATTGTTTATGCAAGAAACCTGGAGTTTAAGAGTTTATTTGAATACCTGTACCTGTGAATCTTTGTGTAACTGCACTACTGCTCACATTTCCCCTCTTGAGATAAGCCTGGCTGCTCAACACGCTACCAAAACTGTGTAGTAAAAGTTTATACCAAAGCTTGGGTTGCCTATACCTGTAGTCATAGTTGTTTGTAGTGTTCCCAGAGGGTACTGCATTCAAACTTTGCCTAACACCTAATTTCAAGCAGATAAGTGTTCTGTAGTTTCACACTGTGACTGCACCAATTCTTACCTAATAGTCCGCATGCGGAGTCTGACTTAAAACAGTTGCTGTCCAGGTCTCCAGTGTAAGTGCTTTGTGAAACTGAACAGGTTGAAACTGGGCTTGGGACTATCTTGCCCCAATCCACACTTGTTCTATGGTGTGCCGTTTGCTAGGCAGATGTGGTGGGTAAGTGGCTGTCCATACCTGGGCAGTCATTACCTGTTTAAATGGTCTAGATTATTTTTAATTGTGGGCTGAAAGGAGCTCGGGAACTGTTCTGCTGGTTGCCCATTGTAGCCAAGAATCAGAAAACTGCACTGAAGACTCAGATAACTGCTTTTGAACGGAGCTAGCATTATCCAAGCCATCAACAGTAATCCTGTTTTCCTCTCCTGCCATTAGAGCAGACGCTAGATTGATCCAACCAGTCCAGTGTAGGAATGCAAAATATGTCCTGCACCAGCCTCCTGCTGTCGGACTTCGGAAGTGCCCTTGGAAAGTCTGTGGGCAAACATCATTCAGACAGGTCTCTGCAGCAATGGTCACCATCCTCAGAGGGAGTTTAGCACTCTACAGATCATATATTTCTTGCCTAGGAACAAGGTTACTTCAGCATCAAGAACGTCCTGCCTGGTGGCAGTTCTCCCCTGCTGCCATTCTTTGCCGGCTGTGTCCAAGGAGCTACCCTCATCAAGGGAGTCTTTGTGGCTAGTGTTTTGAGGTGTCTGACCGTCCTGCTGTAAGTTTGTTTGAACTGTCCCAGAGTTGGATATTGTAACCGCTCCTTAACAAGACCAAAACTGACACCTACTTAGGCTCTGCAACCCCTGCATGTCTACCAAGTTGACAAATGCCTGAAGCGGCCCGAGTTCTTCTGAGTACCCCAGGGATGGATTCTTCGTAAATCAGAGTTCGCGTGTATATAACCCACTTCACACCCATGCAATCCTTATGGGGCACAACGTCTAACTCCCCAGCATTATCCTTCCCTGGCTGTGAACATTCTAGGCTAGGATTCCCTCCCTGGTAACTCCTAGTGAGATGGTATTCAGTGTAACCCTAATTATGTCCTATTAACCTTTTGCCCAAATTGCGCATTTGACTTTTTGGCTAAAGACGAAACTTGCGCATCTGATTTTTGTGAAGTCTTATACCTCACACCCTTTTCAGGTTCTTGCCTGTATCTTGGACTTTTTGAGATTCTTAAGTTATTACCTGCTAAAAGTGGACTGCTTATGTTTTGGTGTCTACCCTTTAATTGAGGTAGAGTGTAAATGTTTTGACTACTTTCTTTCCTGCGTTACTTCATATAGTTCTGCATTAGTATGTACATTGTGTGTGTTTTGTATTGCATAGCATTCAGTTTAACTTGAATACTGACTGGGTATACTTGCACATCAGCCCCTGATTCCCAAGTCTGCCTTACTGCTCACGTTATGCTACCTTCAGAGAGTTGAAGACCAAGTGGAAAAAGCTCTTGCTCGTCAACTAAGAAGGCCTCTTAGAACCCCCCTTCCCCTCCCCCTCACAAGGCTGGTTCATCAAAAAACAGCCTAACTGTAGGTTGAGAATTTCCGTTTTCTAGGTGATAAACATGTTTTAACCTTCGTGTTTTGAATACATGTAAGAAATGCAAAAATTATATCTGCTCGTCTAAAATGTTGCATTTGTTTGCAGATCTTCCAGAGAAAAGCAGAAGACATAGAAAATGATGCAATCTCCCCAGATGAGCAAGAGGAGTGTGCTAATTGTTTGCAGAAGAGCAAGATGTACCTATCTAAGATAATTGATGAAAGCTTTGCAGACTCTACTGTTGCAGAGACGGTAATTCTGCATTTTATTTTGATTAATTGTTGTATTGCCATTTGTTTTTTCTTCCCTTTTTTTGATGAACTGGACTATGTCCTGCTGTTGAAATGTCATGCTGAGGAATGTAGTGTGTGTTCTGGGTTACATGTGATTTTAACAAATAGAAAAATGACACTTTTTTTTATCTAGACTTTTTAAACGAGAAAAGTACTGAATTTTGTATTTCTTTGAATTTGGGGGTTTGCCCCCAAAACTCCTGTTTCCTTTCATTTATAATACCACCCAAAACCCCTCCCCACTTGTTTTTAACCCCTTACCCATCCTTATTATTTTCTATTTGCTTAAATCGCTGCATACCCGTGTTCTGGCAATCGGAAGGAGCTTGGCTGCTTAATTGTATTGCAAGTTCTATGTTTCAAGAAGGAAACGAGCACTGCATCCCTTAGACTTTGAAAACCCTAAGTTAATGCTCTGTCTCACATGACCAGAAAGAATCTTTCTGGTGCTCCTTCCACGTGTTCTGGCATAACCACCTGGATCCGTTCCTCTGAAGGCATTTTTGTGCACCTCCGACTTCCTGTGT
The DNA here is from genome assembly GCF_040938575.1 of Ambystoma mexicanum. Classification (NCBI taxonomy): domain Eukaryota; kingdom Metazoa; phylum Chordata; class Amphibia; order Caudata; family Ambystomatidae; genus Ambystoma; species Ambystoma mexicanum. The sequence goes on from NC_090939.1 coordinate 752,111,339, forward strand.
TGGCTGATCTCCGAACATGAGCAGAGCATACTATGTGAGGCCCAACATGGCTGTAGTTACTACCCTTCCTTTGTACGATACCTGGTCCATTGTGCAGGACCACAGGTGGTGCCCTCCAGAAATGGTCCCTAATAACTTGTTCAGTGGCTCTGTTTAGACCATGACCTGTGATAATGTCACTATACATTGTCAAACTGAAATTGCTGCTAGTCCCCTGATGTTGTTTGAAGGTTAGAGTCTTCGGTTGCGAACCTCACCTATCCTTGGGACAACCACCACCTCTTGGATCTGCTCTGTTGGGACGCCATACTGCTGACTCTTCCTTTACTTTCTTAGTTGGGGTCCTGTCAGACCAACGACTGCTGACCCCTTTGAGGTTTTTGTTGGGGAGAATTCTAATTTCTGTGCTAATTCCCTTCAACCTTGGAGACCCCCAGCTCTTTTGCTGGATTTAAGACTTCTTAATTTTAACCCTGGAGTGAGTGTGCCATTTTCTTCACTCACTCTTGTGTTTGATCTGATTTGGATGATCTGTTTCCTTTGTTTTTGGAGTCTGACAAACTCCATATGCATCTACTTTTTGTATGGTAACACACAGCACCTCCAGTGCAGTGCCACAGAGAAATTCTTTTGATTTCCCCTAAGGTTGTGTAGTCTAAAAAAGTGGTCTATGTATGAACAGAGGTCACCTTTCCTCCAAGTAAAATGACAGGGGCTAGTTAAAGGATGGACTAGCTGGATATCCCATCCCAGAAAATATCTCACCCACTTCTGTCCATTTCTAATAGTCAATGGTACCTTTCTATTACCCAGACTCTCATTTATAACCTTGCTTTTGTAACGAGAGGAATTGAAGTTGCCTCTTATTATAATCCCCACTTGATTTGTGCTGACAAATGTACCTTCCAGTACTAAATCTAACGTGTTCACCATTTGCTCCCAAGAAATGGATAACCTGTTCCAATATATGTATAGTATTACTATAACTAAATCTGTTGAATTCTGAGGATTTAGTTGTATTGCCATCACACCTGCATCCTCATGTAGTACCACAGGATCGAATTTACATTCATTACCAACAAGCACTGCTAGACCACCAGAAGGTCGCCCCTTTAGTCCTTTAGTGGCCGGATTGGTATAGCAAACATACTCTGCAATATCGAAGAGTGCTGTGTGCATGGTCTCTTGAAGAAGAATCACCTCAGGACGATTTCTTAAGTCAGTCCTACCAAACCAACATAGAAAATTTGGTAGGCCACAACAGTTCCATGACATGATTCTAAAGGGTCCCTCTTTACGCTAACGTATCCGAGTTTGCCTTTACAGGTGGAATTACAGTTTCACTTGCTACAGGTGTAATTCCATTAAGCGCGGCCACTAGTGCAAGTATTTGCTTGCTTGTATCTGCACTAATATTAAGCTGCAGACCTGTTAGCATTGTCTCACTTTTTTTGCTCTCGTTTTCAAGAGGAGTTTCTAAGAACTTCCCAGCATCTTTTTCATTCTGGAAAATATAAGGGACAAGACCTATAGAGGCTAAACTTTCCCTCTGTTCCCATACCATCCTCATGATGATCATATATTGGAAACCACAGATCATGCGATGATTATAGTTTGTAGCAAGGCAAATCCATTTTAAATCATCAGAGCAAAGGGTTCCTAGAGGGGGAATCGCTTGGAATGTTTTAAGCATGAATGTTCCGTTTAAGCTGGTTCTACCATTAATTGCCACATTGCTTACCCAGCCCATGAATATTGGCATTCCTGAAACCAATTTCTCCTCGTAAGTCTTTCCCAAATCGAGGTTACTCTTTTCTTTTATCGCTTCTTGTGGTACTTCCTCTTCAGTCCCCTTTGGGATAGGATTTCAACCTATCTTGTTACAGGGTGATTGACTGTTTATTTGACCTATAGATGTAAGGTCTTCCTTCTGGGATCCCTCCTCTTCACCACCCGTGTGCCCAATCTCCACTTCCTCTCCTTGTATATCTCTTCCAACCATTCCTATCATCCAGGGCTCACCAATTTGCTCATCTATACATCTAATAGGGCTACTTGGATCTTCGCTCTTGAGGGGTTGCTTACATTTCTTACCAATGTTTGTTTTTCACTGGATACAATTGCGATAGAGCTGTTTGAACACCTGAGATACCTGCACCTAACGGTGCAATCTGCCCCTTTTTCTGAGGTCGTGGATTTGACTCATCAGTCAGATTCACCCCAAATTGCCTACGTCCTGCGTTCAGATGTTTGGTCTTTCGTGTACACTTTTACGGTCGTTGAAGACCATTCCCAGTTCCCTCTGAAAAAAGGTCCAAGTGTACCTTACTCTTCATCAAGTTGGTGCAAGTCAAAACCATTCTCCTCATCCTGATTTCCTACCTACTTTCTTAGAATTCTCCAGCATGGGTCTGGCATGGATTCACATGCTCATGAATATTCCCCGTCGTCAGGCTGGGAATCCTCGGTAAAGAAAAAATCAGTATCAGTTTTGTTTCTGATCTGTCTTTCTTAGTAGTAACCAATCACTGGTCTCTGGGTCATACTGCCCCCAGCCAATGACTGCCCTCTCCCTAAAGCCCGCCCCCGGCAGCCATCCTCAGATTTGTACCGCACGTTCCAAGTGTTGGGAGTCCTCGTGCTACAGCTCTCGAGCTTTTACTGAGTTTAATCTCATTTTTCGGTCAATCGAGCCTCAAGCTCCACCGTTTCTACTTCCGATCAACGGGGACCAGTTTCGGAATTTTCTACGCCCCTCAAGGGTGAAGTTTTCGTCGAGTTACGCTTCTTGGGGGATTCCAGAAGTTTCTGCCGCCTACCCCGTGGACATGGCCAGGAGAAAGGAAGCTTGACACCCGGATCTAAGCTGTTTAGGAACTGTCCTGGATGCGGATTACAGACTGTGTTCAAGGAGGACAAGCACTCGTGGTGCCTCTGTCTTCACGAGGACAAAACGTACGTGGAGAAGGACTGTGCGTTTTGCATGAACATGTCGGATCGGACTATGGGGGATCGTCGGACCCGTCTCGCCAACTGGCTGGAAGGCAAGAGCCCAGCAGGTGAGAAGTCCGAGCGGTGGTCCCAGTCCTGTGAGGACGTCCCGGTGACGGGGGGCCCAACAGAAGGCAAAGCACCACGAGTCCGCGGGCACCGGGAGCGCCGAACGGTTGGGCTCCTCGGCCGCCAGGCAGGGCGTACCTTCACCAGCGCCATCAACCACAAGCCAATGCTCTGGCTCGGGGAAGAGAAAATCCAAGGCCTCGATTGAGGGATTCGCTGCGGCCCTGGCCAAGCCTGTGGAGGCTACCCCAGTGGAGGCGACCTCGGGGCCCAGAGTTTCCCTGCCTCTGCAGAGGGAATCTTCTTTTAAGACCCCGGTGAGAAAAGAGGGGGGCGGTGCCCGTTACGGACACGGGCACAGCCTCAGGGGAGGAGTTGGTTGAAGAGGGACTTGACAAGAATTTGGAAGAGGCCTGGTCCCACGGGAGGGATCCCGATGAGGGGAACAACAAGTGCGAGGGTGGCAACGACGAGGCTCCTGTGGAGGAGGAGCAACCATCGCGCCCGTCGCAGCCCGAGCAACAGGACAACTCGGCTGCCATTTTGATGGCAATCCAAGCCTTATGCACGGAGATGAGGGCGATATTGCCCCTACCCCCGACAGACGACTCAACTGAACCGGGTCCGTCGGGAGCCCTCCAAACAAGAGGAGGATTCATCCAGCCCTGCCAGCCCTCAGCCTTTGTCTCCTTCCCCGGTCCCGAGGGATGACACGGGAACAGATACGGCCATGACAGGGACGGATGACGACGGTGGTGATGACGGGACTGACCTTCCATCGCTGATTCCTCGGGCATCACCGCCCGACGAAATTGGCTCCTTCCACGCCATGATTGCCAGGGCACCCGAGGCACCCGAGGTTTTCCAGCTGTGCCCCAAGGAAAAGAAGGAAGGCTTCCTCTACCAATGGCGCGAGGTCAAGAGGAAGACTGTCCTCGCGGTGCAGCTGCTAGATGATATCTGGGACGAGGGACTTGCGCTTCTGAAGAACCCGTCCACAATGGCTGCCAAGAGGGACCGGTACGAGAAGTACCAGGTCCCCGACGCCACCCCCTTGTGCCTGAGGGCACAGCCGACCCCGGATTTGGTCATCTCGGCAGTGGCCAAGAAGAAAGCAGTCGGGGGGGGGGGGGGGGGGGGGGGGGGGGCATTGGCTTCATCTTCAACTTCCCCACCGGACGGCGAGGGAAAGAAACTGGACGCCATGGGGTGACGAGTCATCCCGTCGGCAGCAATGACGATCAAGGCGGCCAACGGCCTAGCGATTGTGGCCCGCTACGACAGAGAATTGTGGTACACGATCGCCCCCCTGTTGGACTTCCTACCGGACCACAAGAGGGCAGAGGCCCTGGCGATCCTACAGGAAGGTGAGGTGGCGTCAGACCACGCCATAACAGTAGCCACGAACATTGCTGACACCGGTTTCCGCCAGTTGGGCAACAGCGTTTGCCTTAGACGGCAGGGGTGGCTCAAAGCGACTGATTTCCGCCAAGACGTGCAAGCCAAGGTTTTGGACATGCCCTTCGACGGGAACAATCTGTTTGGAAAGACAGTGGATGAGTCACTGCAGGCCATCAAGACCGACGGACGGCTCGGGCCTTGGGAGTTCTGCAGCAACGATGGCCGCCCTTTTGGAACTCCAGAGGCAAGCAAGGTGCCTCCAAAGGATTCGGCTGTGGCTCCTCAACGTACCGTCAGGCGGCCCGCTCCTCATCACAAGAAGCTTACAGGGGTTGAGGCAAGTCAGGTGGATCTCGCAGTCATCGCCAGGGAGGCCAAGGCGGCAAGGCCGCTTCCAAGCAAGACTGAACTGGCCGTTGTGTCGGGCCCCCACCGAAGCACCCCGGTGGGAGGCCGGCTGACGAAGTTCATCAGCGTGTGGGAGTCCATCTCCACCGACCGTTGGGTGCTGGACGCCCTGGCCCACGGGCACACTCTGGAATTTCTCAAGAAGTGCCCCCGAATTCCTGCCGTGGCCAGGAAGGAAAACCACGTCCCTCAACTGCTTTTAGAGGTAAGGGCGATGCTCAAGAAAGGTTTCATCGAATTCGTCCCAAAGAGGCGCCGGGGCTCCGGAGTATACTCAAGCTACTTCCTTGTCAGAAAGATGACAGGAGGATGGCGTCCCATCCTGGACCTGCGTCGACTAAACAGATACTTCAAGGCACAGAAGTTCCGGATGGTCGCCCCCCAGCACATGCTGGGCCAGCTGGAGGAAGGAGACGTCCTATCGTCGTTGGATTTGGAGGATGCATACTTTCACATCCCCATACTAAAAGGACACCGAAAGTTTCTCAGGTTCGTGGTCCAGGGACGACACTACCAGTTCAAGGCCCTCCTGTTAGGATTGAAGTCGGCGCCAAGGGTATTCACCAAGTGCCTGGCGCCGGCACGGCTGCGCCGGCAGGGGATCCAAGTCTACCCCTACCTGGACGATTGGCTCATCCGAGCAAGAACAAGAGAACTCGCCGTCGAACACACCGCAAAGACTGTCCGGCTGCTCACTTCCCCAAATCCCACCTGGCTCCGTCACAGGTCGCATTGTTTCTGGGTGCCAGGCTCGATACAGTCCCGCAATTGGCCTCGCCGTCGGAGGAAACGACGAAGGCCATCCTGGGCAAGGTGCAGCGTCTGTTGGCCACGGACGTAGCCAGGGTGAGGTCCATCAAGTCCCTCATCGGGATGATGTCTTCGTGCATCTACCTGTGCAGGCTTCGGATGCGCCCTCTACAGCAGTTCGACGCCCGTTGGATGCAATCGACGGGCAGCTTTGAGGACAAGATCTCGCTCAACGAGGTATTCTTCCAAGCAATTCGGTGGTGGGGCACCCACGCACATCTTGCGGCGGGCACGGACTTTCAAACCCCAGCACACCAGGTGACGGTGACGACGGATGCCTCCTTGGAGGGGTGGGGAGCGCACACCGGAAATCTTCACGCAAGAGGCCTCTGGCTCCCGGAGGAGAGGACGCTCCACATCAACATACTGGAACTCCGAGCAGTGTTCTGGGCCCTGAGGTCGTTTCTCCCGTCCCTCAAGGACAAGGTGGTGAGGATCTTCACCACCACTGTGTTTTATATCCGGAAGCGGGGAGGAACCAGATCCCCAGCCCTGTTCAAGGAAGCCCAGGATCTATGGCACTGGGCCGTTGCCCAGGGGATGTTTCTGGTACCCTTTCATCTGGCAGGGACAAACGACAATCGCTGACTCACTCAGCAGGGAGCTGCACTTGTGCCACGAGTGGGAACTGCGTCAGGATCAAGTGGATCGACTCAACGATGGGGCAAACCCCAGATCGACCTGTTCGCGACGGCGACAATCTCCAAGTGCCAGAGGTTCGCCAGCAGGTTTCCCCAGCCGAGGAGCATGGGCGATGCTTTCTCATTCCCCTGGGACGGCCTGTTCCTGTATGTGTTCCCTCCATTGCCGTTGCTACTGCGACTCGTCAACCAGCTCAAGAGGACCCGGTGCAGGATGATCCTCGTCATTCCCGGACCTTCTGGACTTGTCAGCGTCCCCACCAGTCAAATTGTCGACGGACGCAGATCTTCTCTCCAGAGAAGACGGAGCCATCCTTCATCACGACCCGGAGTCGCTGAACTTGGAGGCCTGGCTCTTGCAGCACTAGAGTTTGGAGGGTACGATATCCCGGCGGACTGCAGAGAGGTTCTTGCAAAGGCCAGGGCGTCCTCAACTTTCAAGTGCTACGGACACATGTGGAAGAGGTTCTCTGTCTGGTGCCGTGCACAGAAGATTAACCCTCTACGGATTACGGCCCCTCAAGTGCTACCCTACTTACTGTCGCTGGCCAAAGCTGGACTAGCGCATGCTTCCATCAAGATACATCTGGCAGCGATTTCCCGATACAACAGAACTGCAAGAGGGTCATCCCTGTGGTTGCATTGCCTGGTGAAGGAGTATATGAAAGGGCTGTTCCAATTGTTCCCGCCGGTGAAGGCTCCAGCCCCGGCGTGGGCGCTCAACTTGGTGCTGACCAGGCTCATGGGCCCGCCATTCGAGCCTTTGCATTTGGCTCCGTTGAAGTTCCTGTCGTGGAAGACAGCGTTCCTTGTGGGCATCACCTCTGCACGACGCGTGGGAGAGATTCAGGCCCTATCCTGCAAGCCTCCATACTTGACTTTTCACGAGATGAGGGTGGTGCTGAGGACGCACCCCTCCATGCCCAAGGTGCCATCGGACTTCTATCTCAACCAGCCCTTGGTGTTACCAGTTTTCTTCCTGTCGCCTTCGTCGCCGGCCGAGAGGACTTTGCACTCGCTGGATGTAGCTAGAGTGCTGAAGTTCTACGTGGACCGAACGAAGAGTTTTCGGAAGACATCACAGCTGTTCGTGAACTTTGGACCTGTGAACCAATAGAAGGCTCTCTCGAAGGCTTCCATTTCCAGCTGGCTTTCCGGCTGCATCATGCACTGTCACCGGTTGGCAAACCGACCGTTGCCCGCCCATCTGAGAGCCCATTCGACCAGAGCGATCGCTGCTACCACGGCGTTCCTATCTGGTGTGCCCCTCCTGGACATCTGCAGGGCTGCCACGTGGAGGTCGACGCACACCTTCACGAGATTCTACTGCGTCGACCGGGATTCCAGGGAGGAGTCCAGAGTCGGCCCGGCAGTGCTGCGCAACCTGTTGTGAGGCGGTAAGAGTTGCTTAATGTTGAGTCCATGTAATGCTTAATGTTGAGCCTTTGCCACCTCCCGTGGTATGCATGTGTACTGCTATGTATTCTTATATTCATGAGCATGGGAATCCATGCCAGACCCCATGCTGGAGAAGGAACAAGTTACTTACCTGTAACTGTTGTTCTCCAGCATGGGTCTGGCATGGATTCACATGCAAACCCTCCCTCCTACCCCACTGCGGCCCTTCACTTGGTCATACTGCCACTTTACCTGCTACCAAATCTGAGGATGGCTGCCAGGGGCGGGGCTTAGGGAGAGGGCAGTCATTGGCTGGGGGCAGTATGACCCAGAGACCAGTGATTGGTTACTACTAAGAAAGACAGATCAGAAACAAAACTGATACTGATTTTTTTCTTTACCGAGGATTCCCAGCCTGACTGGGAATATTCATGAGCATGTGAATCCATGCCGGATGCATGCTGGAAAACAGTTACAGGTAAGTAACTTGTTCCTTCACTGTTATAGGTTTTAGTCACTTTTTATTTTTTCATTTTTGGCATTCTTAGACATGTTATTTCTAGCATCTCTTTTTTTGTGCTCTAGCAATAATTCTCTTCTCTGTGGAAGTACCACAATCTGACTTTCGTTCTCCCCTTCCGAGACAGAATCAATCATACTTTCACACATCTCTTTCATAGTAACATCAGAAATATCGATCAGATCTAATAACACTGTTGGACTACTCCCTCCCTCATGGGATCAGATTTCTGCTTTGGAGATAACAAGTTCACCATCCCATCACTTCTTCCACAAATGATAGATTCCTTAATTGCCTCTATATCAAGCTGTGTTTGCTGAATAGCAATACCAACAGCGCCTTCAGATTCCAAAACAAACTTATTCAATTTGTTACCCAAATGGACATTATTGGCCACCGGTACGGCTGCCATTTCAACAAACGATTTTACTTCCACGTTTACCATTTTCATATCTCCAGGGGTTTGTGTCATATTGTTCATCATGGCTACACCCTTCTTATGGCCCACTACTAGAGCAGGCACAGCTTCACAGGTAAATAACAGTGCCTCCACTTTGTTCATTTTACATAGGTCGTCAGTCATTGTTGCTCTTAGATTCCCCAATTCACAATGCGTTTGCTCGTGGCCCTTGTCTAGCAGATCAAGAAGTCTAGATAAGACTGGGAATCGGCCCCAAATCCAGGGACATCACGAGCACAGAGATCGATTTCTTCCTCTGGACTAGCATGTTCTAGCCCATCCTCTCTAGGGAGGATTCCTGTCGTTTGTTCAAATAGATTAATCTGTTCTTTGAGATTAGTAAATGGGTTGTTTTGTGCTGGGAGATTGGTCGTATAAGCAAGATGCTGCTTCTCGTAATTGAATTCTGTCTTTTTCATTATACAAATAAGCATCAGTAAAACCACATGAGAATGAGTAAAAACCCAGATTCTGCTGCGCTGCAAGAATAAACATATGCACATTTTCTCTTCCAAATGCTCGTTTGGACACTGGGTAGATGGCCCCAAGGAAAATCTCATCCTCTTTCCTACTTCAGCTTCTATAGCGGGTCCTAATATTGAGCAGTCATTCAGTCCACCCATATTGATTTTTGTAATTCCCTTCAAATCAACCTTTTTATTCAACCACGCTTCATTTTCAACATCTGTCAGATTTGTAATGTCAGGAACTGTGAGGTTCTTTACTTCCTTAACATTGTACTTGATAGGGGAGGATTCAAGATTTCTCTGTGCCCTTCCTTTTTGCTGCTCAACTTTGTTAGCAACCAAGGTTCCCTCACCCTCTTCATTCATACTCAGAGACTGAGGTACCGAAACCGGACTAAATTCACTAAATTCAAAGTTGACAACCTCGTCCTGTGAAACTGACTGATTTGACTGATCTTCGTTTCGAGACCTTTCATTCAACATTTCCACATTTATTGTTACTGGACTTAGTACCCCTGTAAATGTTCTTCCACTTCTAAGCCCATTGACCATATTGACTATCCAACACCTAGTGAGTCAAAAGAAAGATGGGAAGTAATAACTTCACCCTATTTTTAAAGCAATAGTATCACTACTGTGACCGCTTAGTAAGGTTCATAAAATATTAACAATCAGACAAGATCCCCAGTTCCTACTTTCAGAACCGAATTAGTCCCAGCATAGAAACTTCTATTCAAATGGAGTATAAAACACAGTATTGCTCATATGGTCATTATGGCATTATGGAAGCTCATTGCTTACTTAGAGGCAAGCTCCGCTCCTGCCACACCGCCAAACAGCCTAACAGCCACTTACGATGGCACTTCCGATGTGCGCGCCTCACTAGTTATAGATGGTGAGGAGCAGACGTTGGCGGACAGGTGGGTGGGGCCACAAGTTGAAAGCTGCAAACAATGAAAATAAACTCGGATAAGCCACCGAAGAACTATAAGTTAGGCACTGCGGTAAGCCACTAGGTACAGGGACAATGTTCCTAGAATCTTCATTTACTTGGGTGCTGTAGTCTTTACTCCAATGGCGTGTTACAGCGAAAAGCATGCAAGTAGCTTCTTCTTGCGGACAGCAATTTTCCACTTGACAAACGGAGGAAAGCCAGGTCCAACGACGTAGAGACAGCCTAACAGCCACTTATGATGGCACTTCCAATGCCCTTTCCTGGGGAAAACCTCTGCTTTCCCAGGCAAAGTCTGTCTGCTTGGCCACATGTGTGGGCTGGAGCTGTCTGGTCCCAGTCCACATCTGTCCGTCTGAGTATCTGTTGATGGGCACGTTGTGTGGCAATGGCTATCCATGACTGTATAGCCATTGCCAGTTTAAGTGGTGCAGATCCTTTAATTGGTGCACCTGGCCGCGCTTCTAGTCCAAATGTTGGATAACAGGACTCCTGCAGCCATTCAGCAGATCATTGGAACCAAGACACCTACAAAGAAGTGCAGCCTGTAGACAACCTGTGGCCGAATGTTGCAGCGGGCCAGCATTGCCTCCATCCAAGTCTCTGTGAAACCCTGTTCCTCTGTCCTGATCTCAAGAACACTCATCAGTGCTTCAACCCCTGGACTGGTGGGAACATCAAGCCTCAATCCCTGGTCGATGATCCATGCCTGCTCATCTTTTGGAAGTGTCCCTGGACCACCCGGTGTACTGACCAGCTCTCTCCTGGGCTACCTTCTGCACCCGTTGCCATTCAGAGTGCAACCTTGGAACTTGGAGGATCTTTAACTTGTGCTACAAGATGCATGCTTCTTGATTTTCAGCCTTCGGGTCCCAAGGTAATCCATGAAAGACCTGCTCCTTTTTGCGCATGCCGAAGGTCAGCTTCGCCACCGGACTGAGGAGACTCCCATTGCAATTAGTCTTCACTCCTTGGACGTCTCATGAGGTTGCCTGCTTTGCAGAAGTCTTCGTCCTTTCATGGCAAGGGTGACTTTTGGGTAAGAATTGGTGCAGTCACACTGTGTGAGTCTACTCAACACTTATCTGCTTGGTATTAGGTAGGTGACCCACCTTTTGGTATAGGTCTGTACTACACAAGTTGGTAGTGTGACTGAGCAGCCAGGCCTATCTCAAGATGTGTAAATGTGAGCTGTAGAAATGGAATTCGTCAATGCAAGTAAAGAAATAACACTTGTACTCAAGGTTTCGGTTATAGTTTTTTTTTATATCCAGTTTTAAATGAGCATTCTTTAAAAAGGCAATTTGTGTAAAAAGCTAGTGTATAATCAAGAGCAGCACACGCTTCGCGTTATTCTGCATCCAGCAGCGTAACGCTCACCGTGCCTGCAAGTCTGCATCCAGTCTTCTGCCACACCCGCCCTGAGTTTGGAGCTCCTAGAAAAAGGGAGAAAGGTTAGAACAAGAGCAATACCTTTGATCCTTACCTGAATTCCCGATCCATCGCGCCTTCGAGCTGGAAGAAAGAAGTTATTTTATGCGTGTCGCCTCGCCTGCTGCAGCGCCGCGCTGAACTCACCGGCCTTCGCAGCATCTTCACATTTCACCGCATCCTCCTACATATTACCGCCACACTCCGGCACCTAAGGAGAAGACAAGAACAGCAAGGTGAGCCAAGGGAACACACAGAGGAATATTAGTTACCCCCCCCCCCCATAGACTTACCTGATTTTACCACTGGGGGTACTATTCCTCTTCACGGGTCGGCGCAGCTTCCACTGCATCCTAGCCGAACCCCGGCCCCTAAGGGGAAACAAAAGGACAGCAAGGTGAAACAAGGGACTAACAAGAGGAACCCTCCTCACCACAAAAGACTTACCTGATTTTACCGCCAGAGGCATTATTCCGCGAGATTTCATACTTTCTATCAGCACCTGAATAAGGGAGAAAGCAACAGGTTACTTATGGACATTATTTTATCGAACTGTGTTGGATAATACAAATCCTTACCAGAACATTACCGGTTGCCACTAGGAAGTCTTCAGTACGGTCAAGCTGCAACCTGCAAGGAATCGGACAAGAGTGAAAGTCAGGCATTTGAACTCTTACGAACTACATACTTACGGCATCTTGCCGGGAATATCGGAGTCAATATTGTCCTAGAACTCACCAATTCCTTCGAGCCAGTGAAGCAACTGGTTATCTACGCGCCACTGCGCTCAATGCAGGATAGAGAGCTCATCCTTTCAAATCATCAGGTGAGACTATAAGAGGGAACATCCAAGGTGATCAGTGGGGACAACAGCAGGGTGGGGGGGGGGGGGGGGTTTACGCTCAACTCCACGCGTGGTTAATTACCCTTCTCCACTTGCAGAAGAATATTCCTACGGACCAAGCAAACGAAGCTAGGTGGGCCAGTTCAGTCCGTCATCTCGGCCCTACGTGTCACATTGGAGGAGCCCGCAGCAGTCCAGTCCAGATCGACGCCTCTGTGGGAGCCAGGTGAGCGTAACATCCAGTTAGATTCTGTCCTATTGCAGCAATGCAGAACCTGGGTTCATGAACCTCAGTCATGGGGACAGGAGGGAGGGACGTCTGGAGTGCTCCTGCGGCAGCTTTTTGTAGGTCATCGGCAGCTACGTGCTCTTTTCGGTTCAGCTTCACTTTGCGGTTTCAGTGCTTAGTAAATAGCACCGTCGCAGATCTCCGATACCCGTTGGGCTTCCTTCACTCCTTGGGTCCTGAACTCTGGTGAGGGGGACTTGAACTCTGGTCTTCTTGCTTCTGGATGGTCCTTAGGAGACTCCTGGAGCTTCTGGCCAGATTTTAGATGTTACACTCGACCTTGGATTTCTCGACCCCTGGCACTCGGTTCTTGCAGCAACAAAGAAGTACAGCCAGTCTGGGAAGGCGGTGCAGTAGAGTTTGTTTCGGGGTTAGTTGGTCCCACTAACTCAAGGGAAGAGGTCGTCCCTTCCGGAGCTTCTTTTGTAGATCAGAAAAAGGAGTTTCAGCACAGCAGCAGGACTTCACCAGGCAATTCAAAGGTACAGGAGGATGCAGCAAGCGTCGTTCACGGTTTCTTAATCAGTGTTTCTCCCAGTGGTCGACTCTGCCTCTTGTCCCAAAACCCTCACCTTTTAATCAAGTTTCTCCCATTCATGCACAGCCTAGGCTGTCAATCACACAGCAGGGAGGCTGTCCTTTCAGGACAGCCAGCCAATCAAGACTGGTTGCATTCCTAGAAACAGAGGACAGGGGAGTTTCGGGAACCTCCCTCACATCCTGCGTTTCCAGACACACTGGAGCCTAAGGCGGGCTGAAGCCCGCCAAAGGCAAATGTACAAGGGGCTCAAAACTGGCTCACCGCACAGAGTTTAACCCAAGAAAAACCGCACAAACAGAAAATAGCAGCTCGGGCCCTTTTGATGAAATGGTCGCCCATGGGTGCTATACTGCAGCTGAGGATTCAGCCTGCGGTAGAAAAGCACAATGGTTGGAAAAATGAACCACTGCCACCAGCCATTTGAAGTAGTGAGGGTAACGTGCAATTTTTTGCATGAGAATGTAGGCTAAGGGGCTATTGGCTAACCCCCCTGCACTCCACATACGAATGGGTGTGCTGGACCTACAAAGAGAAAAGGTATATAAAGTCAATTTCACTTTACTATTCTTGAACTGTAGTTCACACAAGAAAAGGTATTTCAACCTTGGAAGAAATCTGAAGGATTTATCTGTGACACTGCACTGAAGGTGCTGTGTCTCACCATACAAAAAGTAGATGCCTATGGAGTTTGTCAAACTCCAAAAACAGTGAAAGCACATGATCCAAATCAGGTCAAACACATGAGGGGGAGAAAAAGGTCTCTAGGGTTAAAATAAAAAGTCCTAAAGTCCAGCAAAAGAGCTGGGGGGTCTCGAAGGTTGAAGGGAATTGGCACAGAAATTAGAATTCTCCAGCATTGGATCTTTCAAGGGTTCACATGCTGTGAATATTCCCTGTCGTCAGGCTGGGAACCTCGGTCACTTTAACCTATCGTTTTCCTATGGAAAACGTCGACACTTTAGTGTCCTATCAACGTCCTTTTTGGGTGCTTTAGTCCCCACCAATAGGGCGTAAGCTATAAATGGCCCCACCCCTGCGGCTTCCCTTCAGATTTCAACCGTCTCCAAACTGTTTGATCACCTCGTGTTCGCTGTGTTTTTTTCCACGTACTTGTGCTCTTTGCGTATTGAGATGGCTTCTGGGGCTCCGAAGAAGTCTCCGGCCCTGTGCGACTTGTGAGTTGAAGGTGTATGAGGGTGACGGGCATATGGATTGCCTCTACTACCTTTACCCTCATCACTCTGCTGACTCTTGCGAAATTTGTAGAGGGTTTTCGCAAAAGACTCATAAAGACCGCAATCGGCGGTTGGTTTGTTGGCTTAATGAGGGCACCTACACGGCCTCGGAGGTGGGTTCGGTCCCGAGCCTGTCCTCTGAACGACCGGTGCAGTCGGCGGATCATTGCCGGGCGGCGTCGGCCGAGCCTCCGGCTAAGAAACCTCGTTGGAGGTGCAGAAGAGCGGTAGATCCTCTTCGAGTAAGCAGTTGTTGAAGGGAGCTTCTTCGTCCAAGCATGGTCGGTCGGACCATTCCTGAGGGTCTGGTGGAAGGCCTGAGAAGTCGGCGTCGCAGGAGAAGGACTAGTCGTCGAAGCACTCTTCAGGGTACTGTCACAGGTCGTCCTCTAGCAGGGAGTGCTCTTAACACTGGTCCAGCACTGCCAAGCAGTCTGGGTCGCCTGCAAAATGTACACCGCAGGTGGCGGTTCTGACGACGTCCTCGTCAACGGGGGTTCCGTCGTCGACAGTTGCTCTTCCATGTACAGTTCTGTCGTCGACGATTGTCATCGGCGACAATGGTGTTGGATAAAGGCCCGATGCTTTTCTCGTCATCGAGGATGGACACGGACGGTTTGTTGCTGACGAGTGGGGCTTGGCAGTTTTGACTCGCTTCTGCCTGACACCATACTAAATCAGGAGACGGCAGCTTTTTCGGTGTCCTCGGAGGTGGACGACGACCGGGAGCCGGTGTTGGGCCCGTCAGCCTTGGGACTGCAGAGTGTTGGACCTTCGATGTCAGTGGGTGTGGGTGCTGGTCCTGCTAGTTACCCGCTGATGAACCTGCAGTCTATGTCGCTCCAGGTTCTGTCCACGCTGCAGTCATAGTTGGGACAGCTGGATGCGAGGTTGCCTCCGTGAGTGTGGTCCCGGTGGGGCCTTTCATGGATGCTGCTGGTGTTCCTACGCATTTGTCTGCTACGGCTGGGTTGCTGGTGCTGTGGCCCGTGACTGAAAATCGTCCACGTTTGTAACCGGAGGATGAACTGCCGGAGTCGGACAGTGTACCTCGGGACACCATGTCTACTGGTTCATAGTCACCGACGAGGGACGATGCATGGGATGTGGACGGGGAGGTGGCGCACAGCCTCGCAGTCCAGCGCAGCCTTCCCCTCCCGATGTTGGGGCTTTCCACACCATGATGGCTAAGGCGTGTTGAATTTGGGCTGACACCTGAGGAAGAAAGGAAGGAGTGCTTCCTGTTCGATCACATGGGCAAGAGCCGGAAAGCGGTATTCTCTGTTCCTATTCTGGACCACATGTGGCAGGGTGTGCGCATGATACGGCATCCCTTTTCGGTAACCGGCTGTCAAATGGAGACTGGAGAAGAAGTTCAAGGCCCCAGACCCTACCCCAAAGTGCTTAGTGTCGCAACCCACTCCTGAGTCTGTGGTGGTGGTGGTGGCGGCGGCTAGCCGTAAGGCCCGGAGTCAGCACAAGTGTGTTACTCCGCCGGACAGTGAAGCCAGGAGACAGGATGCCTTCGAGAAGAAGGTTTTGACTGTTGGGGCGACAACGGTGAAAATGGCCAATTTCTTAGCAATCATGGCACGCTATGATCGTGAGATTTGACATTGGCTAGAACCTATTTTGGAACATCTGCCGGAGGAGCATGGCAAGACCGCCATGCTTTTGGTGCATGAAGGGGAGGAAGCTTCCAATCACAGTATTGATATTGCTGTTGATCTAGCGGAGTCTGGCTTCAAGCAGATTAACACTGGGGTAATGCTGTGTCGCCAAGCCTGGCTTAAGTGCAGACTTTCGCCCGGAGGTGTATTACAAGGTTATTGACATGCGCTGTGAGGTGGAGCATTTGTTTGGTGAGAAAATTGATGAGGCCCTCAAATGGATGAAGGCAGACACTGAGACTGCTAAATCATTGGGGGCTTTGCAGAGTGGGTGCTCTTTTTGCTCCTTTTGACCATTCTGGGGGGATTCAGGTAATGCCCGGTTTGCTTCCACCACAGACCGGGGTTACGGTCGGTCAGGATATTTCTCTCAGGGGTATAGGAGATCGGCGCAGAAGAGTCGGGACTTTCATGCCCAGTGAAAAGGGGGCGCGCAGCCCTCCACCTCTAAGGGAAGGCATGCTAAACCACAAAAAAGACTGTGTTCAGGACAATCTCCTGCGGGGCAGGTGGCGATGCACGTGGACGAGTGCTGCAAGATTACGTTGGACCAGTCTGGGCCACTCGCTGGAGTTGGTGTTCCCCGGTTTCCATTCCTCCGGTGTATGCCTTGGGTATGCCTTGCAACCTCGCCTTCCCATCCTGCGGCAGGAGGTGGTACTTATGCTACAGAAAGGGGCTACAGAATTGATTCCGGTGGTAGAAAGAGGACAAGGGGTCTATTCCCGCTACTTTGTAGTGAAGAAACCCAAAGGCCAGTGGCGGCCCATACTGGATTTTCGGGCGTTGAACAAGACTCTGCAACGTGTGAAGTTGAAGATGCTCACTCTTCAGGAAGTTACCCGATCGGTTCAGCCGAACGAGTTTCTGGCGTCTTTGGATATACAGGATGCATACTTCCACATTCCCATGCGTCGACAGCACCGCTAGTTTGTACGGTTTGTCGTAGATCACTACCAGTTTCGGGTACACCCGTTTGCTTTAAAGTCGTCCCCCAGGACATTTACAAAATGTTTGGCGCCAGTGGCAGCGTGGCTCCGACGGGAGGGTCAATACGTATACCTGTATCTGGACTGGCTGGTGCGTGGCTCGTCACCAGGGGCGGCGCAGGACAGTCTTGGTGCTACCATGCAGCTGTTGCAACGGCTAGGCTTCGCCATAAACTTTGAAAAATCCTTTCTGTCGCATTCCAAGGACTTGGTGTTTCTGGGGGTGGAGTTTCGGACTCAACTGGTACTTGTGGAGCCCTCGGGCGAGAGGGTCATGAAGTTTCTACAAAGAGCAGCAGAGTGGAAGATCGGCTCACGGGTGTTCCGCACCTACGTGTCGCAGCTGGGGTCCATGGCGGCATGCATTCCTCTGTTGCCAAACTGTCGGCTCTTCATGAGTCCGGTGCAAGAGTTCCTCGCGGACCGGTGGGCTCAGACGCGGCTCTTGGTCAGACAGGTTGGTGATAGAGGGCGCTCTGGTGGAAGCTCTTTGCTGGTGGCAGTGCTTGGACAATCTGGTTCGGGGCATGCCGTTGCTGGAACCGGAGTTACAATTTAAGATTGTGGCGGATGCCTCTCAGACGGGATGGGGGGGGCGCATCTCGGCGGATCCCAAGTCCAAGGCCTGTGGTCTCTGGTGGAGGTTCGTTTCCACATAAACGTGCTCGAGTTGAGAGCAGTTCATTGGGCCCTCAAATTGTTTCTAACGCACATACGCGGTTCGGTGGTGAGGGTGTTGACAGACAATACCACCATGATGTTTTATCTCAGGAAGCAGGGGGGCATGCATTCCAGGATGCTGTCAAAGGAAGCACAGGAACTTTGGCATTGCGCTCTGTTGCACGACATTGGCATTGTGGCTTCATCTGCCGGGAATGTTGAATGTTCAGGCAGATGTGCTCAGCAGGGATGTAGGTAAGCTGCACGAATGGCGGCTGAAGGAGCAACAAGTGTCCATGATCTTCTGGAAGTGGGGACATCCTGCGTTGGATCTATTTGAAACGATGGAGTACAAAAAGAGCAGGGAGTTCTCCAGCAGGTAGGCTCACCCAGAGTCTCTGGGGGATGTATTCTCGTTCACGGGGTCGGTTCGTGTATGCAGCTCCTCAGTTTACGCTAATCCGACGAACCTTACAGTGGATTCGGAGATACCCATGCCGTGTGATTCTGGTGGCTCCGTTCTGGGCCAAGCATCTGTGGTTCTCGGATCTCCTTCAACTGTCGGTGGCAGAGCCGATTCGGTTGGAAGCAACGCCAGACCTTCTGTCTCAGGACAAGGTCGCTCTGTGGCACCACTCTCCGGGATCCCTCATCCTGACGGCTTTGCTCCGGGTTTCCAGTGACTGTCGCCGGATTTTGGAGGCGGCAAGAACACCGGCCTCAAATGTCTCCAATGCGTGTAAATGGAAAAGGTTTTGTGTGGTGCAAGGGCCAGCTGGGGGCGGACCCTTTGAACATTCCCCTGAACAAGTTCTTCCCTACCTGTTGCAGTTGACAGAAAGGGGTCTGGCGTTATCATCCATAAAGGTACACTTGGCAGCGATTTCTAGATTTACTCGGAGGCGACATGCGGCTCCTCTGTTTAGTGATTTCCTAATCAAGCATTTCTTGAAGGGGTTATTTCGTACTTTTCCTCCGGTCAAGAAGTTTACGCCGATGTGGAGCCTTAATGTGGTACTTTCGGGTCTGATGATGGCCTTTTGTGCCGCTGTCGATGGCTCCTTTGCAGTTTGTCATGGAAGGTGGCTTTTCTGGTGGCCATTACTTCGGCCAGGAGGATATCAGAGTTGCAAGCATTGGTTGTGGACCCCCTATACTTGAGGCTCTTGAAGGCAGGGTTGTGTTGGCTACCGATCCGCACCACTTTATTCCTAAAGTGGCAACGACATTTCACAAACTCTCTTCTATTGTTTTGCCCTCGCTTTTTGCTTCAGAGTCCATGCCTGTAGATTAAGCCTTTCCCGGCTATATAAGTAAAAGTAAAGAATATATGACATCTTGGAGGAACAGAACAACAAAGTCAAAGGTTAGTATTCTCTTTCAGGGGGCCATGACAGCCAATGTCACTTGAGCAAAGTCTAGGGGAGATGAAGCACTTATTGAAGGTAAGTGAAAAGTCTTGCACAATGTTATAGTTTTATTAAAAAAGAAATCACTGTTGAGCCACATGCTGCGAGGCTTGTGAAAGGCAAAGCTGCAAGCAACTCTGCAAAGGGCAGCCACTGCAAGTCTCAACTGAGAGCAAGCAAGCTACACAACAAGAGGGTAAGTACCCCTTAGTTCACAGTACCTTAGATCCGAAGAATTTGGTTCCAGCTGGCTTTTTCCTGTTGTAGGTCTTGTTGTTCTTGGGTCTCAGTTGTGGGGACAAGAGGGAGGACATCCGGTGACACCTGCATTACAATTCGAAGGTCAGCACCAGCAATGGGCAAAGTTCAGATCAGCAGCACTTTGCGGTTTCAGCTTCTTGCGAATAGCACCACTGCCGTTCTTGGACACCTTGTGGACTTTCCTTGCTATTGCAGTCCAGCACTCTGTTGAGGTGGCTCGGGCTTGGTCAGCCCTGCTTAGATTGAGTCCGGAGGATCTTCCTGGTGCTCGGGTCCGGCTTAAAAAGATGCACTCGATTCTTGTGTTCCTGTCCCCCGGCACTCTGTTCCTGCAGGAGCAATGGAAGTACAACCAGCAGAGAGGATTTCCAGTCGTTTTAGTCTTTGGCTTGATTGGTCCCACCAATCCAAGGGGTGAAGTTGTCCTTTGCAGGGCGAATTCGGGGCTTCAGCACTGCAGCAGGGCTTAAACTGGTCCAGGAGTTGCAGCAAACTTCTCTTCCAAGTTCTTCTTCTTATTCCTTTGTCCAGTGGTCGACTCTCTTCCTTGCAAAATACCTCGCCTTTTATGCAAGTCTCTCCCATTCATTTGCAGCATGGCTGTCAATCACACAGCAGGGTGGCTGTCTTCCAAAGACAGCCAGCTGGCCAATCACCTTTTGGTTGCATTCCTGTAACCAAGGAGACTAAGCACAGGGAGTTTTTGGATCCTCCCTCGCTCCCCTGCCCTGCCAGAAACGCTGGAGCTAGAGGCAGGCTTCACCAGATAACCCTGCCAAAGACAAAACAAAGGGACCAAACCTGGTTTGGCACACAGAGTAAATCTCAAGAAAGATCTTTAAAACAAGAAATGGCGAAAATAGACTGGGCCATTTTGACAAAATGGGCACCCATGGGTGCTATACTGCAGCTGCAAACGCAGCCCGCAATAAAAACACACAATGGTAGGAAAAAGTAAACCACTGCCACCAGCCATTAATTGTAGAAAGGGTAACATAAAAATGTTAACTGAGAAAGTAGACCAAGGGGATACTAAGTAACCCCCCCCCGGTACTCAACGGAAGATAGTGTGTGCTGGGTCTACAAAGTTACAAAAGGCAAGTAAAGTCAATTTTACTTTGCTGCTCTTGGAAACAGTAGTTTTTCCAAGAAAAAGGCATTTACTCCTTTGGGAAATCTAAAGGAGTTCCCTGTGCCACTGCACTGAAGGTGCTGTGTGTCACAATGTCAAAATATGCCTCCTATGGAGTTTCTCAGACTCCAAAACCAAAAGAAACAGCGTTCAAATCACAAAGAATACATGAGTGGGGGAAAAAGGCCTCACTCTCTCCAGGATAGAAATTAAAAGTCCTAATATCCAGCAAAAGAGTTGATGTTCTCGAAGAAGGGAATTAGCACATTTCTGTGCATTATCCCGAACAGACGTCGACAGGGAGTGTTTAGTAATATTCTCCCTAGTGTGACGTGTACTGTACCCATGGTCCTTGACGTGTCGAGGTCCCTCAGGTTGTTTTTTTCCGCCATCGAAGTCAGTTGTAAATACAGAGTTCTCTTCTTGGCAGATGCCTTTGATTAGCTAAAGTTGTACTTATAGACTTTCTTGCTTTTCTTTTGTTATACGCCTTGCCGCACGACCGCTTGACGGCTCCCAACAAACACCACCATTGTCGACGACTGACTGATAGATGACCAGACACGGCGTTCCCGGGCCTCTTTTGGCTTGGGCCCATTATAGTAGGGAGATAGGGGGGAGATTCTTCATGCTGACCGCTTTTCGAGAATGCTTATTCCATCATCCCCTTTCTTCTTTTCTAGCCAATCTGCCATTTTAAAATATAATGGACAAAATCCCATTTAAATCTTGCCTTTCCTGCCACCGAAAATTCCTGTGGTAGGACACACACTGAGTGTGCAACCACTGTCTTCTGAGGGATCACGCCCGAACAGATTGTAAATCCTGTAAACTTTTTCGGCCTAAAACAATGAATGATCCGCAGACCAACCGCTGGGCCGCTTATGCCATGTAGGCCGAGGCTGCCATCGACTTGACAAAAGACTTCAGTGAGGGCAGTATCTGGGATATAAGTGATGCTGAGGGCGAGAGGGGTTTGTCGGAACCCCAAGTGCGTCCCCTGAGACCAAGAAGCAGGCTTGTGGTTCTGTGATGGAGAAGGCACCTGGTGACCAAGGGACACACAAGCACAAACACACTGAGGACTACAGCCGACTCTCGATGGTACCGTCGAGTGTTAATGCCCCTGTGGTGTCCGGGGATAAAGATTCAGGTTCTTCACTGTCCTCTGGGCCATTGCGCACGCTTTTGCCTCACGACAGTTCCCTAAAACCGAAAGTGAAAGTCTGGGCATACACCGCACATAAAAAGGTCCTCCTTTAGTGCGCTGAAAAACAG
Organism: Ambystoma mexicanum; assembly: GCF_040938575.1. Classification (NCBI taxonomy): domain Eukaryota; kingdom Metazoa; phylum Chordata; class Amphibia; order Caudata; family Ambystomatidae; genus Ambystoma; species Ambystoma mexicanum. The sequence continues at coordinate 752,133,195 of NC_090939.1, forward strand.
GCGGCGAAAGGAGTTTCGTTGTGCCCCAAGAAAATGCAAGAACAAATTAAGAAACCGGTTCATGCTTCTCTCCTTAAGGCAAGGTCACTGAAAGTCTCATTTTTCGATGCCCTTTGCTCCAAAAGACGCACAGACCGGGTTTTCCATCCCCTTGGACACCCTCTCTGGGGCCATGCACCACAAGGATGTCACTCGCTCCCAGGCACCCCTGTCAAGGATGTCGCTCCCTCCCAGGCCACCCCTCTCATGTCAGGTTTCCTGCCCACATTCGAATATACACCTGAACAATTCAATAAAATTATGAGAATGTGATGTTTCGTAGACTTCATGGACAGAAATCCTGACCAATTAACAATTCTTAAAGATGCCTCACAGCCAGGGGCATCGGCACAGCTACCCCCTTTCCAAAAAGTCTCATCTTGAGCCACAGCCTAGCACCTCTGCTCTAGGCACTCTGACCCCGACGTTCCAAGACCCCTCTCAGGACTTGTATTATGACGACCAAGCAGACCCAGCGTCTCCAGGGGACCTCTATGGCCAAGACAAGTTTTATGACGACATTCTCGTGATCCAGTCGCCAGACCACTAGGACTAGCTGGTAGCAGATTCGCCTATTGACCATTAACTCGAGTACAATTAACGGCTTCTAAAGGCGGCACAGTTTTTTAATATTGACACTCAGGAGGCACAGGTCGACAAGGACTTCGTGGAAGATATTCTGGGGGGACAAAAGGTCTGCCACTCAGTTTATACCACTCCTGCAGTCTGTCCAAAGACTTATCCAACCATCCCTATTGGCGCCTAGTCTCCCGAGGGCGGTCAACCCTTGAATAGAGAAGCTATTCAGGCTCGTGGCCACAGATCCCCTGTATATCGGGGGACAGCTCAAGCTAGATTCCCTAGTGGTCCCCACCACCAGGAAAAGGGCAGGCACAAAAAAATATATACTTTCGGGAGAAAGATCTCCTTCTCTGCAGCATACGAGACCAGAATTGCTAACACTATGTTGTTAGCTAGTTAGAGCTGCCACAAATGGGATAATCTGGAACGCCAAATAGAAGCCGTCCAAGAACCACTACATGCTCAATTACTGAAGACTACTTAGGAAGGCAAGCAGATCTTTTTTTTTTAATTTTTTTTTTTTTTTAATCCAACATTTGGTTTATTTTGAACCTTTTGTTTCATCTACAGTTTAGGCAGAAGCCTGTTTTTTTCCAAATTAGTCCTACATTCCATATAACAGAATCAAATTTAAAAACTTTATGTGCAAATATCGCTGGAAAAGATTTGCCAGACTGTAAGGTGTTACACAAATCTTCAGCCACCTTCGATTGCATTCCTACAAGTAACAGACCAAAGTATAAGGTTCTCTTCTTTGTCAGACACATACAAAATGGAGTTAGATGTTAGTTTCTTGTGTCCCCTCTAGATGACAGAAGCGACCATGAGGGATGGTACAGAGCCAACATTTGGCGAGTCGGAAGAAGATTCAGCCTAAATTGCTTGCTTATATTGTATCCTGAACCAGGGATTAGGAAATGTAGTCAAATAATTGGGGAGAGAGCTCCAAGCCTTATGTTCCCTTTTGATTGCTGTTTCCAATTTGTATAGATTTTTCTACTTGTTGGTTTTCATCCAGCCATGCTGCCATAATTTCCATTTTACCCTTGCTGGGTTAGAAAGCAGATTTTCTGGCTGGACTTCCAGGTGTGCTAGTAGGGCCAGATAATTGTTTTCCCATTTCAGTAGGAACCTCGATTTCTTGGAACTCAATGCCTTTTCCGATATTTGGTAAGGTTTCGGAAAATATCTGCAGCCTTGCATTTCCTATGCAAGGAGAGTCTTTCAGGTCACTTTGGCGTGCAATGATCTCAATCCCAGTTCAAATCGAATCATTGACGTCTGGATCAAGTTGGGAAGTTTAAGAATCTTTTGCCAAAAGACTCCCTCAAGGGTGGACCATTGACGCCAAAGGGTTAGCAGGGAAACCCTTAGCTCCATAGGTAAGAACAGGTGTAATCTTACCCTTGAAAAAAGTCACAATGGGTACCAGCGACAACATCCCAAATTTCCTTTGCAGAAATCTACCTTGGGTGTTCAGAGGGTTAAGTTTAGCTCGTAAACCCTTTTGGCGTGGCAAATCAATTTTACTGTTATTAATTAGTGCACCTAAGTAAATCACTTGATGACCTTCTGTTAATAAGCTTTGCTTAGCCAACCACTTCAAAGTTCTTCTCGGACCGCCGGTACGGTCTCCCAGCATCATGATGGTTGTTTTAGCCGCATTCATCTCTAGCCCACTTGTCGTTAAATATGTATCCAAGGCATCAATACTCATTTAGAGCCCAATGGGGGTGAGGTCAAACAGGACAATATCAGCATAGAGAACATTAGAAACTGGTTTGTTCACCACCTTAGGTAGAAAAAGACGAGGTTTCGTCCGGGTCCTCTTTGAGAGCAGACCAGTACAGGCCGAAAAGGGTTGGAGCCAGTGGACAGCCCTGTGTAAGGCTGCCTGAAGTACCAATTGCCTGGGATAATATGCCTTGGGCTCCTAGACAGATCTTGATGATGGTGTGTTCATAAAGGGATTTGATTGCTGCTTGCAAATTGTTAGGCAAGATTATATGCAGTACCTTTGGGGTGCAGTACAACAACCCTGACCTCCTGGCAATAGGAACCCAACCTTTGGTACAAGTCTGTACTACACAGGTTGGTAGCATGTTGGGCAGCCAGGCTGATCGCAAGAGGGGTCAATGTGAGATTCACTGTGAGAAGTATTGAAATAAACTTTTACATACAAGGTTTCTTGATTGAACAATTAATTGAAGTCAGTTTGAGTAAGCGTTCTTCAGAAGGGGGCAATATAATACTAACACACAAATACACTCCAAAATACACACTCTTAGTTTCACTAAATCAGTAAGTACCCATTTGGGATGGCACACAGACACTTGCTACACCCTCATGTGACTTAATTAGCTAGGTCATTGTGGACATTAATATATCACTGTTGCATTTAGGGCAATACTTAGGAGTATGGTTTGCAAAGGTAGCGGGCGCCCCTCTCTCGATAGAACAAGGCTTGATAACCTGTTCAGTGGTTATTAACCACTTGAGAGTTCACTGTGCCTTTCACAGATGGGAAATACCCATTTGCATATCAGTCTTTGTCCCGCCCAGGGGCAGTCCAGCACCGAAATGCAATGGCAATTCCAACCTGAACGAGAGTACCACCAGCAACCCCATACACGTGTTTCACCCTTGTTGGGGATCATCAGTGAGGTGAAGCTGATGCCTCTCTAAGCACAGTGAGAGGGAGAGCACGTCTGGTTGCCCCCAGGAGACCTAGGGTTACCAATCCCAGGTTCCTTGAAATTTGGTTTGCAAAGGTAGCGGGCGCCCCTCTCTCGATAGAACAAGGCTGAAACACGTGTATGGGGTTGCTGATGGTACTCTTGTTCAGAGAGGAATTGCCATAGCATTTCGGTGCTGGACTGCCCTTGTGGGCGGGACAAAGACTGATATGCAAATGGATATTTCCCATCTGTGAAAGTACAGTGAGCAAAAAGCAATGGCTGCGAACTCTCAATGTGGTTAATAATCACTGAACAGGTTATCATGCCTTGTTCTTTCGAGAGAGGGGCGCCTGATACCTTTTTTGAATACTTAGGAGTATGCCAAAGGAAAAGATTATTTCGAATAAAACAAGAGATCTCACACATATTCTGAAGCAGGTAAGTACTTTTGGTAACCCCCAATGCAAAGTAAGTTAACCTCTTCCTGGAAGGAAGACAAAAACACAAGTCATTCAGGAAGCCAAGCCAGGCCAAAGTCAATTGGGCAAAAGTCTAGGTGAGCTGAAGCAATTCTTCCAGGCAAGTAAGTCTTGCAAAATATTTTAGAAGTCTTTGTAGAAAAGGAGAAATCAAAGCAGGGCTACAAGCTGATTAGGCTTGTGAGATAAAGAAGCTGTTAGCAACTCTACAGGAGTAAGCCACGACAAATCTCCACTGAGAACAACTGAGGTTACACAACAAGAGGCAAGTTCTTAGACTTCATAGTACCTTTGATTCGAAGAAAAACTGTTCCAGCTGGCTTGTGTTCCTGGTCCTCAGTCATGGGGACAAGAGGGAGGACGTCTAGAGGACTTCTGCAATGCAACGGGACGGTCAGCGACAGATAAGGACCAACTTCTATTCAGTCTTACTTTGTGGTTTCAGCTCCTTGGGTCTCAGCAAATAGCACCACTGCGGATTATTGGCTGTTGAGAGGGGCTTTCCTTGCATCTGGGGTCCAGCACTGAGGTGGCTCAGGCGCGGTCAGTCCTGCTTCCTGGGAGTCGGGAGGATCTTCCTGGAGCTCTTGGCCAACTTAAAAGCAACGCGCACAAATTGGTGGTGTTCTCCCTGGCTCTTCGGTTCCAGCAGCAACTGCAGTGGAAATACAACTAGCTTCTAGAGGATGTCCAGGTGGCTTACTTTGGAGTTGATTTGGTCCCACCAATTTAAGGGGAGAAGTCGCCCTTGCAGGGCTTCTCTAGGAGAGTCGAATTCGGAGCTTCAGCACAGCAGCAGGGCTTCACCGGGCAAACCAAAGGTCCAGGAGTTGCAGCAGGCGTCTCTTCCAAGTTGTTCTTTGGATTCCTTCGTCCAGTGGTTGTTAGGGAGAATTCTCTCGTTAGGCTGAATTTCCTAACCTAGTGAGTCCCCCAGCAGCTTTGCTGGATTTCTGGAGTTTTTTTTCCTCCTGCCAAGAGTGAGACTCTTTTTCTCCCACTCTTGGACATGATTTATGGTATTCCATTGACTGGTAATGTGTTTTATGGGCTATGGGGTCCTTTACTCCATAGGGTCTCATGTGTTTTTATTATGTGTTACACAGCACCCTCCGTGCAGTAACACAGGGGTGTCATAGTGACCCCCCACAATAGACTCTATACCCTGGGACTGACTACTGTCTCCCAGGGCATGTAAAGTCACCATTGGCTTTACTAGTCCCAAATTATTAACAGAAACCAGTACAAACCATCATATTGTGGACGTACTGGTTGGGGCAATTCGATTGCCCCGGGGTCTGTTAGTCGAGGGGGCACGTCTCCGTCCCCCCTGATCGAGTTTTGGCTGGTGGCAGTGGAAACTACTTTTTATATTCGACCGCAAATATTTTCCTATGGGATTTTCCCATTGTTCGAGGCTTCCAACTTTAATTATTTAATTCTCATAGCCTCGAACATACCGCCGGTTTATTTAATTAATTATAATTCGCCAGTTGGTATTTTTTGCCAAGACTCGATTCTAAAATGGCGTTTGTGTTCTCTTTTGTGACTCCAACCCAAGTCGAGCCCTTTGTTCCACTTTTTGGCGGGCTTCTCCACAGAAGCCTCCAAAAGTGGTGCCCCTCTGTCTGGGTACCGCTGAGGGTTTGGGGGGGGGGGGGGGTTTAGGCACCCTGGACTGAGTTACCTTGGTAACTCAAGTCACACTCTTGTGTGATTGGCGCAAGTGGTGAGCCGGCCGGCTCACCACTTAGCATGTTTGAGTGACAGCTAGGCTGAGTGAATGGGGGTATGCTGCATAAAAGGAGGGCTTTAGGGACTGGAACTTCAGAAGTCGCCACAGGACCTGAGAATCCGACGAGGGAGAAGCTGAGCCGACCTACCACGACGACACCACCGGTGAAGCCCTGCAGAACCGACTCACCACTTCCCGACGACAGAGAAGATCTCCCGGCTGGAGAGGCTTCTTTCCCTGACTGGTGGGCACAACCAGTTTACCTTTCTTTCTTCAAACCCCAGACCGGTTTGTGGTCGAACTGCCCGTGCCAAGCACCCCGGCGGCCGGATAGCCACTCACCACTGAACCGCGAATCAACAGACCGCTCCTTGTACCAGAGAAACTCCACGGCTGGTTTCTTCCCTGGCAGTGCAACAGACTGCTGTTTTCCTCCACGACGAGATCCTCTCTTCCCCCGGACACAGCACCGACTTGCATCCGCTGCCAGGAACAACTGCCCCCGCTGGAGTGTTCTCACCACTTTAAGGTACTGTGTCCGCCATGCCTCGCTTTCTAAAGATTGCTACAAGGTAGTAATAACTCCTTAACGTACTGGTCCCCTTTCTTTGGTCCAATTCCTTTTTGAACCATTACAAGACTTTTGTGCACTGCAACCGTGTGACCTTGGACACATTTCGTTTCGATCCTCTTAAAGCGGATCCGGCCTACTGACTCTGAATTCCCGGTTTTACTTTGCCTTCCTCACTTGTTATGTTCTTGTAAAAGTGTTGGGATCTGTTTCAACTTGTTCTCTGCTTTTCTTTCCCTTTTTTAAAACGAACTGTTAGAGTGCCATCTACGTTAAGCGTTCACCGCTGTCTGAAAATAAGTGGGGCTTTACTTAAGACTTGTCTGATATTCTTTTAAGGCAGTGTATATCTTATATTGACCATGTTTTTGAATTGCTTACTATAAGTGCCTGTGTGTTTTTCTAGATGTGGTTTAAATAAATAATTAGATCTTTCACACCAAGCCTTGGTCAGTGTTTACTTGTTCTATTGTGTTCTCTTGACCTATTGTGAATACTCTGTATACTGCCTAACTCTTCTTGAGGGAAGTCTGACTGCTCAGACACAGCTACCAAGTGAATCTGTGTGGTACAGACTGCTACCAAGTGGGTTTACTGCCAAACACCTGTAGTCTTAAATCTTTTGCAGTGGTCCCAGAGGGAACTGCACAGGTTTCTGCCTAGCAGTGGTCGACTCTGCCTTCCAAGCCAAAAAGCCTCACCTTTTTATGCAGGTTTCTCCCATTCGTTCCAGCCTACCTGTCTCACCCAGCATGGTGGCTGTCCTTGCCGGACAGCCAGCCGGCCAATCACCTAGGAGTGCATTCCTGTCTCCTAGGAGACTAAGCGCAGGGCGTTTCGGGCACTTCCCTCACTTCCTGTCCCCGCCAGACATCCTGGAGCCAGAGGCGGGCTTCACTCGTGCATCCCGGCAAAGACAAAACTAACAAAGGGACCAAACTTGGTTTGGTGCACAGTTTATTTATAATGCGCACCAGACCTGAGGGTATCAGGGCGCAGGGACAAGGACATTTTCAGCTGACAAAGTTACAAAATGCTAAACAGGATATAGTGTAAAGTACATTCAAATCAAAGGAGGTGTCAAATCCTGAGGGCCACGAGGATTAGTATACTTCCGTCCCCAAGCACCAGTCAGAGAGGGGCAAAGTACTCGCTGATCGGTTATTGGAGCCACAGGTGGGGGAAAACGGGAAACTCCAGGTCACGGGTGGCTGCAAAGAAAATACCAGTTTAGCTAATGGCTACACGGTATTCACAACAAGCATAAACAAATAATAAGAAAGACCTACCCTGGAGGTGAATGATGAGTGACTTGAACCTAAGTGAGTTTTCCCCCAAGGGTCAGATGAGTTTTGCAGAGGGGATAACGAGACCACGGGATCTGAAGGGAGAGGAGAGGGTTTGATTGTAGGTGCACAGTTCTTGACAAAGTTCCAAGAGTTCAAACAAAGGTTAGCTGAAGGTTTATCAAGCGCCAAATCCAAAGGTCAATCCATAAACAGTCCAAGAAAACAGTTCAAGGTTCAGATAATCCAGTTATACAGGTCAGAAGAAATCCAAGCGCCAAAATTTGAGGGCAATCCAGAAGAAAAACGAAGTCCAAAATCCAAGAAATTCGATAAGCATGAAGTTCAAAAACACAGGAAATCCCTAAACGCTGAGAGATCAGCTGAGAAGCAATGTGTGCAAAGGCCAAGTCCCTTTTATTGCAGTCTTCCTGATTCGTTGGCCAATCGGGGACGATTTCCTGGTCACATGATCTTTCACTTGGTCACATGATCCATTTTCCTGGGCACGTGATCTTTCACTTGGTCACATGATCCAGTGGTTCATTTGGTGCCTGTTTCCTGAAAGCCATGTCACATGACCCATTCTTTGTGATGATCCGCGTCAAGCGGGGGACCGCAGTATGGAGTGGTGATCTCCTCCGCGCTTGCAGTCTCCAAGGCAATCCCCACTGCAGGCGTGGAAATCGACGCCAGGGATGCCTCAGAGTGTAGCGTCCCACTAACGATCTAGCGGAGGTGATCGCGGGAGGAGTCCATGTTTCTCTCCGCCGCCTGCATATCACCCGGTCGTGATTGGGTGAGTCTGAAAGCATGACAGGAGGATACAGTGCATAAAATAAGTTACCAGATGCATGGACCTCGGTATATTACAGTAGTAAGATGTCCAGTGCATCTAAGGGGGTAACAACGTATATACAAAAGGGAGTGACAGTTCGATGGACCGTAATAGTGTCAATGATGGTTTTCTTTGAGCCAGTTGATGGTGTGAAGTCCGAAGTTAGCGTAGGTTTGGTCTGCCTTTAGAGGGGAGCGTTGGAGGGGGGGGGGGGGAGTGATGGGAGTTCCAAAGTTGGGCAGCTTTGACTGGGAAGCGATTACCGCCAATTTTGGTCAATTTGAAGACAGGGACTGTCAGGCAGTTAGTGTAGGCAGCTCTGGTGGGTCGGGAGGTAGGTTTTCTGTTAATTCTGTCTATTGGGTAACGGCGTTCCGCGTTGTTTAGACACTTGTCAATGAAGCAGTTTTTAGCCTGATTTTATCAATGGTGGAGAGCCAGTTAGTATGTCTCCTCACCACTGAGAGATGTTCTTTTTTGGCTATTCCTAGAGCTGCTCTCAAGGCGTTATTTTGCAGGGTTTGAATTTTTCTAGTGATGGATTGGTTGTACCCAAGGTATAGGGCATTACAGTAGTCCAATTTGGACAAACAAGTGCTCTAGCCAATTTGGTACAACTGCTTGTTGAGAGGTAGGGTCTGGCAGATCTAATCAGTTTACAAGTGCAAGCTGTGGAAGATGCCATTGCATTCACCTGTTTTGCCAGGGTAAGGCTAGAATCCAGGTAAAAACCTAGAGTGTTTACCTCCTTAGCGACCTTGTTTGCGTTGCCGTCAATATCAAAGGAGTTGTATTTGTGTCCAAGTTTGTTGATATTGGTCGTGACCTTAGAATGAGCTCCGTTTCGTCATCATTCAGGCATCGACCATGGAGTGCCATCCATGCCTGAATGATGAGGTACATTCTATTCACCAAGGCCAAATCCTTATCATAATCCCCTTTAAGCGGTATGATTATCTGGGTGTCATCTGCATAGTTAGTGTAGGTGACACCGAGACAATCCAGATCATCAAAAAGGGGCTTGTTAAACATACATAGTTTGGGAAGACGCATGACCCATGAGGAACTCCACAGGTGATGTGAATGGGGTTTGCTTCATTCAGCTGTGGTGGTGAAGACTCATCGTTCTATTACTTAAGAATGATTGGATCCATGCTATTGCTTGTTGAGAAAAGTGTGCTGCTGAGTTTAGATGGTTGCCGAGGACCTTATGGTCAACCAGGTCAAACGCTGCTGAAAGATCTAGCAGGAGTAGTAAGGCGTGATTTACCTTTGTCTCTCAGTTCGTCAACCTGGGCTTTAAGGTCAATAAGTGCAGTTTCCGTGCCATGTTGTGACCTGAATCCTCATTGCCAGACGGTAAGAAGTTGGTTCTGCTCAAGGAATTTCTGAATTTGTAGTTAAGCCACCCTTTCTAGTATCTTTAGGAGGAATGGCAGAGTTGTGATGGGCCTGTAGTTTGTGGGTATGGAGGGGTCAAGCGATTGTTTCTTAAGGAGTGAACGGACCCAGGATTCCTTGAGATTGTTTGGGATGGTGCCCGAAGTAAATGATGCATTAATAAACTTGGAGATGAATGGTGCTAGGTCTCTGGCTGCATCTTTTATGATTTGGCAGGACATTTGTCTCCATGGCAGTTGGAAGGTTTAAGCGAGAAGATAATTTTTTCAACCTCTAGTATTGAGGCTTTAGAAAAGTAGAAGCGTTGTACGGGTTTAGGTAAAGTGGGTGGCGTACAAGCTTGTGGGGTAGTGGTTGGTATGTTAAGTTTTTATCATCTATTTTAACTTGGAGGGTCGCGATTTTGTCCGTCGGAGCACCATGACTTATCTTTAACACAATTATCAGGTACAGAGATTGGGTTCTCAAGTTCTTTCAGAATTGTAAACCGTTCATTTGTGCCCGAGTTGGTATTGTACGAAATTCCCTACTCCCAAAAGTTCGACCCCAATTTTCTGCAAATATATATATGGGGGGAGACCCCCCGTCCCCCACCTTACCCCTATATATTTTTATTCACTTTACCTATATATGTATGTGTATCTATGTGTATGTATATGTGTTTATGTATATATGTATGTGTGTATGTGTATATAGATGTCTATATAGATGTTTGTGTGTATATATATATATATATATATATATATATGTGTGTGTGTATATGTATGTAAAGTGAACAATGTATAGGGGTAAGGTGGGGGGCTGTGGGGTGGGGGGGGGATCTCCCCCCCATATATATATTTGCAGAAAATTGAAGGAAAGAAAATGGACTTTTGGGGTTCGAACTTTTCAAGTTCGGTAAAATCACGTAGATCCGCCTGAGTTCACTTGCAAGATCCAAGAAGGACACTTACAACAGGAACGTCCAATTTCAGTTTTGTATTTAGTGGATATATTGATAAGATTCGCTTTATTTGCCCCAGATGGCACTAGCCTCAAGATGGCTTCGCTTTTGCGTTTTTTCTTTTTAGTATTTTTAAATGTGGAGTAAACCAGGCATTAAGATGTACTCTGGGTTTGCGATTCCTCATTTTTAAAGGAGCAATAGTGTCTAGGGCTTCCGCCATGACTTTGTTGTATTCGTTTACCAAAGTTGAAGGATCAGAGGTATCTGGTAGTGAGTTTAGGGTGGGGAGTATTAGAGGTAGTAACTTGTCGGTAGTTATATTCTTTTTGTTTCTTGTTAGGGTTGGGGAGTGCTATGGGTTTGTTTTGAGTTATGGGAGTTTTGGCATCTAATGTGAAAGCTATAAGTGAGTGGTCAGTCCATACCTGGGGGGTTATGGCCGTGGTGATGGTCAGTTATATTCGGCCACCCAATCAAGCGTTCTGCCCCTTTCAAGCATTGGCAATGTCGCTTTTTGCGTGAAGCCAAGCTCAGTAAGGACATTTGCTGTGGAAATTGCTTGTAAGTCTTTAGGGTCGTTAAATCCCAAGTTCAGATCCCCCCAGTAGGAGTACCTGTGATGTATTTTTTAGGTTATCCAAGAGGATTGTGGATATGTCCTCCTCAAATGTGCCACTGAGGTCTGGGGTCTATATATTAGATGCATGGTGATGGTTTGGGAGTTGATATAGGTAGCTTGGCGGTAAGGGATTCACAGGAGCTGATATGCCGAGAGGCCGCTAGTCTCATTGCTAGACTGGATTTGGCTATGATGGCTATGCCCCCTCCACGGGGTTTCAGTTCTATCTTCTATGAGAATGATAGTTATCTGGCACTGCAAGCATCAAAACTGGGCCTGCAGCCTGATGTAGCCAGGACTTAGTGATGGCCAGGAAGTCGTAATTATCTGTTATGGATCAAGTCGGCAATCTCCTACTAGGGACCTCGCATTTATTAAGGCTCCTTTGAGGAGGGGAGTAGGAGTCTCTGCCAGTAGGGTGGTGCAGAGCACAATTAACTGATATGCAGTAGCATGCATTATATGCTGCAGTGATCAAGCTTCCTCTAGTGGCAGTAAGAGTAATGGGGCCTAATTATGTACAGTGGTGTTAGGTAGGGCTAAGCGAAACTTAGGATAGGTTGCTGAATATCAAGGGTTTGATTGGTGAGGTGCAGATAGATTTACTTGTTGCAAATGGGGTTAGGTGATAGAGGATTCGGCTAGGCGCACTTCTAAAGGTACAGGAATGGCGGGTTGGATTGGGTGAAGGTCTAATCACAAGTAATATCTTAATGCAAGTACCAGCAGAGTAACAATGGGGTGCATTGTACAATAACAGTAAAATTGGCACGTTACACAGAATAATGATATAATATTTCAGACCAAGTCAGGTGCTTATCTAGGCACAGATAGCATCACCATGGGACAGAGTAGCAATGAGGTACGTCCAATGTAGAGTCCAAGTGGCTATATAGGCACAGATAACATCAAAATTGGGTAGATAGCAGCATAGTGACACGTTACACAAAATAGTGATCTAATACCTCGGGCTAAGTTAAGTAAATATACAGCTGGCAATGAGATGGCCCGAAATAGTGGTGAGGTAAATAGTGATGAGGTACATTCAATGTGGTGTCTATCCATAGGAAACTATTTAGGTAGCTTTCTAGGCCCGGATAGTATCAAGATGACACATTAGCCCGAGATTGCAGTGGGGTGTGTTCAATATGGATGAACAGGTGCGCGTGGTAGCACAGACTAGATGTGACGAGTGGGCATAGGTTTGGCAATGTCAAACGGGATTGGGATCAGAATGGCGTAAGTTAGGGGAAGATGTAGGAAATGGAGACAGCGAAGCACGAATTTCCGATATTTGGCTTGCTAGTTGTAATTACTTCGGTGCGAGCAAAGCCAGTGCGGGAAATGAGTACATTGTCAGGGGAGGGGGGCAAACACTAGTACATATGTTGATAAGAGTACAGGTCGTGGGAGATTGTGTGTTGCGGTATGCAATGGGAGACTGGCAATGGGGTAGTAGGGCTCTGGCTCAGATTGCAATGATTTTAGGTGCCGAGGGTGGCACACTTTAGCAGTTAGGCCGGTTTATGCGGTACTCGGTGAGCAGTGGAGCAAGGTGGGGTTACTGGTATGTCGGGCTAGAGTAACATTATAGAACCTGGTAGGCGTTACTAGGGTATAGTTATAAACAAAGCTACGTAACTTCTGACAAGACAATAGTGTACTGCAGTTAATGGCATTGAACAAGCGCTAACAATAAAATACAATGCATTCACATAGGTAAGATACAATTGAAAGGCAGTTGAGAAATAACACACATTTGACTATAATTTTGGGCAGTATAAATGATGATCTATGTATGCTGCATTACGCAAGCCGTACCGTTCAGTTTGTTGTATACTACAAGTTCTATGTGACAATGAACTTTGATAGCCTGGCGTTGGGTTTCGTGGCAGAAGCAGTGCCTTATAATGTTCACGGGGGAGAGGCAGATGTTACGATGACAGGATAATGAAGTCTGTTTTCGGTGACTGTCTACACCAGTGCTGGTTGTGCTAGTTAACGTGGGGGTAGTGCTTACACACTCATAGCTACAATGAGGCGAGAAGAGACGCATCAGCTGCTGAGTGCGCCGAGCAGTTGTAGGTAGTCGTATTCATGGGAAGGGTCGATGGCAGAGGCTTCTGGCTCCCTGTGGCGAACATTATAAATAAACTGCCACCAGCCATTCATCCAGGAAAGGGTAACACAAAAATGTTCCATGAGAAGCTAGACAAAGGGGATACTAAGTAACCTCTCTAGCACCCTACTGTAAGATAGTGTGTGCTGGGTCTAGAAAGTTACAAATGTAAGTAAAGTACATTCACTTAACTGCTCTTGGAAACAGTAGTTTATCCAAGAGAAGGTATTTAAACCTTTGGGAAATCTAAGACTTCCCTGTGCCACTTTACTGAAGGTGCTGTGTGACACAATGTAAAGATGCCTATGGAGTTTGTCAGACTCCACAACCAAAAGAAACGGAGTTCAAATCACATTGGAAATACATGAGAGTGGGGGGAAAAGGGTCTCCCTCTGTCCAGGTTAAAAATTCAAGTCAAAAAAGGTAGCAGGCGTCCCTCTCTCGAAAGAACACGCATGATAACCTGTTCAGTGGTTTTTATCCACTTTGAGAGTTCTCAGCCATCTGCTTTTTTGCTCACTGTACCTTTCACAGAGGGAACTTTTCATTTGCATATCAGTCTTTCTCCCGCCCACATTGGCAGCCCAGCACCGAAATGCTATGGCAATTCCCTTCTGAATAAGAGTAGCAACAGCAACCCCATACATGTGTTTCAGCCTTGTTGGGCTTCATCAGTGAGGTGGAGCTGTGCAAACTCTCAAAGTTGGGGAAAAAAACACAGAACAGGTTATCATGCCATGTTCTTTCTGGAGAGGAGCGCCTACTACCTTTTTTTAAAAATTCATCCAGCAAATTTGCTGGGGTCTCTAAGGTAGAGAGGAATTGCCACATTTCTGAGAATTCTCCCTAACACAAATCTATCGACCATTGCCATAACTTCATTTTTTTCTCAGAGTTGGTGCTGGTTGATACTATCAAAAGCCTTTTTTATGTCTATAAATGCTACATAGACTTTTTTCCCCCTCATTAAAGGCTTTAACTTTGAGTAGATTTATAAAAAAACATATTTAATTCGGTGCCAAGCCCCTTTACGAATCAGGTTTGTCGAGGCTCCTCTATATTAGAATCCTTAGCCCAGCATTGAAGATGTTGGTGGAGGAAAGCAGCAAATAGCTTGCTTTAGAGTCTAACAAAGCCATTGGGCGATAGTTAGAAGGGTCTGCTCTGGGGCCTTGTTTGTAGATTGGCACCACTATCGCTGAGCGCCATGAAGCTGGAATTACACCCAATTGCAGGATTTTAATGAACAAGGCATGTATAAATGGGATCCGAAGGTAGGGAGACGCTTTAATCATTGAATTCGAATTCCCGTCTGGACCCGGGTCTCTTGAGGGGTTGGCTTTTTTTATTACAATCAACATCAAGCCGATCGATTGGGAGAGTCCAGCCTGACCTGACTGCATTGTTGACATTTGAAGCGGGCTGTCTGTAGTCTGGAGCTGCTCATAAGTCTAGCCAAATCTTTTCTGGCCCTGTGGTGGAGTAAATGATCGTCCCGTTCCAGCTGACGACCATTTAATAAGTGCCAGATAGCTCTGGAATACTTTTAAGAGAGGAACCAAAGCATCTACTCAGCATGCGTTTGTACCAGCTCAGCTTTAAACTGCAGCACCTAGTTCTTACAGCATTGCTTTATTTTCTTTATATGAATTAAATGATCCTGCTCACCAGTTGTTTAAGGTCTTGTTTTTTCTCAAGGGCTATTCTTTGGTTCAACACATGTCTGTGGAATTTCCAATGAAGTTTGTTTTTTTGCGGCCATTGATATTTCTGTAGCAGTGGAACATATTATATTCCCACATCTTCGCAGGGCATGTCAGTTGCTTTATTTGAAAACCGAAGAATGTCATGTTCTGACATATAAAAAGACAGTGTAAACCTGAAACTAGCTCCAGGCCTATGGTGTAAACCTCTGTCTTCTGCTGAGGCCCACCGTTCCATGTGCATATTTGTAATGCGTGATCGCTGGTGGTTTTCACGATTACTGCCAGAGAAGTTTAAATCACCCTCAACAATGGTAAAATCCGGGTCTAGCTGTGCTGTCCAGTGCTCGATGGAGAGTGTTAAGAGGTCAAGAAAATGTTCTGTAGATAAAATGGCCGGGTTCCAGTAGATGTTGATCAATAAGCCTTTAGAGGTATGGTCACGAAGGGTGTCCTGGAGGCCTATTATATGCAGAAAGTGGCATGGGCTTTTGAAGGACCTCTATTTAGGCCGGACACGTTACTCACAAAAGTAACCAGACCCGTTGAAAGACGTCCTATCTCGCCTCTGTAAGCTACAGTGAACAAAGCAATATATCTGTCAAGCGATGGAGGCTCACTGAGCCAGGTTTCCTGTACGCAAAAAATATCCAAGTCTCCCTCGATTTTTGTCCTCCTCTCTAGAAAGCTGAGCCGAGCCTCTAGTGTTCCAAAAGGCGATCTTTCGCAGGGAACTTCGTGGCTAGTCTTTACATTTAATCGCCGGTCTGACAGGCCTCATAGGATCTACTCTCTGAGCCACAGCTTTTAACAAAGATTGTTTATCCTAATTAGCCGCTCTTCGGAGAATGAAGTTGCAAGTGTAATTTTCATGTGATCTCGTGCATCCTAGATGAAAGCCCCGATGGACCCACCAACAGGTCTTTGGCCTCTGGTCGAGAAGCATTTTGGAACCGCTCCAGTTTGGAGGACCATCCTTGATCCCTATTGCTGTTTCGCCTTGGCTTGGTCAGAAATTGGCCCCCAATCCATTCTGGTCTCGGTTGCTGGTTCGTACTTTTCTGTGGGACATAGTCTCTACACTCAAACTCCATCGGGAGCATCACGTGTGCCATCTCGATAAGCGATGCTTTTACTCCTTGTGAGCGCAGATGTAATATAACACCATCCATGGAGTGCTCGTTAGGAAAGGCAACAATTGAGAGTTTTCAGGAATCTTAGCAAAGGAATGTCATGCAGGAGGCGCATTATATTTGCTTGGTTCAATATCGGACTGTCTCGAGCAGGTAAGCGACGCTCCAGTATTACCTTTGGTGATGTTGAATCCAGGTGTCCAAACAACGAGTTATCTCGCGGTTTTCCTATATTCAAGGGGAGGCTATTTTTCTTCGGATTTAGATACAGAGCCATGTTCTTTTCCAGTTCCCAGATGTCATGTGGCGTTGGGTGCCTTCGTAAAGACTTAACCGGCAGCTTCACCTTTTGGGGAACGATATTTATTTAACCGTTTTTTTGTCCAATGTTTGAAAGGGAGACATAGAACATCTGGCTCTGATTAAGATGTGTGGTGGTCTTCTCAAGATCTTTTTGTGCTGCAGTAGTCTTCCTTGATGACTTGTCACTAACTATGCCTTTTAAGGACCCTGTTGAGATTGATGGAATTGGCTGCAATCCCGAAGGCGAAGGAAACGTAAACAGTTCATAAAGTTTGTCCGGCTCCAGATTGGAGTATGTTGGACAGTTTAGGCATGCTTTGAGGGTTGCATTCGGGCTTTGGGGACACACAAGGCCCTCATCGTCTAGGGGTCAGCCAGACATTTCCATGGTCGATTTTCCGATCCTCTGGTAGAGCTATGGATGGAAAATCTGATTGATCACCCCAGATGTCTTGGGGGTTCTGGACTTGATTGCTGGCTGTAGTTTGTTTCTTAACTTGTGGCTTGGCTCCATCTTTTCCATTTTCCATTTTCCACTTTTTCGTATTACTAAAAATGGAAAAGGAGTTGTGGCTCCTTGATGTCCTTGCCTTAGACCCATACATTCGCGGAAATGACTCACTAGCCCTGTGATATGGTTACTTGCTGTCAGTAAGATCAATCACTGGATCTACCTTACATTTGAAAATGTTAGCAGTTAAGGTGGCCCGGGGAGGTTCTTCGAGCACCACCACTGGTTGCCGGGAAGAAAACTCTTCAGCCACTTCCAGAGGAGCGGTCTCTGTATGAAGTATGGCAGTGGATGGCAAGTTCAAAGATTCACTTGCCAAACTGGTGACATCTGATGTCTTGTAAGAAGCCGATTTGCACTTGTGCCCATAGTTTTTAAATGTAGACGGTCCAACAGTGCATTTAACAAATATTTTTTAGCTGCTCTTTCTGGGTCTTGTATCTCTCCCTCTTTATCCTGTTGGAGCATTGCATTTCTTGGTCTACCCTTGATTGCAGAGAAGTTATAAAAGATTAAATGAAAATATGTTTTGAATACGTTAAAGCTAGCAGAGTGGATTGATCTTTATTAGAATTGTCCATTGTTTTGTAAAGCTTGATGAACAGCTTCAGGTCAGATGTGACCTCCGCAGTAACTTTGTCTGAAAAAGGATCATGAGCTGGTAATACATCCTCACTTGCAACTTGTATCCTATTCGGCAAGGATGAAGAAGACTGGACAGGAATTGATGGTAAATGTTGCTTTTGTTTGTATGTGAGTTGTGGAATAGACAGTCTGTCTCATAAGCAAAAAGGCTCCGTTGAATTTTAGGACGTAGAGACTTTCACTATGGACTGGTACGGTGCAAGCTGGATTGTATCCCACAAGTCCTATCATTTTCCTACTGCAGGAACTGGATGCATGATGCACTACCCCAGAGTGACATCGGATGGCGTGTCTTTCCGCATCCGGGACCTCATGAGCATTAGCAGATGCCTGGACCACATCAAAACTCTTGGTCTGCCTCAACATACCCCGGGGCAGAGATGGCACGCATTGCCGCCCCACTGTCCCCTCCCCCCCAAGCATGGAACCATCAGCCAGCGCCAGTCCCGCCACCGACACTTCACCTTTCCACCATCGCACGCTGGCTCTTGCCGATCCTGCTCCTCGGCAGGCAAGCGATTGATGGTGGTGCAGTCAACAGAAGGGGAGGCAGAGATGACGTTGCTCCCTGGCAGTAAGTTTACAGCGTTGGGGGGGGGGGGGTTTCGTAAGGTTGCCGGTCTTCTTCGTTAGGCCGCTCTTCTTTTAAGGGATTTACAAATTGTAAAGTAGAAGCTTTGTTCTGAAAGAGCTCTGCATTGTAGGTCCAATTTGTGAATTTCGTTTATTGAAAGCAAAGACACCTCTTAAGCCTTATTCATGCCCATGTTAGGAACCATGGGAGCTGGCAGGCTCATAAGTTCAAACAGGTCTGTAGATTTGGGGACAGCTTTAACTTTTAAGGCAGCCGAAAAACCTGCGCATTCAGTCCCCCTGGAAGTATCCTGCAACCAGGTCCTGGTTTAGCTGTTGGGCAGCCCCCATGTCCTTCCCTTTGGCTCCATTTTTTTTTTCGAAAGTCAGTCACATGTAATCAGGGTTTTCTGTCTGGACCAGCCAAGGGGGACGCTTTGAGCGCTATGCTCACAGAGCTCAC
Source organism: Ambystoma mexicanum (assembly GCF_040938575.1). NCBI lineage: Eukaryota > Metazoa > Chordata > Amphibia > Caudata > Ambystomatidae > Ambystoma > Ambystoma mexicanum. Next base: position 752,151,819 of record NC_090939.1, read on the forward strand.
TTGTGATTTTGATTGTAGTCTGGTCCTGGGCATTGGGAAGCCTCTTTGCGCCAGATCCATCCAGCAAGTTTGTAAGGAAAGTCCGCTCACCGCTCCACACGCAACACAAACACTCAAGCACACACTGCTTCGCTCCGCAAAGTGACTGGGTTTTTGTAGCTGAAGACTGGAGCACAGGAAGCATACGTGGTGGAAGCAGGTACTGCAGAAAGCAAAGCAGCCAAGCAGCAATGAAAGTTAGGCCAGTCCTCCCAACACAACAACACTCCAGCACGCTGCCTCAAACTGTATCCTAAAGAATAACCTTGATGGGGCAGATCATGCAGGACAAATCATAGCGGAGGAATCGCTCATCAAGCACCATGCTTGGCTTAGTCATTCAGGGTTCAAGCTAGAGAATCCAGCAACCCTCTTCAACATACCAGGGGAGCCAAAATGTGTTATTCAGGTAGGCTGTAGACGATGCCCTCAAGAGTGCCAAGGAGGAGTATGAACCCTCTTAAATCCCTTGGACAGTTGACCCTATTCCCAACGGGACTCCCCAAACTCTTAAGAGATTTTGGGGCCACAGTGTGCAATGTTCCTCTGTCTACTTTCAAGGCTGACAGTCCTCGTCTTGGGGCCAGTCACAAGGCCAATATTCCTCGTCCAACTTTCGAAGAGGAAATAAAAAGGACAGAGCCTCACCTGCGAGAGACTCAACCCCTCCCAAACAACGACACACCATTTCAGGGACTCTCCCATGCCATTCCACTAGGAGGCTGAATTTCTCACTTCACCCACGCATAGGAGGGGATAACGTTAGACAAGTAGGTGTTGTCCACTGTTGGGGAGAATTCTCATTCCTGTACTAATTCCCTTCAAACTTAGAGACCCCCAGCTCTTTTGCTGGACTTTAGGGCTTTTTAATTTTAACCCTGCAGTGAGTGAGCCCTTTTTCTCACTCATGTGTTATGGTGCTTTGACCTGATTTGGATTTGGTTTCCTTTGTTTTTGGAGTCCGACAAACTCCATAGGCATCTACTTTTTGTATGGTGACACACAACACCTTCAGCACAGTGTCACAGAGAAATCCTTTAGATTTCTCATAAGGTTTAAATACCATTTCTTGTGTGAACTACTGTTCCCAAGAATAGTTAAGTGAAATTGACTTTACTTACATTTTCTCTTTGTAGGTCCAGCACAGCCAATCTTATGTAGAGTGCTGAGGGGTTCCTTAGTAGCCCCTTTTCCTTCCTACTCATGTAAAACATTTTGTTACCCTCGCTACTTTAAATGACTGGTGGGAATGGTTTAATTTTCCTACCATTGTGCTTTTCTAGCACAGGCTAAACCCTCGGCAGCATTATAGCACCAATGGATGACCATTTTGTCAAAATGGCCCCAGTCTTCTTTTTTCGCCATTTTCTGTTTGTGAGGTCTTCATTGGGTTTTACTCTGCGCGCCAAACCAGGTTTGAGCCCTTTGTTCGATTTGCCTTTGGCAGGCTCCAGTGTGTCCTGAAGGGCTGCAAGTGAGGGAGGTTCTCGAAACTATCCTGGCCTTTGTCTTTAGGAATGCCTGAATTCACCTAGTCCTGATTGGCTGGCCGGCCGGCCTCCCTGCTGTTTGAGTGACAGCGCGGCTGTGCATGAATGATATATGATATGGCATTTATACGCACCTATAAAAGTGTTTCAAGGCGCGACGCAGCAAGGGAGGGGGAACAGAGCGGAGACAGCGATCCTACTAGGCAAAGTTTCATTCAGTTCGCACAAGTGCAGGGGAACGGGGAGGGGAAAAGTGCGGAGTGAGAGGGGGGAGTGGGGACAGGCAGTACATGGGATAATAGAATAAATAAAAGAATAAGAGAAGTAGGGCCAGCTGGTGGCAAGTGCAGACATCAGGTGTCAAGTGCTGGTGGGGGACTGTAGGGGTACAGAAAAACAGTCCCCTGGTGTGGGGGTTGCCAAGGAGGCAGTGCAGGTGGGTAACTGGCGGGGGACCTGAGCCCGAGTTCAGAGGGTGGCGAGTTAACCAGTACAGTTTCATCCAGGAATTCAACAGGGGAGAGGAGGAGAGAAAGCAGAAGCAAAGAGGAAGGTTTTGAGGTGTTTCTGGAACCAGAGCTGTTTCTCCTATAGGTTCAAGGAGGCAGGGAGGCTGTTCCAGAGGGAGGCCCCAGCCGAAGAAAGATCTGCCATTGCTTGGAGAAGCATCTGACCCTGAGGGAGTTGGAGGCGTATGAGCGAAGAGCTCGAGAAGGAAGATATTTAGGAAGCAAGAGGTGAAGGCATTGAGGCCCCACGCCCCAAAGGCCTTGTGGACAATGCAGAGGGTTTTGAACTTAATCCTCGCAGCCACTCGGAGCAAGTGCAGAGATTTCAGTCCTGGAGAGATACGATCCCTGGGCTTGAGGCCAAGGACAAGTCTTGTACCGCTGTTCTGGATGAGTTGCAGAGGGTGGAGAGTAGAGGCAGGCAGATTTAGAAAGAGGCTGTTGCAATAGTCCAGCCCAGAGAGAACCAGAGCTCTGAAGACAGTGAGCTTCTGGGGGAAGGAGCAGAAAGGAAGAATACCTCTGAGGAGGTGCAGCTGGTTGTGTGACTTCTTAGAGACATCAGAGATGTGGGGTAAGAAGGCGAGTGTGGAGTCGAATATGACCCCAAGGTTTTTAGGCTCGCAGGTGGGAGCAGGAAGAAGGCCAAGAGAGGCCGGCCAGAGTGACGTGAAAGGAGGGAGCGGGTGTGCTGATGAGATTCTGCCTTACTAGCATTAAGGCAGAGATCATTGGCAGCACACCACTCCTGGATAGCAGACAGTTGGAAATGAGAGACGGAGAAGACGTAGCCGAAGTTAGCCTGAAAATGAGCTGAGTGTCGTCTGTATAGCACAAAGTTGGGGCAGAGCGCGGCAAAGCTGTGGGCAAGGAGTACCAGATATTGGTTGAACAGCCAGGGAGAGAGGCCAGACCCCTGGGGGACACCACACATAGAGATAAAGATAGAGGAGATGAAGGACCCAAGTTGGACCTTGGTGGGGGTCGATCAGAGAGGAAAGCAGTGAGCCACGCCAGGGCCTGAACGGGTATAACCAGGTTATCACAGACGGTTGAGCAGGATGGCAGTTTTTTTTAAAAATAACACATTTGATTGATTTTTCACTTTTCATGTTACAACATATAACATTAGACTCTCAGCCAACAACAACTAACAACTGTGTTTTGGATCCAAAGACATTTACCACGATCAGCGTTTTCTTAACATCATTAGCACATAATCTATATGGGTTGCAGAACAGTTAGTATGTAGCAGATTATTGAGCATCTTCCCTTTTCTGCCAAATCTTTCGGGCTTTCCCCGGGCATCCTCTAGCCGTGTATACCCTCTATTCCATTGTTATGCATATGTCCACGTCTGTGACACATTGTGCGTGTTGCAGGGTTATTTCAGAGCCCTGCAGTTTTGCTATATTCCTTTTAATCAATTCAGTATTAGTTGAGAAAAACAATTTATCATACCGTGTCATAGTTCCTTCATCCTCTACTCCCAGTAATAGCAGTTTAGGGTCCCTAGGAACCACGTGTCCCAAGACTCTCGAAAGCGTGTCACAACACTGCTGCCAATATTGTTGAATTAGGGAGCAGTCTCACAATATATGAAAGAATGTGCCTTCCTCATATTTACAGTGCAGGCAGTTTGGGTTTGTAGTCTTGCCCCAGCGATAGTGCTACTCTTGGGTAGTAAGTATATTCTATGCAATACAGTCAGCTGTACAAGCCGAATTCTAGATGAAGTGGCCGTTTCACAGGGGTACATTAGGCTCGTGATCCAGTCCTCTGGCAGGATCTCACCCACATCCCTTTCCCATTTCAATTTCAAGCTTGCTAATTTGGGAGTAGCAAAGGAGGTTATAGCACTGTACATTACATGAGTGATTTTATTGTTGGTACGGTTCAAGACAATGTTTCTCTCCATGGGAGTACAATCCGGCATGTTGGACAGGGCCGGGGAGATTGGTTTGTAGTGCCTGCTGTAGTTGTGTGTGGTGGTACCTTTCAGTATCGGGGAGACTGAATTGAGTCGTTAAATTCTCATAGGACATAAGTTTACCATCTGTGATTACATCGCCAACTTTTGTTATCCCCACCGATACCCAGCTCGGCCATCTCAGAAGTGTGCCTACCCCAGGGAGATTCCTATTCTCCCATAAGGGTTCTACGGGGGTGATTTTCTTGTCCCATCCAATACATTTGTGGGTTTCTGCCCATATAACCATCATGATTCATCATTGTCCGGGGGGATGTGAAGCTTACTCTCTGGTAGAGACCTTCTATCTGGGTTAGTTTTGGTCTTGCAGCCGTGTCCGCTCTAATGTGTGGTAGTGTTGTATCGCTGTGTAGCATGTCATTCACTACTGCCATCTGACTCTCCCAGTAATAAGGCTGTAGTCGAGGCAGCCCCACACCCCCTTCCCAGATGGACCATTGAAGTGTACGGAGCGCTATCCATGGACGCCCCCCCCCCCCCCTCCCGACAGGAGCTTTCTGGGTATGCTATCAATGTTGTGGAACTTGCGCGTCGTAATGTGAAGTGGGGCGTTTTGTAGGATGTATAAAAAGCGAGGCAGTGCCATCATTTTAAACAGTGCTGCTCTTCCTAGCAAGGTTAGTGGCAGAGAGACCCAGTGTCGTACATCCTCCATAAATCGCTCCACAATTGGATAAAGGTTTCTAGCCACATATTCATTCAAGTTTTTAGTGACCTATACTCGTAGATATTGAAAGTGGTTCCTTTCCACTCGGTAAGGGCAGTCATTCTGGACAATGTCTACTGCGCCTTTAATTGGGAATAATATGGACTTGGACCAATTTACCCTGAACCCGTCGAGCGATCCATATCTTTCTAAAAGGCGTGTTACTCTGGGGCAAGAGTTGGCTGGGTCTTTTAGGTATATTACCAGGTCATTTGCATATAGGGAGATCTTATCTTCCCATTCCTCTGTCCATCGGAAGCCGCAACTTGTCTGTATCTGTCTGGCTAGGGGCTCTATCGCTAGCGCAAAGAGCATTGCAGATAGGGGACAACCCTGTCCCCTTCCCTTACATAATTTGAAGGGTCTCGATGGCCATCCATTCACCCCAGTCTCTGCCTCAGGGGAATTATAAAGGAGTTCTACCCAGCCCATGTATTGTTTCCCAAAGCCCATTTGGCGCATTATTTCCCACAGTGCTTCCCAGTACACTGAATCAAAAGCTTTTTCGAAGTCTATGGCGAGTAATGCTAGTGGGTCTTGGAGAGTGGGTGCTCTTTTGTGCTGAGTGTAATCTGTGAATGTTCATGCGCGTGGACCTTTGTGGCATGAAACCACATTGGTCCGAGTGTATCAATGTTATTACTCCCTGTAGTCGATTGGCCAGCCTTTTTGCCAAGAGTTTGGTTTCACTGCTTGAGGGAGATTGGTCTGTATGAACTACATCTATCTGGGGGTTTATCTGCTTTGGGTAATACTATTATGGTGGCTTTCCTTAAGTCTGCAGGTAGGTGGCCCTGTTCCTTCGAGTGTATATACATGCGTAGGTGTGGAGCCACCTCGCTCACCCCTATCCTCTTCCATATCTCTATCGGGAAGCAAGTCGTTCCCGGGGTTTTCCCCCCGATTAGAGTTTCGACATGGCTAGTATCACTTCCTCTTCCGTGATGTCCTTTTCCAGAAGGGTGGTTTGGTCGGGACTAAGTGAAGGGAGGTTAATCTCATCTAGCACTGCAGTGTCAATGGAAGTGTTAGGAGTTTTATACAGCTCTGCGTAAAAAGCTGCAAAGCTCTCTGTTATGTCCCGATCAGTGAGCAGTGGGTCTGCGTCGTCCGGTTTGATCACCCTGACCTGGCAGTGCCCTTTGTTTCTGCATTCAAGCCACACCAGCAATTTCCCCACTTTGTCGCCTGTTTCGTATACTATGGTGCGCATTGCTCCGTTTGCCTGTTTCAGTCCTAGTGCAGCGGTAAAGGTGGCAAATTTGGTAAGAATTCTAGGGTTCGTTCCTCGTAAATGTGTGCGTTCCATTGCCACGTCCATGACCTCATTGAAATCCCCCCCCAGGATCAGAGTGTCCAATGTGTCTTTGGTGATTATAGGTGTAAGGTCATTTATTAACGCCGACATCAGTGAGGGCGGTGAATAGATCGCTGTTAAAGCAATGGCTTGGTTCCATAATATGCCTGTGATGTGTGCAAATCTACCCCCTGTGTCCTGTATCACGTTGGAGAGGGTGAAGGGAAGTTTTTTGTGTAGCAGTATGAGCAACCCCCTTGAGCCCATGGTGAACCTGGCGTGAACCCGACATGTTGTGCCTGCCCGGTGGGTTTCAGTGAGGAGTACTATGTCTGGTGAATGTCTATTTAGGAACTGCATGACTAGTCCTCTTTTGACTCCACTGCCCAGCACATTGACATTCCATATCAGAACTCGTAGGGTTCTGACATCACCACTAGGTAAGGTCATTGTGAGTGGGGTGGATGTCGGTATGTACTATAATGTAATTTCTGGGTGGACAGTGACGCGTCAGTCACGTGTTGTGCTATGCTCTCGAAGGGATACATGCGATATGGCTTTTGGATCTGTATATAATGAAATGGGGTAACCAGCATGGAAGTATGATGGTGTGTTGCGTGTTTGTAAAGATGCCTGTGGTATAGTCCTTGGATTCGAGGGGATTGGGTCCTCTGACGTATTCCATATCTATGACCGTAATCACCACAGCTGTGCTGCTTCGGAAAATCTTTCTGCGTCCTGCGTCGATGACGTCGAGCCGACGTCACCGGATGTTATAAGTAGGACGCACAACGCCCGTAGCCTCAGTTCAGTTTTTTCCGCGAACATGTTCGCTTCGGAGATCTCGGAGCGCCTCGATTCTATTGAATCCTGTTCTTTCGGTTCTTCGAACCTGTTTCTTCATTGCTAAAATCGAATAAGATGTCTTCGGCTTGTTCCACCCCGCGGTCCGGGTTTAAGAAGTATCGGGTGTGCGGGTCCAAGATGTCCCTGACGGATACGCACAACGTTTGCCTCTGGTGCCTCGGGGAGGACCATGATACGGACGACTGTGTCGACTGCCAATCGCTCACTTCTAAGGCCTTGCGGGAGAAGAAGCTGTCGGTCGGTAAGGTGGCCAAGCCCCGGAAGTCGCATTCCACTGGTCTTTCGACAGACTATTCGAGTGGCGACACTCCGCATCGTCGTCGTGAGTCCGGGGGTTCTCGGTCTGGGATTCAGTCCTGCCATTCCTCTGCCTCTTCGAGGCACTCCAGGAAGCGCCATCACAGGTCGCCTTCCCCATCCTCTTCCGAGGACTCTGCCCGTAGGCGGATAGCTTGTCCCAACAAGCATTCCACTCCGGAGGAATGGGATTCCTTCCAAAATGAGCTGCTGGCGATTTTTCAATCGCAGGGCTCCGGTCCGCTGAGCCGTCTGAGGACTCCTGTCGAGGCCACGCTAGAGACGCCGCTCGTCCGCCTTCGGGCTCGAGCAGTTGTCGCGACCACCGGGCGCCTTCGAGGTTTCCGGTCTGACTAGGATGGTCGCTCTGGGCATGCCCGTTCCAGGTCCCGGTCCTTGACACCATCGAGACCGTGTGAACCTGTGAAGTCTTCGAGGAAGACATCGACGCCGGTGGCGCCGATTCCATCGACGCCTTTCGAGGCGGTTTTGTCGGGGAGGCCTTGTGGTACTTTAGGAACCCCCTAGAAAAGCTTTGGCTAAGGCAAAACATGTCTTTGTTCCTTTTTCGGTTCCCTCTTTCCACCCTCTGGATTATATTTCTGAGGAAGGTGTGGTTCCTGCAGAGGTCCCTGATGACATTGTTTCTGGTCATAGCCAGCCTGAGGACCTGCGCCAGTCATTGCTTGACGCCAGTGGGCTAGACACCTCTCCGGTGGTGGAATTTGGTAGGCCTGAGACTGGCACCCATGCCTACTCCTTATCGGCGCCTGATGTCGAGGGTCACGGATTACCTGGGGTGGTCTGCCCCCGAACCCCCGGTGGGGATTTTCAGCAGGATCACCTGACTGATATCCTGGACCAAGGTCTCCAACTGACCCGGTGCTGCCATTCCATATGGCTTTGCAAAGAAGGGTGGCTGCGGCTTGGACTGCTCCGGAGAGTCTCCCGGCAGTGGGAAAGTCCTTGCCGAGGAGAAATCGCTCAGCCAGTGGCGACCCCTGCTACTTGACCACGTACCCCACTCCGGAAAGTTTGGTGGTGCAGTCGGCTACGGCCCCCGCAAAGCAGGAGTCGTACCCTACCATCCCTCCTGATGGGGACGACAAATGTTTTGACGGCTGGGCGAATAAGGTGTTTTCTTCTGGGGTTATGGCGCTTCAGGCTGCCAACTCCGTTGTGCCTTGTCTCGTTTCACACACACTCTGCGGAACTGTATTTCCCTAGCGGCTGATCATATTCCCGAAGGGGAGGAACGGGATGGTTTCCTTGCTATCGTGCAGGATGGCAAGGATGCCATGTGTGAATCCGTTCAGTCAGGTCTGGACATGGTTGATTGCGTCAGCCGGTCCTTGGCGGCGAGCACCGTCATACGCAGGTTTGCGTGGTTGCGGAAGTCAGGTTTTGCTCCTGATGTGCAGGCCCGCCTCCTCAACATGCCCTTTGATGGTGAACATCTTTTTGGCAGCAAGGCTGACGAGAGTCTTGAGAGGTTGCAGACCTCCAAAGCTGCAGCGAAGTCGTTGGGTGCTGCACTCCGCCAATCTCCGCCTTTTCGTCCTAGGGTACAGCAATGGAGGGGAGGTTCCTTTCGATATTACTCGTCCTTTGATAAATCGAGAGGAGCTGCTAGTCAAAGGGGCAACCGAGGAGTGCCAGAAGTGGAAAACAAGGTACTCGAGGTGCCAAGGCCGCGAGAGCAGTTGCCTCTTTGCCCTCGGGCACTTCCGCTCAGTCATGAGGCCCATGCTTCTCTGGTTGGGGGAAGGCTGGCGCAACATCTTGTAGAATGGTGTGCCATTACTTCAGATGTGTGGTTTCTGGAGATCATAGCCCACGGCTACTGTCTTCCTTTCCGGCAGAGGCCTCACGACAATCAACCAGGGAACCTCTTTGAAGAGTCTGGATCCGCTCCTTGTGCAGGAAATTCAATCCCTGCTGGAGAAAGGCACCATAGAACTGGTGCCTGTAGCGGAGAGGAACAAGGGATGGTATTCCCCTTATTTTTTTATTTCAAAGAAAGACGGAGGATTGAGACCCATCATGGACTTGAGCGGTTTGAACAAGCTCCTCAGGAAGGACAAGTTCAAGATGATTACTCTTTCTCAAGTCCTCCAGGCCCTTCAACTTCAGGACTGGTTGGTGTCTCTCGACCTCAAGGACGCTTATTTTCATGTGCCGATCCATCCAAAGGACAAGAAGTACCTGAGGTTCGCGGTTGGCGACTGGCACTTTCAGTTTCGGGTCCTGCCGTTCGGATTGACCTCCGCCCAAGGGTCTTCACCAAGCTCATGGTGGTGTTGGCAGCTCATCTCAGGAAAGGGGGGGGGGGGTTCATGTCTACCCCTACCTGGACGATTGGTTGATCGGGGTGCGCTCTCCCGAGCAAGTCCTGGATCATCTGTACGTCACCTGCCACTCCCTTCACAAGCTGGGCTTCTGCCTCAACTTAAAGAAGTCTCACTTGACGCCAACTCAGCGGCTCCAGTACATAGGAGCAGTGCTCTACACGTCCCTGGGGCAGTGTTTTCCTCCCCAGGTGAGGGCTCACCACATTCAGCAGATGGTGCACAAGGTTCAACATGCCCAGAGTCTCCCAGCATTCGAGTTCTTGAGGTTGCTCGACCTAATGGCATCCTGCATTCTTCTGGTGCCCGAGGCCAGGTTGCGGATGAGTTCTTTGCAATGGGCACTCAAGCTCCAGTGGTCGCAGTCCTCCGGCAGGATGTCGGACCCCGTTCAGGTGTCACCCTCGGTCGCCCAGGACCTCCTGTGGTGGGCCGTCGAAGGCAATCTGATGAAGGGGGCTCCGTTTTGGCTATCCTGGCCGCAGGGACGATCGTGACGGACGCATCCCTCACGGGATGGGGAGCTCATGCCAACGAGCTGACAGTCAGCGGTCGTTGATCTCCGTCGGAGTCCAGACTCCATATCAATCTGTTGGAGCTGAGGGCCGTCAGGCTTGCCCTGAAGGCTTTTCTGCCGACTGTGCGAGGAAAGAATGTCCTGATCCTGACGGACAACACAGTAGCCATGAACTACCTCAACAAAAAGAGGGGGGGCAGGGTCACTTCCTCTGTGCAGGGAGGTGATGCAGCTCTGGTTCTGGGCCATCCAGGAGGAAATTACAATCTCTGCAGTTTATCTGGCCGGAGACGAAAACGTGACGGCGGATGCTCTAAGCAGGCACAGCGTGATCTCTCACGAGTGGGAGTTGGCTCAGGAGATTCTCCTGGAGATCTTCGCCCTTTGGGGGACCCCTCAAGTGGATCTCTTCGCCTCCAGTGTCAACCGGAAGTGCGAAAGGTGTTGCTTGTGGGAATTTCCTCCAAGAGGAGCCTTAGGAGACACGTTTGTGGTGGAGTGGTCCTTCCCACTGCTGTAAGCGTTTCCTCCAGTCCCCGTCATCCCGCAGGTGCTGCGGAGGTTATGGAGGTTCGGTTCCTGGATGATCCTCATTGCTCCGGCTTGGGCCAGGATGGCGTGGTACCAGGACCTTCTCGACTTGTTCATCTGCCCTCCTCGTCGTCTTCCCTGCCAAGACGATCTGCTCTCACGGGAGGGGGGTCAGGTTCTCCATCCAGAGGTCAGGTCCCTCAACCTTCACGCTTGGTTTCTGAAAGGTTGAGTTGAGGTATAAGGATTGGGACCTCCCTGAAGATGTGATGGAGGTGTTGCTTTTGGCCAGACGGCCGGCAACAAAGTCCCTGTACCATTGCTGTTGGAGTAATTTCTGCGACTGGTGCAGGGTTAAGAATGTGGATCCTTTTTCATGTGACATTCCTGTAGTTCTCTCTTTTTGCTTTCTTTAGCCCACAGGGGCTTGCAAGTAGGTATCATTAAAGGTTACCTGGCGGCGCTGTCCATATTTAAGCGCTCGACTGAGGAGTGTTCTTATTTTAAAATTCCTTTAATTTCTCAGTTTCTGAAGGGGCTCACTAATATGTTACCTCCTTCACCTTTCCAGGTGTCTGGTTGGGATTTGAACCTTGTTCTCAAGTTTCTAATGGGTGCTCCTTTTGAACCTTTGCATTCTTGTCCTCCGAGACTGTTAACCCTTAAAACTGTATTTTTAGTTGCGGTCAGTGAGTTACAGGCACTTTCAGTTAAGCCACCCTTCACTGTGTTCCATAAGGACAGGGCTGTCCTTAGAGTTCGTCCTTCCTTTCTTCCGAAGGTGGTGTCGGAATTTCATTTGAGCCAGAAGGTTGTTCTTCCGGCATTTTATCCTCCTCCGCATCCGGGTAAGAACGAGGAGAGGCTCCATAGGTTAGATCCTAGGAGAGCTTTAAGTTTGTACATTTCACGCTTGTACCGGGTCAGAGTGGACGATCAGCTCTTTATTGGTTACGCTGGAAGGCGTTTGGGACAAGCTGTGACTAAGCAGACTTTGTCCAGATTGATTATCTTGGCAATTTCTGAATGTTACCACCTGGCGGGTAAGGATCCTCCTGTAGGCTTACGGGCCCATTCGAGTAGGGGTATGGCTGCCTCTACTACCCTGCAGAGGGGGTGTTCCTATTCGTAACATCTGTGATGCAGCCACTTGGGCTTCGGTCCATACTTTTGTATGTCACTACTCCCTTGATTCTATCCATGGGCAGGATCTGGCCTTTGGCAAGGCGGTCCTTTACTCTGCAATTTGATTGGGCATTCTAAATTTGTATATTCTAAATTCTTTCCCACTTCCTTACGTTGGTACTGCTTTGGGAGTCTGTCATAGATATGGAATATGTTGGAGGACCCAATCCCCTCGAAGAACAAGTTACTCTCTTACCTGGTAAGTCTTTCGATGGGATGGTCAGACGATGTATTCCATATCGCTCCCTCCCTGCCTTCCCCGCTACAGAATTTCTTATGCGATTGCAGCTTACGTTTCCTCAAGGCTTTCTATGGTCATATTGGCAGTAGATTGTTGCCACACGTTCTGGGAAAAAACTACAACTGAGGCTATGGGCGTCGTGCGTCCTACTTATAACATCCGGTGACGTCGGCTCGAGGGCAGCGTATCGAAGTCATCGACGCAGGATGCAGACGCCGAAAGATTTTCCGAAGCAGCACAGCTGTGGTGATTGCTGTCATAGATATGGAATACGTCGTCAGACCATCCCATCAAAAGAATGTTACCAGGTAAGAGTAATTTGTTCAACGTGAATAACCAGAACAAACAAGATAAATCCCCCCCCCCCCCCCAATAATCCACCCAACCTGAAGCATCTGTCGCCCGAATAACAAATGACAACCGAAGAAAGAACAATCGGCTATCAAACAAACAAACCTCTTTGTTGGACTTGTTTCAGTGTTGCCTTAGTAACACCCAACCTCTCAAAGTGCGTTGCCAACCAACAAAGTAAGAAAGTCAGCTGTCTTATAAGCAAACTTAGACTGACTTATTGTAGTCGGTCCCTGAGTCTCCTCTGGCTAAGCAGCACTGGAGTGACCTCCCAGGGATGGGGTCTTGGAGGTGAGGGGGAATGTCGGTGCCGGCCACCAATTCTATGGCTAGCCGTGTTCAGCACAGAGGTTCATTACATTTAGTTTCACAAATTGCTTACTTTGCCCCTCTCTTGAGGTGTGGCAGGATGTGGTGATTTCCGGATGTCTTAGACATTATACTTCTCCTTCTTGCGGCAGTGGTTCTTGCTCTGGCGGTCGCTGGTCCAGTGGTTCCTGCTTCGGCAAAGGTTGTGGGTTTCTGTTTCTGTTACTCCGCACTGCTCTCCAATCTCCCTCTTTTTGTTGCTCTGCCCATTTCCATCCTTCTTTTGGGTCTGTGAAGTGGACTGTTGTGCCTTTGTGGTATATTTTAAGTTTCGCCGGAAACATTAGACCATACTTCACATTTAGGGACTGTAGCTGCCTTTTAAGCTGGTCATACGATTGCCTGACTTTCTGTACTTCCCTCAGATAGTCCGGGAAGAACGTAATTCTGGATCCATTTTATGTTAGCGTGCCTTTGGCTCGTGCCATTTGGAGTAGCGCATCACAGTTCCAGTAGTTAAATAATTTCGCTATCACAGTGCCTGGTGGTGCACCTGGCACTGGTCTTCCAGTTGGCATTCGGTGGGCACGTTCGATCGAAAAGAACTTGGAGAACGACTTTGGTTCAAACATATCTGTGAGCCTTTGTTCCAGGAATACTTCTATGCTAGGCCCTCCTGTCTTTTCAGGTATGCCTAGAATCTGAATATTAAGTCTTGACCTTCCTTCACTGTCGTCAACCCTTCCTCCATGGTTTTCAGGTGTGCTGTGACTCCAGGCAGTTCAAAGTTTCCCAGTCCTTCTTCCATCCCAGATATTCGCTGTTCAGCCTCCCCAGTAAGGGATGTTAGTTTCTCTAGGTCGTGGCAGAGGAGGGATACATCCATGCTGATACCGTCCATCTTTTGTTCCATGGAGGTGCGCGAATCTGCAATTGTAGCCATGACATCTTTCAGGAATATTGAGTTTTCTGCTTCTGCCATGTTGTCCGGTTGATCCTGTTCGACTTGGGTATTTGTTACGGATGTAGTAAATTGGTCGATCCTACTTTGAGTGGTCAGTTTATTGAGTATCTTTTCCCATAGTGGGCTCATATGGTGGCAGCTCTCAGTATGACGCTCTGTCACAGGTTGTTATGAGGGACCGTTGTCCTGATCAACGTACAGTTTCGGGCCAGTACTAAGTCTTTGCAGTGACCTCGTGTTGGGCGTTCAGAAGTTTGGCGCTGAAGCAAGTTGTGATTTGGGTAGCCAGCTACATCTGCATTCATCAGTCTCTGACCGCTGACGTGGGCCCAGTACAAGGTTCCACTAGAGATCTATGGCGCCTGGTTATTATGGTCCTTTCCGTCCCCGATTAGACCTTGGGTTGGCAGAGGTTTAAGGTTGTTTCCCGTAAGGGTGCCCTACCTGTCCCCATTGGTACCACACTTTGTGCCCATAAAGTATGTGCGCAATAGGGATGTAACGGTATTATGGTATACCGTTAAAGATACCGTGAACCACTTAATTGAACAATAATAACCGTCACATTGTTTATACCGGTATACAGTTCATACCGTTAAGTATGCTTTTCAATCTGATTTGGAAAGGCTGCAGTAAGCAAGTGCTGCGCAGTCTTGGTCTTGCACTGTTGGATGTGCCGTCTGCCAAGTAGTTTCAGTTGGAGCAGTTTTTAATGCCATTCCATAAACCACACGTGCCTGACATAAAATCAATATGTTAGCAATAGCAAGAATAAATAGTGTCAAGAAGGAAAAGGGTTTACTTTGCGGCTTTGGGGTTTATATATTTATAATGGATAATGCTTTCTAAACATGTGGCAATGGGGTATTTTCCTGGTTCTATCATTGAACTTACATATAATCAGTCACACTGTGAAATGTACTCATCTCTGAGGGTATTCCCTGCTGCCGTACCAAAGGGTAACATGTCCGTGATTACTGAACACCTTTTGGCCCGCAAGTAAACTAAAGGCTGTAACGTAAAGAGAGAGTGCGTGTGTGTGTAGGCGCACAAGCGTAAACTACCATCAGACTCCATTGATCTGTGGCATGCAGGTCATCAAGATGGCAACATGTTCATCTTCACCAGTAGCCAGTGGGGGAGCTAAAAGCCTAAATGACCACTTAAGAAAAGCTATTCAGTTTGATTTGCCAGTCGCAGTAGGGCTCCCTCCCACCCCCTCATCCTCTCCACACATGTGTTTGTGTTTGGTGGAAGCAAGGGGTGGCATTTCAGTGGAAAGTATGTTGAAAAGCCCAATTCTGGCCCTGGGTGCCTGGTTTTGTTTGTGATGATAAATCTGACAATTTATGACCTTTTAAGAAAATATTTGTTAAGATTAGTTAACGCCACCTGCTATACCGCGATAACCATGATATACCGTCATTTGACAAGAAGGTTATTGTACCGTCATAAAACTAATACCGTGACACCCCTAGTGCGCAACTGCAGCTGATTGGGCTCATCGAGTCTGCACTCCGTCCAGGACTCTGGGTGCCTGTGTCTAGCCCAGGCAGGCATCAATCTTCACACAGGGGCAAGTGAGGGGGGAAAGGGCCTTTCAAACCTCTCTTCACTCAGGTGCTATGGGTTACGTGGGGTTATTGTCCCCCCAGTATTATGGGGGCCTGCGGCAGGGACGTCGGGCACATATGTTGGCCACTTACCAGTATTTATCTTCTTTAAATACCGTCACCAGGCGGAATTGCTCTGCTTTGTTTTGTGATGGGATCAAGCAGGGCTAGGTAAATCAGCGTTCCCCTTAACCCAGTTGTCAAGTCCTCTTTGCTATGAGGCAGCGGCCTCAGTTGCCAGAACATGGGGGGTGGGGGGGGTTGTTTTGTATGTTGTCGTGGTTCTATGCCTCGCTTCCTTTCAGCGTAGGCAGATGGTCTCAGGCGGCAGATCACCTGAGGGGAACCTCCTTTATTTGTTCTCCCTTCCGCTTGCTGGGTTGAGGCTGGAATCTTACGGGGACCCTCGGGATGCCCTATTTTCTCCGGTTGGGGCTCAGCATGCGGGGCGGCCCGAGATCGGGAACTCTCTTCCTCAGGCACTGGTGCGACGGGACGATTACGTCTGTTCTTCCTCCAGCGTCTGCCCTCCGGCCCCAGTGGTGCGTCGCTGGGCTGCCTCGGGTACCTCGATTGCCGGCTGCCATCTTTGCGGTCTGTGCAGGCAGCGTAGTGTCACAGGGCACCGTAGCAGCTGGTGGGCTGCCTGTATTTCTTTGGCGTCAGTATTCCGCAGTTTTCCTCAGGTCGTGTCGCACTCTCACCCAGTATTTCAGCTATGTTCTTGGTCCTTCCTGGTCAGTACGTAGTACATGGCCATTTTGTTCATTCGGCTCCACGTTCACGCGGGCTTCGTTCCGCGGTTCCGAACTTGTTCCTGCAACCACCTTCAGAGTCCATGTTGCTTCTGTGTGTACTCGAAGCCTTTATCTTTCGATAGGGATGCTTTTCTTCATAAATTCATGCAGATACCAGGCTGTTATTCAGGATGTATGTGGCGGCCGCATGAGCTTCGGGGGCTCAAGTCTGCATTGCTCTGCTGCTAGCCGCGCCACCAGCAGCAGGATGGCATGGTTGACCATGTCAAAGGCAGAAGAGAGATCAGTTAAGATGAGGACACAGGGGGTTTTGGAATCAATGTTGGAGAGCAGGCCTCACGGATGTTCAGGAGAGCAGTTTCCGTGCTTCTGGCAGCTCTGAAGCCAGACGGATGGGCATGAAGACCCCCAACAGATTCCGTGTGGAGATTAAGCTGGGAGATGGCCAGCTTTTCCAGGATTTTGCCCAGGAAGGGAATGATGGAGATTGGGCGATAGTTAGCCGGGCAGGATGGGTCGGCAGAGGGTTCGTTAAGAAGAGGGTGTTCAGTAGGGGTGGGAAGGCTTCAGTGACAAAGGAGTGGTTGCAGAAGTCGGACAGAGCAGGAGCGAGGGAGTCGGTGTGGTCCTTGATGGTTTTGGAGGAATGGGGATGAACCTGTTTGGTAGAGTCTTTCATAGATCGGACTTGTCTAGACACCTCGTCCGGGGAGAAGAGGGGAAAGGCAGAGAAGGAGGGAGGAGAGGTGGCTGAAGAAGGGCCAGAGGAATAGCAGGGAGTAGAGGGGGCAGGGACAGCGGGAGGGTAGAGGAAGAGCGAGGACAGGATGCACTGAGTTTTGGAGATGAAATGAGAAGCCAGAGGCATGCAGAGGGCCTGAAAGGGGTACAGGAGAGGTAGAGACTGCAGCAGGATTGGCCAGTTCCTTGCAGATTTTAAAGCGTTCGGCCCAGTTGTTAGATGCCACAGAGATGCAGGCTTGGATGTGGGCTCTCTTCTTGATGTAGACAGAGCCGGTATTGCCTTTGGAGCAGGCGGCAGTCCAGTTTGTTGGAGGATGCACCATAAGCATGCCATTTCCGCTCAGCCACCCTGCAGTTGTGTTTGAGGGCCGCCACATCGCGGTCCATGTACACGCCCAAATGCTACCTGTGTGGCCAAATTTTTAGTGAGGGAATTGTTCCAAGGTGGGGGGTATGCAAAGTCATGAAATCAGATAATGTCCCTCACTTTGTTAATTCGATATTTGAAAAGATTAACTTGATGCTTGGTATAAAGCACAAGTTCTCGTCAGCTTATCATCCACAAGGTAATGGGGTCTGTGAGAAGCTCAACGGCTGGTTGAAGGAGAGAAAAGCCAAGTTGAAGCGTACTCTAAGGAGGGGATGGTTGTACTGCCTTCCACTGGCACTGTATGAACGTCGGAACCAACCAGGCTCCGACCACATCTTACGCCACACGAAATAGCTACAGGAAGAAGGAGAACTCCCCTCACACCTCGAGATAGAGCTAGATGTGATGCCCAGTCAACAGAAGAGGTTTTAGGGTCTGAAATGCAAAACTATCTGAACTGCATGACATTTTGCCTTACTGTAATTTCAGACCAGCTGCAGCGAAGACGAAAATGGTGCAGCGCAGCACAAAACACAGGAGACACTGCAACAGACCCAGTTCAAGGTCTACGTGTTCCACTCGTCTTCCCTGGAGACGCCGTCCTCGTGAAAAATTAAACAAGGAAAAGGTGAGACGAGCCAAGATTAAATGGCCCTTTTATAGTAGAGGACTGCACTCCGTCCGCAGTGAAGCTGCAAGGCAGGAGAGCATGGATTTTTCTCTGTGATCTCAAACCCTACATCAGAGAAGGCCCCCTGCCTGCACCCCAACGAGAGGAAACGATGGGGGAAGAACCATAGAACCATAGCACGTGCAGACGAGATACATGACTAGGAAGGAGGACGCATGACCACCAAAGTAAAGACAAAGAACTTTTTGCAAAGTTGTGGTTTAATTTGGACACTTCCTCTAAGCAAAAAAGGGGATATGAACATAAAAACAGACACTCTGTGCATCCTAGTTGCAGGGTGAAGAAGAAATTTGAGAGTATAAGCCACAACATAATCTGTTGATTTGATCTTTGGACTGAGACACACTTAAGCCTAAAAGAGAAAAAGACTATGCCAAAATTTGACTGAGGACACTTACATCGGAAGCAAACACAGTATCCCGACTCATTCCACACCAGAACCCTATTCAGAATCACTTATGTTGTCCCACAGTAGACACATCACAAAGGACCTAGTCGCCTCTTTCGACTTAGTACTAAGGTCATACCCGTCACTGGTACGGAGGCTCACCAGTGTCAGACTTCTTACAAGATCCTGAAAACGAAAAGACAATAAGACAACTCCTTACTGTCATTGCCGAACAATTTATCCTACTCCCCGAGTACAGTGAGAAGGAATCAAATGTCCCCAAAACAGGCGGAAGTTAATGAGCTTGTCAACACACTGTTTATAGCGTGTGCCAGGCCCAAAGGTATCCGGGCGCTGTTCTTTTGCATAATCGAAGACGGTCCAACTCTTATTGGAAGAGCGACAGACACTCACGTTTCTTTGAGATCTAGCAAACACTGAACATTTAAGCCATCTTTTAAATAAGATTGTCATTTTAGTCACACTCCAGGCGACCGGACAGTGCAGACATTGTTTACATCAAGGAAAAAACAATCCTGAACCCAGCAAGACAGGATAGATGTCGCTGTCACCAGAATCCAGCAGATTGGCGCACAATGTTCTTTTTCATCTAGTCACTGACTTTCCAGAGCTGGTGGGGAGACCTATCGAGGTTGACGTCCTCACCTTCATCAGAGATCCAGCTAATGTCACACAGATGTGAATGCTCCTGCATGGAATCATTCTCCAAGTGGAACTTTCCATCCATCAGAGATTATCTGAGGAGATTCTAAAAAAACCTTCCGCCGAGGGACAGATCGAAAGAGCAGATTCAAGAACTTAATTTGTTATACTTGTTATTTTTTCCCCATTTCTTCATACTGATCAGTGACCAATCTGTCCTCAGGAGTGAAGCAGATTTGAGGAGGAGTGAATTGGGAGCTTACGTACTTTGAACATGCACAGTAAAGGAATTCACTGAAACGTTATTCTATTTAATTTTTTCCATAGTCTAGCAAAGGAACTGTATCCTGCACCAAAAGACAATTTGTCACTCACAAGAGGGGGGACACTTGTGCTGCAACTGACACTTTTTACACAGAACTCGAAGAACGATATTGGGTTGGGAATAAGAACAGTGACATTGTTGAACGATTAAGATGGGGGTCCAAAGCAGCAACCTGGTCTTCCCACAAGAAGAGAGGCGTCCTTGCTTCTCTGGAAGGAAATTCTGCCGCCTAACATATAGAAACATAATGTACTTATGCATCGTATTTATCATTATTTTACTGTCAACATTCAGAACTGCATTCTTTATTGGTGCACGAAGTGTTCCAATTTCAGTGCACCCACCTGATACACGCATGAAACCCACAAAAGAACCCGGACCTTATATAGTCATTCCAGTCCCTAGAAAATCTGATGGTAGAGTAAATGAACTTGAAATGAACGTGATTGATCGTGATATACACACACTTATGGTAACGAATGAGCAGGAAATCCGGAGACAGGTTCGGCATGAAATGAATGAAGAAAAAACACTGACAACTACACGCACACACAAACTGTGAAGGCACACGAAACAGGCCTAGTATCAATGACCGCAGAACCACAAACGAAAGCAGCAGAGAAGATGAGACTGCCTGCCATAAAAACCTTCACAGAAGATAGTGTGAGAAAACAAGAAGAATTAAAAGAAAGACCAACAGAAGCAGTCATATCAGAAACCCTTAAGAAAACAGGAGCCGCCTCAGAGAAACACTCTGCACGGACACAACTGATAGTAGACTCATTATTCCCATACATAGCCAGAGCGAGGAAATTACAAGAGGAAATGAAGAACAAAACAGCAGAGACTGTATTGCCAAGCACACATGTTCTAGCACAAGGGACAAGTCCAGGTCTACAATACAGTCATATACCGGACCAGTGTCAGGCTGGGTTGCATGGGCATTTGCACGCAGCAGAGAAAAGTAGCATGAGGACCAGGAAGGCGCTGCCAGACTCCCGTCCACTCAAATGGTGCAGATGGAGAGACCTGCCCCATGGACCAGGATACTTGAGAATCCTCCAGCATGAAAAAGCCATACAGAGGCAGAGATGTAGTTATAGCGAACTACAGGAAAACCTTAAGAATCAAGAGAAGCATGCATGAAGATGACAATGAAGTAAACGACTACCTGGACAGCACAGCACATCTGGGAAACATTTGGTACCAGCACATGAAAGAAGTTAAAAGACTAAATTCAGAAGGATAATGCTTTGTTTGTGCACTCCTACCGTACAGCATGGGGAAGTCCAAGATCTTCATAGCTGTAGAAATTGATGTCCCAACAACACACTGTCTCTTACACAGAGCAATGTGCAAGACCAGAGGCCAGTTCATGGGAAGGGATGCCTCATTGATATGGGCAACTGAAATGGCCTATCCAGATGAAGATGATTATGTCCAGGACATTAAAACAAGAAACTGAGCTCAAACTAGGAATCATGTGATTAGATACAAGAAGCCTGGAGTTAAAGGTGCAGGAATCAGATGGGGAAGTGAACCCGAGATTAAATGTCCAAGGAAAAACTCAAGAAGCAGCTCAAATTTGGAAAAACAGAGGCCAAATGCAGGATTGGGCAACAGTGCTTTCACCAACCGGATGGGAAGGAGTAGTAGTGATCTGCTGAGCATGGATGGTCCTCGGAGCCTGCAAGGAAGCTATCAAAAACTCACAAAGACTGTGCACGCCAGTATGGCCAAAACTTGCAAAACTACTGACATGGGTCGAGGACAGAGGAGGACCCTTGCAGATAGTGCCACTAGAAAGCCCTGGATTGTGCTTCAGGAAAAATGGCACAAGAAAGATGGGAGAGAATCAGAACTGTGGATGAATTTTTAATGCTCCAGGAATGGATCACAGAACATCAGTAATTATGGATCATTATTGGGCATGCAGACCCAAAGCATACATCAGACTGCCGAAATACTGGGGAGGCATATGCACAATAGTGAATGTCCACGTTCCAGCATTAGTAATCTCAAAATGCGGCCTGAACACTGACAGTTTCCCGAAAGCAGAGGCTCACCTGAGAAAGAGGAGATCTTTGGAACTGATAACTCGAATGAAGAGAGAACTACATCTCTGCTAAATCAGAAGCAGCATTTCATGCAATCCCATATGAACACAGGCTGTTCAGCCTCACCTCTTCGGTGTTCACAACGATCTTCATGCCAAGAATCCAAGTTGGAGTGAATACTAAATGGTTGCAGATAACTAGATGGGAATTGCTACAGACAATCAACATGACCATAAAAAGGATTCAATGCGATTAAGAAAGAGTTGAGAGCAATCCGACAGATGACTCTCCAAAACATATACGTCCTTGACATAATCACAGCTATGGATGGAGGAGTGTTAGGGAGACTTCTCTGTAAAGGCTAATTTCCCAAACCTAGCGAGTCCCCGAGCAGCTTTGCTGGATTTGTGGGGTTTATTTTTTTCTCCTGGTAAGAGTGAGACTCTTTTACTCCCACTCTTAGACACGATTTGAGGTATTCCTTTGCCTTCCCATGTGTTTTATGGGCTATGGGGTTTTTTACTCCATAGGGTCTAATGTGTTTTTGATGTGGGTTACACAGCACCCTCCGTGCCGTAACCCAGGGGTATCGTAGCGACCCCCAAACATAGACTCCATACCCTGGGACTGACTACTGTCTCCCAGGGCATGTAAAGTCACCATTGGCTTTACTAGTCCCAAATTATGAACAGAAACCAGTACAAACCATCATATTTTGGACGTACTGGTCGGGGGAAATTTGATTGCCCTGGGGTCTGTTGTTCGAGGGGGCACGTCTCCGTCCCCCCTGATCGAGTTTTGGCTGGTGGCAGTGGATACTACTTTTTATATTCGACCGCGAATATATCTCGGGATTTTCCCATTTTTTGAGGCTACCAACTTTATTTAATTCCTATAGCCTCGAACATACCGCTGGTTTATTTATTTAATATTAACTCATCGCTTGATATTTTTTGCCAGAACTCTATTCTAAAATGGTGTTTGTGTTCTCTTCTGTGACTCCAACCCAAGTCGAGCCCTTTGTTCCACTTTTTGCCGGGCTTCTCCACAGACGCCTCCAAAAGTGGTGCCACTATGTCTGGGTATCATAGGGGGTGTGGTAGGGGGTTTAGGCACCCTGGACTGAGTTGCCTTGGCAACTCAAGTCGCACTCTTGTGTGATTGGCCCAAGTGGTGAGCCGGCCGGCTCACCACTTAGCATGTTTGATTGACAGCTAGGCTGAATTAATGGGGGTTTGCTGCATAAAAGCAGGGCTTTGGGGACTGGAACTTTAGAAGTTGCCACAGGACCTAAGAATCCGAGGAGGGAGAAGCTGAGCCGACCTGCAACGACGACACCACCGGTGGAGCCCTGCTGAACCGTCTCACCACTTTTCCCGACGACAGAGATCTCCAGTCCGGAGAGTCCTCTTCCTTTGACTGGTGGGGATAACCAGTTTGCCCGTCTTTTCGCCTTCCTGGAGCATCTTGTGGCCACCTTGCCTGTGCAAGCACCCCGGCAACTGGAATACCATGGTTTACCACTAGCGCGAATAGAAGGGTAGTACCTTTTAACCGAAGAACTCTGCGGCTGGTTTCTTCCCTGGCAGTGCAACGACCTTCATCTTTCCTCCACGGCGAGACCTCCTCTTCCTCTGGACGAAACACCGACTTGCACCCGCTGCCAGGAACAACTGCCCCCGCTGGAGCTTCCTTCCCACTTAAGGTACTGTGTCCCGCCTGGCTTCCCTTGCGACAGATCGTTCGGGGTGACCGTAAAGCCTCGACTTTCTAACCTAGGCTGGCCTGGGACAACCTAGCTAACTTTTCCTGACTTTAATTTCATTCTTTGTGTGCGAACTATCTACAAGACTCTTTGGGCATAACCCCACTGTGTGAACCTGGACCCCTCCTGCTTGCTCTCTCCAAGAGTGGGCCTTGCAATTGACTTCCTTGCTCTCCAGTAGAACTCTGCCTATCCCGCCTTATTGTGGTTCTTTTAAAAGTATTGCAATTTGTGTGCTTCCATAACTCTGCCTTTTTCCCTCCCTTTTTAATAACTTATTAGAGTGCCATCTTATGTTAAGCGCTCACCTCTGTCTGAAAATAAGTGGTGACTCTCATTAAGACTCGTCTAATAAGTAATTAGGGTTGTGTATATATATATATATATATATATATATATATATATATATATATATATATATATATATATATATATATATATATATATATATAGTGACTGTGTGCTGAATTTACTTACCTCTTACCTAGTATAATCTACAAGTGTGTCTTTAAATAAATAACTATATACTTTTACACCAAAGCTCTGGTCAGTGTTTGCTTGTGCTACTGTATCTCTGTACCTATTGTGTATACTCTATATACTGCCTAATCCTTCTTGAGGGAAGTCTGACTGCTCAGCCACAGCTACCAAGTGAATCTGTGTGGTACAGACTGCTACCAAGTGGGTTTACTGCCAAACACCTGTAGTCTTAAATCTTTTGCAGTGGTCCCTAAGGGAACTGCACAGGTTTCTGCCTAACCAGGAGTTTGTGCAAAAATCGGATAATCGTGTTGCACATTTATACCTTCTCACGACGAAGGAAATGGAACTCTAACAGAAGCTATAGGAATGTTGACGAAGCTACAGAACCAGATGATCGATGAAGTTGACGATGACAGCTGGTTTGGAATACTATTTTTGTGGGTCCCACAATGGATGGCAGGCATATTCAAGTTTCTGGGAGTCCTGCTATTATTACTAGGATTTTGTCATCAAGATAATCTCGCAATGCCACAAAACTGTGAAGACAGCCATAGGGATGAAGATCATGATTGATGTCAAGCCAGGATGGAAGCCTAGAGATCTAACTGATGATGAAATTAGAGACTTTGTTAAGGCCAGCGAGCATGCGCCAGAAGGTAGTTTCTTTATCCCAGAAAACGCAGAAATTATGAAGGAAAATGGATTTACTGCAGCCCAAATGGACAATGCCAATTAATGATATGGAATAAATATGAACATGTAAGAACAGCAGGAAGCCTGAAAGGAGTGATCAAAATATGGACTTCAAAGAGACACTTCTTCAAACCATCATGTACAAACCTAGAAGATGAAGAAGGAATAAACCCAGAAGATGAATACAGAAGAACCAAGTAAGATGAATCCGAAAGCGGAAGTGGTCGATGAATCGATCAGAGGGGGTAGTGTAAAAGAGGTCCCAAATAAAGCCTGCACTCCCATCGCCCGTTTTGAAGTACCAACAACATTTGATCCAAAATATGTGACGTATGATGAGCAATAAACCAGCAGAGAACCGCAATAGGGCTCTACCCAGTGCCTATCGGAAGAACAACCCTGTTGAAATACCAATACCTAGAAAACCATGGACAGTAAGGTATCCATTGAGAAAACCCTACCAGCAAGTAAGACTAAATGAAGATAGCCTAAATACCGTCCCGGAAGAAACAACAAAGGCTATAATTGAAGACGAATGGTGACGTCACGTAGGCCCCGACAGACTTGCAGATAGAAGATAAGACGACCCAAAGATGACACAAGAGATGAAATACCATGAATAAGGATATTGTGAACCTAGAAGAGACGATGTTGAAATATAAAAAAGCTTAGACTATAAAGCAGGATGAAGTTATTCAATCAGCGAACGCCTGTACATTTGCTTGAAACGGCAAGAAAGCTAAGAAAACAGTGCGGCTTGCTATGCTTAGTAGAAGATAGACTGCGGCAAGCGCCACCTATACATATCTACCTCAACGAAGTACATTATACACGTGTGAGTCCCCTTTACACAAAAGCAGAATCAACTCGGGTTACTAGAGGCCAAACAGGACAAGATTTGTATTCCAGCTAAAACGGCTGAATCGAAACTCAGCAGAGGCAACATGCAACAGGAAAGAGCCATGTTCAGACCAATAGAAGGAACGAACGTAGCCTCAAGGAATCAAAACTTAAGAACAGAATAGCCTATCTCAGGAAGGTCAAGATAAGGAGGCGTAGGCAGGTAGCAAGCCGAATAAGAACTAAATGCACAAATTGGGGGGAAACTAGGCAGATTCACGGTGTGAGTAGCATGTGACAATCCGAGTGAGAAGGAGCACAGGTTCAACCCTACGCTTGGCAGCCACCCAGACAGAAATATCATAACTGTTCCTGACAAGAAGACAGTTTCGAGATCGACCACAGCCAACTAATTGACACATAGCCACTAAAGTAATGATGGATTGAAGGAAGGCCCGGTGAATCGTGGGGCAACCTGCACCTGGCTGACCATTCTGCGTGCTGCTAAGTAAAGTGGAGATTTATGCATGGGGTTGATGCCAACCCAATCACAATGAACCAAATAATCTAGGGTCCTATAGATAACAGAACCAATGGGACGTTGTACTGTTAATGACGTCTACAATAGTAATGTTAGAAGGAAGGGCTTAGACACCCACCTGATAGTGTTTATCCAATCCTCTCACTCTGTTACCATATACAGATATATAGTACCTATAGCAAAGTTACCTTTTCCTAACCAATAGAATTGCATGTTAACTTTTGAAGCGAGACGGACTATCACATCACTGTTGATTTCCATGTTTCCCCGTTTTTTGTACTGGTCATTAAAAAGACTCCCCTTTGCCAAACCATTGAGTTGTCCTTATTGAGTGGTGTTGGAGTAATATACCTGCACCCCATCCATCTAGAAGGTGCAGCTATCTCGTCTTCAAGTACTGCGGAGCAAACCCCGACTCTATGGGGTGGCCGGGGGTCTCCCCAGTACAGTGCTGAAGTCTTTTTCGACGTAGTCGAAGAACGACTAGGGGTTGTGTTCTTAGTGTCATGCACGTGTCTGTCTGTCGCCGGGGTGTTATCTCCCCATCCCATGGCAGGGCATACGCCGTGCTTATCGGGGCCAGGAACAGATGATGCAGAACGTCAACGTTCCGTCGAAAGGTCGACAACCTCCGGTTCAGAGGCTTGTTAGTCACTTTCGCCGTTGTCACATTTGGTGGTGGCAGCAGTGGATGAAGTCCTGGCATGGACATACCGTAGGCCACCCACCTTTTAACTCTACGCTCCTTTAAAGTTTTGGGGCGGAGAAGCTTACAGGCTGCACCCCCTTCCTCTTTATAATCGAGCGGCAAGCACCGGTTGCACCATCTGTGCTTATCCCTCCATGGGAATATTCCCTTACAAATAGGGCAAAATCTAAATGCAGACCTCTCCATAGCTGAGGTGACCCAGAGTGACTATGACCGATAGGGAAAGAGTGAAGAAAAGGAAAGGCATTTTCAGTATTAGAGGAAATGTCCACCCAACCCCAGTCTCCCTACTGTATAGGCCGACGGAAGGCCCGGCCACGTGGTCGGCGTTGCCGACAGATCACTTTCCGTCGAAATTTGTAGGTCTTTGGCGGGGACTGGAACAGCCATCGAGAAAATGGACGAAAGAGCTAATATTAAATGTTCTTTATAGAACAACTCGACCAAAGGTCGTGGGAAAAAAGCAATCTTCTTTACGAACTCTGCATATGGGTGACCAGTTAGCACGGCGGATCTTGGGTACACTACACGTCACATAGGGATAGTGTTACAGGTACGCCCATATTGACATCCCCTTTCGATTCTCGAAAGACAAAATGCAATACTCCGCGGTTACCACTGGATGTTGGATTATGCACAGCATGTGATTCTAAGCAGATTGACAAACATCAGAAATCCATATAACTTTGTCGAAGATTTAAGTGGCCAAAGTATGACTTCAGGAGCCAAGCTGCCAAGTTCATTGAGTGTGGGCGAAGGGGTGCCCCTTTGTATGGGCACGGGAGCTTGATTGGGTCACATATCGCCAGTTTGAGCAGATGTGGAAACCAAGGCTGTCTCGCACACATAGGAACAACCAGGATCAGAGTTACTTGTGTGAGCACCATTTTGCTCAGGGGTGGTGTCGGTGGGGAGGGGCAAAGAGTGGAAGCACATTTCCCTGACCAGTTCATCCACAGGGCGTTCCCCTTGGACCCTGGTTGGGTAAACATGGATGCGAAGTCTAGGCATTGTGCGTTTAGGTTTGTGGCCAACAAGTCTAGTGGGGGGGTGACCCCAAAGTGAGAATTTTCTGTCTGGGATATCTGTCAAGTTCCCACTCGAGTTCTTCTGGTAGAGGGTGTCCGCTTATAGTGTCTGCCAGAGAATGGAGTTCCCTGGAACATGTTGAGATGTTAGGAACATGTTCCGCTTGAGTGCCCACTTCCATATGTTTTGGGATAGCTTGGACAGACTTTGAGAGTGTGCCTTCTTGCTTGTTCAAAAGGAATATGGCGTGGTGCTGTCTGTGAGGACTTGCACTGTTCGACCCTTGAGATGTTGCTGAAAGGTCTAAAGAGTATTGAGGACTGCCAAGAGTTCTAGAAGTTGATGCGTCTTTGGCAGTGGCGTGTGTCCATTGGCCGTGGGATGTGTGGTGGACAAAGCAGGCCCACCATCCGGCGATTGAGGAGTCTGAAGTTCGGATTGCTTGTGGTCGTGGAGCGCAAAAAGGTTTTCCTTTTAACAGGTTGTCCTTGGAACACCAGCGAAGAGCCTGAACCAGGGTTAGCGAAACAACCACGAGATCGCCCGACTGTCCACTTGCCTGAGACCTCTGTTTCGCTAACCATTCCTGCAATGGACACAGGCGCGCGTGTCGAACCTAGTGAATGCATTAAGCCATCATCCCGAGCAAGCGCATTACTTTGGGTACAGTTATCTGGCAACCAACCTTGTAATGAGGTACCTGCAACAGCATGTTCTGTACTCTCTCATTTGAGGGGAAAGCCAGCTCCTCTTTTGTGCTTAAGAGAGTCCCTAGAAATTATTTCATTTGGCTGTCGGCTAGACTTAATTTCTTGTTAGGCACGATTGTGTGCTGTATCCTTTGGAAGACTGCAGCAATGTTGACCGCCTGGCAAAGGGAGGGGTCGATGTGAGCAGTAGGGTTGTAAAAGAGTTTAACAGTGACAGTTATTCAAATAAACACTTCCACTCAAGGTTTCTTGATTTAACAATTATTAATGTATTTAAGTCAGTTATATGAGCCTTCTTCAGAAGGGAGCAAGATATGTAACAATTATAATACACTTCAAAACACACTTAGTTTCTCTAAATCAGATGGTACCCATTGGGTACGGCACACACACTTCCTACGCTGTCCAGTCAAATGGTCGAATATATTTGATCGAATGACAAATTGGTCGAATCAATTTGGTCGAAAAAAAAAGGTCGAATTTTTTTTTAAAGTATTTTTTTTTTGCTCTAGTATAGGTAAAAAAAGGTGTTTTGACACCAAAAACAGGGGTTGGGGGGGACCCCCCCCCCAAAAAAAAATAATAATAATTCGACCATTTTTTCGACCAAATTGATTCGACCATATTGTAATTCGATCAAATGCATTCGACCAAATGTCTGGTAACCACTTCCTACACCTTCAGGGTACTTAAATGACCGTTTCCTGGGAGAAAGGCAAACTTACAAAGTCAAGGTCAAGGTAGAAGAGTCTCAGGGAGCCAGGACAGTGAATATTAGTTGAGCAAAGTCTAGCGGACCTGTAGATCTTGTTTGCAGGTAAGTAAAAGTCTTGCACAATGTTTTTAGAAAAGTTTGTAGAAATAAGATTCACTTCAAGGGCCACAAGCTGTGAGGCTTGTGAGGGCCAAAGGTATAGCAACTCTGCCAAGGGCAACCGAGACGAGTCTCAACTGAACAAGTAAGACTACACAATAAGAGGAACGTCCTCTCATGGTTACAGTACTTTTGGTTAGAAGAAATGGTTCCAGCTGGCTTCTGTTCCTGTCTGGCGCTGCAGATCCTGTTGTCCCTGTGTCTCAGTTGTGGGGACAAGAGGGAGGACTTCTGGGGACTCCTGCAACACAATGGGAAGGTCGGCGGAAACTTCAATTGAGTGGCACTTTGCAGTTTCAGCTCCTCGCGTTTGACAGCAAATGGCACCACTGCGGTTCTGGGATACCACTTCAGACTTTCCTCGCATCTGGGGTCCAGGACTCTGTTGAGGTGGCTCAGGTTGGGTCAGTCCTGCTACAGGGAAGTTCAGAGAATCTTCCAGGTGCTCGGGTCAGACGAAAAAGCGATCCACTCGGTTTGGTGTTTCGCTGCTGTTGGAACCGCAGTGCCTGGGAGAGGAAGTACAGCCAGCTCCGAGAGCATGTCCAAACGAGTTGACTTTGGAGTTGATTGGTCCCACCAACTCAAGGGGACGAGTCGTCTTTGCAGGGCTTCTGTAGAAGAAACTAATTCGGAGCATGAGCACATCAGCAGGGCTTCAGGCGTCTCTTCCAAGTTATTCTGATTCCATCGTCCAGTGGTAGACTGCCTTCCCAAGCCAATAACCCTCGCCTTTTTTTGCAGGTTTCTCCCATTCATTTTAGCCTAGCTGTCAATCTCACAGTAGGGTGGCTGTCCTGCCCGGACAGACAGCCGGCCAATCACCTTTGGATGCATTCCTGTAACCAGGGTGGTTAAGCACAGGGAGTTTCGGGCACCTCCCTCAGTTCCTACCTCTGTCAGACATACTGTAGCCAAAGGCGGGCTTCACTTGTGAATCCTGCCAAAGACAAAACGAACAAAGGGACCAAACCTGGTAAATCTCAAGAAGGACCTTTCCAGCAAGAAAATGCGAAAAAAACAAGACCGGAGCCTTATCATAAAATAGATAAAATGCAAACGCAGCTCGTGGTAAAAACACACAATGGTAGTAAAAATTAAGATGGTGTGTGCTGGGTCTAGAAAGTTACAAAATTTAAGTGAAGTCAATTTCACTACAATGCTCCTGGAAACAGTAGTTTCACCAAGAGAAGGTATTTAAACCTTTGGGAAATCTAAGTGTCACAATGTAAAGATGATGAATATACAGTTTGTCAGACTCCAAAGTCAAAAGAAAGAGTCCAAATCACAGAAAAATACAAGAGTGGGAAAAAGGTTCTCACTCTCTCCAGGTTAGAAATTAAAAGTCCTAACGGCCAGCAAAAGAGCTGGGGGTCTCTAAGGTAGAAGGGAATTGGCACATTTCTGAGAATTCTCCCTAACACTTCTCGTTGATGGAGAAACCCAGATTGAAATATTATCTTTTGCAGATTTAATTATCAAATTTGAAGTGTTTTCCCCAGTCGTCCAGATAAGGGTATACTGGGACAGACTTTATACACAGGTGTGCTGCACATACTGCAACCACCTTTGTGAATACTCTTGGTGCATAGGCGATGCCGAATGGTAGCACTTTCAATTGGTAGTGTACTTCCGCCACCCTGAAATGCAGTTTCTGTGCGCATGCTGCATTGAAATATGAAAGTAAGCATCCTTCATGTCCAATGTCGCCATTCAGTCTCTCCGTTTAAAGAATGGAATCACCTCTTGGAGGGTGGTCAAACAAAACTTCTAGGGTTTGATTTGTTCGAAGGGCACAGATCTAATACTGGGCCCATGGTAAGGTGACTTTTGTACAAGGAAGTACGTTGAATTTACCTTTAAACCCTTGTTTACCTCGTTTGCCAGGACGATCTCTAGGGCATCCTTCTCAAGCAGCACCTTGATTTCCTCCAGCAGTATAATTTGTTCTTCTGCTGTCATTTTCTTCTGTCTCGGCAGTCAGTAAGGTGTTTTGTTGTAGCAACTCGTGACAATACCCGCCTGTCACGGTGGATGTTAGGCAAATATTGATGTGGTAACCCCGTGGGAGACTACATAACACTTGTCCTCTTGGTATTAGGTAACCCACCTATTGGTATAGGCCTGTACTATACAAGTTAGTAGTGTGACTGAGCAGCCAGGCTGATGTCAGCAGGGGCAGAGCTGCAGCAATGAATTACACAAATACAAGTGGCCAAGTAACACTTGTACTCAAGGTTTAGGTTATAAATATTTATTTAACAATAGTTTTTAAATAAGCATGCTTTAAAAAGGGCAATATAAGTAGCAATCAAATACACTTTAAAATACTTTTCCAGAATTAACACAAAGCTAGTACATACTCTTTAGAAATGCTTCTTACATACTTCCTACACCCCAGAGGTGACTTCACTAACTAGGACAGTAATTGCATGTATACATCACTAGTACACTTTGTAGATTCTGAGGTTTGCAGAAAGGAAAGGTCAAGGGAAGGAAAAAGGTTAAACAGGTTCTCGGTAATCTTCCAATTAAGTCTAGCTAAAACCCTTTCCCGGCAATATAGGTTTAAAACCAGCGCATCACCTATGAAGGACAGTAAGAATCAAAGTCAAATGGAATAGAAGAGTCTGCAATGAGCCAGGACAGGCACAGTCTATGGAGCTGAGGCACTTTTTAGATAGTAAAAGTCTTGCACAAAGTTGGAGAGTTTGTTGAAGAAAAATCACTGTAGGGTCACACGCTGTTACATTTGTGAAGGGTAGAGCTGAAATAAACTCTAGAAAAGCAACTACTGCAAGTCTCGACTAAGAAGAGCAAGCTACAGACACCAAGGTAAATACGGTCTTCTGTCTGGTTGCAGCGATGCAGATCCTGGGTTCTTGGGCCTCATTCGGGGGGGGGGGGGGGGGGGGCGTCTGGGGACTCCTGAGGCAGAAATTCGGAGGATGAAGGCAGCTACAGGCTCTTCGGATCAGCAGAACTTTGCGGTTTCAGCGCTCGGTAAACAGCACCACCGCGTATCTTGGATACTGATTGGGCTTCCTTCACTCCTTATGTCCTGCACTATTGTGAGGGGACTAACTCTGGTCGTCCTGCTTCTGGAGGGTCCTGTGGAGACTGCTGGAGCTTCTAGCCGGATCACAGACGTTGCACAAGACTAGATTTCTCGACCACTGGCACTTGGTTCCTGCAGCATCAAAGACGTACAGCCAGTCAGGGAAGGTGGTCCAGTGGAGTTCGTCTCGGGGTTAGTTGGTCCCACTAACCCAAGGGAAGAAGTCGTCCCTTCCAGATCTTATCTTGTCTGTTAGAAAGCAGTTTCAGCACAGCAGCAGGGCTTCACCAGGCAGTTCAACAGCAAGCTTCGTACATGGTTTCTTCGTCGGGTTGTTCTTCCTGTTAGGGAGAATTCTCATAAATGTGCTAATTTCCTTCACCTTGAGATCCCCAGCAAATTTGCTGGACTTCGAGGACTTGATTTTTTACCTGAAAGAGTGTGACCCCCCCCCCCACACACACACACTTTCGTGTATTTAGATGTGTTTTTTTCACTTGTTCTTTGATTATGGAGTTTGATAACTCCATAGGCATCTCATGTTCAGGTGTTACACAGCACCCTCAATGCAGTGACACAAGGTTGTATTTTAGACTTCACAAAGGTTTAGCTACCTTCTCTGGGATAAACTGTTTGCCAGAGAATGTAAAGTGAAATTGACTTTACTAGTCTTTCCAAATTCCTAGACCCAGCACACACCATCTTACAATGGAGTGCTGGAGGGGTTACATAGTATCATGTCTAAATACTCATGGAGCAGTTAAATGCTACCCTTTCCTATTGAAAAGGCTGGTGGCAGTGGTTTTACAATGAACTACCATGATTTTTCCCGACCGCGAACACCGGTAGCTAAAAATCACGGGAGCCATTTTTTGCAAGATGGCGCCTTAATCCCCTTTGTTTAAACAGGTCGCTGTCTTCTTTTTTCGCCGTTTCCTTTTGGAAAGGTCCTTCTAGTGTTTGGCTCTGCGTGCCAAACCTGGTTTGGTACCTTTGTTCGTATGCCTTTGGCGGCTTCATGAATGAAGACCAACTCTGGCGCCTGAGTGTCTGGGGTAGGCAGGAAGCGAGGGAGGTGCCTGCCCGAAACTCCCTGTGCTTATTCTCCTTGGAGACCCAATGCACTCTGACATGACTGGCTGGCTGACTGTTCGGCAAGGACAGCCACCCGGCTGGGTGAGTGACAGCTAGGCTGGAATGAAAGGGAGAGATCTGTTTATAAGGCGAGTCTCTTGTACTGGAAAGCAGAGTCGACCACTGGAACGAAAGACCCAAAGAAGAGCTGGAAAAGGACGGCTGCTGCAACTCCTGGACTGTTGGTTTGCCCGGTGAAGCCCTGTTGCAGGTCCGAATTGCCAAGTTCATCTCGACAGAGAAGCCCCTTCAAGGACGACTTCTTTTGAGTTGGTGGGACCAATCAACTCGTAAGCCACCTGGTTACCATTCTCAAGGCTGGTTGGGATTAACCAGGGAGAGGGATAACAGCTTGTTTGCTTGAACCGACAGCTACTCGAACTGAAGTGACTCCATCTTGTTTGCTTATTCGACGATCCCGTGCAGTGCAGGAGTCCCCCGATGTCCTCCCTCTTGTCCCCACGACTGAGGCTCAGGAACAGTGCGATCTGCAGGACCTGCCAGGAACCAACATCTTCAGCTGCATTTGTTTCTTCATACTAAGGTACTGTGCCAACCCGTTTGAGAGAACGCCACTCCCGCAGTGAAAGTTCGTGAAACTTTCCCAACTTGCGTGCCTAATAAGCTTGTGACCCTACAGATGATTCTTTTTCGCCTAAACTACACCTGAGAACTTTTGCAAAGACTTCACCGTTTTATACCAGAACTGCTCTTTCCTATCCAGAACACTAGCCCATTGACTTTGGCTTGGCCTACTGACTTGAACTGAACTCTTGTGGTGAACTGAAACTATTGGCACTGTCTAACAAGTATGTAATCTATTCTACTTATCTTGTCCCTTTTGCTCACTTCTAAGTAACTGAACTGTCATTTGGCTTCTATTTCAGGGGAGCTCAACCTGTCTAAGAGTTTTGCATTGAACTGCATTGGTATATAATATTAAGTTGTCTTCTTCTAGTGAAATGTTTTCAAAATGATTGTGTAATAAATTAATGTGTTTTACCAAGAAACACGGAGTAAAAGTGTCTACTTGAACCACTGTGATTGAAAGTCCTCTGGGTAATTACTTGTACTGCTCACATTCAGTCTTGAGATAAGCCTGGCTGCTCAGCTCGCTACCAAAAACTGTATGGTACAGACTTGTACCAAAGGTTAGTTTGGCTAACACCTGTAGTCCTAATTGTGTGTAGTGGTCCCAGAGGGTACTGCATGCAATTCTGCCTAACATTCCCAGTGGCCAACAGTCTTCAGCTCCAAAACCCTAGCCTTTTAAGCAGGTTTCTTCCATTCTGTCATTCCTTCGCAGGCCTACTCCCCTTTCGAATGCCTCGACTGCAAGCGCTCTCTTAGCCATTCCCTTACCGTGGCAACTATCCATCGGCCACCTGGTCAGATCTCCTCCCTCCTCTCTGAATGGGCGGACCTTTCCTCTTCCCTCCTGGTCTCGACCACTCGACAACTCCTTCTTGGAGACTAACATCCACCTGTATGCTTCCTGTCGTTCCTCTGGACTCTTTTGTGACCTCTGAGATTCTCTAACTCTCTATTCTCCTCGCTGGTCCGACTCACACTGCAGGGCACATTCTGGATGTTCTGAACTCCTCAGACCTTCCAATTTCTATCCCTGTTAGGCAAGATCGTATGCAGTACCCTTTGGGTGCACTACAACAACCTTGGTCTCCTGGCAATAGGAACCCAACCTTTGGTATAAGTCTGTACTACACAAGTTGGTAGCGTGTTGAGCATCCAGGCTTATCTGAAGAGGGGTCAATGTGAGCTGTAGGGAAGTTACACAGAGATTCACAGTGACAAGTATTGAAATAAACTCTTACACACAAGGTTTCTTGATTAAACAATTATGAATTTGTCAGAGTAAGCCTTCTTCAGAATACACGCTCTTAGTTTTGTAAATGAGCAAATACCCATTTGGGATGGCTCACAGACACTACCTACACCCTCAGGTGACTTCAATAGCTATGGTTTTGTGGACATTTTAGAGTGCCAAAGAAAAGAGGTTTCTGAATAAGGCAAGTGGTCACACAATTATTCTTAACCAGGTAAGTACTTTAAAAAAAGATACATTGCAAAGTCAGTTAACCCTTTCCTGGAGGGAAGGCAAAGACACATGCAGAGGAGAGCAGTCTCACTCAGGGAGCCAGGCAAGCCAATGTTAAGTCAGCAAAAGTCAAGGTGAACTGAAGCACTTCTTGCAGGCAAGTAAAAATCTTGCACAATGTTTTAGAAATCTTTTTAGCAAAAGTAGAATCAAATGCAGTCAAAAACTGTTAGGCCTGTGAGTAGTATAAAATGCAAGCAACTCTACCAGCGCAACCGAGACCAGTCTCAACTGAGTTCAAGCAAGGTGGCACAACAAGAGGTAATTTCTCTTAGACTGTACAGTACCTTTAGGTTGAAGAAAAGTGCAGCAGATGGTTTCTGTTCCTGTGCAGCTCTGCCGATCCTGGTGTACCTTTGCCTCAGTCGTGGGGACAAGAGGAAGGACGTCTGGGGACACCTCTACTGCAATGGGTCGGTCACCGGCCACAACCGACAATCTTCAAACAAGTGGCACTTCGGTGTTTCAGCTCCTCGCATCTACCGCAAATCACAACACTGCGGTTCCTGGCTGTCGAGATGGGCTTTCCTTTCATCTGGGGTCCAGCACTCTGTTGAGGTGGCTCAGGCTCGGTCAGTCCTGCTTCCTGGGAGTCAAGAGGATCTTCCTGGCGCTTTTGACCAGCTGAAAAGCAACACACTAAGTTCTGGTGTTCCTCTACCTGGCTATTCGCTTTCAGCAGTGACTGCAGTGGAAATTCAACCAGCTTTGAGAGGATGTCCAGGTGGCTTACTTTGGAGTTTATTGGTCCCACCAATGCAAGAGGAGAAGTCCTTGTGGGGCTTCTATGTCGATACAAATTCAGAGCTTCAGCAGAGCAGCAGGGCTTCACCGGGCAAACCAACGGTCAGGGAGTTGCAGCAGGCATCTCTTCCAAGTTCTTCTTCAGATTCCTTCGTCCAGTGGTCGACTCTGCCTTCCAAGCCAAAAAGCCTCACCTTTTATTCAGGTTTCTCCCATTCTTTCCACCCTTGCTGTCAATCACCCAGCAGGGTGGCTCTCCTTGCTGGGTAGCAAGCCGGCCAATCACCAAAGAGTGCATTCCTGTCTCTTAGGAGACTAAGCACAGGAGTTTTTCGGGCACCTCCCTTGCTTCCTGCCCCCGCCAGACACCCTGGAGCCAGAATCATGAATTGCGCCAAAGACAAAAAAAAAGACCAGGGCCATTTTGCCAAAAATTGCACCCTTGGGTGCTTTTATTGCAGCTGCAAACGCAGCCTGCAGTAAAAGCACACCACGGTTGTTAAAAGTAAACCACTACCATCAACCATTCATCCAGGAAAGGGTAACACAAAAATGTTACATGAGAAGCTAGACAAAGGTGATAAGTAACCTCTCCAGCACCCTATTGTAAGATAGTGTGTGCTGGGTCTAGAAAGTTACAAATGTAAGTAAAGCCAATTACACTTTACTGCTCTTGGAAACAGTAGTTTATCCAAGAGAAGGTATTTAAACCTTTGGGAACTCTGAAATACTTCCCTTTGACACTGCACTGAAGGTGCTGTGTGACACAATCTAAAAAGATGCCTATGGAGTTTCAGACTCCACAACCAAAAGAAATAGTGTTAAAAAAATCACATTAAAATACATGAGGGTGGGAAAAGGGTCTCACTCTCTCCAGGTTAAAAATTCAAGTCCTCAAAATCCAGCAAAGTTGCTGGGGGTCTCTAAGGCAGAGAAGAATTGGTACATTTCTGAGAATTCTCCCCAACAATCCCTCTCACCACACCTCTATCCTGAAGTCATCACTTTCTCCTCTCCTCCCAGCTCACCTTCTTCCCCCCAGGCAAAACCAACTCCAGCACTGCCACCCATCTTCTCGGTTAGCTGACCCATGAAGCGTGTCAGTTGAGGCTTTGACCGCCACTTTCTCACCTCCCCACCTCCTTTGGCTGACTCACACTCTGACACAGCCCGTTCCATGCTCCACTCTGCTGTATCGAATACTCTTGATGTCCTTTAGGGACAGCCACCCTGCTGGGTGAGTGGCAGCTAGGCTGGAATGAATGGGAGAGAACTGAATAAAAGGCAAGTCTCTTGGCTTGGAAGGCAGAGTCGACCAC
Source organism: Ambystoma mexicanum (assembly GCF_040938575.1). NCBI lineage: Eukaryota > Metazoa > Chordata > Amphibia > Caudata > Ambystomatidae > Ambystoma > Ambystoma mexicanum. The sequence continues at coordinate 752,189,084 of NC_090939.1, forward strand.
TGGAAGAAGGAACCGAACAAGAGCTTGAAGAGGACGGCTGCTGCAACTCCTGGACCGTTGGATTGCCCAGTGAAGCCATGCTGCAGGCCCGAATCGCCAAGTGCGCATCGACAGATAACTTCTCCCTTTGAGTTGATGGGAGCAATCAACTCCCAAGTAAGCCACCTGGACACCCATCTCGGAGCTGGTTGCTTTTCCTCATTGTGCTGAAGGAAACCGTAGAGCCAGGGAGAGGGACACCAGATTGTGTGCGTTGCTTGTAAGCTGGCCTAAAACTTTTGGAAGAACGTCTGGACTCCCACGAAGCAGGACTAACCAAGCCTGACCCCACTCAGTTGAGTGCGGGACCTCCGATGTGAGGAAAGTCCACCTTAACGGCCAGGAACCACGTTTGTTGCTATTTGCTGAACCGCAAGGAGCTGAAACACAAAGCGGCCACTGAAAGTAAAGTTTGCCGTTTGCCGGCTTTGACGGTGCCAGTACAGGAGTTCCCCCGAAGTCCTACCTCTTGTCCCCACCACTGAGGCCCAGGAACAGTGAGATCTACAGAGCTATACAGGAACAGAAGTCTTCAGCTGCATCTTTTTCTTCTTTACTAAGGTACTGTAAAACTACCCTAAGAGAACTTACCTCTTACTGTGGAAGTGCTTGTAACTTCTGCAACTCACAAGTCTAATCAGCTTGTGGCCCCACATTTGATTCTTCTTGTTCTCAAAGACTCAGAAGAACTTGTGCAAAGACTTTTCCATTTACTTAAAGTGCTGCATCCTATACAAAGACTTTAACCTATTGACTTTCTTAGCCTATTGAATTGAATGACTCTTCTCAGAGCTATCTGAAAGTATTTCCCTGCTTGTGACTATTTGTATTTCTTGTTTTCTAATAACTTTTACCTTTTTACTTACTTTTTAAAGAGTTTTCTGTATGCTAACAATAAGGTATTAATGTCCCCAGCACCCTTTTTACTGAAGTCACCTGTGGTGCAACCCTGAGTGTAAGAGTCTATTTGAATTCCTGTTACTGTGAATCTTTGTCTAACTCCACTGCAGCTCACATTTCCCCTCTTGAGATAAGCCTGGCTGCTCAGCACGCTACCAGAACTGTGTAGTACCAGCTTATACCAAAGGTTGGGTTGCCTATACCTGTAGTCCTAGTTGTGTGTAGTGTTCCCAGAGGGTACTGCATTCAAACTTTGCCTAACAAGACACAATAACGCAAACATGCAGATTTTGCCTTTCGCCATCACAAGCCCTTGTCTCATTGTATCCTGCTTGTTAGCACCACCTGCCCTTCTGTAAAGGCACTGGTGCTTCCTTGTAGCAAACTTGTTGGTACTATCCTTTCCTTAAATACACCTAAATCCCTGCCAGCTTGATTGCACAGACATGTGTAACTGAGATCAAGCAAGCACATTTATGCACATTGATTCTTGTAACCTAGGATTCCACATTGATAGTACTAGCACATTTAGCAACATTAAAACACATATGCAGTAAGCTACAACTCTAAATCTGTGAATGTTCTAAAAGGTAGCTTGCTGCAGAATCTTTTCTTTGTGCAAGCTTCAGACACGCATGCTACATTTTCCTGTTAAATTCACAGGATTACTTAGAACATCACATTCACTCTTTATGCAGCTTGTTACTTGACAAGATAACTTTTCAACAATTCATATTGTGTACTTGGCTTATACCTATTGAACCGTCCTCTGTATTACCTAAGCGCTGTAGTACAGGCGGCAAGTCAACGGGATGGAAACCGCTTTCAGTCTCCAAGAGCAGCAGGGCAGGCACTGCTAATCAACTCGGCAAGTGTAGGAGAAGGGCCTGCCAACAAACGGGAAGTTGCCGAACACTGTTCCGGCTCCAGCTGCCCCAATCTCCAGTTCTCACCTCTGCTCCTTCACAGCGGCCACGTGCCTGCATTCCCCAAAAGAACCAGCCAGCAGCATGGGCCGAGGCAGAGCTAAAGCCTCCATTAATGACATGCCCAGTCACGTGAAAGGCCAGGACTACACAGCCTCATGGGAACTGTAGTTTCAAGCACGGTCCGGGGACCCAACGCTCTACACCGCCAGGGCTTATTAACCCGTGAGTTGTGGCTCTGACTGCATATGTCCTCATGACAAATGCTAGCACCCCAATTCCTCGCATTGGATTTGGCAAAACTTCAAGGTCTTTCCTGTTCACCATAATAGGTTGGTCTCCCAAGACACCCCCCCCCCCCCCAAGGGTGGATTTTGGGAAGTTGTATCTTAACACCAGTGAACGCAGGACCCATAGCCATATTGGCCACCATAGAATTGTACACTCTGGGTCAAAAAGGGTTACAGTGGCAAGAGGATATTAGTAGAAGTTCCTATGGACACATATAGGTACGTAAGAGTTACCCCTGGCGTGGTAGGTTATGGATCGAGTGGAGAGCGTGGTCACTAGTAAAAGGCTGAAGTTCACATTTCTCAGAAGTGGTTGGAGAGGAAAGGTTAAAGTCACCGGAGAGAGGCGATGTTTAGCGGAAAAAGAATCAAGGAGATGCCCAAGTTCATCCAAGAATGGTCCAATGGGACCTGGACTGCGATGAGTGGTGATGATGTGAATTAAAAAGCAGTAGGAGAGATCGTAGCATTTGAGATTTCTGAGCACATGAGGCAGAGCTGGAGGCAGACACCTTCTCTCTGCCCGCAAGTTGGACGAGGAAAGGGAATGAGGAATAATTTGGAGTCTTGTACATCTGCCTAGGTAGCTGGATTCGGATGGAGAAATCCAGGTTTCGGTGATGGCAAGGAGATCTAGGAGGCGACAGCTAGCATGAAAGTCTGTGATGAAGGAAGTTTTGTTGCATACAGACTGAGCATTCCAGAGAGCAATGTTCAGTTGATGCGATAAGGAAGAATAAAGACGTTGAGTCTCAAGGGTACAGAGCCGATTTGGATAGGTGTGGTTTCTGGTCTGCTTTGTTTGAAGTAGAAGGTACAAGAGATATTGGGATTTTAGAGACGTGAGTTTTATGATATGGATAGGAAAGGAGGATGTTTAGAGAAAGTGTTAGGGAGGGGTGAGTAGGAGTAGCGGGAGCGAACGTGTTGCATGTTAGTACCACAGTGTGCAGAGACAGCATGTTAGCAAGCTATGGCTACCCACAGGTGCCACAGTTGGGAAGACGCAGGCTTGAAGGCGAAGAGGCTGGTCTTCAGTCTTTACTTTTCCGCCGCTTAACTTGGACACCACTAGGGAGTTCGGATAAGACCTGTCACACTCTTGTCACCTGATCGCCTAGTCGATCGGTGGTTAATCTGTATGTATATTTTGCTGGGATGCTGGTATAATGGCTGCCCTTACTACGTAGGGTGTATTTTAAGTCATTTGACTTCTTGGAGGTAAGATTGACAAAAACAAAAGACGGTAAGGCAAATAGGCAATATGTCATCTAATGTTTAACTACATTTTTCTCTCTGGACACAGGTGGTGGATAACCAGGATTAATAGTAGATTGCCTATTCTTGTCTAAGCTCCTCCAACTACTGGCGGGATTGGGTGCTAGTCTCGATGATTCAACCACAACTATTGGGTGGTGACCTAAAGAAGCCAAGGAATTAGACAATTTGCCATGATTTTGGAAGGTAACCATGCCCATTATTTTCTGGCCTCCATTTTAAAATTCTATTGTGTACTTCTTACAGTCCTGCACATAAAGCGAAGACCTCCTACATTTTTTCTGTAGGAGGAAAGAGTTGATGATGGACTGGAGTTACTGCAGTGAGTGTGGCCAATTTACTACTAACACTATTTTAGACTTTCACCATTGACAACTTAACAGTTGTCAATGGTGAAAGTCTAAAATAGTGTTAGTGAAGAATTCTTAGAAATGTGCTAATTCCCTTCTACCCTAGAGATCCCAAGCTCTTTTGCTGGACTTTGGGACTTTTCATTTTTATCCTGGAAAGAGTGAGACCTTTTTCCCATTCTCATGTATTTTACTTTGATTTGAACACTGTTTCTTTTGATTTTGGTGTCTGACAAACTCCATAGGCATCATCTGTTTGCATTGTGACACACGGCACCTTCAGTGCAGTGGCACAGGGAAATCCCTTAGATTTCCCAAAGGTTTAAATACCTTCTCTTGGTTAAACTATTGTTTCCAAGAGCAGTAAACTCTTGTAACTTTGTAGACCCAGCACACACTATCTTCCATAGAGTGCTGGATGGGTTACTTAGTATACCCTTTGTCTACTTTCTCATGCGACATTTTTGTTACCCTTTCTACAATTAATGGCTGGTGGCAGTGTTTTAATTGTTCCTACCATTGTATGTTTTTACCGCAGGCTCCGTTAGTAGATGGAGCATAGAGCACCCATGGGTACCCATTTTGTCAAAATGGGAAGGTCTTCTTTTTTCGCCATGTTGTACAGGTCCTTGAGATTTATTCTGCGCTCCAAAACAGGTTTGGCCCCTTTGTTCGTTTTGTCTGTGGCAGGGTAGGAAGCGAGAGGGGTGCCCAAACTCCCTGTGCTTAGTCTCCTTGGTTACAGGAATGCACCCAAAGGTGATTGGCCGGCTGACTGTCCTTGGAGGACAGCCACCCTGCTGTGTGAGTGACGGCTAGGCTGCGAATGAATGAGAGAGACTTTCATAAAAGGGGAATTCTCCCCTTGGGTTAGTGGGACCAATCGACCCCCAAGACTAACTCATCTGGAAATCCTCTTTGCTGGCTGTACTTCCATTGCTGCTGCAGAAACCAAGTTCCAGGGACCGGAACACCAGAAATAGAGTTCATTTTTTTAAGCCGTACCAGAGCTCCAGGAAGAACCTCCTGACTCCCTCGAAGCAGGGCTGACCAAGCCTGAGCCACCTCAACAGAGTGCTGGACCCCAGAAGCAAGGAATGCCCAGAAGGTGTCCAAGAACCGCTTTGGTGCTTTTCATGAGATGCTGAAACCTCTGATCTGAACTTTGCCCATTGCTGCCGCCGACCTTTGAATGTAGTGCCGGAGTCCCAGACGTCCTCCCTCTTGTCCCCACTACTGAGGCCCAGGAACAGGATCTGCCATTCTACAACAGGAACAGAAGCCAGCTGGAAACCATTTCTGCAGACCTAAGGTACGGTGAACTAGGGGATACTTTCCTCTTGTTGTGTAGCTTGCTTGCTCTCAGTTGAGACTTGCATTTGCTGCGTTTTTGCAGAGTTGCTTGCAGTTTTGTCCATCACAAGCCTCCCAGCTTGTGGCCCAACAATGATTTCTTTTTCAACAAACTCTAACTTTGTCTAAGACTTTTTACTTACCTTCAAGAAGAACTTCAGCTCCCCTAGACTTTGCTCAATCGACAGTCTCCCTGGCTCCCTAAAGACGCTTCTAACATCTGACTTTGTGTTTGATCTGTCCCTCCAAAAAGTCCTTGTTTACGTGTATAGCTGGGAAATGGTTAATCTTCATTGCATTGGGGGGGGGTGTGGGGTCAAAAGTGCTTACCTGTTTGAGCAACTTGTTAACCATTGTTTCCTTCCCTAACATTTTCCTTTTTGACACCAAACTCTGTACTGCTCTAAATGTACCAGTGATATGTCAATGTCCACAGTTTCCTAGTTATTGAAGTCACCTCAGGGTGTAGGAAGTGGTTGTGTGCCATCCCAAAAGGGTACTACTGATTCATGGAAACTGTGAGTGTGTATTTTGAAGTATATTTTAGGTGTATTTTAAGTGTTACATATTTTCTCCCTTCCAAAGAAGGCTTATTGAAACTGATTGTTAAATTAATAATTGTTTAATCCAGAAACCTTGTGTGGAAGTGTTATTTGGGTACTTGTCATTTTGAAACTCAATGTTGCAACACTACAGCTCACATTGACCCCTCCTGAGATAACCCTGGCTGCTCAGTCACTCTACCAGTGTGTGTAGTCAGACCTATACCAAATGTTGGGGTTAACTATTGCCGAGAGGATACGGCTGATGCAGTCTCCCACAGGGTACTGCATACAATCTTGCTTAAAAACATTTTTAAAAACTGCTTTTTAAAGTACCCATGCATAATTTGCTCTGGTTGTAAGAGAACAATTGAAATTGTGCTACTAAACCTTTATTTTATTGTAAAAATTGTAGTTTCGGTAACCAATAGCATTCTTTGTGTTTTCCTCCCAGTTGCCTGTGTCCCTTGAAACTGTGAAAAAGATGCTAGATTCAGTGTTGCAGGAGCTTGGAGAATATGTTGGAGAGGAGCCTTCAGCCATCAATAATGAGTTTTCCCAGATAGATACAGAAATAGAAAACACACCATCTCCAACAAAGTACTGTTCATCACCAAATAAAAGTTATAAGGTGAGTGCAGGTTGTCTGTTAAGCTAAAGCATGTGTCTTTCTGTCGCAGCTAAAGGTAAACAGGACCTTGCTTGAACACACATGGTTCACAAAATCCTCAACTCAAACATTAGCTGCTGTAGAAAAGTTATTTTTGATGGTTATGTTCCTGGTTTCCGTTTTTTCCTTTCTCATTTTAAATATTAGTTTTGGGATGTCTCTTCCTAAGATGGTTCTTCTGTTTCCATCTGCCCTACAGTGATTTCCATTAGGAGTTTAATAAAAAAGAGAGCAAAGCAGTTCTGAAATGTGCATTTACAGAAAAGCCTTAAGAATGCAAATATTACTGAAATGTCCATAGGATCAAGAGTAACATTATTTTTATTTACATTATTTTTGTAATGCAAGCTGTTAAACCAAATAGCTGATTTTGGCTTTATCATGTTGACGTTTTGGTTATCTAATTGTCGCGTGTCGTTCCCAAATATCAACCTGGCTAATAATAACTCTGTCCTTGTGCTCAGCTCAGAGAAAAGTCTAGCATTCTTCTAAAGAGATGGATAAAGCTATCGGCAACTGGACTGGACACAGAGAACGTCTTCCATTGACCAATTCAGAACCGATATGGTACAATTATTTTTTTTTTCTCAGTAGAGGGCGCTGTGCGTCAATGTCCCTCAGAGGCCTCCGTCTCCATGACGTCATCACAGGTATAAGTAGTCAAGCGCAGTGTCCGTTGCTCAGTTCTGTTTTTCCGTGCTTCATGAGCTTCGGGAACGTAATGCTCGGTTCTGTGAAGAGATCGTATATCTTTGAGTTTTTTCATGAAAAATCCTTCGATCCAGATGGCGTCTTCATCAGCTCCATCTACGCCCGATCCGGCTTAGAAAAAAAATGCAGAGATTGTGGGGGCAAAGATGTCCTTGACAGACCCACACAGGTTCTGTCTGTGGTGCCTTGGGGCAGAGCATCCAGACTGTGAAGAGTGTTTGTTTATGACGGTGAGAGCCTTGAGAGCGCAGTGGGAAGTTGGAGAGAGGTAAGACTCAAAGATTCATTACCCCTACCCAATGCAGCCGAGACCATCGTCTCCTCAGCGTAAAAAACACCCCCGTTCACGATTTCGGAGCGGATCTCACCATTCATCCGCTTCGAGGCATAGTAAGAAAAGGCGTCATACATCGCCTTCCACCACACTCTCCAGTTCACCGGAGAGAGTTACATATCCCACCAAGAACAGCTCCCCGGCTCAGTGGGAGGTATTCCGTAAAAAGATGATAAAGGTGTTTGAGAACGCGGCCTTGCCCACCTCAGACACCTAGTGGCGATATCCCAGGAGAAAAACCTGGTAGAATAAGAGCCGTGAGTCTTCAACCTCGGCAAAACAAACTCCTCCAGAGCATGAAAAACCCTTGCGTCGAGTAAAACCTCTGACGTACAAAACATTGTCCCTATCGGCTCAGATGTTGAAGCCGAAGTAAACGCCAATCTCAATACCCTCGACTACTTCATCAAAGACATCGATGTCAGTCGATTCTATCGACGAGCTTGAAGCCAATGAGGTCTACAATTCCAAGTATTTCTCCACCTGTAGTGACTGCTATTGCCCCTTCTTCATTGGAAAAAAGCTACATACCTTTTTCCCGTTCAGGAAACTTTTTCCTCATTTTATGTGGCGGGAGAGGATTCTGATGCTGAAAGACCCTTTGGTCTGGAGTGTGGGAGGCTTCCCATACCAGAAGAACTGGTCTCAGAAGAGGCTAGATTGAAAGACCTGCAGCACTCCTTGCAGGAAGCAAGCAGACTTTTTAAAGTCTGTCTTCGATCTAGAAGGAGGAACAGCCCCCTGAAGCGGATTCCCCTCCATTTGGTTGCAATATGGCACCCAGAATGTGCCAAAAGAGCTTGTATCTGAAGAATCAAAAAGGGAAGACCTGTGTGATACTCTCCAGTTGGCTAGTGGTCTTGACACCTCGCCTGAACTGGAATTTGGCAGGCCTGACCTGAGCATGCAGATTTGTCCTATAAAAGCTCAGAGTATGAGTTGGAGCAGAGCTTCTCCTACATATGAACAGAACGACATGATTGACATTCTGGACCAGGGTCCTCGGAAGGACTCCATTTTGCCCTTCCATATGGCCCTGCAGAGGAAAGTCACTGCAAATTGGGAGGCACCAGAATCTGGACTGCAGTTAAAAGAAAATTTGCAAGGAAGTAGAGGCCTTCCAGCAGTGATCCAGATTACCTGACCAAGCACCCTACATGCGAGAGTTTGATGGTTTAGGTGGCCACATCAACCAGGCAATCGGCTTCCACCACTTTCCCACCAGATAGAGATGACAAGGGGATCGATGCATGGGCACGTAAGGTTTTAACGGCAGGCATGGCCTTGAAATCTACCAATGTCACTTGTACTCTTTCCAGGTTTACTTACCCTCTGTGTGACTGTGTTGTCATGGTGGCTGATCACATTCCGGAAGGCGTAGAAAGTCGGCTTCCTTGCTATAGTTAAGGATGGTAAGGAGGCAATGAGAGAATGTCGCCAGTCAGGTTTCGATACTGCTGACAGCATCTGTAGATCCATGGCTGCTAGCACCATGCTACGCAGATTTGCGTGGCTGAGTAAGTTGGGGTTTGCACCGGACGTGCAAACTAGACTGCTCAACATGCCCTTTGACGGCTCGAGGTTGTTCTGCAGCAAGACAGATGAGTCTGGAGAAGTTGCAGACCATGAAAGCGGCGGCTAAATCCCTTAGTGCCTCAAATAAACAACCTCAACATCCCTATTCAGGCTCATTCCTGGAGGGGGTTGGTCCTTTCGTTTCTATTCAATTCGAAGAGGAAAAGGACAAGCCGGACAAAGATTTTCTCATGGTGGATGAGGAAGGGGTGCTGAATCAGCCTCAGCAGCAGCATCTTTACCCTCAGCCGCTACTGCAGCTGCCTCTAAGCCACAAGGCCTTGATCCACAAGACCAAGGTGGGAGGCAGAATTTCTCAGCATCTGAACGAAGGGTGGGGCATTAGTTCAGATGCTTGGGCACTGGAAACGGTAGCCCAAGGTTACTGCCTTCCTCTTCAAAGAAGGCCTCAAGATCATCCTCCGGGATACAACTCTGTCAAAATTCCAGTTCCGCTCCTTGTGCAGGAAATCTTAACCCTGCTAGAGAAAGGTGCAACAGAACATGTGCCTGTTGCAGAGAGGAACAATGGTTGGTATTCCCCTACTTTCTGATTCCCAAGAAGGACGGAGGATTGAGATCCATCTTGAACTTAAAATAATTGAACATATTCAAAGTTCCTCAGGCAGGACAAGTTCAAGATGGTTACCCTTCGGGCTCTCCAACTCCAAGACTTGTTGGTATCATTGAACCTTCAGGATGCTTACTTTCATGGGCCAATCCATCTCAAGCACAGAAAGTACTTGAGGTTCGCGGTTGGCAGTTCTCATTTTCAATTTCGAGTTCTGCCATCCAGGCTGAAAGCCGCCTGAGGGTTTTCACCAAGTTAATGGCAGTAGTGGCAGTGATTTTCAGGAGAGGGGGGACGGGGGTCTCATCTATCCCTACCTAGACGATTGGCTAATCGGGGCTCGTTCACCCGAACAAGCCCAGGAACATCTCAGTATCACCTGCCACTCCCTTCAGACTGTGCTTCTCCCTCAATTACAAGAAGTCCCATATGATACCATTCCAAAGACTCCAATTCATTGGAGCAGTCCTATTTACTTCCTCTGGGAAAGCTTTGCCTCCCGAGGTGAGAGCTCAACACATTCAGCAGATGGTAACAATATTTCAGAATGCCCAGAATGAGATCCCTTCAATGGGCTCTCAGGAATCAGTGGTCCCAGTTCTCTGTGAATGTCAGACCAACTGCACGTTCCGAGCAAAGTCTCTCGACTTTTTATGGTGGGCTTGCAAAGACAACATTCTCAAGGAGGAATCTTTTTGGCAACCATGGCCGGAGATAACGGTAGTGACGTCACTCGCGGGGTGTGTCCAAACTACACATCAACCTTTTTGGAGCTGAGGGCAATCAGACCAGCGCGGAAGGCCTTTCTGCCCTCTTTCCGGGGAAAGAATGTCCTTAAAATGACAACACAGTGGCCATGTACTACCTCAACAAGAGAGGTGGTGTAGGGTCACTACCACTGTGCAGAGAGGCAATGTATCTCTGGTACTGGGCAATACAAGAAGGAATCTCTGTCGGCAGTTCACCTAGCCAGAGAGCAGAACACGGTGGTAGACGCTCTGAGCAGGCAAAGCAGTCTCCCACGAGTGGAAATTAGCTCAGGAAGTCCTTCAAGAGATCGTCCCCCTTTGGGCAACCCCTCAAGTGGATCTGTTTGTGACTGGTCTCAAACTGGAAGGGCGAATATTATTGCTCTAGGGAATTTCCCTCAAGAGGAGCTCTGGTAGACGCGTACTCTTAGGTCCCTTCCCCTTTCCTCCATACTGCAAGAGCATCCCTTCCAAGGGATGGGAGACAAACATTTTCACCAGAAAAACCTTCTTCCCCTTAAAATTTAGAGGAGCGTGGGGATGCAGCCCTGGGATCATGCGCTGCCCTGACTCCGTCACCACACACCAGTCCCCTTTTCCGCATCGACTGGAACGGGCCCAATTCACCAGTGCTCCTTGGTTTGGCTTCGCCCATGTAATTCCACGTGCAGATATTTGTATTGGTTTTATTTGTATAGTGTACCTGGTTCAAAGATAGCCGCCGAATAGAGGAGTCGCTTCCCTCCGTCCGAGCGGGAATAAAAAACGCTGAAAAAAGCAGCCAATTTTTATAAAACTGAGGCTACCTGCCGTAGAGGTCGGACCCCGGAGGGAGTGTTGAAGAACTAGTGAGCAGCACTGATTTCGAAGGTTCTTGAGAGGGGCTGTAGCTCTGTGGCGGCTACGTGGCGGGAAGATGCATAGCAACCGAAGCCCGTAGTGACAGGAGGCAGCCTGGAACGTAGTGGAGGACTCACTGGCTTGCAGCCCCGGCGCCCTGCTGTCACCACTTTGCTGTGGGCTCCTGCAGAGGAAATCTCTGTTCGAAATCGAAGCGCAGTTCGGAAAGTCTGCGTTCGGTGGAGAGCAGAAGCCCAAGGGAACTGTACCGTTTTAAGCCTGGTAAGGTCTCGGACAACTCAAAGCGAGCGGGGATTGGAACACTCTCCCTCGCGTCAACTCCTGGGAAAATTAGGTGAAATATTGGGTCCTGGGAGGATGCATCAGCCAGCGAGTGCAAAAGCAAGTTAACTAGACCGGAGACGAAGGAGAACCATGTGATTGCTATCGAACGATTTTCTTAACACACAGATCTCCGGCAGGCAAACCGGGTGGGAAGTGTAAGGACATGCACAGCCCAGATCCTAGCATTCTGGGGTGAGTCTGGTGTTGGGGCTCCCTGGGAGCTGCAATTGGAACCTTCACAGAGAAAGTATTGTAGTGCTGCCTGACCAAATGATTAAATAAACATAAGAGCAACCGCTGACAGCAGCCCTATGTAGAAGCGATGAGTACAGAGGAATGAATGCGAACTGCAGCGAATGGGATCCGAAGGAGTGCACATGCGAATCCTGGTGAAGAGGAGAACGCGGAAATAGCTGAGTCTGTCTGAACTACAGCATTGTGAAGTCCTGCGGAGGTCGGTGGAGATGGATTGAGGGTGATAATGGCACTGCCCCACCTTCCCCTCTCCCCTCCTTCCGCCATCCTTCTTTTGGAGTGTTTGCGCCGGTGGAGGGCATATATGGTCCACAGCAAGGAGGGAGTCCTGAGCTGTCTGTCTGATTGGGGCGGGGAAGGGAGAGACACTAGCAGCTGAACACTTTTGGCCAGGGGAGAATCACTGCATCAAGTATCCAATTGTAGCCTTACAGTGAGAAGCACCCACCCAGAGGAGGAGTCACAGGGGGATAAAGTGAGGCCAACTGATGAGGACTAATAGCGACTGGTAAAGGGGGTCACAAATCTATTTGCCCTGTTGCAACCACAAGATCACCTGAGTGCAGACATCAGCGACCGACCAACTGCACTATTTAACTCGGACCGGAGAATTCTGATGCCAGGAGTAAAATCCAGAAGTGCTTCAGGGAAGGCTAAAGAGGCTCACACACGCTCAGAGAGCCAAATTGAGAGGTGCTGAAAAGTCAAACAGTCAGAGGGAGATACACCACCCACTCCTCGACGAGATAACACGGTACTGGGAATCCTCAAGACACCAGCCACCATGGCCTCGGATAAGGAAGAACTACTGCACTGCCTGAAAGGAATGGAAGCAAGAATGACGGGCACGTTCCAACTTCAAATGGGGCAGATGAAAGAGGAACTGAAACTGGCCTCACAGAAAGAGGTGAATGATCTGGGGGAGAGAGTGAATGTGGTGGGATAAGGACTTTCCTGCGTGGCAGAGGATGCCAAACAGAGCAGCACTCTGTTGGAAGAAGTGGCCAGAGCAACAACCAATCTAGAGCTACAAGCGGAAGATTTAGAAAACCGGTTCCATGGATCGAACATTGGAGTCAAAGGCCTGGCGGAGACAGTTCTGGACGCAGACCTGCGGGACACTATCCAACAATGCTTCAGCAGTCTTATTAGCGATAACCAGCCTGAACAAATACGTTTTGACAGAATACATAGAATTGGCCCGAAAAACTAGCCATGGGCAAGACCCAGGGATGTATTGGTTGTCTGTACCTCATTTTCTCAAAAAAGAAATCTTGAAAGGAGCCAGATCGCAAACGGGCCTAACGTCAATGGAAATCATGTCCAGCTCTACCAAGACCTGACCCTCTCGACCTTTCATAAGAGGTTAATGCGACCGGTGACAAAGGCTCTGTTGGCCAAACAAAGTATCAATGGGCCTACCCCTTTGGCTTGATGTTCGCCTGGGCATGCAAGACTCTCCAGATCAGCACATGTGAGGAGGGGCTGTCCTTAATGCATATTGAAGAAGACTCAAATCTGGCATGAAGTGCTCTACGCCGATCTACCATGAAGGACTCTGCCAATCAGTGGGAGTGGATGACCGAGAGAACCAGGAGGAAAGATCGAGCAGCGGCCCTGATGGGCCCTCGCACGCAGGTGGATTGAAATGTGCGAAATGCATGGGTATGCGCAGCATCAGGTTTGCCATCATCTCTCTGAGCTGACTCTGAAAGGGGGAAGCATGGCTGCAAGTGATAAGTACGTTGGGACAGGGGCGGAGGGGGACCCATCTTGGGATCGTATTCTGGATATGGCAATATCCGGGCAGGGAGGGGTGTTTGGAGGAAAACTGGCCCAACACCCTGACAGGGAATTGGGGAGAGTCCGTTTGGACCCTGGCCGCAGAAGATCGGGTGGAGGAGGGGAAATGGAGAAGGAGGGAGGGAAATGGGGAAGGAAGGAGGGAGGGAGGGAGGGAGGGAGGTAGGGGCGGGAAGAGGGAAAGGAAGATGGAGGCAAAGAAGGGGAAAGGGTAGGCTGAAGTTCCTAGTTCATGGTTGGACCATGGGAGTTCATATCCCACCAAGGAAATGCTCATGGAGGCCCAGGAGCAGAAAACAAGGGCAACATACCCCACAGGACAGGTCAAATGGATGAGGCGGTAATTGTAACCCTGAATGTGCAGGGGCTGAACTCCCCAATGAAGCGTCATGCGATATTGGGGAGGCTGATAGAACTCCAGGCATGGGTGGGGATCTTACAGGAAAGGCATCTCCTCCCAGAGGATGAAAAGAGAATGTCTCGCATAATGTTCCCACAGCAATACTTCCCCTCCGGTGGGAGGAAAGCGAAAGGAGTGGCAATCTTGCTTAATAGAGAACTGGGCTTCTGGAAAGAGCACCTCCCTAGAGACCCAGAGGGGAGGTATTTGGGCCTTGGGGGATGAATCAGAGGGCAGAAATTACCATTATTGCACTGTCCGTAATGAACAGCAAGATGCATACATTGGGGAAGGTTTGTGAAAATTGGGAGGGTGGTGTGAAGGCCAAACAATAATAGGAGGCGACTTTAACCGTGTAATGGACCCATCGCTAGACAAAACGCTACCCGCAACATTGGCAAACGGGAGTAATAGGCAAGCATTGGGCAAGCTCTTTCAGGATCTGAGGGTGATCGAAACTTGGAGGTTTTTTTCACGAAAAGGGCAGGGAATACAAACACTTCTCCGCAGTCCATAGAGGATACTCTAGGATTGATATGATCCTGGTATCCGCGACACTGATTCCGCAGCTAGCGAGGGTGGTCATAGGGGTCCAATATCTCACTGATCATGTGCCAGTTATAGTTGGCATTGATATGGGGGAGGCAAAAGGGAACAGGCTAAAGCGGTGGAGCCTTAATTTAAAAAGAAAAAATCTTTATTGGGTTTTCAACTCAATTAAACAATAAGTAACACAACCATGCACTGGTCAACGTAAACCAAGCTTCTTCCCTCCTCCCCTCGCCATTTCTTCCTGTGTACCGCCAAGCAGTCGGGAGTGCTATCTGTGGCTACGGCTCTGATTGTTCCGTTGCAGTGGGCTTCATTGTCCCAGTCTCTGGTGGTTCATTTTGGCTTTGTGTCGGGGATTCATTCTGAGGTAGCACTTCATCTGTTGTCTTTAGATGTGTAGAGACTCCAAATGTCTGGGGGACGAGCGTGCACGGGCAGTGTCCCGATATAGCTGGAGTCTACGTCTCGGCAGTATGTGACGTCTCGTAGCCACAGCTGAGTGTTCGGTGGCAGACCTCTCCCCCAATTGCATGCTATTCATCTGCGTGCTAGGACAAGCAACAGGTTTGCTAATTTCCTGGTGTGTTCAGGTAGTTGATTGGTCGAGCTTAGCAAGGTCAGCATTGGGTTGGGGCTCAGTTGTACCCTGATCATTGTTGACATTTCCTCTAATATTGAGTTCCAAAACATTGCTATTTCGGGGCATGACCATGCGAGGTGGACGAAGTCTGCTTCCGGGTAGCCACATCGGGTACATGTGGCGATTGTCACTGCTCCCTGGGCATGTCATTTTGCTGGGGTGTAGTAAGTTTGGTGGACGTAATTGAAGTGTATCTGTTTGTATCTTGTTTATTGCCACTTTTTTCATGAGTCTTCGTATGTATGTCCAATCTTCTCCAGATATCGTGATGTTTAGGGACTGTTCCCATCTTCTCCCGTTGAGGTAGTGTGAGGGTTTTTCGGCCAGTAGAACTTTATAAATGTTTGTTACTAGTCGGCCCTCGCCTTGGGCTTGGATTACGCCATGTAGAAGTGGCCAGATTGGGGGTTGGAGTGGGAAGGTGGGGATTAGGGATTGTAGGGTGTGCCGGATCCTGTAGTAAATAAAGGTGTCTAGGGCATTGTTGCAGCCTTTCTCTCGAGCTTGTTGCACGGACATAAATGTTCCATCTGGGAAGAGATCTCCTAGTGTGTTCATTTGAAGTTTTTTGGTCCATTGCTGAAATACTTTTTCTGATGTGATTGGGATTCCCGGTATGCTTCTCACTGGGAGGAGTGGGGAGTATCTGGACTGGATTCCACTTCTTTTGGCTATTTTTTTTCCAGATTGCGTAGGTCGTGTACATGGTATCCATTGGCGTTGAGGGTAGTTGTTGTTGGCCGAAGATGACTGCTTGGAGGAGGTGAGGGGTTGCCAGGGCGCTCTCAATCTGTATGTAGGGTCAGATGAATTGTACTGTGTAACAATGGCTCAATGGCTGAGATATTGTGCCTGTGCTGCCGAGTAGTAGCTTTCTATGTCCGGAAGGACGCGTCCCCCTTGTGCTACGGGGAGAATCATGGTGGTGTAGGCCACTCTGGCAACTTTTCCCGCCCAAACCAGGTCCAGGATTATAGCTCTTATTCGATGGAGGAACCTTTGTGGTAATATTAGGGGGATATTCGTGAAGAGAGCGCAGTTTATGGAGGATTACCATTTTGGTTAGGGATACTCTGTACACAGTGTGAGTGTTTTCCCATCTGTTCACTTTGCCTGGGATTGTGTCTAGTGTGGTTTTGTAGTTGTCCTGCATAACTAGAAGTTCGATACCTAGGCATCCTAATGTCCAGATCCAGTCTCGACAGACTGGATCTGGACATTAGGATGCCTAGGTATCTAACTTTCGTGTGTTGCCATTTGAGGCCGAAGTCGTCTGCAAATTCCTCGGTTGAATCAGTGAGAGGGAAAATGATTGATTTTGAATTGTTAATTTTTAGCCCGGAAAAGTTGCCAAACTTGAGCACTGCTCGCATCGCTGGGTTTAGGTTTTATCGGGGGTGAGGAGGAAGAGTGCAACGTTGTCGGCGTACAGTTACACCACTCGTTTGTGTGGTCCTAAGGCGAGTCCTCTGTGTAGGTGGTATAGCCTGAGTTCCGATGCTAAAGGTTCCATAATCAGGGCAAATAGCAATGCTGGTAATGGGCAGTCTTGTCCCTCTTCGCAGGTGTATTTCTGTTGAGCGTTTGTTGCCAAGAATTATATTGGACGTTGGTAGTTTTATATAGGAGGTTAATCAATTGTATGAACCGTTTGCCGAGGCACATCCGTTCTAGTATGGCAAAGAGAAAGGGCCATTCAACGGAGTCGAAAGCTTTTTCAGCATCTAATAGGACTGCTACTGCCTGGGTTTCCGGGTTGAGGGCTCCCATTTACCCCAAACGTCCTTCTCAGGCCAAATGATGTATTTCTGCCTGGGACAAACCCTGCTTGGTCCGCCAATACCAATGCAGGCATTAGTGGCATCAGCCTCCTGGTGAGGATTTTCGCAAAGATTTTGTTGTTCAGTGATATAGGTCTGTAGGTGGCGCAATCTTCTTTTGGTTTTCCCGGTTTATGGAGAAGTATGATGTTTGCTTTGTAAAAAGTTGGCGGTAGCTGGTCTTTTTCTATGGCTTCCTCGTACACTTGAAGTAGGAGTGGGGCTAGGAGGTCTGCAAAGA
Source organism: Ambystoma mexicanum (assembly GCF_040938575.1). Lineage (NCBI taxonomy): Eukaryota > Metazoa > Chordata > Amphibia > Caudata > Ambystomatidae > Ambystoma > Ambystoma mexicanum. The sequence goes on from NC_090939.1 coordinate 752,206,268, forward strand.
ATTTATAGAATTCGCCTGTTAGGCCGTCTGGGCCAGGAGCTTTGGTGTTCGGCAGTTCTTTTATTGCTTCAAGAATATCTTCTTTGGTGATGGGTGCATTTAGGGGATCCCGGAATTCGGCATTTGTCCAGTAGAGTTCTATTGTGTTTAGATATTGTGCTATTTCGTTGGGGTCCATGGTGTAGTGTGAGTCGTATAGGTTTTGGTAGAACTTGCGAAATGCTTCTGCAATATCTTCCTCGCAGTATACGAGATTGCCTGATTGGTCCATAACTGCTTTCGACTGTTGTGGGCTTTCTCTCTGCTGCGACCAGTCTAGCTAGGAGTGCTCAGTTTCTGTCCCTCTCCGTATTGACAAATCTTGTGGTGTCTTGCTAGGAACTTGACTTCTCTCTTTGCTGCTGTTCTGAAGGATTCTAGTTCCAATCTAAGCACTGCTAGTGTGCTGGCGGTATTTGCGGACAGTGGAGTCTGTTAGTGTTTTTAGGCAACCTTCACATGCTGACAGTTCTCTTCGAATGATTTTCAAAATTCTGTTTTCCTTGGATAGACGCACTCCTCTGATGAAGTACTTTAATGTCTCCCAGAGTATACCAGCTGATGACACCGAGCCCTGGTTTGTTTCTAGGAAGGTTTTCAGTTCGGTTTGCAGCTCTTCGGCGAAGACCTGATCTAGGAGGGAACCGTGTTTGAACCTCCATTGGGGTCTAACGGCGTTGCTTTGGGAGGTAATACATTCAAGTGTGATTGCTGTCTGAAAGTGATTTGGGTACGATCTGGCATTCGCCCCAGTGGAGTCTGCTGTGTGCTGAAACCAGTATGTAATATTCTTGAACTGGATTTATGGACCCAGGAGTAGACCGTATATTCTTTGGATTCTCAATGTCTGTTTCTCCAGATGTCTCTGAGATTATAGGCTTTGCAAATTTCTGTGACCTGTAGACTCGCTTTGGAGCGTGAGGACGATGTTCTGTGCGATTTCCTTGCATGGGTCAAGTGGTGTTGAGGTCGCCACCCCAGATTATTGTGGCCCCTCTGTTGGGTTCGAGGTGTGTCTGGACCCAGTCAAAGTTGTTGGGGCTGTCTATGTTGTGGCCGTATGAGTTGATCAGGATATGTTCTTCCCCATTTATGGTTGCCTGGACCAGTATTGTCCTGCCTTCAGAGTCTTTTTGGGTTTGTATCAGCTTGAAGTTGGTTGTTTTATTGACGAGCACGACCATGCCCCTGGCGTAAGAGGAAAAAGAGGCAAGTATCTGTGGCATCCCCATTCTTTAGCCCAGTGGTTTTCTGAGGTGGGGCGAAGATGTGTCTCCTGGATAAAGGTCACATCGTTTTTTTGCCGATGCAAGTACTGGATTATTTTCTTTGTTTTGGTTGGCTGGTTGCCCCCTTTGATCTTCCACGTGGCTAGCTTGAATTTGTCTGGGTTCCTTGAGTTGCTTGAGCTGAGAGGGTTTTGGTTGACTCACTTTGTGGGCTGGGTAGTCTTCCCTGACCATATGTTGTTTGATTCAGTCACTTTGGTGGTTGATGCAAGGTTGGCGATTTCGGTCGGGTTTGGGTATAGAACGTCTTGGTTTGGGTTGGTGCATGCTTTAAATTAACTCGTTCCAACTGGGAACTCTTTCTCCAACTTGCTTCCCGTCTTCCCTCCCCTTCCTCCCCCCAATGTCGGGCAACCCCCAGTCTGCCCGATGTTAAACCCTCCCCCTGCGGTAACTTAAACAGTGCTGTGCTCGGGGTGCTAGTGCCTTCCAAGAACTGCTGATCCCGAAGTAATCACAAAGATCATGTGCTCTTGCTTCTTCCTAGGGTTTTAAAATTTTGCAAAGTGTCTGTTCAATTGTTTTCATGGTGGTTCTCTCCCGTTTCTTTCTCTTTGCGGCTTGGGTAGATCTTGCAGTGGGCGGCATCCGATGTTGTCCAAAAAGGAATTGGCTTCTTCGGGGGATAGAAAGAACTGTGTTTTTTCTACTTGAAGGATGCACAGTTTAGCTGGAAACAGCATTGAGTATTGTATTTGTCCTTCTCGTATGCGACGTTTCACCCCTCCCAAAGGCTCTGCGTGATGCTTGTAATGCTGGTGAGAAGTCGGGGAAGATCTGGATTTTGTCACCGTCGTATTGAATATCGCCTTTGTCTGTGGCTAGCCTTAGTACTAGGTCACGATCCCTGAAGTTTAGTAATTCGGCGATGATGGGACGGGGTGCTGCCCCTGGAATCGGGCGATTGGTCGGTATTCTGTGCGCCCTTTCCACGGCAAATAGCGGGGAGAAGGTGGTCGCTCCTGTTAGGGAGAATTCTCTGTTAAGGCTAATTTCCCAAACCTAGTGAGTCCCCCAGCAGCTTTGCTGGATTTTTGGGTTTATTTTTTTCTCCTGGGCTATGGGGTCTTTTACTCCATAGGGTTTCATGTGGTTTTTAGTAAGTGTGTTACACAGCACCCTCAGTGAAGTAACGCACTGGTGTCATAGTGACCCCCAAACATAGACGCCATACCCTGGGACTGACTACTGTCTCCCAGGGCATGTAAAGTCACCATTGACTTTACTAGTCTTAAATTGTGAACAGAACCAGTACAAACCATCATATTGTGGAAGTACTGGTATGGATAATTAGATCGCGACTGGGTCTGTTTTTTCGAGGGGGCACTGTGCAGTCTCCCCCTGTCGAGTTTCTGGCTGGTGGCAGTGGTTACCACGGGAAATATTCCACAGGAATATTTCCTATGGGATTATCCCATTCATTTTAAACGCACCACTTTTTGGTACAATGTTCAAGATACGGCCGGGTTATTTAATATTCCCCGGTTGGGTCTTTTTGCCAGGACTCGGTTTTAAAATGACATTTGTGTTCGCCTCTGTAACTCCAACCCAAGTCGAGCCCTTTGTTCCACTTTTTGGTGGGCTTCTCCACAGAAGCCTCCAAAAGTGGTGCCACTCTGTCTGGGTCTACAGGATGTGTGGGGGGGGGGGGGGTTTAGGCACCCTGGACTGAGTTGCCTCTGCAACTCAAGTCGCACTCTTGTGTGATTGGCCCAGTGGTGAGCCGCCCGGCTCACCACTTAGCATGTTTGAGTGACAGCTATGACTGATGAATGGGGGTTTTCTGCATAAAAGCAGGACTTTGGGGACTGGAACTTCAGAAGTCGCCACAGGACCAAAGAATCCGAAGAGGGAGAAGCTGAGCCGACCTGAAACGACGCCACCGCCGGTGGAGCCCTGCTGAACCATCTCGCCACTTCCCAACAACAGAGAAGATCTTCATCCCGGAGAGTCTTCTTCCTCTGAACTGGTGGGGATAACCAGTTCGCCCTCTTTTTCGCCTTCCTGGATCGTCTCGTGGTCGAATCGCCCGTGCCTAGCACCCCGGCCGCCGGATAGCCACGTTTCACACTACCGAATAAAAGGGTAGTACCTTTTAACCGGGAAACTCTGCGGCTGGTTTCTTCCCTGGCAGTGCAACAACCTCCAGCTTTCCTCCACGTCGAGATCTTCTCTTCCCCTGGACGAAGCACCGACTTGCACTCGCTACCGGGAACAACTGCCACCGCTGGAGCTTTCTCACCATTTCAGGTACTGAGTCCCGCCTGGTCTCCCTTGCAACAGACTGTTCAAGGTGTCCTGTAAATCCTTGACTTTCTATCCTGGGGTGACTTGGGACCTACTAACTAACTTTTCGTGACTTGATCCAACCCTTTTTGAACTCTGTGCAAAGACTCTTTAAAAGTACTATTCAACTGTGTGATCTTGGACACATTCCGCCTTGCTCTCACCAAGAGTGGGCCTGGCCTATGACTTTCTTGCTCCTCAGTAGACTCTGCCTTTTCTGACTTGCTCTGGTTCTCCTAAAGTGTTGGTATTGTGTATTTTCCTAATTCTGCCTTTTTCCCCTCCCTTTTTAATTAACTTATTGGAGTGCCATCTTAGGTTAAGGGCTCACCTCTGTCTGAAAATAAGTGGTGTTTTAACTAAGACTTGTTCAATAAGTGATCAGGGATGTATAAATATTAATAGTGACTGTGTTTGAACTTGCTTGCCATATTAGTGTTAGTGTATTTTACAAAGTGTGTTTTTAAATAATTATATACTTTTATACCCAAGCTCTGGACAGTTTTTGCTAGTGCTACTGTATTTTGGTACCTATCTTGTATAGTCTATATACTGTTTAACTCTTCTTGAGAGAAGTCTGGCTGCTCAGCCACAGCTACGAGGTAAATCTGGGTGGTACAGACTGCTACCAATTGTGTTTACTGCCAACACCTGTAGTCTTAAGCCTTTTGCAATGGTCCCTAAGGGAACTGCACAGGTTTCTGCCTAACAGCTCCAAAGATATCTCTGCACATCTGTTCTATGAAGTCCTCCATTTTTGGGGGGGGGGTTTGTTGCTCTTACTCCTACCAGCCTAATATTGTTTCAATGGCTGCGCCCTTCCAAGTCTTCGTTTGTGGCTATGATTTCTTTCATCTGGCGCTCTAATTGGGTCACCTTGGCCGACAAGGATGTGGTGGTGTCTTCTAGATCTGAAACTCTCTGCTCAACATTGTCTAATCTTTCGCCATGTTTATCAAGACGGTGTTGTATTCTGTCAACTTTTGATGAGAGGGAGTCGATTATAGAGTCTAGGTTTCCTATACCTGCCTTGAGGTCGAGAAGGATTTCTCGTATATCGAGGTTTGGGGTTTCTGCCATTTCGGTGTCTTGTTCCTTTTCTGGTGTTCTGGTGGGTCCTTGGTTTGGTTGTTTGAGGTTTTTTGCTGTGGCCCCTGTCTCGAAGGTCAGCTTGCTTTGCGACTTATCTGTCTTGCCCATCCTGAGTCTTTTGTTCTCACGATTGTGTATGAGGCAGTAGAAAAGCTAGGGATTCTCTGGGTGGCGGGTTTGGTGTTCTGAGTTTGGATATTTAGTCAGTATCTGCTGTCAGCTCACCTTGATATCTGTTTTTGTTTCTGTGGCCGTTTCCCTGTCTTGGGTGGTGTTGCCTGGGTAGGTTTTGGCCCTTGGAGAATGTCTGAGATCTGGTGGGGCTTTTACTGTGAAACTCGGGTGTTTTCTTGGCTTTTTAGGGTATATTACATCTCTGGAAGACCCTGGTGTTCTGAGGGTGGCTCGTGGGTGATTGTCATTAATGGTCGGAGGAGTCTCCCTTTTCTTTGTTGGTATCTGCCAAAGTGCGGTGTATTGGTGCAGGGGATGGCAGGCTGTACTCAGCTCCAGGCTTGTCTCTTTGTTTTGGCTCGCGGTGTGGGCGTAGTGGGGAGAGTACTGCATATTTGTTGGCCTCCGGTGGTGGTATTCTTGTGGGCGGAGGCGGGGTGGCGGGTGGAAGGCACCAAGCTGGGTGGTCACTGGGGTGGGCTGTTTCGTTGTCCGGTCCCCTCTGCCTGTGTGCGCCGCTGGACTTGGGGTGCGGCCTGGAGTAGGACAGGAAGGGACGCCAGGGTGCGGTGCTGTTTCTACCTGGGGTCCGGCACGTTGTTTCTCTGGGCTACGGTGGATTCCGCCTCATCTGTCACCTCTCTGCTGCTGTGTGGGGCTGGAGGGCAGACTGCGTGTAGCAATAACTAGTGCCGCCCTCACGCTGGGGCCTGGCTAGTCTTTGTTCAGGCGAGCTCCCTACTGTCTCCGCCGTGTCAGTTTACACTGGCTCACGCCGCTGTGCGGGTCTGGAGAATTGATGGTGCGTAACAGTGCCCCGCGCCAGTCTCTTGCTGGGGCCCAGCTGGTCAGTTTATTCGGGCTCCACACAGCCTCTGCCGCGTCTACAAGCACGGGCTCGTCTGTTATGTAGAGCTGGGGAGTAGACGGAGCGTAGCAGCACCCCGCACCGCTTTTCTATTGGGCCTTAGTCGGTCCGTTTGTTTGGGCGGGCTCCTCACTGCCTCTGCCGCGTTTGCCGGCGTGGGTTTGCCCCGTTGCATAGGGCCGGAGGGACTGGTGACGTGCTGTAACGCCCCACGCTGATCTCCTACTGGGGCCCAGCTGGTCAGTTTATTTGGGCGGGCTCCTCACTGCATCCGCTGCGTTTGTCGGCGCTGGCTTGCACCGCGATCTGGGACTGGGGGGGCAGCCGGCACACAGCAGTGCCCCTCGTAGCACTCTTGTTGGGTTCCAGCTGGTCCGATTTATTCGGGCGGACTCCACACTGCCTCCGCTGCTTCTGTTGCTATGGGCACGCAGGCTGCCACATTCTTCTACTCTTGGGCTGCTCAGCGGTTAATACGGGCGCTTTCGGGGGTGGCTGCCGAGAAGCCCCGCTGATAAGACACGTCCGGTGTCCGGCTCTAGTGTTGCTGCTGCGTGGTGCAGCTATTGGGATGTGGCCTTTCTCCCTCCTTCTGCCATGTCGGTCATGGCATTGGCGGGCGGCGCTGCTCACTGGGCCCAGCCGTTGGTCCTCTGGCTGCTTGCGGGTGGGGGTTCAGGAGGCACACTTCGTTGCTGAGGGGAGGGGGTTCAGAAGCCTGTAGCATTACGTTTTCAGGATATTTGTTCGGGATCCGTGCGGAGCTCACTAGTGAGCCGCCATCTTAGATGGCTCTCTAGCGCCCTCAATGCGGCGGAGCCTTAATGAGTTGATTCTGAAAGACATCAAGCTTAGGGCTTGCATGGAAGACGATAGCTAACTACTTCAGGGAAAATGATAATAGGGAAGTGGACTTTAAAACTGTTTGGGATGCAGGGAAAGCGATGATACAGGGGAATTAATTTCGCAGGTGGCATTATAAAAGAGAGAGGGGGCCTTAGTAACGCAAAAGCTGGAGAAGGAACTAAAAGAGGCTGAAAGCCAACACAAGCTTAGGCTGACTCAAAAATCACTTGGAGTACTTAAGAAAACCACAGCGCATTTGGAAGCCCACATGGCTGATAGGGTAGCACAAACACTCCTGCGCCGTAAACGGTCATACTATGTACAGGGGGGGAGCGAAAAAACATACATGCTAGAAACGATCCTTTGCCAGCTTTCAGAGGAGGAAAATTACGAACTGGGAGGCGTGATAACGTCCCAGGAGGTCAGCGATGCAATTACCAGCCTACCGGCATATAAAACCCCTGCTCCCGATGGGCTTGGTAGTGGGTATTATAAAACCTTCCGTACACAACTACTGGTGCCATTAGTAAAGCTCTTTAATGTAATCAGGGAAGAGGGATCATTTACTACAGATAGAGGTAAATCCACGACTCTATTAATACCGAAACCCGGGAAGGATCCTACTGAATGTGCTAACGACCCATTGCTCTCCTGAATTCGGATGCTAAGATCTACGTTAAGATCCTGGAGACTAGATTGGGGAAGATTCTTCCTGGAATCATACACGTGGACCAAACGGGGTTCATTACAGGTAGGCACACTCAGGATAATGGGAGACGGTTCTTAAACCTCATTCAACTAGGCACTAGAACGGGTCTGCATTTCTCAGTGGCGAAGTTAGACGCCAGGAGAGCGTTTGACAGCCTGGACTGGGTGTATCTGAAATTGGTATTGAAGAGGTTTGGGTGTGGGCCAATTTTCATTAAAATGGTGTTTGCAAATTTCCAAATCCCATCTACGTGCCTCCGGGTTAACAGACAAAACTCAGACCCGATCAATATACGTAGAGGCACGAGGCACAGCTGTCCCCTCTTCCCTCTAATATTTGCAATGGCAATTGAGCCATTTGCAGCACAAATAAGAAGAGATCAAAACATTGAAGGGGTAAGATGTGGGGAAACCAGAAATAAAATTTCATTATATGCTGATGATGTCCTGCTCTTTGTGTCAAACACTCAGGACACTCTGCCCAGAGCAATGCAAAAGTCTGTAAGAATTTGCAAATGTTTTGGGATTTCACATAAATTATGGGAAATCAAAAGCTCTGAACATAACAGAAGAGCAAGAAACGATCACCAAACTTGAATCGTCACTCCCACTACTCTGGGAAAACGAAATGCTAGAATATTTGGGCATTAGGCTAACAAGAAAGTTGATAATCTATGAGGCAAACCTCAAACCCCTATGGAAACAGCTGCAAGAAGATCTGCGCAGATTGGACAACCAGGAGCTATCCTGGTTTGCCACAATGGCAGCGGTAAAGATGACCCTACTCCCCCGTATGCTCTACGTCAATAGCTGACTCCCAGTGGCGATCGCGCCCGCATTTGTAAAGTCCTGCAAACAGCAATATCCGCCTTTGTGTGGCAAGGTAAGAGGCCCAGGATCCAGATGAAGATTGACGCATCCACCCCCACCTTCCTTGGGGGTCTGGGAGACCCTGATGTAGAAAGATATATTCAGGCGGCACATGTAGCACCTATGTTAAAATGGGCAGGACAAGAGAAGAATCAGGGGTGGATCCAGTTAGAACAGGTGGTCACTACGCTTGCTCTGAAAACACTGCATACCTTTGCCCCCTGCAATCGCCAGGGAGGGGGCAAATTGCTCAAATCCACTAGGATCGCACTCAGTAGCTGGGACAAAGCGTTGGGGGAGGAACATTACCTGCAGACTGGTCCCTCATTCCCCGATAGCGTACAATCCTGAGTTCACCTCTGGGCTTCAGGCGAAATTCTGGGAGGGATGGGCAGCTGCAGAAAATCTGACCTTAGCAGATATGTTCTAGGGGGGGGAGGGAGCCACTATCATTTGAGGAATGCAAACGAAAACTTGGCATTGGGGAGTAAGAAAGATATACACAGATCAGACACTGGATTACACACCCGGCAGTCAAGAGCAGCCAATAGAACTCTGATGGGCCTTGAACTAACAATACAGGAAGGGTCAACCAGGTAAGGAGTCTCCAGAATCTATTAGCTGTTATACTGAAGTTTGTCTACCAGTAGGGCTTTGTCTAAGACCAGCTGGGAGAAAGATAAAGGGGAAATGATCACAGAAGAGGAATGAGGGCAGATATGGGTGAGGGCACATAAAACCTCTAAATGCATAACAATCCAGGAATCGGCCTACAAGCTGTGTTACCGATGGTATGTCGCCCAATCGACTTCATAACATTAACCCTTCCGAGAAATGGTAAAGGACAAGGAGCCTCATTACTACAGACCCAAGATACTTAGGGATGCTAATGTCTGCTAAAACCCGGAATTAGAACAACTTAAGTGACTAAGAATGCTCGCAAGCCTTGATTAAAGGAGAGCTCTGAACTGTTTAAGTTTGAGGGGGGGGACGACGTTGGGGAGGGCTATTTGAATCTTTAAAAACCTGCAGAGACATTATGTGACCTTAACAGGAATGTTGAAATGCTTTGAAATGTGACTGCTCATGAATACATCATAATTATGGTTCTCTGTGCTAATCTGCGGAATAAATAAACCATGTTAAAAAAAGAAACAATGTAGAAATGCAGCACTTGGATGGAATTTTACAATTACAGAATATACAGTACAACATGGATGGCAAATTAAGCAAAAAGTTAAAGAATGTACAATACTAAAAGCTAACATAATATTTTCCCCTGTATATTTACAAAGAGTGCAAGGTAATTAACAATCGCGGGTGATGAGTTTAACATTGAGGAGGTGTGCAGGGGTTGTGGATGTCTTGGGCCAGGAGCCACAGTTTGGCTTTACCCTTGAAGGTACGGAAGGAGGTTTCAGCTCTGAGTGGGAGGGGTAGTGAGTTCCATAGTTTGACGGCCAGGACAGGGAAGCTGGAGCCACCCATGTCTGAAGTTTATACCTAGGTAAAGAGAGGCAGTGCGCTTGGGCTACTTTCTGAGGGCGACTGGTAGTGTGAGATGACAAACGACTGTCCAGGTATTTAGGAGCCTGATTGGCCAGGCATTTATGCGTGAGGGATAGAGTTTTAAGTGAGACTTTGTGCTACTGAGAGCCAATGTAGGTTGCGTCTACTTTCAGAAATATGCTGGTTTCTGGGGATGTGTAAAGCAGCTCTGATAGCATTATTTTGGGTAACCTGAAGTTTAAGATTGCGTTGACTCATTCCTAAGTAGTGCGTTGCAACAGTCCAGTTTGGACATGACAAGGATAGTGCAATTGGAGGTGGAGAGGAAGGGACGGCAGTCTGTGATAAGTTTGCAAGAGTAGGCAGCTGCTGAGATTACGGCATTAGTTTGTCTGTATAGAGCTAAGGTGGAATAGAGATGGATACCTTATGTTTTGGTATCGTTTGACACCTTAATGGTGTTGCCATCGATGAACGATCTGAAAGTATGGTCAAGTTTGCTGAGTCGATGAGAGCCCAGGATGAAAAGCTCTGTCTCATTCAGACAGAGCTCATGTTGTGCCATCCAGGCCTGGATGACTAGTTAAACGTCTTTTAAAGCTTTGGTATCAGCTAAGTGGTCCCCGGTAATAAGTATCTGGGTGTCATCTGCGTGGTTGGTGTAGATGACACCCAGAGAATCAGGAATATCGAAGATTGGCTTCTTAAATTTGTTATAAAGAGTAGGTGAAACGCAGGATCCTTAGTAGACTTTACATGGTACTGGAGAAGGTTCCGCGGCAGCGGAAGGGGAGAAGACCCTCATAGATCTATTGGCCAGGAAAGATCTAATCCACATGGTGGCACTGTCCGAAAAGTGGGCTGCCGATTTAAGATGCTGGCAGAGAATTTGATGGTTCACCAAATCAAAGGCTGCCGACAGATCTAATGGTAAGAGTAGGGCTAACTTTCTGTTGTCTTTCAGGTCCTCAATTTTGGTTTTAAGGTCGATGAGGGCAGTTTCTGTTCCGTGCTTGGGACTGTGCGGTACAGGATTTTGAGCAGGAAGGTAACATTGCTGATGGGCCTGTAGTTCGTCGGTATGTTGGGGTCCAACAAAGGTTTTATAAGCAGCGGGATGACCCAGCCGTTCTTTAGGTTATCGGGGACGATGCCAGAGCTGATGGAAGTATTTGAGGGCCATGATGAAAGGGGCTAGTTCATGGGTAGCCTCCTTAATGATGGGAGCAGGGTATGCGTCACCCTGACGGAGGGTTTCAGATTGCTAATGACGTTTTCAACCTCTAAGATGGAAAGAGGGGAGAAATTGAATGGTTGAGTGTGTACCGTGCGCGGGTTGATTCTGTGGGGAGAATCAGCCCGAGCATCGGTCAGTAAGCTACTTTTTTTTTAACTGATTTTAGTTTGTAGTGTTGAGATTTTATTGAGGAGCACCTTGAGGCATTGTTTAATAGAGGTAAGATAAGGGGGAGTATTTTCTCTCTAGAAATGTCTTTTTTTATTCTAGTAAGAATTGGTGGCGCAATGTCCTGTTTAGTACGAGCTACGTTGGCTTTGATGTTAAGAGATAGAATGATGGTCAGACCAAACGCAGGGAGAGTTTTCACGAAGGTGGATGCTACAATTCAGATCAACCAGCCAATCAAGAGTTCTCCCCTTGTTGTGGGTTGGTTCAAGGATGATGTGAGAAGCCCATATCTGTGAGGGTATTGGCTTGGTCCAGTGCTTTGAGGTCATTAGGGTCTTGAAAACCTAAGTTAAGTCCCCTAATAGGATAATTTGAGAATTGGTCTTAGTTTTGTCTGCTAAGATGGCAGTGATGTCATCAGCGGAAGTGGTGATGGGTCCAGGTGGCCTATAAACAAGGTGCATGGTGGCGGTTTGGTTAGGAGAAATTGGTAATTTGACAGTTAAAAGCTCAGCTGAAGGGATCTGTTGATAGGGTTTGACTCTGCGATTGAGAGAGCTTTTATGAATAAAGGCAACACCACCGCCTTTGGCTTGGTTTGTGTTGCAGTCACATCTAATAATGGTGTAGTCTGTGGGAATAGCGAGTGATAGTGAGGGGCCAGAGGCTTTGTGTAACCACGTCTCAGTAATTGCAAGGAATTCCAAGTCTTGAGTTTTGATAAAGTCTGCGATGTCCAACTCATGAGCAGGGAGGGACCTGGCATTGACAAGGGCACCGTTAATGGACAGATCAGTGTTTAAATTTCTGCATAATGCAGTGTGCTAGCAGTGGCAAGACTCGCGTGTAACCTGTAAGGTAAATAATTTACAGCGAGTCACTCTGCAATTAAAGGAAGACAAGGATATTAGAGACTTTAAAGGGCTTGTATAGGGATTGCATTTGATAATATGCAGACTATCATTGCAATCAAACCAACGTGATAACGGTACATTCAGTATAAGCCTTGGATTATGATATATTAGATTGGCTAGTGGCTGTTTGCGGTTACCTGCGAACCTGCACAAGGTGTCCTCAGTTGGGAAGTAAGGTACTCTGCTGGCGGTAGACTGGTAAAGCGGTAACCGGTCCAGAGTCCAATGAGGTGCCGCAGAAAAAGTTAGATACAAGGGGTTTATAGAGTGTTCGGCCGGTATATGGGTAAAGTGAGGGGTCCACGGCCTGTCGGCACTGACAGGCACAGACCGGGCATAGCCTTAGGTAGTAGGCCTTTGTTGTAGGAGGCCAGCTTCCGCCTCCGGTCAGCCTTGATTGGCTATGAGGCCAGCCTGAATAGGTTGCTAAGCAACCACTGCAACACAGGAACCAATGGCTTAGATTGACATGCAGCGGCCATTTTAAGATCGAATACGAACGCTACGTGCCACGGTGTGGTCTCGCCGCATGGGTCAGCCCTGCTGGGGTAGCAGTGAGGATGGGTGGGAGGCAGTAATTGACGGCAGGAATCACGAAAGGGATCGGAAGTAAAGCTACTCCTGCAGCAGCGATCACGTAAGAGGATCGCAGGTAAAGGTGCTCCTGCAGCAGCAGCAGCGTTTGCTCCGGCATTGCAGCTGCTCCAGCTGCTCCTGCCCTAGCAGAGATGGGGGTGGAGGGGGCAACAAGAAGATACTTTTTAGTCTTTTTATCATACAGGTACTCGGTCCTCAGGCGTCACGCTCCTCCCCGTCCATCCTGCGACGGGCTCTTCCCAACTTCAGATCACCATGCCCTATGTCTTTGTTGCCTTAGCCCAGACCACGGTTGGCAAGCTTGTACTGCATGCAACGCCCTGTCATCTAGGTCTCTGAAGAACAGGCTAGCCAGGTGGAGGGAGCATTTCCAGAAATCGCCTCCAGAGGACCTGAAGGACTTTGTCAAACATCGATCCAGGCCCAAGGTTAGGCCTTTGTTCTCCATCGCAGCCTGCAAGAGAGACTCCTTCCCAAGGACTCGCCAGCGTGGGAGGGACTGCCCAGGTTCTACTACCAGCATGTGCAGCGAGGCCTCCCCGGGTACCGGCCTACGGGTCGAGGGATCCTCGGATCCTCCTGGTGACGGTGTTGAGGGACTGGAAGGTTCTTGTACCGGGTCTTCAGCCAAGGGGCTAAGCCCTAGTACCGGCAATACATCCAAGGGGGCGCCTAGATGTGGCTCTACCGCCCCCCGGGCTGAGGGCGTTCCGCCTAGCAGGCCTCGGTCTGAGGATCAGGGTAGGCCTCATGATCCACATGAGTCCTGTAGGAGGCTCGGCCCAGCGAGCCCTGCAAAACTATGCAGGCATGTGGAGGGCAGCTAGACAACATAGCCGTGTGCCAGACTTCACCCGTACGCCGTACCAGGAGGGGGAATTCAGCGAAGAATGAGTGTCAAGATGGGACTGGTGTCAACCAGGTACGTGGCCTACAGCCTATCCTTCATTTGTGCAGTGCAGGTTCCTGCTACGTCCATATGGGCAGGGTATGCAGCGCCTCCAGCAGCCACCCGTTACTCAGTCTATATCCCCTACCACCCCTCCGGCCTGTGAGGACAGGTTCTTTGATAGGTTCCTGGGACTCATGAAGTCCACCCGGATGGGTGTGATCCTCGGGGATGCCATCAGGGAGGTCCTCCCGCCAGTGATTCCAGCACCTCGGGCTCCTCCGTCAGCGCCTCCGGTCCTGGCACAGCCTTTTGCCATCTGCTCCGCCCCCCAACCTCTTCAGGTGGTTCCGTACCAGCCTCCGGCTCTGGTCCCAGTACCCCAGCCTTCGGCTCCCACTACTCCTCCTCTGGTGCAGGATCCTCCGGACCCCCAGGTGGACACACCCAAGGAGGAAGACCCTGACATGCCATCATCTGCCAAAGCCTTTTATGACCATCTTGCAGGGCTGGCTGAGTTCCTGGGTCTGCCTCGACCGGAGGTCAAGCAACCAGCAGAGTGGGTCCTCGCGGAAGTCCTCAATCGACGCCCCTCTGCTATTCCACTGCAGACCGATATAGTCGTCATTGCCAAGAAGGGTTGGCTCAAGCCCTACTCTGTCCAGCCGGTCAATTGACGCCTGGACGCCAAGTACAGGCAGATGGTGGGGGGGTACATTATTGGTATCGGCCCACCCTCATCCGCACTCCTCGGTGATCGCTGCAGCATCACTATACTCCAAGCCTCAGTTGTCCTCAGCTGCGTCCTCTGCGGCGCTGCTAGGCAAGGAGATGATCTTGGATGCGTACGGGAAGAAGCTGTATTCCAACGCATCCTTGCATCTTTGTCAGGCCAATGTTAGTGCCATGCTGGCGGTCGCTAACCAGAGGTTGTGGTGGGAAATTGCGGATTTCCTCCAAGAGCTTCCTAAGCAGAACCAGTCGCGTTTCGAGGCGGGACTGGCTTGAGACCAAGCTGGTGGTGCAGGACATCATGGAGTCCGCCGTGACCCCCATTGACACCTCTGGCCGGGCCATCTGCATCGCCATGGACATGAGAACAGCCTGGCTCTGTGCGACTAAATTCCACCTGTAAAGTATATTAGACCTGCCGTTCGAGAGCTGTGGGGGAGGCGGTGAACCTCTTCCACTCCACCACGGACAAGGAGCTGGACAAAAAGAAAAACAGCTCACAAACGGCCAAGTCTTTATCCATCCTGACAAAGTCCACGCCCATATCGTACACCCTGTCACAGCAGTGCTCCGACAAGGGACATACATACGGAGGGTTTCGCGGCTTCCAAGAACGGAGGTCCAGGCAGCCGGAATGCTCGCCGACTCCGCATCAGCGCAAGCAAGAAAAAGGTGGGGGTGTGGGGTGAGTAAGGGCTTTTTCCAGTCCGCAACAGCCTCTGGGGGAAAGAAGGCATGACACGCCCCTCCGAGTCAACATGTCTCCAGTGAGGGGCAGGCTTGCTCTCCATGCACATTTCTGGCGCCAGAATTTTGTGAACCCCTGGATCCTCTGTAGTATCCACGGGGTACCTCCTACCTATCCCAGCCTCTCCTCCCTTCTTCCCTCCACTCCCTCAAATTGGGACAGCAACTATTGCTCCTAGAGAGCCAGGCCGTGGAGGAAGTCTCAGCCTTCCAGTGCGGCTTGGGCTTTTACACCAGGATTTTTGCCATTCAGAAGAACCAGGCGGGCCTGAGAGTTGTGCTGGACCTTTCCACCCTCAACCTCTCCTTACCCCTACAAAAATTCAAGATGTTTACGCCAGCTTTTATAGCAGAGACACTGTGCAGGGGAGACTGGATATGCTCCCTGGATCTGACGGAGACGCACCTACACGTCCCGATATGGCAGCCCCCTCGTTCTTTCCTAGGGTTCAGGATCTTGGACTACCATTTCCAATACAAGGTCCTTCCTTTTGGCCTCAACTCGGCCCCCGGGGTCTTTGCCAGACTCATGAATACTGTGGCTGCCCTTCTCAGGGCCTCATCTACCCATACCTCGACGACTGGCTCGTCAGGGCTACATTGTCGGAAGCAGTTCACCACGCTTCCCAGGCTCTTATGAACACATTGCACAAACTGAGCTTTTCACTCAATCTCAAGAAGTCGCAGCTGCAGCCTACGCAGACTCTGAAATTCTTGGGTCTCATCTGGGACACATGCTCCGATAGGGTGTTTTCTTTGGAGGACAAGATCTCAGCCATCAAAAGGGCCACTTCTTCAGCAGAGAAGTGGCCTCGGCCTGGTGGTACCAGCACCACCTGCGTCTCTTGGCAGCCGTCCCCCACACGAGACTCTGGATAAGGAGGATACAGCTGCATTTCACGGCATCATGGAACCAGGAGCGGGCCTCTCAATCCGAGATGATCAACGTTCCTCCTTCACATGGTTGTCCAGGGACCGCAACCTAAGGCCAGGCAAAGCCTTCCGGCCTCCCAGACCGCAGGTCACCACCACCACCATGGACGACTCTATAGAGGGATGGGCAGCCACCCTGGACGATCTCTCGGGGCCACGGCACCTGGACACGACACGAGCAGGAGTACCACATCAATTGGTTAGAGCTGAGCGCCATCTGGCTAGCGCTCGGGGTATTCCTCCCACTTATCAAGGGCAAAGTTCTCTTCATCCAGACAGACAACTTGGCCAACATGTACTATGTCAACAAGCAGTGAGACTCCAGATACCCTCCACTATCCAGACTGGCAGTCAGCATGTGGGAGTGGGCCCTGGAAAACAAAATCTACCTCGTGGCTGTCCACCTTCTGGCGGAATCCAACCTGGAGGCGGACAGGCTCAGCAGGTTGGGTGCGGACAACTACGAGTGGCAGCAAAACAACCTCCTTACTCAAGAGATCTTCAGCAGATGGGGTTTCCCCCCAGGTGGATCTCTTTGCCACCTGGCACAATAAGTGCTCTGTTTGCCTCCTGGCTGGGACAGGGCCCTGGCTCCTTGGGAGACGCATTTCGGATTCAGTGGAACGGCATGCGGCTTACGCATTCACACCCACTCCGCTGATTCACAGAGTGATTTGCAAGATCAAGGAGTCTCGCCAGATCAACATCATTCTAATAGCTCCATGGTGGCTAGCAAGGCTAAGGTTCTCGGAGCTGCTCAGCCTGTGAGATGCCTCCGATTCACCTCCCAATGGGGCCAGCCCATCTTCTTGCGCAGCAGGTGGGGCAGGTTCATCCACCCTGCTCCACAGAAGCTGGCCCTCACAGCGTGGTTCCTGAGCAGATAGTGCTAAGGCACCTCAGCCTCTTCCAGGCTAATCTGGAGATCATACAGGGCGCAAAGAGCAAGACTACCAGGGCCCAGTATAAAAGTAAATGGACCAGGTTCTGCCACTCTGGCAGACTCCAAGGACATCGACCCCCTGGCATGTACTTTGGACGACATTCTCTACTTCTCAGTGCATCTAACCCACTCGGGCGTTCAGGTGGACACCTGCCGCACTTAGCTTACAGCCATCGGGGCTTACAGGAATTTGGAGGAGCGGGGGGTCTTATCCTCCTCCTCCAACCCGATTGTTAAGAAACATCTGACGGGACTCGCAAGGCTCTACCTGCCCATCAAGAGGCCACACCCCGTGTAGGACCTGAACAGTGTCTTGGGGACCCTGGCGCACAAACCATTCGAACCAATGGCATCTGTGGACACCAGGCTGGTCACCATTAAAATGGCCTTAGTAGTCGGCCTCACCTCGGCTCGCAGAGTCAGCGAAATCCAGGCACTGATCGCCTCAGAACCATGTACTACCTTTTACAGGGACAAAGTAGTCCTGCGGACACACCCAGCATTTCTGCCTAAGGTACCATCTGCTTTCCATTTAAATGAGGAAATAGTGCTTCCTACATTATTTGCCAATCGTAAGGATGAGGCTCAGAGTTCTGCACTGCCTAGATGTCGAGCGTGCCCTGAAATTCTACCTTGACAGGACCAAGGGCTTCCGCAAGTCAGACGCCCTATTCGTCACTTTCAGAGGTGCGAGACCAGGCTATCGGGCCTCCAAGGCCTCCATACCCCGCTGGATGGTCTCGGCCATCGAAGAATACGAGGGGCAGTACAAGCCTCTTCTGGCAGTCATGCACGCCCACTCGGTCAGGGCCAAGGCAACGGCCATAGTTTTCCAGCGCCATCTCCCTTGGCAGGTCGTAAGTAGGGCGGCCACTTGGGCCACTCCCTCGGCTTTTTGCAAGCATTACTGTTTGGATGCCGGCTCCAGATCTGATGCAGCTTTCGAACAGGTGGTTCTCAGGAACCTATTTGCTTAGGGAGGTTTTTCCTCTCCACCCTGGGGCTACATTCAGTTGTAATCACCCATGCAGTATGGGGGAAAGGGGACTGGGCGTAAGAATAATTATAAGTTACTCACCGTAGTGACTAACATACTCTTAGTCCCCTTTCCTCCATACGTCCCACCATCCTCCCCCTAATAAAACTTGTGTCATTAGGCATTGTTAATCTATTGTCGACGCGTCTGTGGGGACTGCGGTGTGGAGCAGCGCATGCTCCCAACACTGCACCCCAGCACGCAACTACATTTTAAGGGGAAGAAGGTTTTTCTGGTGAAAAAGGATCAGTCTCTCGTCCCTTGGAAGGGGCACCCATGCAGTATGGAGGAAAAGGGACTAAGAGTATGTTAGTCACTACAGTGAGCAACTTATAATTTTGCGGTGGATGGGGATTTTCCACTCCTGTGCGCGTTTCCTCCAGTCCCGTCATTCCTCATGTGATGAGGAGGTTGAGGAAGTTCGGGAAATCCTAATTGCCCCGAGTTGGGCCAGGAGGTTGTGGTACCCGGACCTTCTAGACTTGTCCATCTGCCCTCTAATACGTCTTCCACAAAGAGAGGATCTTTTCTCGCAAGAGGAAGGTCGGGTTCTCCATCCAGAGGTCAAAACACTCCGCCTTCACCCATGGTTTCTGAAAGGCTGATATACAAGGATTGGGACCGCCCGGATGACGTAATGGAGATTTTGCTTTAAGGCCAGCAACTAAATCATTGTACCCTTGCCATTGGAACAATTTCAGCAACTGGTGCACGGATAAGAATGTCGATCCTTTCCAATGTGATACACCTATGGCGCTTTCTTTTCTATTACATTTGGCCAATCTGGGGCTACAGATTGGAACCATAAAGGGATACCTGGCAGCGCTTTCTATTTTTAAGCGCTCCTCAGAAGAGGATTCCTATTTTAAACTCCCCTTGTTCAATTTTTAAAGGGGCTTATTAATGTATACGCTCCAGTTCCATTTCATGTACCTGTTTGGGACCCAAACCTTGTAGTCAAATTCTTGACATGTATCCCGTTTGTGCCTTCGAAAGTGTTACCAAGGGTAAGCAATTATTTCTTCTCAGTGTACCTATAAAACTTCACCACCACTGAACCCGTGCCTCTTCCCTGAGCATTCCACCGCGGTGGGCTTGTTCGATTTTCACCACCATACTCCCCTCTTCAGAAAAAAGAATGTTCACCAACACCTTGACCTTTTGCACCTTTTCACTCGCCGACTCCCCCTTCTGCTCCTGGATGCCAAAAACACACACGTTATTTCTGCATTCTCTGTTTTGCAGATCATCCATCTTCAGTTGATAATCTTCATCCTGTGACTCCAAATCAGACAACCTCCCCTGGAACTTCATTTCAAGAACATCCATGCTGAGTTGGTTATTCTCAAGGCCCTCAAATCTAGTCTCCTGGGCGTCCACCCGGCCCTAGGTTTATAGTCTGAGGCCTGCACTTCGCCATGCAGCACACGTATTTCCTGCAGAATATCCCATATCTCCTCTTTTGTAGACTGGGCCTCTGTGTCACCTCAGGCACGTCCTTCCCCTCTACCTCCATTGCCTCTGGTCTCTGGGATTTTTTTGCAGGGCCCTGATGTAGTATGACCTTGGCTGCCAGTGTTGCCCCCACGTCCATGTTACTGCTCCACAGAGAAATACTCCAGGTAGGCACAACAACAATCCTCCAAGGCCCCTCCAATCAATCCCAAGTTCACTAGGGAGTCGCCCAGGGCCCCCCCACACCACAACCAGCGAAGACAATGCCAGTAGTACTGTTGGATCAGGCCACCTCTCAAATATTCCAATAGACCCCAAGCTGGTCACTCCTTCACTCTAGGCCGACCCCCACTTGCCATCCAAAGTCCCAAATCCAGTGGTCTTCTGCAGTCACCCCCCAGTCAAAGACCCAACACTAGGGCTCTTCTCGGTCCCCCCTCTCACAGCCTACGAACAGGGCTTCTCCATGGCCAAGAATATGTGCCTAGGGCTCCAGGAAACCCCACTGCTACTGTAAACTTCAGGCCCAAACCTTCCCCCGGAGGGTGAGCTCCCCCACCACAGCACACCAGCAGCAGGCTCCCTGACCCCTCCCCCCCATCCTTACCCACCAAGCAAACCTCAGGGGCTGCAGGACCCCTTGCTAAGTTCCCACCCTGCACCTCTGTGGAGCCACAGGTCCGGACCTCCTCCCCCAAAGGGCCAATTCCGTGTGTCGCTGGCGCTCACGCTGCACCCGCCAGAAACTACGGCACCACAGGCAACGGCCTCCACTCCCAGGTGACGTCCGCCTGCGCACCCGTCTGGCCCTCTCCAATGGGCCCCAATACCAGCTGGCCACCAAGCGCCACTTCCAAGGCACGTGAAGGAGCGGCGTCCACTTGTTCTCCAACTTCCGCCACACACGTCGGACCAGGGCTCGCTGATCCAGCAGCCTGATTCTCCCCCCCCCATTCCAGCGAGCTCTGAAGGCAGCACACGCAGTCCTCTTTCTATGGGCATGTTAATGTTATAGGATATTTATACAGCGCACTATCCCCACCAGAGTGGTGCCCTGGCCCTCTGGCAGATCTGAAAAAGAAAGGCCGTTCGGGGGGGGGGGATGTTAAAAGTTAGTGGGAACGAGTAGTTTAAGTGCATGAGAGCAGTGATGTGCTGTTGGCAGCTTCAGTTCGGTTAACACCATTCGCTGAGCTTGGGGGTGCTTTCTGTTGGGTATCCGTTGTGTGCTGTTTTTGCGAAGCTGTGGTTTGTTTTGTTTATTGCGGTGTAGTGAAGTTTGTGCGGTTTGTGGTATTTTACGGTTGTGGTGGTGGTTGGTTAGAGTTTGAGAGGTGTATGCAGAGGGGTGAAATTGTTAGTGGGTTGGTTAATGGCATTGCTATCTAGAAGTGATGTGTGCTGAATTTATACGTTCTTTCTAGATGAGGTGCGCGATTAGCTCTGCATTTCTATCTTGATCCTGCACTGGCTAACATTCACAATCCTGTCCATAGCACGCATGTCAATATTCCCGGTTATATCCGGATGTGGCACTAGCCCTCCTTCACACCTATCTATATTCGAATCAAGCTATTCAGTTTTATATAAATAATTTGTTAGTATTCCCAATGCAGTTTATATGTGACAGTGGCTAGTAATCGCTTCTGTCTAGATGTGGTACTGGCCCACACACACACTCGTCTAGATGCGACGCAGGCCAATGTCCACAACTACATCCAAGTCTGGAACCTGCATTAGTGGAATCCAGAGCTTTGGGGGTGGTAAGTCTACATGCCTGTTGCTTTCATCATGGGGTGCCCTGGGCATAACGTCCTGACCCTAACTCACACTGACCTGACCTCTAGTGGTAGTACCTGGATTAAGCCTACCCTAGCAAAGAGTATTGAATTGAGTACTTGTACGTTGCAAAATACTTATTGAACTTTAAAAATTGTGTAAAAGCACCACCAGTGCCCACTGCATCATTTCTGAATAACCTTATCTGAACAAGCTATTCATTGGAACTTGTGACCTTTTGGACGCAAGCTCCCATATCATTTTAGTGTTGGATTTAAGATTGAGGCAAGCTGTTTTTTTGTTGGTTTTGCTATTTTACTTTCATTGGAGTACTCGCCTGTATTGCTCTGGTAATTATTATGCATGCACCTCTATTCTTCTTATGGTGAAAGTATAGATGCGTTATATATTTTGTGGGGCAATACTTACATGTGATTTGTAAATGCTTAATGTGTAACTAATGGCCTAATAAATAACTATTTTTGCATACTTACTGTCTAACTTGATTTATTAGGGGTGCTTTGTGTGGACACATTGGGCCTCTAGGCCACTCTCCCACTTTTCATGAGACTAAGCCTCGACTGCTTAGCTACCTTACCTTGATCGGGTTTTGGCTAACCTCAGTGTCTTTCTGTTTAACTCAAATGGTGGATAGGGGCACCCAAAAATGTTGCAAGTTCATCTTAACAGAACCCTTAGAACAGAAGATTGGATTGCATTAGACACTCTTTCTATTCAGTGACCTTGAGCCACATGCAAGTAGTCTCTCAATCCAAGATGTGGACAGCCTTTAGACCAGCTTGATCTGTGGAAGAAATGGGGCAAACTAGTTAGGAGAGGGAGCCGTTGGATCGCTCTCAAGAATGCATTCCCCAATCGCTAGTGCCACAGCAATATCACTCGCACCTGAAGCCCTTAGAGCAAGCACAGTCCAGAGGTCGGGTTAACACCCCATAAACAGGGTACAAGGGAGATGAAGTGTTGGCATTAAGGAAAGGAGCGGTGAGACAATGCTGGGTGGGAGGCTGGTGAGAAAAGGAGAACTGAGGTTGGAGGAGTAAGAAAGGAGACTGGAATGCAAGAGATTGGACATTGGAGGGATGATCCACATTAGGAGGTGGTGCTGAAAAGTAAGGCTGAGGTGGGAAAAAGGAAATGGGGAAGTGATGAGTAGCAAGAGGAGCATTCTCGGAACAGTAACCAGAGAGAGGAGTGGACTGGCTAAATACCGGAAAAGAGGAACTTTAAGAGGAAAAGGGAGTAGGTGGGCAGGAAGAGACTGGGGTGGCATTCAGGAGCGTGAAACTAGAGCATGTTAGAACACAGGGAGAATTAGACCCTACTAGAAGTGAGCTGGTCAAGCTTAGTAGGTCAAATGCAGGGTAAGTCTGAGGGGTACAGGAACACACTTGTGTCGTAGCAACGAGGAAGTCCATGTGGGAAAAGAGTGGGTAGTGAGGGTCCCATAGATACAAGGACATTGCTGGGTGTTGAGAGACTCTACCGGTGGCACAAGACACAGAAGTGGAGGTGGTGAAAGGCCAAGAAAGAAGCCAATGGGAGATTAAGGGTTGCCTCCTGTCTGGTTAAGTTCCTGGATGCTTGAGAGACCGCCTCAGATCCAATATGTTGGCACAAACCCAACAAAGGATCCATTATTACAAACATATGCCTACGTACCTAAGGACAGCCAAGACCACTTGGGGATCGGTGAGAGTACTATGCCGATAGATACTAAGTAACTGGCTCTCCCCCAAAATAAAAATATAGAGTAACAGAATTGGAGATGTTTTAGGTTTACTTTTCTGCGTAGCAGGTCCTTCTCCAGCATGTGGTCTGGCATGGATTCACATGCTCATGAATATTCCCCGTCAGGCTGGGAATCCTCGGTAAAGAAAAATCAGTATCAGTTTCGTTTCTGATCTGTCTTTCGTCGTAGTAACCAATCACTGATCTCTGCGTCATACTGACCACAGCCAATGACTGCCCTCTCCCTAAGCCCCGCCTATGGCAGCCATCTTCAGATTTTTACCGCACGTTCAAGTGTTGGGATCCTCGTGCTATTGCTCTCGAGCGTTAGTGCTTTTTTCGCGCTTTTTCTTAGGAAAATTTTCTCTTTTTCGGTCAAGAGCCTCAAGCACCGCCGTTTCTTTATCCGATCAACGGGGACCCGTGTCGGATTCTTCTACGCCCCTCAAGGGTGAAGATTTCGTCGAGCCACGCTTTTGGAGGACTCCAGAAGTTTCTCAGGCCCTTCTCGAGCATGGCCCAGGAGAAGGGAAGCTCGACGTCCGGAAAGCTGTTCAGGGTCTGCCCTGGATGCCAGCTTCAGAATGTCTTTAAGGAGGACGAACACTCCCTTTGCCTTTACTGCCTGCATGAAGACAAGACGCACGTGGAGAAGGACTGTGCGTTTTGCGGTAATATGTCGGAGCGGACCATGAAGGACCGCCATCAGCGTCTCGCCAACTGGCTGGAAGGAAAGAGCCCGTCAGGCAAGAAGAAGTCCGAGCAGTCTTCTAAGACCTTTGAGGGCGCCCCGGCGACGGCGGTCCAACAGAAGGCCAAGCACCGTGAGTCCGCTGGCACCGGGAGCGCCGAACGGTCGGACTCTACGGGCGCCAGGCAGGGCGCATCCTCCCCGGCGCCATCAACCACGAGCCAATGCTCTGGCTCGGGTAAAAGGAAGGCCGAGCACCCGGTGAAGCTCCTGGAGAGACCCCGGTCGTGCTCGAAGGCCCCATCGGAGGGGGAGCGAGGTGGTGACCCTCCCCCCAAGGAGAATGCGGTGAGCGCACCTAAGGTGGTGAAAGCCTTGATCCATCCGGCCAAGGCCTCTATCGAGACAGTCGCGGCGGCCCTGGCTCAGCCTGTGGAGGCTACACCAGTGGTGGCGACCTCGGGGCCCAGAATCTCCCTGCCACCGCAGAGGGAGTCCTCTTTCATGCCCATCGACAGGACCCCCGTGAAACCTCCGGAGAAGAGAAGGGGGGGGCAGGCGTCGTCGTGGATTCGGCTTCAGCCTCTGAGGAGGAGCTGATCGAAGTCTTGGGCCACGGTGCTGGCGTGGAGGAAGACCATCCTGTCGGGAGGGATCCCGACATGGGAGACGACGAGAACGTCGAGGGTGCCGACGGGGCGCCTGATCGCCGGTCGGAACCCCCTCAACCAGTGCCGCAAGACAACTCGGTGGCCATTTTGTTGGCTATACAGTCCTTATGCTCGGAGATAAGGACGAGACTGCCGTTACCACCAACGGAGGAACCACTCCCGACGGGGGACCCGGAGCCAGGCCCTTCTGGGAGCCCTCCTCTTAAGAGAAGGAGGATTCATCCTCCACCTCCTTTTCAACCTTCGCGCCCTGCTCAACCCTCCTCCCCGTCCACGACACGTGGGGATGATACGGGGACTGACACGGCCGCGACGGGTACTGAAGACGAGGTTTACGACGAGGATCTCCCGTCGTCACCTCCCACCCGGGCTTCCCCGTCCAACGAGATTGGATCGGTTCACGCCATGATCGCCAGGGCATCCGAGCTTTTCCAGCTCTGCCCGGAAGAGAAGGAGGAAGGTTTCCTTTATCAACGGCGCGAGACCAAGAGGAAGACGGTCCTTGCTGTACCTCTACTGGACGATATCTGGGATGAGGGTCTCGCCCTCCGCAAGAACCCATCCACAACGCCGGCTAGAAGGGATCGGTACGAGAAGAAGTACCGGGTCCCGGACGCGGCCCCCTTGTGCCTTCGGGCACAGCCGACCCCGGACTCGGTCGTCTCCACGGCGGCCAGGAAGAAAGCGGGGGGGGCGCGGCCTCTGTCGACCTCCCCGCCGGTCGGCGATGGAAAGAAATTGGACACGATGGGACGCAGAGTCATCTCATCGGCAGCGACGACGATTAAGGCTGTCACGACAGGGAGTTGTGGTACAAACTCGCCCCCCTGCTGGACTTCCTACCAGACAAGAGGGCGGAGGCCCTAGAGATCTTGCAGGAAGGAGAAGTGGCGTCGGACCACGCCATTACGATTGCGACGGACATCGCGGACACTGGATTTCGCCAGTTGGGCAACGGCGTGTGCCTTAGGCGGCGTGGATGGCTCAAGGCTACTGACTTCCGTCAGGACGTGCAGACCAGAGTCTTCGACATGCCGTTCGACGGGAGCAACCTGTTTGGGAAAACAGTGGACGATTCCCTACAGGCCATCAAGGCGGACACAGAGACGGCCTGGGCTCTTGGTGTTCTCCAGCAACGACAGCCGCCCTTTCGGAGCGGCAGAGGCAAACAGGGTGCCTCCAAAGGTTCCAGCGGCGGATTTTCCACCTATCGTCAAGCGGCCTGTTCGTCGTCACAGGAAGCCTACAGGGGACGAGGCAAGTCGGGCGGACCCTGCCATCGTCGCCAAGGAGGACAAGGCGGCAAAGCCTCGTCGAAGCAGGACTGAACCGGCCGTGGGGTCGGGCCCCCACCGAAGCACCCCGGTGGGAGGCCGGCTGGTGAGCTTCGTCAGCGTGTGGGAGTCCATCTCCACCGACCGTTGGGTGCTGGACGCCCTGGCTCAGGGTCACGCGCTCGAGTTTCTAAAGAGGTGCCCGCGCGTCCCCCCCCTGTGGCCAGGAAGGAACATCACGTCCCTCAACTTCTCTTGGAGGTAAGGGCGATGCTCAGGAAGGGCGCCATCGAGCTCGTCCCAAAGAGGCTTCGGGGCTCCGGAGTTTACTCAAGATACTTCCTCGTGAAGAAGAAGATGGGAGGATGGCGTCCCATCCTGGACCTAGGACGACTGAACAAATTCATCAAGGCACAGAAGTTCAGGATGGTCACCCTCCAACACGTCCTGGGTCAACTGGAGGAGGGCGATTTCCTGTCGTCGTTGGATTTGGAGGATGCCTACTTCCATATCCCAATCCTAAAGGGACACTGAAAGTTTCTCAGATTCGTGGTCCAAGGGCGTCACTACCAGTTCAGAGCCCTTCCCTTCGGATTGAGGTCGGCACCCAGAGTATTCACCAAGTGCCTCGCACCGGTGGCGGCGCGGCTTCACCTAGAGGGGATCCACGTCTACCCCTACCTGGACGACTGGCTCATCCGAGCGAAGACGAAGGAGCTTGCCGTGGAGCACACGGCAAGGACCGTCCAACTACTCAAGGACCTGGGATTCTCCATAAACTACGCCAAGTCCCACCTGGTGCCCCCGCAAGACGCACTGTTTCTGGGAGCGAAGCTCGACACAGTGTCGCTTCTGGCCTCTCCGTCGGAGGAAAGGACGAGGGCCATCTTGGGCAAGGTGCAGCAGATGCTGGTTGCAGACGCGGCCAGGGTGAGGTCCATCAAGTCCCTCCTCGGAATGATGTCTTCTTGCATTTATCTCATCCGCCTGTGCAGGCTCCGGATGCGCCCGTTGCAGGGGTTCCTGGACGCGCGCTGGATCCAGACGACGAGCAGCTTCGAGGAGAGGATCACACTCGACGAGAGTTTCCGACGAGCGATCCGGTGGTGGGGCACCCGCGCGCATCTGACGGCGGGCATGGACTTCCAGAGCCCGGCCACCAGGAGACAGTGACCACGGATGCCTCCCTGGAAGGGTGGGGAGCGCACACCGAAAATCTGCACGCGAGAGGCTTTTGGCTTCCGACGGAGAAGTCCCTCCATATCAACGTCCTGGAGCTCCGTGCAGTGTTTTGGGCCCTCAGGTCCTTTCTTCCGTCCCTCAAGGGCAAGGTGGTGAGGATCTTCACCGACAACACCACCACCATGTTCTACATCAGGAAGCAGGGCGGTACCAGATCCCCAGCCCTGTCCAAGGAGGCGCAGGATCTGTGGCATTGGCCGTCGCCCAAGGGATGTTTCTGGTGCCGTTTCATCTGGCAGGAATAAAAAACACCATCGCCGACTCGCTCAGCAGAGAGCTGCGCTCGTGCCACGAGTGGGAACTACGACAGGATCTAGTGGACCGCCTCTTCCGACGGTGGGGCACACCCCAGATCGATCTGTTCGCGACGGCGACAAACTCCAAGTGCCGGAGGTTAGCCAGCAGGTTTCCCCAGCCGAGGAGCATGGGCGATGCTTTCTCGTTCCCCTGGGAGGGCCTGTTTCTATACGCGTTCCCTCCATTGCCGTTGCTGATCCGGCTCATCAACCAGCTCAAGAGGTCACGGTGCAGGATGATCCTTGTCGCACCTGCGTGGCCGAGGCAGATATGGTTCCCGGACCTTCTGGACTTGTCAGTGTCCCCGTCAATCAAGCTGCCAGTGGACGCAGATCTTCTCTCCAGGGAAGGAGGCGCCATCCTCCATCATCACCCGAAGTAGCTGAACTTGCAGGCCTGGCTCCTGCAGCGTTAGAGTTTGGAGGCTACGACATACCGGCCGACTGCAGAGAGGTTCTTGCAAAGGCCAGGGCGTCCTCAACTCTTAAATGCTATGGACACAAATGGAAGAGGTTCTCTGTCTGGTGCCACGCACAGAAGATTAACCCTCTACGGATTACGGCTCCCCAGGTACTGCCGTACCTAATGACGCTGGCCAAGGCTGGACTGGCGCACGCGTCCATCAAGATTCATCTTGCTGCGATCTCCCGATACACCAGAACCACGTGGCGGATGTCTTTGTGGTCTCATCGTCTGGTGAAAGAATTCATGAAGGGACTGTTCAGATCGTTCCCGCCGGTGAAGGCTCCGGCCCCGGCGTGGGAGCTCAACGTGGTGCTGACCAAGCTCATGGGACGCCGTTCAAGCCTCTGCACTCGGCTCCGTTGAAGTTCTTGTCGTGGAAAACAGCGTTTCTTGTGGCCATCACCTCCGCACGACGGGTGGGAGAGATCCAGGCCCTTTCCTGCAAGCCCCCGTACTTGACTTTTCACGACATGAGGGTAGTGCTCAGGACGCACCCCTCCTTCATGCCCAAGGTGCCGTCGGACTTCCACCTCAACGAACCCTTGGTGTTGCCTGTTTTCTTCCCGTCGCCTTAGTCGCCGGCTGAAAGGACTTTGCACTCGCTGGATGTGGCTAGAGTGCTGAAGTTCTACGTGGCCCGCACAAAGTGTTTTCGGAAGACGTCGCAACTTTTTGTGAACTTTGGACCTGTCAATCAGGGGAAGACTCTCTCGAAGGCCTCCATTTCCAGATGGCTCTCCGGCTGTATCATGTACTGTCATCGGTTGGCAAACCGACCGCTGCCTGGCCGTCCGAGAGCCCATTCCACCAGAGCGATCGCAGCTACCACGGCCTTCCTATCTGGTGTGCCCTTGCTGGACATCTGCAGGTCTGCTACGTGGAGGTCGACGTACACCTTCACGAAATTCTACTGCGTCGATCGGGATTCCAGGGAGGAGTCCAGGGTCGGCCAAGCAGTGCTGCGCAACCTGTTCGCCTAAGGTGAGCCTGGTGAGGAGGTAAGAATTGCTTAATGTTGAGTTTTGGATATAATGCTTAATGTTGAGCCTTTGCCACCTCCCGTGGTTGTGCATGTGTGTACTGCTATGTGTTATTTTATTCATGAGCATGTCAATCCATGCCAGACCCCATGCTGGAGAAGGAACCAGTTACTTACCTGTAACTGTTGTTCTCCGACATGGGTCTGGCATGGATTCACATGCGAACCCTCCCGCCTACCCCTCTGCGGCTCTTCACTTGGTCATACTGCCACTTTACCTGCTACCAAATCTGAAGATGGCTGCCAGAGGCGGGGCTTAGGGAGAGGGCAGTCATTGGCTGTGGTCAGTATGACGCAGAGATCAGTGATTGGTTACTACTACGAAAGACAGATCAGAAACGAAACTGATACTGATTTTTCTTTACCGAGGATTCCCAGCCTGACGGGGAATATTCATGAGCATGTGAATCCATGCCAGACCCATGCTGGAGAACAACAATTACAGGTAAGTAACTTGTTCCGTATGGCGCATAGGTCACTTTCTGCATCAGGATTTAGGTCCGGCTAGTCTGCAGTTCAGTGCCGTGGTAATGCTGGTACTAGGACTGGACAGCTGGACATCTCTGGCACGATGAAGAAAGGACCACCATACTGTTGCCTACCTCAGTGGACCCCCAGGACATGATGCAGGCAGAGAGCAGTGATGCCCACTTCGAAGAAATGGCGTAACACTACCCTTGTGGCAGAAACAAAGAAGCTGGTCCTGCCCAGCCCGTATTTACGATGGAAACCTGCACTTGTAGGGGCATTCCTCCTGCTTCACAAGTAGAGCTTCTGTGATGCCCCAAGTGCCAACAGTGGAGAACGACCAATGCTGCAAGTTAGCCCAGAAGGAAGCTGGCCAGCCCCACAAAATGCTTCTCGATTTGTTTATTGCATTTATAAAGCACGGTCTCCAAATCGTATAACGGAGATTAAAATAAAATGGTTCAATAAATGTAAAGATTAACATAGTCATGTCATCAACAGAAAGAAGAGCAGCCAGGTTTTTGTATGATTTAAGTGAATAAAGAGTGTATGCAGTGTTGGACAGTGGTGAGACAGGCACAGACATTGTCGTGTGGTGTCTGTAGGAGCAGAGAATGAAAAAGAATAGTTCCGGCTTATTTCTGAATTGTCAGCGTATAAGTGAAAGGAAAGATTGAAGTAAGATATGAGCTTTGAAAGAGGAATGTTATAGGGAGAGAAAAGAAGTGGGCCGAGTACTGAGACCTGGGCAACACAATATTGGAGGGGGTGAGATTCTCATTTGAAATCGGCTAAAGTAACAGAAAACGATTGATTTGAGCGCTAAATTAACAATTGAAGGTCAGTGCCAGAAAGACCAATTGAAGAAGGGGGTGAAAGAAGGGTGTGGTGATCTACAGAATCAAATGCATCTGACAAATTAAAGAGGTTGCGAATTGAGGGATGTTAAGTCTAGCATAGGGGAAGAAGTTGGAGACTTGGAGGTGGGCAGTTTCCATGGAGTGACATGGACAGAAACCAGATTGAAGAGGAGGAAGTACGAAATGAAAGTTGACCTAAGAAGAAACTTGAGTAAACAAATTACAACAGTTTAGAGCGGAAAGTAAGAAGTGGAAATAAGGGTGTTAATTGATACAGTAGGTGGAATAGTTTTTTCAAGATGGGGCTCACAATGGCATGGTGGAGGGAACAACAGCAAAGGAAAGTGATAGATTGAAAAGAGATGAGATTTGGGCTAAGATGAGGGTACACAAAGGGATCGGAGAAGAAGGAAGAGGGTGCAGAGAAGTTGAGTGGGCAGGGCGCAGGTAACTAGCTATGTCAAATGGAATGAGGAAAGAGAAGGTGAGGACGAGGGTGGGGAATGTGGCGGAGAAAAGGTAGTCAGAAAATGAGGAACAAAGTTTGCAGATTTTAAAAATGAAATAATCAGTAAACTGAATTGCCGAACAGAGAGGACATAGGGGAATTGGGGTGTTTGGGAATGAGGCATTTTGTGAGAAGTTGCAAGTGAGGATGATGAGAGAGGCAGTCTGAGTAGAGAATTTATTTTTGGGGGTATCCAGTAAAATGGAGTTCTAGGAAGAGTGGAGAGGGAAGCAAGATCAGTAAGTGACATTAGTCAAACGTAATTGGGCCTTGTGTGTGGAGTAAAGTGAGGGTTATAACTGTTAGGGAGAATTCTCAAAATGTGCTAATTCCTCTCTACCTTAGAGACCCCCAGCTCTTTTGCTGGACTTTGGGACCTTTTACTTTTGAATTCTGTTTGTTTTCTGTGTTTATTTTCTTTGGTTATGGAGTGTTAGACAACTCCATAGGCATCATCTTTTCATGTGTCACATCACACAGCACCCTCAGTGCAGTGACACAGGGAAGTCTTTTAGGCTGTGCCAAGGTTTAAATAACTTCTCTGGGATCAACTACTGTTTCCCAGAGAAAGTAAAGTGAAATTGACTTTACTAGTCTTTTCAAATTCCTAGACCCAGCACACCCCATCTTACAATAGAGTGCTGGAGGGGTTACTTAGTAATCCCCTATGTCTAGAAACTCATGTAGCAGTCAAGTGCTACCCTTTCCCCTTGAAATGGCTGGTGGCAGTGGTTTTACAATGAACTACCATGAATTTTCCCGACTGCGGACCCCGGTAGCGTTAAATTGCGGGAGCCATGTTTTTCAAGATGGCGTCTGAGCCTGCTTTGTTTAAACCAGTCTTCTTTTTTCACCATTTCTTTTTGGAAAGGTTCTTCTAGAGTTTCTCTGCGCACCAAACCAGGTTTGGTCCCTTTGTTCCTACACCTTTGGCAGTCTTCAGGACTGAAGACCGCCTCTGGCGCCCGAGTGTCTGGGGTGGGCAGGAAGTGAGGGAGGTGCCCGAAACTCACTGTGTTTAGTCTCCTAGGAGACCCAAATGCACTCTGGCGTGATTGGCTAGCTGACTGTCCGGCAAGGACAGCCACCCTGCTGGGTGAGTGGCAGCTAGGCTGGAATGAATAGGAGGAAACTGGATAAAAGGCGACTTTCTTGGCTTCGAAGGAAGAGTCGACGACTGGAAAGAAAGAACTGAAGACGAGCTGGAAGAGGACGGCTGCTGCAACTCCTGGACTTTTGGTTTGCCCGGTGAAGCCCTGCTGTAGGTTAGAATCGCCAAGTTCATCTCGACAGAGAAGCACTTCAAGGACTTCTTCTCCCTTTTGAGTTGGTGGGACCAATCAACTCGTAAGCCACATGGATACCATTCTCCAAGCTGGTTGTATTTTCTTCAGAGTGCTGCATAAAACCGAATAGCCAGGGAGAAGGACACCAGTTTGTGTGCTTGACTACAGCTACCGGAATTGAAGATTTGGCTTTGCTAGCTGTTTGACCAGTCCCAGTACAGGAGTCCCCCGACATCCTGCCTCTTGTCCTGAGGCTCAGGAACAGCGAGATCTGCAGGCACTGCCAGGGACAGATGTGTTCAGCTGCATCTTTTTCTTCATTGTAAGGTACTGTGAAAACCTGATTGAGAGAACTTACCTCTCACTGCGAAAGTGCTTGAAACTTTGGCAACTTGCAGGCCTTGTCAGCTTGTGACCCAACATATGAACGTTTCTTTTACAAACTACTTCTGAGAACTTTGGCAAAGACTTTCCGTTTAACTTCCAGAACTGCTTTATCCTATACAAGACTTTAGCCCATTGACTTTGGCCTAACCTATCCGATTGAATCAAATCCTATGGGGAACTCTAACTATTTGCACTGTCTAAGAGTAACTGTAATATTCGTTTTATTATCTTATGTCTTTTTGCTCCTACTTCAAATGCTCTGCATGCCATTTTGCTCCTCCTTCAAAGCAGTTTAAATGCCTCAGAACCTGAAATTGTGAAGTACTGAAGTATATTTTTGTGTGATATAGATTGCCTCCTTCTAGTGAATGTTTTATAACTGACTGAAATAAATTAATAAGTGTTTTACCAAGAAACCCTGAGTATAAGAGTCTATTAGAATACTTGTAATTCTAGACCTCTGTGTAACATCCTTACAGCTCACATTCCCCTCTTGAGATAAGCCTGGCTGCTCAGCAACGCTACCACAAAACTGTGTAGTACAGACTTATACCAAAGTTTGGCTTTGCATACAAACTTTGCCTAACAATAACCAACTACCCCTACGTCCCATCCTCTTTCCTCTATTCTGTATGGGTGTCCCTCATTGGGGACAGGGCCCAAACCTTTTTTCTTCCAAAAAAGAGCATTTCACCTTTAAATCTAAAGATGCGTGAAGGCGTGGCTATGGGCGTGACCACTCCCCCATAGCCCCGCCCTCAGCGCCTGACCTCAGTCCTCTTTTCTGCGCTGATGGAATCAGACCTCCTTCCCGCAGGCTCCAGTTTGCCATTTTTTCAGTTTTCCCTGCTGATTGTTTCAATCTGTACCTGCCTCGCCTGCCCCAGCACATGTCGGCAAAAATCCGCTTTAGCAGGTGTGCCTCCTGCGAGAGTTGATTTCCTGCATCGAATCCACATGCGCTCGGTCTCCAGTGTTTGGGCGCGGCTCATCGCTGGGAAGATTGTGCGGCCTGCCACGCTCTTATGCCGTGCTCGCTGAAGAACCGTTTGGTGCAGTGGATGGAAATCTTCGTGGCATTCCCTCCAGACAAGCTCAAGGACTTTGTGCGATGCAGAAACAAGGCGGGCAAGGTAAACTCAAAACTTTTTGCTCAAGCACTCGGCAAGGGGGATTTTTTTCTGGGGATTCACCAAGCGGGAGGGATTCTGAGGACCCTACCAGCAGCCAATGTCTTGAGACTTGTAGAGTTACCTGCCCTCGGACTGAGGGGCCTCTGTGTCCTTCCGAGGCAGGGGCTGAGCACCGGGACACTTCCCGAGGGGGCACACTTTCTCTTGTATTGAGCCTAGGCCCGAGGGGATGCCTTTACATTAGACTACCTGATTGCGAGATTACATTCTTTGACAATTTCATGGGGCTCATGAGATCAAGAAGGGCTAGTGTTGGGTAGAATTTTCATCTTGTGTGTAATTCTCCCCACTTGAGTCCCCAACACTTTTTGCTGGACTAATGGATTTTTGTCCGACTCTCCTGGGTAAGTGGTAACCCTTTTTGTCCACTAAATAAAAAATAGTCTTGTGACCCATGGAACCCTTTTTGGTTCTCTTTGATGGAGTCTGCTTTCCTCCATCTTTTTGTGGCATTTGTATTTTACTATTGCAGCACACAGCTTCTGCTCTTTGGTTTTCTCTTACATTCTTGTGATAACGTACTGTTACCAGAATAGGGAGATATTTGTTATCCGTCTTATGCTTTTCTTTTGTTAGATCAGCACACCCCATCTTATGCTGAGGGGGACACATTTTATCCCTTTTTTCTCACTTCTCCTGTAAGTTTCGAGTTACAATGGCAAATCCACCTGAGTGGCTGGTGGCAGTGGATATTTTCTACTGACTTTTGTTAATTTTACATGCTGGCTGCTGTTGTAGCTGCTGTGACACCTCGGTCACCATTGACCTAAAATGGTGTTGGTCTTTTTCTTCTTTTCGCCAACTCACAATGGCTTGCCCTTTCTTGAGCCTTCCTCTTCTAACCTGGGTTGGGGAAGTCTGGTACACTGCTTTGTATTCGACAAGCTCCCATTGAGAAACCCACCCGGAAGCACCAGTGTATCTGGGAGGACACGAAGCTGGGAGGATGCTGAAACTCCTCAGGTCTTTGCCCTCCGTTATGTTTGCTCAGACCCAGTTCTGACTGGATGCCTGGCTGTCCCGTTGGGATAGCCGCCACCCAAAGTTTGAAAGTTGCATGCCTGCTGATTGGCGCTGGGTTCCTGCATAAAAGGCGAGGGTCCTGATGCAGAAGAGTCGAGTCGACCACTGGAAGATCCATTTTGAAGCACGCCGCCTGCAGCCACCTCAAATGACCCCCAAGCCAACTGAGGGACCTCTGCAGCTCCAGCCCTCTCTTCTCTGTGACAGGAAAGATCCAGACCGGACGACTTCCTCCCTTGCACTTGTGGGCCTAACCAGTCTTGAGACCAGCTACAATTTGTCATCCCACGTGGAGCTGCGACCTACCAAGCCTGCAATATCCAAATACCGTGGGACCTCAAACTTTTGGGCATCTATCTTGGCCTATAGAGACTCCATACCGATTGTAGAAGTCTCCTCAGTTGAGTCGTGGATCGAGAGCAGGAAGAAAGTCTGCTGGGTGACAACCATTGCTGCTACTAAGTCTGTGTCGAGCCTCCACAACCTAGTGCAGTGAAGATATTCTGCTGGACATCCCTGTGACCTAGTCTGCCCCCACCAAAAGTTCCTCCAGCTGCTAAACCCAGGGACCCGAACCAGAGCTGCTGTCTTACCTTGGGGACCCGTCAATTACATTTTTGCTCTTAATCATTGAAGGTACTGTCTCAGTCCTGGGTACTTACCTTCGCAGTTGTGTTGCCGTTCGCTCCTCCTGATCTTATTGAGTCATGTTGGGTGGACGACCCACCCGTGTTCTCTTGTGTCAAAGGACTACTGTCCTAGTGGCTGAAATCCTTCAGGTGGCCTAATTAGCCCCCTTGAGCCCTTTGAATCCAATTCCATTACTTAATTGTCACGAAAAAGCTTTTTCTGATATTTGACAGCTTTACATTTTTGTAATTTTATTTATTTAAATTTTTCGCTAGGGCGCTACATGCCCGACGGCCTCAAAGCGCATCATGTCAGAGCCGAGCAAGGATGAAAGCATAACTGAGAGATTTAGTCAGCTATGTTAGAGCAGGGTTTTAACTCTATTAAGTGGCTTTTGAGTGAGTATTTGACATACTGGGTGTAAGGGCATTCCACTCCCACAGGGCAGAAGTGCGCTTCGATAAGCTGAGGGTGCTCGGAAGAGCGCAGATATTCCTACGAGAGGGCTTCAGAGATAGTCTGCGAGATAAGTAGAGAGGTGCACATGTATTCTGTCAATTTTAAACAAGAGACAGTGACTTATATATGATTCTTTGCTTCACTGGAAGCCAGTGAAGCTTCCTCCTAAAGGTGGAAACATGATCGCGCCTGAAAAGTCCAAAGACTGCCCTCATAGCCCCATTTTGTGTAGTCTGAAGGCGATGAAGATTGCCTTGGGAAGTGCATAAGAGAAGACTATTACAGTAGTCTAATCAAGAATCCACGAGCGATGAAGCTAGGAGAGCTCAGTTTGCAATGGATAAGTAGGGCCTGGTCCGATCGAGTAAAACTTGTTTCTTGAATGATAGTTCTGCATCGAAATATAACCCAAACGTCTTTACGGATTCACAGACCGCAATATTTGAGCCAGCAATGTCAAAAAGTGAATATTGAGTGTTGTTCTTCAGGCGAGGGCCCTATGGTATAAGGAGTTCGGTCTTTGGGTTATAGAGGGCAAGCTAGTTTGCGGCCACCAAGGACTGAATTTGGGAGTACAGTGTTTACTATGGCTGAGTCCTTAGAGTGGTCTCCTGAGAGTGCAAAGAGGATCTGGGTTTCGTCCGCATAGTTTGCAAACTGGACACCCAGATCCTCCAGGAGGTCCATAAATGGTTTTATATAGACATTGAACAGCAGGGGTGAAAAACATGATCCCTATGGAACCCCACACGGGAAGAGTTATAGGCTTCGCTTGTGCTCCCGGGACATCCACCCTCCATGCTCTCGGCCCATGAAAGGAGGCTTTCCAGTTGGCAGCATTTTCCGAACAATTGGCCACAGATAAGTCTGTTGTATAGCAATGTATGATCAATAATGTCAAAAGCCAACAGGATAACCAGCGGTAAAAGTGCTGGGTGGCTCTTTTCAATGCTTTTGGTGGTGTTGGATTTAAGAACCAACAGGGTGGTTTTTGTACCGTGATAAGGCCTGAAACGCGACTGAAAACTGTTTAATAGATTGTTTTCTTCTATAACGGAAATATGCCACCCTATCTAGGATCTTAAGTAGGTAGGGGACATTAGTGATGGGCCTATAGTTCTTGGGGGCTGCCGGATTAAGAGTGGTCTTTTTTAGCAGGAGGGTGACCCATACATCTTTCAACATGTCCGGTACGGATCCAGCTTCAATAGAAAGGTTGATCATTTTTGTTAACCATTGGATAAGGGTATCTAATGAGTCTTTGAACATATCAGCAGGACAAGGGTCTCCCAAACATTAAGTTCTCAACAATTTCACTGACTTCCTTCTCTGTACAGCTTTGGAACAACATTTTGTGGGAGTCAGGATGGTCATGGGTTTTTGGTGTGGTGTTATTATTCGAGACTGGTGTGGACAGTTGTTTCAAGATGGACAAATGATGCCCAGCAGTTTTGTTGGTAAATTCTTCCGGAATAGATTCATACCACGACAAATCTTTAATGACGGGGGCTGGGGGATGAAGGATGATGAGCGATTTCAGGATTTTAAAAAGTTCTTTGGAATTGGATTGTGCGCTATTAATGTGAGAATTATGTTGCCTTATTGGCTTCAATAATGGTGTTTTTATAAAGTTGAACGCCTTTGAGTAGAGATGTGGCCAGGATATTGTCAGGATCAGCAGCCCATAAGTTGAAATCCCCCAATAAGTGTTGGGGATTTGGCCTTAAGGGTACTGCCTAGTAAGTCCAGTAGTTCCCCAAAGCATAAGGGCTTGCATGGGTCTGTATAGAGTAGCTATGTTAAGGGATGTATTGGGGTTGGTTTGGATTTTTGCAATAATCTTGCAACCATCCACAGAAGTGTTGAGCTGAGTAACAGTAAAAATTAGATTTCAAAATGATTGCAACCCCACCCCCCGTTGATGATTACGATCAGCGTTAAAGATTTTATATCCTGCTGGCACAGCATTATTGGTGGCAATCTGTGCCGCATTATGAAGCCATGTTTCAGACAAAGCAAAAATATCAATGTCGTGAGAGGTAATGTAGTCTTCAATTTCAAGTGTGTTTTACCATGGAGTGCGTGTTAAGAAGAGAAATGCATAATTGTTTGTGTTTTCTCTTAATTTACATTGTGGAGATCTCTTTAAAGATATTATGTTCTCGTAATGTATCTATTGGTAAAGTAAAAATAGGGGACAAGGGAGTTAACATAGGTGTAGTTCTGGGATCATGGTGAGGCCCCCCATTGGAGATCTTCAGGTGACCAGATACAGTGACTAAGCCTGTATCAGTAAGGTCAGCAGGAGAAAAGAAGGTAGTGCATGGTACAGTAGTAGAAATTAAAGGAACAGTTTCCGTGTGATTCGCAGCACTGTGTAAGTGGTTTCAACTCAGCACTCCACCCAAGTCGATGCCTGGCGTGAGATGCCCAGCTGGAACCCTTAATTATATATTTTTGTCTAAAGTTCTTATATTTCTGAATGATGTACCCTTATATCTCGCCCTTCTCTTTGAATCCCCCCGGGTCTCACTGAACCAAGAAGTAGGTTGTTTTGCAAAGTTAAGATTTATTTTATGAATTGAACAATATATATATCACACTTTTCTGAATATGAACAATATCTACATTTCACACTATTAATATTTATATTATGATCAGCAATGGGTGATGTGACAATCAACAATCTAATCAATAGGAGCATGGGTGAGAAGAATAATGTAGCATAGAATACACTTTTTGTGGGTTCAGTGAAATGATAGGAAATTAATGCAGCACAGAAATAATACTTTTGTGAATTCAATCAAATGCAATGTAATAACTCTTTCCCCCTGATACTACTCAATCTAAATACTACTCAAACCCCCCCTAATATGCAATATAGAGATGAAAGGAGAGAAGACAGGTTTCAGGAATAAACACTCTACAAATGCAGTTTCAAGCCCAGTCCCCCCCCCCCCCCGGCATGCAGAGGGTAAACAGGAATGATTTTAAAACGGTGCAATTGCTTTTGAATGTGGTTTGGAATGAATGGGGAAAACACTGAAAAATGTAATTCTCTAAATGGGATTCAAAATGAGTGGGAGCCACCTTGGATAGTTCCAGGTAGACACTAGCAATGATGTTTGAATGACTGGCAGATTGGAAACTGAATTCAGAGGTTGAGTGCAAAGAATAGCTATTTTACATGGGATGAAATTTAGCCAAATGCAGAATCGCGGCAAACTTTTCTGCGCGCGTTAAACTTCAATTTAACACTTACATTTTGGTCCTGGCATGTACGGTTCAGAAGTTATGAAGGTTTTAGTAAAGGTCGATTTGTCTCAAGATTCAAGATTTCAAATGAAAGATGCGCTTTTGAAGATTACAAACAAGGATTGGCTTTACACTAAGGGGCTATGAAGATGCGAGATACCAACTGTACAGCCACCAGTCCAGAGGAGCCTCTGTCTGATCTTTTCCCGCTGCGACACTTGCCTTTCTTCAGCAACTATATTAGCGCAAAGATGATTTATCACTAATATTATCACAGGACTATATGGATGAGAGAAAGATTCAGGACAGACAAGAGATTCTACAATGCAGTTCTGGATAAGTGGGAATGGGTTGGATAGGAGTACTTACGGATAAGAGATTGGCTATGGACAATTCTATGCTAAATACTCACAACTATGGTTTTGGAATAGGCCCGTCAGGATCTGGTCAAGGGTTTTGGACTGGAATCTGCTAAGTCACCGGACAGGATTCAGGGGCTTGGTTCTGCACTCAGCAAGGCACTCTGGTCTCTGCACGGCCTCTTGGACTGGATCTGACTGGTTGGTTCTGGGTTACAGCTCTGTGTTAGGCAGAAACCTGTGCAGTTCCCTTAGGGACCACTGCAAAAAGTTTAAGACTACAGGTTTTAGCAGTAAACCCAATTTGTAGCAGTCTGTACCACCCAGATTTACCTGGTTGCTGTGGCTGAGCAGTCAGACTTCTCTCTAGAAGAATTAGGCAGTATATAGAGTATACACATTAGGTACCAAAATACAGTAGCACAAGCAAACACTGACCAGAGCTTTGGTATAAAAGTATATAATTATTTATTTAAAAACACAATTGTAAAAATACACTGGCACTAATATGTCAAGCAAGTTCAAACAGTCACTAGAAATATGTACACCTCCCTGATTAATTATTCGACAAGTCTTAGGAAAAGAACACCACTTATCAACACAGAAGTGAGCGCTTAACCAGGATGGCACTCCAATAATTATTTAAAAAGGGAGAGAAAAGGCAGAAATAGGAAAACACACCATACCAACACTTTTAAAGAACCACAGCAAGTCAAGAAAGGCAGGGTCTACTGTAGAGCAAAAAGTTCATAGGCCAGGCCCACTCTTGGAGAGAGCAAGGCGGAATGTGCCCAAGATCACACAGTTGAAGTACACTTTAAAAGACTTTGCAGATAGTTCAAAAAGGAGTTAGATCAGTTCAGAAACTTTAGTTAACCGGTCCGCGATCACCCCAGGATAGAGAGTCAAGGATTTACGGGACACCTTGGACGGTCTCTTGCAAGGGAGACCAGGCGGGACACAGTACCTGAAATGAGAAAGCTCCAGCGGGGGCAGTGGTTCCTGGCAGCGGGTGCAAATCGGTGCTTCGTCCAGGGGAAGAGAAGATCTCGACGTCGAGGAAATCCAGAGGTTGTTGAACTGCCGGGAAAGAAACCAGCCGCGGAGTTTCCCAGTTAAATGGTACTACCCTTTTATTCGCGGTAGTGGTGAAGCGTGGCTATCCGGCCGCCAGGGTGCTTGGCATGGGCGATTCGACCACGAGACTATCCAGGAAGGCGAAAAGAGGGCGAACTGGTTAACCGCACCCGCTCAAAGGAAGAAGACTCTCCTGGAAGAAGAGCTTCTCTGTCGTTGGGAAGTGGTGAGTCGGTTCAGCAGGGCTCCACCGGTGGTGTCGTCGTTGCAGGTTGGCTCAGCTTCTCCCTCGTCGGATTCTCAGGTCCTGTGGCGACTTCTGAAGTTCCAGTCCCCAAAGCCCTGCTTTTATGCAGCACACCCCCATTCACTCAGCCTAGCTGTCAATCAAACATGCTAAGTGGTGAGCCAGCCGGCTCACCACTTGGGCCAATCACACAAGAGTGCGACTTGAGTTGCCGAGGCAACTCAGTCCACGGTGCCTATTCCCCCCCCCCCCACATCCTGTAGACCCAGACAGAGTGGCACCACTTTTGGAAACTTCTGTGCAGAAGCCCGCCAAAAGTGGAACAAGGGGCTCGACTTGGGTTGGAGTTACAAAGGCGAACACAAACGCCATTTTAAAACGGAGTCCTGGCAAAAAGACCCAACCGGGGAATAAATATTAAATAAATAACCCGGCGGTATCTTTAACATTGCACCAAGAAAGTGGTGCGTTTAAAATGAATGGGAAATTCCTGTAGGAAATATTCCGGTGGAATATTTTGCGTGGTAACCACTGCCACCAGCCAGAAACACGACAAGGGGGGACTGGACCGTGCCCCCTTGAAAAACAGACCCAGGGGCAATCAAATTACCCCTACCAGTACTTCCACAATATGATGGTTTGTACTGGTTCTGTTCACAATTTAAGACTAGTAAAGTCAATGGTGACTTTACATGCCCTGGGAGACAGTCAGTCACAGGGTATGGAGTTTTTGTTTGGGGGTCACTATGACACCCCTGTGTTACTGCACTGAGGGTGCTGTGTAACACACTTAACAAAAACACATGTAGCCCTATGGAGTAAAAGACCACATAGCCCATAAAACACATTACAAAGTCAAAGGACATTCTCAAATCATGCCTAAGAGTGGGAGAAAAAGAGTCTCACTCTTAGCAGGAGAAAAAAATAAACCCCAAAAATCCAGCAAAGCTGCTGGGGAACTCACTAGGTTTGGGAAATAAGCCTATACAGAGAATTCTCCCTAACACTCTGCTCTACTGGTTTGGATCTCTGGGTTCTAGCAAGAGTTCTTGGCAAGAACCAGAAAAACAGCACAGCCCGGCTGTTCAGTTTGTTGTGCCCCTTGGAAGTCTGGGGGTAAAAGCAGGTTGCAAGATTTTTAAAGGCCTGCTAAGCAGGGTTCAGCTTTGGGTTTTGGGCCTTCTGCTTTCAGAGTTCTGGAGTCTGGATCTAGTTTCTCCTGCAGAGCGCTTCACCAGTAAATCAGTTGATGGGTGAATGTGTGTGTCTCTAGTTCCTCAACAGTCCTTATTTATGTATTTCCCAACGAGTGTGGATAGGCTGATTACACTAAGCCCACCCTCTAGGAAACTGACTGGTCAAAATATTCCCCTCTCCAGATTTGAGAAGGAAACCAGAGTGTCATGATATGTCATGATGATGCTGTGTTTATGGTCCAGGAAAAAACCTCCCCTTTGTTTCTACACAATCTATTTTTCATAAAAAGCATATTTACAATATCACCAACTTACTAATACATATTTACATCCCAAATTAAATAAGGCACGTATCTGTCCAAGTCCCATCTTCTTAAGGGTTTCAGTTCACAATTGACAGTTTTTCACGCTTTTGGTTGGTTACCCAGTGTCAGATCTGTACAATTATTTTTCCACATACATGTGCCTAACATCTGGGCATAATCCTGTACATGTTCATATGCCTAGCATTATCAGAATTGCTGCAAAGTCAACATTTTAGTGGTCCGGTCTCTGAACATGGCACAAATTCCAGAGTAGTTTTAAAACGTGACCAACATTTTCATTTTAGCAACCTATAAATTCCATATTTTTGCCAGTTTTACAGTTTTCTAGGAGTCTTTTTCTCAAAACTATATTTTCTACTGTTCCAGAGACACAATTCAGTCTAGCCCCGCCTCCAAGGTTTGGCTGAGCCAAGAGCAACTTGAGCCTCTTCCTGCCAGCAGCTGGTTTCTGTTGACACCCAAATTTGTATTTCCTTTCAGTCAAGGGAGTCTTTTGTCTCCTAACAGAGCAACAGGCCAAAGTCCCCCTCCCACCTCCTTTCACAACTCCCTGCCAGTTCCTCAGCAGAGAGCAGGGGAGGGGGGGGAGATTCCTTTGTTTGGGAGAAGCTGTGGAATGACTTTGAAGCCCAGTGTGGCTGGCTTTAACCCACTTTTAAAACAATGTTTCAAATAGTCTTTTTTTAAAATACAATTTACATTTTTAACAAATATATCCACAAATCTCTTAATTCCAACCTTTTTAAAATATAGAGCTTGAATTGTATCAACCTATATTGCTTTTGATGGGAAGTCTCTCCTTTTCCACACTTTGATTTTAATGTACAAGTTTAAACTGACAGTATAGGTAAATGCCAGCTTCTGACACAGGCGAGCGGCGGTACTGCACCCATTTTTAACATAATTTTCCAAGCAAGCACCTTTGAATGTGGATTTTCTTATGGTGAAATGTGCGGATTCTTTAAATAGAGTGATGTTTAACACCCAACAAGGATGTTGGATCTTTTCTGCTGTTTGAGAATCATTATTTTGCAAATTTAACAGCCAAGGAAAAACGGATTTTCAATTCTGTGTTGCCCCTGCAATGCAGCACTACTTTTTCAAGTAGTTTCATTTTACTCTGAGGGCAGCCCTATGATAGGTTTTGGCAGTAGCCGCCTGTGTTACCACTGACATAGGCTAAATGGATTGGCGGCCTATTTTTCAAGTTTTCCTGCGCACTTCTCAGCGATTTCTAGCGCACATAGGGCTTTTCGGCAGCCATTCTGTTGTTTTGATGCAAGCAGCACACTGTGATGTTGTAGGGCATAGATTAGTGGGTTAGAACATCACACAACTGTTTTGTGGAATAATGTTTTTTGTTTGCAGGCGCATGATCATGTTACTGGACATGGTTAAAAGTCAATATAATAAAAGGAGAGGAGAGTTACCTTGGAGGCTGAAACAGGGGCGGCTAGGAGAATGTTATCAGCCACGCACAATTACAATCTCTGCCTCTGAGCTCCCAACACTCCCTAACACAAACTGGCCCAGTCGTGCCTACGTTCTGAAGAAGGGGCTGGCAGAACTACAAAGTATGAAGGGAACTGTAGTACCTGGTACTTCTTGTGTGCAGAGTTTAGAAAACTCTTTTTAATCGCACAGGAGGCAAATTACTACTTAAAATGCAGGAAGCAGCTACACACAGACTAGCACAACAAGGAATACAATGGAATAAATTAAATGCAAGGTAACTGAGTTAAAAATAATTAAAATGGGTGATAAGAAAATAAGAAATGCAGGCCTGCCTTCATTTTGTTCTGCCGCCCAAGTGTCACTGGTCCCCCAGTGTCCTCATCTGACTTTTTGACACACTCCATCTCTGATAGGGTTGTAAGTCTAAAAAAAAAAAAGCTTTCCTAGAGTTATTTTCCTGCCAGTATTGCTATTTAAGTAAATGTTGGT
Organism: Ambystoma mexicanum; assembly: GCF_040938575.1. Taxonomy (NCBI): domain Eukaryota; kingdom Metazoa; phylum Chordata; class Amphibia; order Caudata; family Ambystomatidae; genus Ambystoma; species Ambystoma mexicanum. Next base: position 752,250,028 of record NC_090939.1, read on the forward strand.
TGATGAATGATTTGCTAACCTGAAGCTACTCTATACTTAACTGTTATCATCTAAAGGTCTACTATTGAACTGAGTATTGCAACAGCGAATATCTATTGTATATATCAATCTGTGTGAACATTTTTTACTTACCTGAATTGCATTGAGTTTTACGTGTCCTTGACTATATCAATAACCATATTTGTATAGAACTATAGTGTTTCCTTGACCCGAAGTGTACTCAAAGGTCTTTGTACTCAATTACAGCTCTTCTCCCTCCTAGATTAAGTATGGCTACTCGAACCCGCATAGGTACCAAACCTTTTGGGTAGTACAGGCAAAACCTAAGAGTTGTAGCCCTATGCTCTTAAGAGTGAGTCTTCTACAGTCCTACCACAGGTGGACTTGAGTAAACTCCTTAACAGAGTAAAGGACAGGAGCAGCTAGAATAAATGGCGATTGAAATCACTAAGCAGCAGCAATGATGGATAACAGAAGAGTTGAGATCTTCATAGAAAGTTAAGTGTAAACCAGGAGGACAGAGAATGAGGAAGGAGATGGGGGAGGGGCTAGGGAGGGGGGAGGTTTTTAAAGTTAAGTGATATTCAAAGGGAAGGAACTCCGGTAGCTGAGTGACTGGAGGGGCGAGAGGCCAAGAGGAGTGAAAGTATACCAGTAGCGTCACCTCTGCCATGTTGGCGGGAGTATGAAAGAATTGTGTATCGGGGGAGGTGAGCAGCAGGAATAGTGTTACTAGGTGTAAGCCACGTTTCAGTGATGCGTAGAAAGTGAACGTAAAAATGGATTCATAGATCAAGGTTTGCGTGAGCTTCTTTACCAATGGGCCAAACATTCCATAAGCCGATGGATGCAAGGGGAAGTTAAGACATTTGGGTAGACCATATTTTAAGGGTTGCAGTACTGTGGTGTAAGCTTACGCGAGCTGTGAGATGAACTAAGAATAGGCATAGAGAGTCAGAGTTGAGTTGGTTAACAGTGAGGCAAAGAAAAGATACCGCAAAGAGACAGTTGTGTGGCGCTCTGGGGCTCTTCCGAAGGCCTCCAAGGGCAGATCCTTAAGCAGTGGTTGATACTGGTTGTTCCCACCGATCCAGTGGTTGAAGCACCAATGAAGGCCATCTCCGGACCGTAAAGGAGCAAGACTTCGCTGGTATGATTAAAGACGACAATGCTGGTTGTCCGCAACTACTATTTTTGGGTCTACAGCTAGATGCTCCTATTGATAGGGGTTTTGGCTCCAACAACGATTTGTTTGTTGAATTGCTGCAAATGTTCTCCTTTTTATCCAGGATTCGAGCAGGCGTCGCCTCACATTCAAACTGGCAGGGACTGTCCAGTCATGGATAGTCTTAGGCCCTGCAGCTGTGAAGCAACACAGACACACTTTGGCATGGATGTGGACTGAGACAAGACAGTCCCAGCCCCTACAACCGACCACAAACACACACTGCTGCTTTGACCTGGAAAGCTGGAGCTTTTCCATGGGAAAGGGCTTACCATATATGTTCTGCCTGCCTTCTCAGGACTGGACTGAAGGCCACAATACAAGATAACAAAAAGATGGTGAAAGTCTTGTGCATGGGCATGTTAGAGTAGAGTATATGGTACTGTAAAAGGCAATAAGCCGTAAAATGCAAAAGGGCACTAGAGATTTAAAAGAAACCTGCCAGTCTTGCGCACATCATGCAATTAACAACAAAATGTAAGACCGACTAAGGTAAAAGGACACAAAGTATCCCTATCACACCTCAATGTTAAGTGAGTAGTGCAGGGTAAAATAAACAGAGAATTTCACAATATAAAATGGGTCTCCTGCACTGATATACATATGAACTATTCAGTGCCCCCAAAGCAAGTAAAAAAAAGGCTTCACTTGCCATCAAAAGTTGAAACTGGTACAAAACAGCAAAAAGCTTTGAGGTTCCATTGATGTCTATGGAAGGAAAACGGCAACAAGAAATCTTTCCTAGCACCCAGAGACAATTGTGTTGGATACTTATCACTCTCCTGAATTGGTAATTGTGAGAACAAATAACTGGGGGGGCTGACAAAATGTTTATGGAGAGGCAGTACTCCATGGGCGATTAACTCTGTTACAATTGCAACCCCACCAGAGTTTGATACCAGTTAAAACCCCAAAAATAACTGGTAACACCTTTTGTAGCTTGCCCTTACTCATGGTAAGTAAATGTCAAGGGAATGGAGGTGGTAGATTCATGCAACTATTTGGGTCTTCTCTTTGCAAAAGTGAAATTTGGTCAAATCATAGATAATTGCTGAGAAGAGCATCTTTGAGGATGGGAAGTTTTGTAATAGTCTATCATACGTATGGAGCCCACACACTCGACAAATACCTTAGTGTAAATAAAGGCAACGTCTGCACAATCAAGTTGTATGGCAACGTGATTTGGGGATATTCATTGCGCCAAATGTGCTATCCCCTTAGTCACAACAAACTGTGCTGAATGTTTGAAATTGGGGGTCCCCAATATGGAAACACAGACAAGGCTCAGGTCTGAAACTTTCCTTCTAAAAACACACCTGGGCTGTTAGGAAAATCCCAATATTTACAAGACACTGGGAGGAATTGTTGGCTTTTGCAAAAAGTAGAGAATTTCAATGAGGCATGTAAGTTACTTGAAAACTGGGGCTTTCAAAATTTGGGAGGATTTCAGTATCTTGTACAGACACCTTAAATCACCTTAAAATTGCCCTTGAGCAAAAAAGCACTATTTTGCGATAGAGTTTTGGATTGTCATAATGTTGGCAGCTTATCTTTTTTGAAAATGTATGTCTGCAGGTGTGTATGTTGGAAGGTGGGGAAGTGTGTGAAATAAAATACCCTGAGTGTAGGCGATTGATATTGATGTCGGGCCTAAATATACACCCAAAATTAGCAAAGGAAACTGGCTGGGAGTTCCAATACTACGATGTTTTTGCAAAATGGGAGAAATATTTGGGGCTTTTTTAATTAGTTTGTAACGATTCTGTTGCTTTTCGCAAAAGCTATTCAACCCCATTTTATTTTGTGAACTGTAAGGACCTACTTGGGTGCGATATTTCTTATAATGAATTTGACTGATTTGATTTTTGTTTATAGTTTGTATTTGTTCGAGAAGCACTTTTCTTTCTTTTTAATATTGCTGCATGTGGACTTGCCATTGTGTTAAATTAGCGGAAGCACCCAATTTTTGCTAGTCTGTAGTCGACATGCATGTGGGGGTCTGCTATGGCCTTCTGGTTCTGGACATTCATCCTGGGCTTCCCGAGTCCTGCTGCTGACTCCACTTGTTTGCTGGGAATATCTTCAGGCAGTTTAACTGCCAGCTTCCTGGCTTACTGCCCTGGTTGTCCTGCTTTGGTTGCTGCTCCCTGCCAACCATTGGAAGGGTGTTGAGACCTAAACACCCTGCCCCTTTTGCTCTTTGGGTCCATCCTGAGTTGCTCCCACCATAGTCCTCTTCGTGGGACTGTCTTCTGCTGAGTACCCTCTTTGTCGATCTGCCTGGTCCTGATTTTGTCTGGTGCCCTTGCCATCCTGTAGTCCTCCATGCCCTTGCTTTTGCTCCTGTCATGAGGGAGTCTTTCATGAGAAAACCGCTTATTCTTCTGTCTTTGGCCCAGGGTTCAAGTCCCTGGGAACTGGATCCTGTAAACCACACTTGGGAAAAGCCTCATATTACTGGCCTGTTTTGCCTTTGTAGAATCGGCTTTCTGGAAGCTGACACTGTGAGTACTTGAGTCCTGGCTGGTGGGTTATCCCAGATACTCTCTGGAGGGTGGTGGGGGGTCCCAGTGTTGAGAGTTTGAGACTATTCACAGATTATTATTTGCAGTCCCCCCTCCCCCCCAACCCACCCAGTAATGGATGGACTGTGTGGTCTGACAAATGTGCTAGACCAGGGAATCCACAAGTTTGAAAGCCAAAGACATTGTTAAAGCCTGCCTAGAAGGAGTGTGAAGTTGATTTGAAGTTGTTTTGAGCACTGAAAGATAGAAACCATGTATACATTGACAACTTCAAGTCTTGTGGAAGGGAACCCTGAGACTTGATGCACTTTAATGCTGTCTTGAGCACGGAGCCCTCAAGAACCTTTTCTTTGGAACTGTGTTGCCTTGAACTTGGCGGAAGGGAACCCAAAAGTTTTGTGAAACTGTTTTGAACTTGGGGAAGGGAAGCTGAAAAGGAAGCTAGTAGCTGGAAGAAGCCCTGTACTTGGTTTTGATCACCACCATTTCTTTTATTGTGACATTCCCTAGACATTGTTTATCTTTAGTTGTGGGGGCAAGGATAGGTTTTGGACACAGACTTTTAATTTGAACTTTTTGACTCAGACTTTCCCTAGTTTCCGTCAGGTAGGGAAATCCCACTTCAGCATAGGGCAAGTTAGGCCTTCAACCATCCAGACATTTGAGTTAGTAAACCATTTTATTTTGAACTTGTAATCTGTTGTCTGTGTCTTGCTTCATGATGCCTTAACAGCACCCATATACAGAGACCGAAAGCCACAAACACTGTACCAACACTTTTTTTCTTCCTAAATCTTGGTTTAGAGTCATAGATAAAAATTGTGTTGGATAAAACCAACAGATTTCTTATGAGATTATTGTACGGAGACTGTTTTCTGGGTTGTTTGCAGCCCCCGACCACAGCTCATGCTCTCATATTATGAGTTGCTATTTTTCGAGGCACTCTTGGCAAGAAGTTGTGCTTTCCTTGTGAAGAATGGGCAATTGAAGACAGTGGGTTCCAAAGGGATGGCATAGAGGTGACATTTTTATGAACACAAGAGCTATACAGAGGTGGACTCCATTTACCCCGTCGGCTGCATAAACATATGCACTACTAGTCCCCAGTTTTGTTTGGCATAATGATTGCAGTATGTTTGAAGTTTGCAAGCTTCTCACAAATACCGACAGCCTTTCGTCCTTTAGAGTGGTGAAAGAACTGCCATTATATATAGTAATGGTACCTATTGGCAGTGGCCTTGAAGGAGGCCAATTCAAATGTACTTTACAAATCTTATTCATCCGATTACTCCTCTGCTTCTATAAAGGTCTACATGCAATGATGGTAAACCGTAGCCCTCGATCCCTAGCGAAACATGGATGATTGTGCACTTTATGAAAATCACCTAGGCTAAACTGGAGTTAGCTCTGCAGTTAGTCCTATGTACAAAGCTTAGCATTGAAAGGTGCCTGCTGCAGAGATCGGTTTGTGGCCTGGTAGTTACAGGTCAAAGTTCTAGTAAGAGAACAATGCTGCATAATGCATTGCAGAAGAGATGCTCTCAATCACCTGTGCCCCCTGAATGGTTGCACAGCAGGCCTCCCAGAAGTTTCCTCTAGCCCTGGCAACACTGCATACACTTGTTTTCCAATGAACACGTTCCAAGAATGTTCTTCTTTTTTGGTTAACTGATTTGACTGCTCTGGTGTTCAACCTTTGGTATAATTATTACACTGACAGGTTTTGTAGTGTCATTTTCGTATTGTAGTCCAAGCAGCAATACAGAAAACTTTGAACATTCTGTATAAAAAAATAAATCTGGTTATGCTTTGTTTTTCTAGTTGTCCCCTAAGACGCCACCTCGTTGGGTAGAAGACCAAAAAGCTTTGCTCCAGATGCTTTGTCACCAAGTGGAAGTGTTAAAAGTAAGTGTCCCGAACAATACAATTTTGGGAAGGGAGAAACAAACGTTTAGCAATTCTTCTCTGCTGTGTGGGAGTGCAAAGCTAAAATTAACTTCTAGAAGAAAATATTGGTTCTCATAACAATTTTCTTGTCTCTTAACAAATTGGTATGTCAGCTTAATTGGCGCATTGTCCTAGCTAATGATTATGGGCTGTTTGCGACGATCTGTAGTATTTGGTACCAACTCTATTTTTGTTTAGAAAAACAACTAATTGCACCTCTCCCTTTGTTTGGGAGAATTCTCAGAAATGTGCTAATCCCTCTCTACCTTGGAGACCCCCAGCAACTTTGCTGGATTTTGAGGACTTGAATTATTAACCTGGAGAGAGTGAGACCCTTTTTCTCATTCTCTCATGTATTTTCTTTATGATTTGAACACTTTCTTTTGGCTGTGGAGTCTGACAAACTCCATAGGCATCATCTTTTACATTGTAACACCGCACCTTCAATGCAGTTGCACAGGGAAGTCTTCCAGATTGCCCCACGGTTTAAATACCTTCTCTTGGATAAAGTACTGTTTCCAAGAGCAGGAAAATGAAATTGACTTTACTTACATTTGTAACTTTCTAGAACCAGCACACACTATCCTGCAATAGGGTGTTGTAGGGTTACTTAGTATCCCCTTTGTCTAGCTTCTCATATAACATGTTTGTTACCCTTTCCTCGAAGAATGGCTGGTGGCATTGGTTTACTTTTAACTACTGTGGTGTGCTTTTACCGCGGGCTACGTTTGCTGCTGCAGTAAGGCACCAAAGGGTGCCATTTTTGTCAAAATGGCCCTGGTCTTCTTTTCGCCATTTCTTTGTGTAAAGGTCCTTCTTGAGATTTACTCTGCACGCCAAACCAGGTTTGGTCCCTTTGTTTTGTCTTCGGCGGAATTCACAAGTGTAGCCCGCCTCTGGTTCCAAGGTGTCTGGCAGGGGCAGGAAGCAAAGAAGGTGCCCAAAACTCCCTGTGCTTAGTTTCCTAGGAGACAGGAATGCACTACTAGGCGCTTGGCCAGTTGGCTGTCCGGCAAGGACTGCCACCCTGCTGGGTGATTGACAGCTAGGCTGAATGGGAGAAACCTGCATAAAAGGCAAGGCTTTTTGGCTTGGAAGGCAGAGTCGACCACTGGACGAAGGAATCGGAAGAAGAACTTGGAAGACGATGACTGCTGCAACTTCTGGACCGTTAGTTTGCCTGGTGAAGCCCTGCTGCTGTGCTGAAGCTCCGAATGTGTCTAGACTAGAGAAGCCCTGCAAGGACGACTTCTCCCCTTGAGTTGTTGGGACCAATCAACTTCAAAGTAAGCCACCTGGACATCCTCTCGAAGCTGGTTGTATTTCCACTGCAGTTGTGAGAGGAACTCCAGATTGTTTGTGTTGATTTTAAGTTGTCCAAGAGCTCCAGGAAGATCCTCCAGACTCCCAGGACGCAGGACTGGCCGAACCTAAGCTACCGCAACAGAGTGCTGGACCCCATATCCAAGGAAAGCCCATCTGAACAGCCAAGAGTCTGCAGTGGTGCTGTTTGCTGAGACGCAAGGAGCTGAAACCGCAAAGTGCCACTGAAAATAAGTTGGTCCTTTTCTGTTCCAGACCGTCCCGTTACAGGGCAGGAGTCCTCCAGATGTCCTCCCTGGGCCTCAGTCGTGGGGAAAAGTGGAACACAGGATCTGCAGAGCTGCACAGGAACAGAAGCCAGCTGAAACTGTTTTTCTTCTAACCAAAGGTACTGTAAAGTCTAAGAGAACTTACATCTTGTTGTGTAATCTCACTTGTTCTCAGTTGAGACTTGTCTTGGTTGCTTCTGTAGAGTTGCTAACAGCTTCTTTACCTCAAAAGACTAATCGGCTTGCAACCCTGCTTTGATTTCTTCTTTTCTACAAAGACTTCTAAAACATTGTACAAGACTTTTACCTACTTGCAACAATTGCTTCATCTCACCTAGACTTTTGTCCAATTGACTTTGTCCTGGCCTGGCTCTCTGAATGACACTTCTTCTCTCCAACTGTGTGTGTTGGCTTCCTTCCAGGAAGGGGTTAATTTGCTTTGCATTAGGGGTTACTAGAAGTACTTGCCTGCTTCAGAATATAATAAAGCTCTTGTTTTGTCCTAATAACATTTTTCTTTGACACCCTCCTAAGTATTGCTCTAAGTGCAACAGTGATATATTAATGTCCAGTGTCCTAGCTATTTAAGTCACCTTAGGGTGTAGGAAGTGTCTGTGTGCCATCCCAAATGAGTACTTTCTGATTTGGAGAAACTAAGAGTGTGTATTTTGGAGTGTATTTGTGTTACTATTACATTGCCGCCTTCTGAAGAAGGCTTACTCAAACTGACTGTTACATAAATAAATTAATAATTGGTTAATCAAGAAACCTTCAGTGTAAGAGTTTATTTGAATATTTGTCACTGTGAATCTCTGTGTAACTCCCTTACTGCTCACATTGACCCCTCTTGATAGGTCTGGTTGCTCAACACACTACATACAGACTTATACCAAAGGTTGGGTTCCTAGTGCCAGGAGCTCAGGGTTGTTGTAGTGCAGCAAAAGGGTACTGCATAAAATCTTGCTTAACGCCCTTGTAATATCAATGAAACCAAATCTGTAAGAGGATTAATGTTGAAGAATGTTGTACATTCGATTGATTTGAAATATTTGGTGAACATTTAAACTTGATATTGATCTTTCTAAGTACATGCCTACACGTGTTTCCATCTTAATGTGCTTCCTCAGGCCCAACAAAATATAATATAAATCTCTGTTGAACAAAACAATGTCGTTGTTGGACTAATGCAATCAGTAATTAGTAAATTCAATGTTGTAATGCAGCTCAAGTTAGGGGATTCCAATTGAAGCTTGTCAAGTGTTGTGAACCACATAAACTTCCAGAGGAATGGTGAACGACCTTTAATGGCAATCAGCAAAGCAGCCTCCCTCCAGTCACCGGACATTATACTGAGAAGCACGAATGCCTATCAGTGGGTCCAGAGATTTCAGACACAGCATAACATTAGAGAAACAATGTTTCAGGTGTAAGAACGGTTTCTTAGCATGCATGCCTTAAGCAGGAGTTGCATATCTGATGCTCAGAAAGACATTAACCAAGGTTGAAGGTAAACAGCGATACGTTTTAGAGCTGACTGAGCAAAACCTCTGCGGTTCTCGCATGCCTCTCACCAGGTGAACACGCTTAATATATGATTACTTCCGTCTAAAACACGTCTATATGCCCAAAGGGAAACCAGTCAGAGGCCAGAACTGTGGAAGCGGGCATATCTAGAGGCTAGAAAGTTGAATAAGACCAGCCTGTGGCAACTATGGCAAGTTTCCTTAGATTCTATTCATGCTTTGTTTTTATGCCTTTGTATGCAGCACCTTGTCCCCTATTCACTGCGACTGACCAGTGTTTATTTAGATGCAAAGAAAAACACAAGCGACTCTTCTTGCGCTCCAATTTTGTTATCATATTTGACATCAGTTGGTGCTTAAGCAAATGTATATAACTTTTTTCTTCAGTTAATTATGACAAATATGTCTATTCAGTTTTTAATTGCACTCGGTTCTGTATTAGCATTCATACAGTTATTGGTTTCACTTGACTCTGTATTACTTTCATACAGAGTAATTACACTGTTATAATTCACAATGCTATTTTTGTACAGTCCTAGGTTTCCTTTAAAATATGAGCATACAGAGTGTTTTCTGTTCTACAGCATCTGTCATTATAGCTTTGCCAACTTCTGCCAATGATGAAATGATTTCCTCTCATTTTATTCCCCTCAACACGTGTTTCTCCGTCTTGTAAGATGGTTCTTCAGGAGGGCTTTCTTCTTTTTTGTATATTTATAGAGAGTTTATGTCCTGCATGGTCTGTTTATAGGTTGCAATGTGTTGGGCTTTCCATCAGAAGATTAGTTTCTGATACTTGCTAATCTGCTTAGAATCACATGCTGTGCATATGGTCCAACATCCAGTGGTAACCGCAGAGTATTGCATCTTGTCTTTCGGGGACCGAAAGGGGACGTCGGCATAGGCATGTCTGTAACGCTATCCCTATCGTGACGTGTGTAGTACCCAAAATCCCTCACTCACTGAGGTCCCTCAGATTTTTTTTTTCCACCCAGATAACTGGTCGCCCTACAGCGCAGCTCTTATTAGAGACATTGTTTATCTTTACCGATTTTTCGGTTTATGCCCCGTTAAGTCACTTCGCCTAATAAGAACATCTTCGACGAAGACTACAGAGGAATAGTCTACGGCTGTGGTCTCGGCGCCTAAGATCCGGCAGCCGGATTTCCACGTGGTCGGGCCCTCTGGCCGACCTATACAGTAGGGAGAGTGGGTTCGGGGTGGCCATATTATGTCTTTCCTCCTTTCCACTTCTTTCCCTTTTGGTGGTCTGGTCATCCTTCCCTTTTGCTATGGAAAGGACTCCTTTTAGATTCTGCCCTAAGTGTAGGGTCAGATATCCTTGGAAGGACGAGCACAGGACGTGTAACGCCTGTCTTCCCCCTAGAGCATGACGAAAAGCAGTGTTCGGCGTGCAAGCTCCTTAAGCCTAAAACCCTTAAGAATCGCCGTGTAAAGCAGTGGGCCGTGTACGGCATGTCACGCATGGAGCCTCCCTCCCCTACCGCAATACCAGCCGAAAGTGACGGGGGTACTTCGGATGACCAAACATCCAATGCGGATTTTATGGACCTTAAGGTGGACACTTCTAGGTCTGCCACGCCTGTCCCTGACCCTTCCAGGCTTGACTCTGGTCTTGCTACATGGACTACACCCGGCAACAAGGGCGTATATAAACATCGCACTAAACACACAACCCCTACGCCATCTTCGACGCCTTCGTCGAAAAAGGCGAAAGCGCCAACGGGTCAGTCGAAAATTTCGACGGTTCCCTCGGATCGTGTAGATCCAAAGCCTTCCCCGCATCTGCGCATGACGACTGGGCAAACGAAAATGAATAAGGGCGCTACTCCCCAATCTACACGCACCGAAGTTTTGGAGTCCGAAACTTCGACGATTTCCAAGGCCTCAATAGGCCCGAAAGTTACGACTAGGCCTCAACCCGGCACTCTGATCGCTGGGCCTTCTGGTGGCGCGGACGGCATTTCGGCTACCGCTACATCATCGGAGGCTTTCTCATGACGATTCGGTAACTATCCGGAAGAGCATCGATAGGATCGCAGCGGCGGTGGGCCTTATCCCGGTCCCGCAGAAAGTTATGGGCCAGGCCGCGGAAACATTTTCGACAGATTTGGGCTGCAATTCTGATGACTCTTAAGTGGATAGTCAAGAGCCTCTCAGACACCCTGAGAAGTTCCTCTCGACGCCAAAGGGCGGACAACGTTGTTTCTCCCCACCTAGGCCCTTTTGGGTCCTCAAAATGGACTACTGAAAAGTTTGAGGGATGTATGGATTGGCTGGAGAAGATTATCAGTTCTGCTGACCAGCCTCTGCCGAAAAAGGCTCGCGGTAGACCCTAACCTTCAAATACAAGATGTTCAGCCTCAGGGTTTCCAACAGGAAGACGTGGCCCACATGGACACATACAGGGACATCTATAATGAAGAAGAGGAATCCTCTTTTCTTGAAAATTATGAAGACGATCAACAGGAGACGGAGAACTGGGAGGAAACCCAGCAAGAAGTACAGGATCTTTGCTCACATCAAGACAAGGACTCTGATATTTTGTGCATCGATTCTCCTCCTTCCACCCCGGCTTGCCAGGCCTCCCCTGTGGATGACCAAATGGCTTTCAACACCATGTTGAAAAAAGCAGCAGAATTCCTCAAAATTGTCACTGAAGAGGCTTTGCCTGAGCAAGATTTTGTGGAGGACATTATTAAGGAAAAACCTCTGGCAAGTCAATACGTTCCCCTCCTTAACTCTGTTAAGAGGCGGACAGCTCCATCTTTAGTCACACCTGCCCAGACAAGGGCCGTGAACCCGAGAGTCGAAAAATGATTTCGCCCTTCTCCTTCCGACCCTCTCTATATCAAGGGGCATGCCATCCCGGACTCACTGGTGGTGACCACTACTCGTAAGAGGACAGGGGTACCCCTTCCCACTGGAGAATCACCTCCGGACAAAGAGTCTAAAAGATTGCATGCCCTAGGCAAACATGTCAGGTCAGCAGCTGCATATACCATTGGGGTTGCTAATAACACTAAGCTATTAGCAAGCTATGCCGATGCCCAATGGAACCTGCTCCAAGAAGGCCTTCAGGAGGTCCCGGAACCGGCCAGGACCAAGCTTCTCGCCATTGTTACGGAAGGAAAACCGGTTAACCAGAATGTGGTTAAAAACATCCTGGATACTGCAAAAACATCTGGAAGATCCCTTGCACAAGGGACTCTTCTGAAGAGACACGCATGGCTGCATACATCGGGATTTAGACCTGAAACTCGGGCCTCCCTCATTAATATGCCCATCGAATAGTCAAACCTCTTTGGGAAAGCAGTTGATGAAGCGTTGGAGACAGCCAAGAAGCAGCATGAAACCTTAAAGTCTCTGCAACAAATTACACAAAAACCCTCTTCCCAGAGGGGTAATAACTCTCGGCGGTCCTTTGGAGGACAAGCTTGTGCAGGTCAAAACAACTACGGCACGGGCAGCTTCAACAATAACCAAACATCTGGAAGCCCCTCTTACTATCCCTCAAAGAGTCAGAAACGCTGCAAAGGTAGAGGCAGAGGCCCCAATCCCAGAGGAGCCACAGCCTCGGGTCAGAAATGACCACCAAGTCCAGGTCCCCTCCCATGCCTCCCCGGTCGGGGGGCGATTAACATCTTTCCTCAAGGCATAGGAGGGGATAACTTCCAACCAGTGGGTCTTAAAGACGGTCGCCCACGGTTATTGTGTGGAATTATCCCGACCTCCACATTTCGGACCGCCGCGCTCACGTCGCCTTTCACTGGACCATCTAAACATCCTGATTCAGGAGGTGGAAGTACTACTGGGAAGGGACGCCATAGAAGCCGTCGCTATTCTTCAGGTAAACAAGGGTATTTATTCAGTACCCAAAAAGGATCTCGGCATGCGTCCTGTTCTAGATCTGCGCCCAGCGAACAAGTTCATAAAACCCCAGAAGATTTGCATGGTAATACTACAAGAAGTGATCCCATTGCTGAAACGGGGGGACTTCATGGCAGCATTGGATATGAAAGATGCATACTTTCATATTTCAATGTTGCCAGCACACAGAAAATACCTGTTCATGATCCAGGATAAACACTACCAGTTCAAAGTTCTCCCCTTCAGCATTGCCTCGGCGCCAAGGGTGTTTACCAAAGTCCTGGCAGTGGCAGCAGCACACCTGCGCAGACTATCAGTCCCAGTTTACCCTTACCTCGACGACTGGCTCATTATGGGGGACTCGTTCGACGCTTGTTTTTCGAACGCCCAAAAAACAGTAGATCTCCTCTACAGCCTGGGCTTTCCAATCAACGAAAAGAAGTCCAGCCTAGGCCCCAGCCAAGTAAAACAATTTCTGGGGACACTAATTCAAGACAGAAGACGGTCTTGTCTTCCCCTCCAGCGAGAGGGTTCAGAACATGCTCTCTCAGATTCCTCAATAAGTAGCCAGTCGAGAGGTGACTGTACGCAAAGCCATGCTGTTGCTACGGATGATGGCGTCATGTATATACTTGGTTCCCCACGCGTGGCTGCGCATGCGTCCCATGCAAGAGTGGCTCAACAGCCAGTGGTGTCAGACTAGCGGACAATGGGAAGATCTGGTAGTTGTATCGCAAGCCCTCGTTCTCTCTGCACTGGTGGTCGAGGGAAAACTTCCTAAAGGGGAAAACCTTCACCACCCCTGCAGTGGAAGCCACTCTCACAACAGACGCATCTCTCACGGGGTGGAGGGCTCACCTGCTTCAGCAGACAGAACACGTAGTGTGGTCCCCTCAAGTAGTGTCCAATCATATAAACTTATTGGAGCTTTTAGCAGTGTTCAAAGCATTGAAAGCCTTTCAGGTACAACTGCAAGGGAAGACGGTGCTGATCTTAACCGACAGCACTACAGCAATGTATTTCTCCAGCATGGGGTCTGGCATGGATTCACATGCTCATGAATATTCCCCGTCGTCAGGCTGGGAATCCTCGGTAAAGAAAAAACCAGTATCAGTTTCGTTTCTGATCTGTCTTTCGTAGTAGTAACCAATCACTGGTCTCTGCTTCATACTGACCACAGCCAATGACTGCCCTCTACCTAAGCCCCGCCTCTGGCAGCCATCTTCAGATTTTTACCGCACGTTCATGTGTTGGGATCCTCGTGCTTTTGCTCTCGAGCGTTAGTGCTATTCACGTTTTTTCTCAAAAACTTTGTTTTTTTCGGTCAAAAGAGCCTCAAGCTCCACCGACTCTCCATCCGATCAACGGGGACCCGTGTCGGATTCGTCTGCGCCCCTCAAGGGTGAAGATTTCGTCGAGCTACGCTTTTGGAGGACTCCAGAAGTTTCTCAGGCCCGGACATGGCCCAGGAGAAGGGAAGCTCGACGCCCGGAAAGCTGTTCAGGGTCTGCCCTGGATGCCAGCTGCAGAACGTCTTTAAGGAGGACGAACACTCCCTTTGTCTCTACTGCTTACATGAGGACAAGACGCACGTGGAGAAGGACTGTGCGTTTTGCGGCAATATGTCGGAGCGGACCATGAAGGACCGCCATCAACGTCTCGCCAACTGGCTGGAAGGGAAGAGCCCGTCAGGCGAGAAGAAGAGGAAGAAATCCGAGCGGTCTTCTAAGACCTTTGAGGACGGCCCGGCGACGGGGGTCCAACACAAGGCCAAGCACCGCGAGTCCGCTGGCACCGGGAGCGCCGAACGGTCGGGCTCTACGGGCGCCAGGCAGGGTGCACCCTCCCCGGCACCTTCAGCCACGAGCCAACGCTCTGGGTCGGGTAAGAGGAAGGGCGAGCACCCGGCGAAGCTCCTGGAAAGGCCCTGGTCGAGCTCGGAGGGGGAGCGAGGCAGTGTCCCCCCCCCCCACTCAAGGATAAGGCGGTGAGCGCACCTAAGGTGGTGAAGGCCTTAATCTATCCGGCCAAGCCCTCTATCGATACTGTCGCGGCGGCCCTGGCTCAAGTCGCCACCACTGGTGGAGGCTACACCAGTGGTGGCGACCTCGGGGCTCAGAGTCTCCCTGCCACCTCGGAGGGAGTCCTCTTTTGTGCCCATCGATAGGACCCCCGTGAAATCCCCGGCGGGGAAGAAAAAGGGGGGGCAGGGCGTCGTAGATTCGGCTTCAACCTCGGAGGAAGAGCTGATCGAGGTCTTAAGCCACGGCCTTGGCGTGGAAGAAGACCGGCCCGTCGGGATGGATCCCGACGCAGGTGACGACGACATCGTCGAGGGTGCCGACGGGGCCTCTGATCGCCCGTCGGATTCCCCACTGCCAGCGCCGCAAGACAACTCGGCGGCCATTTTGTTGGCTATACAGTCCTTATGCTCGGAGATAAGGACGAGACTACCGTTGCCGACGGAGGAACCTCTCCCGTCGGAGGATCCTGAACCGGGACCTTCTGGTGTTCCCCCACCCAAGAAAAGGAGGATTCACCCTCCACCTCCTTTTCAGCCGTCGCGCCCCGTCCAGCCCTCCTCCCCGTCCACCCGAGGGGATGATACGGGGACTGACACGGCAGCGACGGGTACGGACGACGAGGTATACGACGAGGATCTACCGTCGTCACCTCCCACCAGGGCTTCTCCGCCCGACGAGATTGGATCGTTCCACTCCGTGATCGCCAGGGCATCCGAGCTTTTCCAACTCTGCCCTGAGGAGAAGAAAAAGGAAGGATTCCTTTATCAACGGCGCGAGGCCAAGAGGAAGACGGTCCTCGCGGTGCCTCTACTGGACGACATTTGGGATGAGGGCCTCGCCCTCCTCAAGAACCCTTACACGACGCCAGCTAGAAGAGACCGGTACGAGAAGAAGTACCGGGTCCCGGACGCGGCCCCCCTGTGCCTCTGGGCGCAGCCTACCCCGGACTCCGTCGTCTCCGCGGCGGCCAGGAAGAAAGCGGGGGGGGTGCGGCCTCCACATCGACTTCCCCACCGGACGGCGAGGGAAAGAAATGGGACGCAGGGTCATCTCGTCTGCAGCGACGACGATTAAAGAGGCCAACGCCTTGGCTATCGTGGCCCGCTACGACAGGGAGCTATGGTACAAGCTGGCTCCCCTGCTGGACTTCCTACCGGACGACAAGAGGGCGGATGCCCTGGAGATCCTACAGGAAGGTGAGGTGGCGTCGGACCACGCCATCACTATTGCGACGGACATCGCCGACACTGGGTTTCGCCAGTTGGGCAACGCCGTGTGCCTTAGGCGGTGTGGATGGCTCAAGGCTACGGACTTCCGTCAAGACGTACAGACCAGAGTCCTGGACATGCCGTTCGATGGGAACAACCTGTTTGGGAAAACAGTGGACGATTCCCTTCAGGCCATTAAAGCGGACACTGAGACGGCCCGGGCCCTTAGGGTTCTGCAGCAACGACGGACGCCCTTTCGGAGCAGCGGAGGCAAGGGCGCCTCCAAAGGTTCCGGCGGCGGTTTCTCCACCTACCGTCAAGCGGCCCGCTCGTCGTCTCAGGAGGCCTACAGAGGACGAGGCAAGTCTGGCGGACCCCGCCGTCTTCGCCAAGGAGGTCAAGGCAGCAAAGCCTCGTCGAAACAGGATTGAACCGGCCGTGGGGTCAGGCCCCCACCGATGCACCCCGGTGGGAGGCCGGCTGGCGAGCTTCGTCAGCGTGTGGGAGTCCATCTCCACCGACCGTTGTGTGCTGGACGCCGTAGCCCGGGGCCACGCGCTCGAGTTTCAAAGAAGGTGCCCACGCGTCCCCCCCATGGCCAGGAAAGAGCTTCACATCCCTCAGCTTCTCCTGGAGGTAAGGGTGATGCTCAGGAAGGGCGCCATCGAACTCGTCCCAAAGAGGCTTCGGGGCTCCGGAGTTTACTCGAGATACTTCCTCGTGAAGAAGACTGGAGGATGGCGCCCCATCCTAGACCTGCGACGTCTGAACAAGTTCATCAAGGCGCAGAAGTTCCGGATGGTCACCCTCCAGCACGTCCTGGGTCAGCTGGAGGAAGGAGACTTCCTGTCGTCGTTGGATTTGGAGGATGCCTACTTCCATATTCCCATCCTAAAGGGGCACCGAAAATTCCTCAGGTTTGTGGTCCAAGGGCGTCACTACCAGTTCAAAGCCCTCCCCTTCGGACTACGGTCGGCACCCAGGGTATTCACCAAGTGCCTTGCACCGGTGGCGGCGCAGCTGCGCCCCGAGGGGATCCACGTCTACCCCTACCTGGACGACTGGCTCATCCGAGCCAAGACGAGGGAGCTCGCCGTGGAGCACATGGCAAGGACCGTCCAACTTCTCACGGACCTGGGATTCTCCGTGAACTACGCCAAGTCCCACCTGGTACCCGCGCAAAACGCACTGTTTCTGGGAGCGAAGCTCGACAGTGTCCCTTCTGGCCTCCCCGTCGGAGGAAAGGACCAGGTCCATCCTGGGCAAGGTACAGCGGATGTTGGCTTCCGACGCCGCCAAAGTGAGGTCCATCAAGTCCCTCCTCGGAATGATGTCTTCTTGCATCTACCTCATTCCCATGTGCAGGCTCCGGATGCGCCCGTTGCAAGAGTTCCTGGACGCGCGCTGGATCCAAACGACGGGCGGCTTCGAGGAGAGGATCACACTCGACGAGAGTTTCCGCCGAGCGGTCCGGTGGTGGGGCACCCGCGCGCATCTGACGGCGGGCATGGACTTCCAGACCCCAGACCACCAGGAGACAGTGACCACGGATGCCTCCCTGGAAGGGTGGGGAGCGCACACCGAAAATCTGCACGCGAGAGGCCTTTGGCTCCCGACGGAGAAGTCCCTCCATATCAACGTCCTGGAGCTCCGTGCAGTGTTCTGGGCCCTCAGGTCCTTCCTTCCATCCCTCAAGGGCAAGGTGGTGAGGATCTTCACGACAACACCACCACCATGTTTTACATCAGGAAACAGGGCGGAACCAGGTCCCCAGCACTGTCCAAGGAGGCGCAGGACCTGTGGCATTGGGCCGTCGCCCAAAGGATGTTTCTGGTGCCGTTTCATCTGGCAGGGATAAAAAACACCATCGCCGACTCACTCAGCAGGGAGCTGCGCTCGTGCCACGAGTGGGAACTACGGCAGGATCTAGTGGATCGCCTCTTCCGACGGTGGGGCACACCCCAGATCGACCTGTTCGCGACGGCGACGAACTCCAAGTGCCGGTGGTTTGCCAGCAGGTTTCCCCAGGCGAGGAGCATGGGCGATGCTTTCTCGTTCCCCTGGGAGGGCCTGTTCCTCTACGCGTTCCCTCCTTTGCCACTGCTAATCCGGCTCGTCAACCAGCTCAAGAGGTCAAGGTGCAGGATGATCCTCGTCGCACCTGCGTGGCCGAGGCAGATATGGTTCCTGGACCTTCTGGACTTTTCAACGTCCCCGCTAATCAAGCTGCCGGTGGACGCGGATCTACTCTCCAGGGAAGGAGGCGCCATCCTCCACCACGACCCGAAATCTCTGAACTTGCAGGCCTGGCTCCTGCAGCGCTAGAGTTTGGAGGATACGACATACCGGCCGACTGCAGAGAGGTTCTTGCAAAGGCCAGGGCGTCCTCGACTCTTAAATGCTACGGACACAAATGGAAGAGGTTCTCCGTCTGGTGCCACGCACAGAAGATTAACCCTCTACGGATTACGGCTCCTCGGGTACTGCCGTACCTGCTGACGCTGGCCAAAGCTGGTCTGGCACACGCGTCCATCAAGATTCATCTTGCTGCGATCTCCCGATACACCAGAACCACGGGGCGGACGTCCTTGTGGTCTCATCGTCTGGTGAAAGAGTTCATGAAGGGACTGTTCAGATCGTTCCCACCGGTGAAGGCTCTGGCCCCGGCGTGGGAGCTCAACGTGGTGCTGACCAAGCTCATGGGACCTCCGTTCGAGCCTCTGCACTCGCCCCCGTTGAAGTTTCTGTGGTGGAAAACAGCGTTTCTTGTGGCCATCACCTCCGCACGACGGGTGGGAGAGATCCAGGCCCTTTCCTGCAAGGCCCCGTACTTGACTTTTCACGACACAAGAGTAGTGCTCAGGACGCACCCCTCCTTCATGCCCAAGGTACCGTCGGACTTCCATCTCAACGAACCCTTGGTGTTGCCTGTGTTCTTCCCATCGCCTTCGTCGCCGGCTGAGAGGACTTTGCACTCGCTGGATGTGGCTAGAGCGCTGAAGTTCTACGTGGACCGCACGAAGTGTTTTCGGAAGACGTCACAACTCTTTGTGAACTTTGGACCTGTCAATCAGGGGAAGGCTCTCTCGAAGGCTTCCATTTCCAGATGGCTCTCCGGCTGTATCATGTGCTGTCATCGGTTGGCAAACCGACCGCTGCCTGGCCGTCCGAGAGCCCATTCCACCAGAGCGATCGCAGCTACCACGGCGTTCCTTTCTGGTGTGCCCCTGCTGGACATATGTAGGGCTGCTACGTGGAGGTCGACGCACACCTTCACGAAATTCTACTGCGTCGATCGGGATTCCAGGGAGGAGTCCAGGGTCGGCCAAGCAGTGCTGCGCAACCTGTTCGCCTGAGGTGAGCCTGGTGAGGAGGTAAGATGCTTAATGTTGAGTTTGATGTAATGCTTAATGTTGAGCCTTGCCACCTCCCGTAGTTGTGGATGTGTGTACTGCTATGTATTCTTTATTCATGAGCATGTGAATCCATGCCAGACCCCATGCTGGAGTAGGAACAAGTTACTTACCTGTAACTGTTGTTCTCCAGCCTGGGTCTGGCATGGATTCACATGCGAACCCTCCCGCCTACCCCTCTGCGGCTCTTCACTTGGTCATACTGCCACTTCACGTGCTTCCAAATCTGAAGATGGCGGCCAGAGGCGGGGCTTAGGTAGAGGGCAGTCATTGGCTGTGGTCAGTATGACGCAGAGACCAGTGATTGGTTACTACTACGAAAGACAGATCAGAAACGAAACTGATACTGGTTTTTTCTTTACCGAGGATTCCCAGCCTGACGACGGGGAATATTCATGAGCATGTGAATCCATGCCAGACCCATGCTGGAGAACAACAGTTACAGGTAAGTAACTTGTTCCTACCTGAACAAACAGGGTGGCACTCACTCTCCTGGGCTATATTCAAGCTGTCCCAAAACATTTGGATATGGGCTCTCAAACACAAGATGTTTTTGTTGTCCCAATATGTTCCAGGGGAACTCAATCTTCTAGCAGATGTACTCAGCAGAGATTTTCCTCTGCCAGAAGAATACGAATGGCGACTGCACAAAGACATTGTATCCAGCGTCTTCGCAGAATGGGGGTTCCCCGAGATCGACCTGTTCGCTACTCAGGAGAACGCCCAATGCCAAGACTATGCCTCCAGGTACTCCGAGAACTGGTCCAAGGGCAACGGTCTCTGGATAACTTGGTCGGGGAAATTTGTCTATGCTCCTCCCCTGCCCCCACACCCCGACTCCCCTTCTCAACAAGATAGTGCACAAGATGACCAGGAACCAGTTACCATGATACTATTGGCCCCCATGTGGGCCCGCCAACCCTGGTTCGCTCACCTGATAGAAATGTCCCTCTCCCCACCAGTCAAGCTGCCCTGCACATACAACATGTTGGCTCAGGACAGGGGGGAAATCCTACACCCGTGCCCCCAAACCCTTAATTTAGCAGCCTGGCTCCGGAGATCATAGAGTTTGGACACCTGCAACTCCCTCAGAGGTGCATGGACATATTCAGGGAAGCGAGGAAACCTAATACACGTTATTGCTATGCTAGCAAGTGGAAACGTTTCGTCATCTGGTGCAATTCCAAGGGTGTCAATCCTATCGATTGCTCACCCTCACACATTGTGTTGTATCTAACCCACTTGTTGGACGCTGGGTTAGTCTTTAATTCCCTAAAGGTTCATCTGGCTGCTTTGTCAGCCTACACCACATCACAGCAAAAGGTATCGTGGTGGAAGATACCGATGATTAAAGCCTGGAAGGAGTTAAGATGATTTATCCTCCCATCTCTCACCCAGCCCCTGGATGGGATCTGCATGTGGTTTTAACCAGGCTCATGGGAGCTCCCTTCGAGCCTATGCATAATGCAAGTCTGAAAGACCCGACTTATAAAACAGCCTTACTAGTGGCCATCACTTCTATCAGAAGGGTTAGCGAACTACAGGCTCTTTCTGGTTTAGACCCCTTTGTTACAGTCCACAAAGATAAGGTAGTTCTGCGCACACATCCCAGGTTTGCGCCTAAATTTATTTTGAAATTTCATGTGAACCAGTCAATCGAACTACCCACTTTCTTCCAGAACCCTACTAACATGGCTGAAAGAAGCCTTCACACTAGACGTGCGCAGGGCAGTCATGTTTTACCTGGAGAATACTAAACCACTAAGAAAGACTAAATAATTCTTCATTTCAGTGGCAGCTGGTAGAGCAGGGCATCCTGTCTCTAAATCAGCTATCTCAAGGTGGATTGTCAAATGCATCACACTGTTACACTCTTGCGAAGAGTGTACTGCCCTTCAAGCCTAGAGCACATTCTACTCAAGGCACTGGGGCATCCATAGTATTCATTGCAAATGTTCCTCTTGAGTCCATTTGCAAAGCGGCAACCTGGAGTTCTGTACACACCTTTACAAAACACTATTGCCTAGACACACATTCGAGGTCTAATTCTCAAGTGGGACAAGCGGTACTAAGACATCTTTTCTCTACTGTTCATTCTCACAACCCACCTCCAACTCCGGGTACTGCTCGCTAGTCTATGCACAGCATGTGATTCTAAGCAGATTAACAAGCATCAGAAGACATGCATTACTTACCGTAATAGCATTTCTGATTATTGTATAGACTTCGTACTACTTTCTCTCTTTATGTACTCACTCACTATAGCCTTGGGCTCCCTCATGGCAGAAAAATACAATCGGAGGGACCTCGGCGCGTGAGGGATTTTGGGTACTACACACGTCACGATAGGGATAGTGTTAGACACACCTATGCCGACGTTCCCTTTCGGTCCCCGAAAGACCAGATGCAATACTCTGTGGTTACCACTGGATGTCGGACCATATGCACAGCATGTGAATCTAAGCGGATACAATCATCAGAAATGCTATTACGGTAAGTAATGCATGTCATTAAGTATCATTCTAATTTCTGTTGTTGATTTGGCCTGTCATTTGGTTTTGCTGCTGTTATTATTCGTCTAGTTTCTCTAGCCGTTAGCATTGCAAGTATGAATTTGTTTTCGCATTTATTTTCATTCCGATGGAATCATGCGCTACCTCTCTTGGAAGTCCGATTGTGGTTGCCGATGCTATATGTTAACGGTGCTTTTATTAGAACATGCACATTAGAACTTGGGACTTGCATAGCAATGGCAATACACTTGTTCAAGATGGCTATTAGTTATGGCTAAGCATTATTTCGAAGTTCCTCCGACATATTCCACATCTATGACGGGTAATCACCACAGCTGTGCTGCTTCGGAAAATGTTTGTCTCCTGCGTCGATGACGTCGATACACTGTCCTCGAGGCCCTCCGTCAAGCCGACGTTACCGGATGTTATAAGTAGGATGCACGACGCTGGTAGCCTCAGTTCCGTTTATTCCGCGAAGGTGTTCGCTTCGGAGATCTCGACGCGCCTCTGTTCTTCTGTTTCTTTTATCGGTTCCTCGAACTTGGTGTTTGTGAAGAGATAATGTCTTCGTTATCTTCTACCCCGCGGTCGGGATTCAAGAAGTGTCGGGACTGCGGTTCCAAGATGTCACTTACGGACCCGCACGACGTCTGCCTCTGGTGCTTCGGCGAAGACCACGCCACCGATGACTGTGACGATTGCCTTTCGTTAACATCTAAGGCCTTGTGGGAGCGGAAGAAGCAGCTTACTGTAAGTAGGGTTTCCAAACCCCGAAAGTCGAAATTCGCGGGGCTTTCGACCAACGATTCAAGGGGCGACTCTCCACGTCATCGGCGTAAGTCCAGGGTGTCTCGGTCCCGGAATAGTTTCTGCCATTCCTCTGCCTCCTCGAGGCACTCGCGGAAGCACCATCACCGTTCGCCTTCCTCATCTGAGGACTCCGCCAGACGGCTGGTTGCTTGTCCCAACAAGCATTCCTCTCCTGCGGAATGGGATGCATTTCGTACGGAGATGATGGCGATTTTCCAATCGCAGGGCTCTGTTCCATGCGCCTTTGAAAGAAGCCGGCAGGGAACGTGCTAGGGCCACCGCTCGTATGCCTTCGGGCTCGGGGGGTCGGCGCGATCATCCGGAGCCTTGGAGGTCCCCGATCGGACAAGGTGGATCGCTGTAGCTATGCCTGCTCCAGGTCCCGGTCCTCGACACCGGCAGAACCTCTGAAGTCTTCTAAGACGACGTCGGCGACATGTCCGTTGAGGGACTCTCTCGAGGCTCCGCCCTCGAGGCCTGTGTCGAAGCCATCGGCGCAGCGCTCAACGTAGATTCCGTCGAAGCCCTAGACGCCTTTTGTGGAGGCTTTACCGCAGGTATGCTGTGCATCGGTGGAAACTCCGAGGAAGGCCCTGAAGAAGTCAGTGAGGCCTGTATTTGAACCTTTTTCTGTGCCCTCATCCAGGGATTTATTCCAGCCTCTGGATTATGTCGTAATGAAGGGTCTGGTACCTGATGAGGTTTCTGACGACCTGTTATCTGGTCATAGCCAGTTGGAAGATCTGCGTCCGTCTTTGCACGACGCTAGTGGTCTTGATACCTGCCGGAGGTCGAGTTTGGCAGGCCTGAGCCTGGTACGCATGCTGAATCTTCATACAGGTGCCTCATGTTGAGGGTGACGGAGTACTTGGGATGGTCTGCACCACCAGTGGATTTTCTGCAGGATGACCTGACACATATCCTTGACCAAGGTCCACCCACTGACCCGGTGCTGCAATTTCATATGGTTTTACAGAGAAGGGTGGCAGCGGCTTGGACTGCTACGGAGAGTCTCCTGGCAGTGAGCAAGTCGTTGCCGAAAAAATACCGTCCAGCCATTAGCGACCCCTGCTTCTTGACGACGCACCCCACTCCGGAGAGTTTGGTGGTGCAGGCGGCTATGGCCCGGCAAAGCAGGTGTCGTACCCTACCATCCCTCCTGATAGGAACGACAAACGTTTTGATGGCTGGGTGAAGAAAGTATTTTCTTCAGGGGGTATGGCTTTACAGGCAGCCAACTCCGTGTGTGCCTTAGCACGTTTCACTCACACTCTGTGGAATTTTGTTTTTGGCAGCTGAACATATTCCCGAAGGGGAGGACAGGATGGTTTTCTTGCCCTCGTTCAGGATGGCAAGGATGCCATGTGTGAATCCTTTCAGTCGGGTCTGGACATGGCAGACTATGTCAGCCGGTCCATGGCGGCGAGCACCGTGATGCACAGATTTGCGTGGTTGCGGAAGTCTGGGTTTGCGCCTGATGTACAAGCCCGGCTTCTCAACATGCCCTTTGATGGTGTCCATCTTTTTGGCAGCAAGGCTGACAAGAGCCTTGAGGAGAGGTTGCAGACCTCAAAGGCTGCAGCAAAGTCGTTGAGCGCTGCAGTTCGCCAACCTCTGCCTTTTCGCCCAACGGGACAGCAACGGAGGGGAGGTTCCTTTCGATACTACCCTTCCTTTGGTAGATCGAGGGGAGTGGCCCGTCAAAGGGGCCAACGTAGGAGTACCAGAGGTGGGAAACAGTGTACTCGAGTTGCCAAGGCCGCTCGAGTAGTTGCCTCTTTGCCCTCAGGCACTGCCGCAGTCGCTTCAGCTCAGTCATGAGGCCATGTCCCATGGTTCGCTGGTAGGGGGTGGGGGGGGAGGCTGGCGCAGCATCTTGTAGTATGGTGTTAGGCAGAAACCTGTGCAGTTCCCATAGGGACCACTGCAAAAGATTTAAGACTACAGGTGGTTGGCAGTAAACCCAATTGGTAGCAGTCTGTACCACCCACATT
Organism: Ambystoma mexicanum; assembly: GCF_040938575.1. NCBI lineage: Eukaryota > Metazoa > Chordata > Amphibia > Caudata > Ambystomatidae > Ambystoma > Ambystoma mexicanum. The sequence goes on from NC_090939.1 coordinate 752,274,693, forward strand.
TACCTGGTAGATGTGGCTGAGCAGTCAGACTTCTCTCAAGATGAGTTAGGCAGTATATAGAGTATACACAATAGGCACAGAGATACAGTAGCACAAGCAAACACTGACCAGAGCTTTGGTGTAAAAGTATATAATTATTTATTTAAAGACACTTGTAAATTACACTAGCACAAAAATAGGTAAGTAAATTCAACACACAGTCACTATTATATATACAACCCTGATTACTTATTAGACAAGTCTTAGTGAGAAACACCACTTATTTTCAGACCGAGGTGAGCGCTTAACATAAAATGGCACTCTTAATAAGTTATTTAAAAAGGGAGGGAAAAAGACAGAGTTATAAAAGCACACATCTCAATACTTTTCAAAGAACCACAGTGAGGCAGGTTAGGCAAAGTCTACTGGAGAGCAAGAGAGTTCAAATGCCAGGCCCACTTTGGAGAGAGCAAGCGAAATGTGTCCAGGATCACAGTGGGGTTATGCCCAAAGAGTCTTTGTAAATAGTTCACCAAAGATTGAGATCAAGTCAGGAACATTTGGTTAACAGGCCCCAGGCTAACCCAGGTTAGAAAGTCGAGGATTTACTGTCACCCCGAACGATCTGTCGCAAGGGAAGCCAGGCGGGACACTACCTGAAAATGGGAAGAACGCTCCAGCGGGGGCAGTTGTTCCTGGCAGCGGGTGCAAGTCGGTGTTTCGTCCAGAGGAAGAGGTCTTGACGTGGAGCAAAGCTGAAGGTCGTTGCACTGCCAGGGAAGAAACCAGCCGCGGAGTTTCCCGGTTACAAGGTACCACCCTTTTCTTCGCGGTAGTGGTAAACAGTGGTATTCCGGTTGCCGGGGTGCTTGGCACGGGCAAGGCGGTCACGAGATGGTCCAGGAAGGCGAAAAGACGGGCAAACTGGTTATCCCCACCAGTCAAAGGAAGAAGACTCTCCGGACTGGAGATCTCCTCTGTCGTCGGGAATAGTGGTGAGACGGTTCAGCAGGGCTCCACCGTTGGTGTCGTCGTTGCAGGTCAGCCCGGCTTCTCCCTCCTCGGATTCTTTAGGTCCTGTGGCGACTTCTGAAGTTCCAGTCCCCAAAGCCCTGCTTTTATGCAGAAAACCCCCATTCATCAGCCTAGCTGTCACTCAAACATGCTAAGAGGTGAGCCGGGCGGCTCACCACTTGGGCCAATCACACGAGTGCGACTTGAATTGCCGAGGCAACTCAGTCCAGGGTGCCTAAACCCCCTCCCACACGCCCTGCGGAGAAGCCCGCCAAAAAGTGGAACCAAAGGGCTCGACTTGGGTTGGAGTCACAGAAGCGAACACAAACGCCATTTTGGAACCAGGTTTCGGCAAAAAATACCAAACGGTGAATTTATATTCATTTAATAAACCGGCGGTATGTTTGTGATGCTGGAAATGCATCTGAGGGACAGGGCCTCTGAATCCTTGTCCTTTTTCTGTTTTTACCGTGTGTTCTGTTATGTTTTCTGCCCCGGAGTCCATATGGGACTCCTGGCAGCGCAGCTCTCTCTTTTGGTTTGGTGAACAGACCCATGGGATACCCTTATGGCACCCATGGGTAGGGGTGCAACCCTGTGCCCCTAGTGTATGTTTTTGGGCACCTGTGGGTGGCCCCAGAGCAGGGTATGGGCTGGTGGCAGCTCTGTGCTGAAATTGACAGGTGCTCCGGGTGTCCTCCATTTTGGGATACCCAGGCCCTGCCATTGGGATCTGTTGATTCCTGATAGGAAACAAGATGGCCCCTGTGGCCTCTTGCTTTCTATTGCCTGTTATCTTGTTTTCCCAAAGTCCTGGGAAGCCCTGTCTCTGTCCCTTCCCCCTGACTGGCTGTTGGGTGGAAGTTCCATGTATGGTATTGTTGTGAAGGCCCAGCTAGACTGACTGGAGCCTTCCCAGTGTCTGTATGTTGTGGGTACCTCCTGTGGGTGGGACCTGGGTGAATGGAGTGTGACCAATATACACTTCTTGTTGTGGTTGTCTGGTTTCTGGCATGAGAGACAAAGACCGAGACAACCCTGCCCGAAACTGGCCTGAATGCAGTGTGTAGTGTTGAATGGCTGGGTACTTGTCCCAATCCACATTTCTTGTTGTGAGTGTCTGGAAGGGAGGAGTGTGGCCTGAATGCACTGTGTGCCTGATTGGCTGACTGACGGCATGAATGCCCTGCAGTATGATTGGCTGCTGAGTGTGTGCCAGCAGCGTGGATGAGAGAGAGGATAGTATATCTGGGGACCTCTCACCACTGGAAAAGTGTTCAGAAGGGACCTTTGGTTGAGAAGCGACCATTGTGCTCCTAAAGCAGCCAGGGAGCTGAGTCTCCACTCTACGAGTAACTGGAACTGCTGATCCTCGACGTCCAGCTGGAAGAAGAAGACTTGCTGTGGCATTTGCTTCGACCGATCTGAAGGCTGACGAGATCGTCGAGGGCTGACCCGAGAGAGGACCTGGTAAGGCGCCCTCTTCTCGTGCTCCGAGGGACCATCGAGCACCGCTCCATCTTCGCCGAAGCGTCCTGGAAGACACCCTCGAAAGGCTGTCGACCCGAGACGGGACCGCTGAGGAGATCGAAGTGAAGCACCCGGACATCGACGCCGTCGAAGTCCATTGCCGTCGACCAGGGTTCGCAGGTTTATGTAACCGCTGGAGGCCCGTCGAAGTTGTGTTGCCCAGCCGTGGGAAACACTTGACGCCGTGCCACCGACGACCGGAGCCGTCCGCTCCTTTGCCTAAGAACATTCAATCGAAGGACTCTCTCGACCGCATCGTCGACCGCTTATCCTGCCGGAGAAAGTCGAGGCCGACCAACGCGCCGAGGAGAAACCTGCCGGTGGGTTTCCCGCCACCCGACGACCTCAAAGACTCGGACGACTCGACGCCCTTGCTGGGCTCCCGTCTCTACAATCTTTGCGGTCCAGAACTATTGTCATCGAGGTGCCCCGCACACCTCCGCCTTGCAGGACGCCGACGAGCACCGCTCGGACGAAGCTGCCGCCTCTTCGACATCGTTCTACCTCGTTTGTCGACGGACGTTCGACGCCCCGTGCCTCCCGCTTGAAAGGGAAGGCATTCAAGAAGGGCCGTCGATTCCCTGTCGCCGAACAGCGAGTTCCTCGGCGTTTGTCGACGCCTCTTCGAGGAGCTCGACTCCACCAGGTACATTGGGGGGGTAAAAACATTATAGGAGAGAATAAGACTTGCAGAGCAATATATGGACTGGGCTTGTGCTATATCTTTCTTTACAGGATGCCCAGGTGGGGGAACTCCACACAGAACTGTGCCTAGTGGTAGGGGTCAGTATTCTGCTTATTGCTCAACCATATTATTTCCTCTCCTCTCTCTATTGTTGGTTTCCCTCTATTGGTCTGAGTGACATTGTACAGTATTGTTAATACACTGTAATGAGATCTAGGGTGGTACCACTTAAGGATTGTATATATTTGCCATTGTAGATTTTGCCGGAGTACAAAGTGAGTTATTATGATAAATGTACATAACCTTAACTATTGATTATATAAAGACTGTGTTCTAACCAATACAGAGTGTGGATATTCCTTTGTGGGGGCTTGGGGATACACTGTACTTAAGAACCAGCCTGCATCACCTCCTGAGAAGCTAGGCCTTGATTGCTCGACCATTGCTACCGAATAGAGAATCTTGGCTGGGGTCTCCTGTGCCTCTCCTCCATCATATAGGGAGCGGAAGTACAGACACCCCCCACCGGTCGTAGAGGCCCGTCTCTCACACTGGTGGCAAGCGGTGGGATGCTTATGGTTTTAAGAATCAGTGTATAACCGTGCCACTTACAAAGGATATTTGCCCTTTATTGAATTAAGGTTTAGTTGTGTACAAGGTAACTGCATTACAAACAATGGAGTCTATTGCGAATGGCAAATTAACTCGGATGAGCTTGGAGGCTCTCCAGGGTGCTTGTGAAGCTAGGGAGTTAGACTTTGTGGATAAGTCTAGGGCTGAGCTGATAGCTGCCCTGGTGGACTACCAGACTGATAGTGAAACTCTTGATGAGGGGGGGAATGCAACCAATGACGACTCTGCCCCTGGGGTTTCTGCTGAATCTGTTTCTGGGAATGCTGCCATTCCTGCTGCCTCTGTTCCAAACTCCAGCAATTCCTTAGAGCTTAATACCGCAAGTTGGAAATAGATGCTGAGCTTAAGAAAGAGGAGTTGGCTCAACAAGTTGCACTCAAAAATAAGGACCTTGAACTCCAGAGCCAGGACACTGAATGTCAGAGGATCCAGCTAGAGAAAGCTAGAGTGGAGACTTCAGCTAGATCCAGTGAGAGTGTCAGGTCCCCAGCCACCAAGTTTATGAAAGATTTGGTTGGTGTATTTGTGGAGGGTTCGGATATCCTCCAATGGATTGAAGCGTTTGAAATGGCTTGTGAGATTCATATTGTGGATAAAAGAGATTGGGCGAAGTGTTTGTTAAGCAGAGTGCCTCAAACCGGATATGACTGTATTCTGAAGCTGAGTGTGGAAGAAAGGGGTCAGTACGAGTGTATGAAGTCTGCTTTGATTGCCAAGTTCGGCAAGACACCTACCCAATACCTTAGAAGGTTCAGGGATTTTAAGAAAAAGGAGAATATGTCTTGGGTTGACTGGGTGAGTGCTGCGCACATGAACATGATGGGGTGGATCGGTGGATACAAGGTTAAGACTTTTGTTGAATTGTCCCACCTCTTGTTTTTTGAGCATTTCTCTGAAGCCTGTTCACCAGAGCTGCGTCAGTATGTGGCTGACCAGAACATTTTGGACCCCTTTAAGCTGGCTAGGTTGGCTGACAAGTGGGTCTCCCACCGGGTGTCCCCTAAGGACTCCAGTGGGAAGGACAAGGAGAAGGGGGCCTCTCAGAAAGCTGAGGAGGCCCCCAAGCAGTCACAGTCGGGTAAACCAAAACCTTCCTCTCCTAAGACCCAAAAATCTAGTGGGGATAAGTCATCTGGGGGTGGGAATAAGAGTAGTGGTCCACCTGCTGCAAAGCAGGCTCCCAGTGGTTCCAGTACCGTACCCCGCACTCCTGGCGCTTGTTTGGACTGTGGGGCTCTGGATCACAAAAGGGGTGACCCGAAGTGTAAAGGTAAGGCACTTGGAGTACAGGATGTCAGCCTGACCTACCCTTACCCCGTGTCTGAGGTGGAGGCCACCGTCCTCCCCTCCTCTGCCGGGATCACATTTGGTGCTCCGGTAGAGATTTCCTTAGTGTCCCTTGGGGCCTGGGACCAGTACGCGGAAGTACTGGCGACTATCCCACAGAACACCCGTAGGTTTTTGAGAAGTGTCCTCTTGAATGGCCAGCCTTCTACTGGTTTGAGAGTCACTGGGGCAAGCATGACAGTGGTGGACAGGACCCTGCTCAGGCCAGAGGACTATGAAGGTGCTCCTCTGCAAACCACCAGGTTAGCTGGTGGGCCTCCCAAATTATCACCTGTAGCCTTAGTCACACTCATGATTGGCGACAAGACAGCGAAGCTTCCTGTCCTGGTTCAGGACAATGTCCCTGCTAACATTTTGTTAGGGAATGATCTAGTAGAGTTGGGGTTGATCTCGGATGGTCTTCCCATGACTGCTGCTGCCGTCACTGGATCACAGGTGACACCGGGTCTGGCTGTGGGTCAGATAACCGAGCCAAAGGCGAGGCCTAAGGCAAGAAGGAGGAAGACCAAGAAGGCCACCCCTGTGGAGGGAGCACCTTCTCTTCCTGCTGCACCCATTGGGATCCATGCTCCGGAACGGGCTGGGTCGAGTGGAAAACTCAACTCCTTTGGGAGAAGAGGCAGAAGACTCTCCTGTGGGAGAGGTTCTTAACCCGGAGGATCATCCCGACCTTCAATGCTTGTTAGCTGAAGGGGGACCCTCCCGGGCGGACTTCTGTAAGGGACAGAGAGAGTGCCACTCTCTCGAGGGACTGAGGAAACAGGCCCTGGCCCAGGCACAAGGAGAGGTGCCTAGGAATTTCCGGATTTATTGGGAGGGTGAGCTCCTTGTTAGTGAGGCCACTAAGCCTGAACCTGGTGCCCGCAAGAGGTTGGTGGTACCCCAGGTTTACAGGTCCTTCCTACTGCAGTTGGCGCATGAGGTGCCCTTGGCTGGTCATCTTGGGACCAAGAAGACTAAGCAGAGGCTCTCTGCCCATTTCTACTGGCCACGGATGGGAGTAGAGGTGGAGTCCCACTGCAGGACCTGCCCAACTTGTCAGTTGTCTGGCAAGACTGGAGGCAGTGTCATTGCCCCACTGCAGCCGTTGCCAGTGGTTGGCACCCCATTTGAGAGGGTGGGCATCGACATCGTCGGTCCCCTTGACCCTCCCACTTCAGGTGGACATCGGTTCATCCTGGTCTTGGTAGATCATGCCACCAGGTACCCTGAGGCGATACCCCTTCGGACTGTTACTGCCAAGGTGGTTGCCAGGGCTCTCCTGGGCATTTTCACCCGTGTTGGATTCCCCAAGGAGGTTGTCTCTGACAGAGGATCCAACTTCATGTCTAGTTACATGAAAACCATGTGGAAAGAGTGCGGGGTAACCTACAAGTTCTCCACCTCTTACCACCCCCAGACCAATGGTCTGGTTGAGAGATTTAATAAAACTCTCAAGGGCATGCTAGGGGCTTTGGAAGAACCCCTAAGGAGGAAATGGGATCTCTTCCTGCCATGCCTGCTGTTTGCTTACAGGGAGGTACCTCAAGAGGGCGTTGGTTTCAGCCCCTTTGAGTTACTCTTTGGACATCCCGTGAGGGGGCCCCTCGCCTTGATCAGGGAAGGCTTGGAAGCCACCCCGCCGGGTCCCGCCAAGCAAGTGGGGGACTATGTGTTAGGCCTCAGACGGAGGATGACACAGATGATGGGTCAGGCAACAGCAAATCTCAAGGCCAGCCAGGAATTGAATAAGTACTGGCATGACCTTAAAGCCTCGCAAGTGGATTGGACTCCGGGACAGGAAATCCTTGTGATGGAGCCTACCAAGCCTAGGGCTTTGGCAGACAAGTGGACTGGACCCTTCAGGATCATCTCCAAGATGGGCAAAGTCAATTATCTGGTTGACATGGGAGCCTGGGGTAGCCCCTCAGCTATTCCATGTCAACAGGCTCAAGCCTTTCCACAGGCGAGCGGAAGTCTCATGTCTCTTGCTAGCTTCTGGGCAAGAAGAGGATGAGAGTGAGCCCCTTCCTGATTTGCTGCATAGCAACCCTCAGGATGGCTCAGTGGAGGGAGTACATCTCTCTCCAGATTTGACAACAGAGCAACAGAGGGCCTGTAGGGCTTTGCTCCAACAGTATGCCTCTCTGTTTTCACTGAAGCCAGGCCTTACACCGTGGTGTAAGCATGAAATTGACACTGGTGACAGTGTGCCTGTCAAAAGCGGGTGCTACCGTATGTCAGATACCGTCAAGAACCACATCCAGGCTGAGGTCGCCAAGATGTTGGATCTGGGTGTTATTGAACCCTCAACCAGTCCCTGGTCCAGTCCAGTGGTCCTTGTCCCCAAGGCAAGTTCACAGGCGGGTACCAAGGATTGGAGGTTCTGTGTGGACTACCGAGGAGTCAATGCCGTCACCAAAACTGACGCGCACCCATTGCCCAGGGCTGATGAGCTCGTGGACACCATCGGTGCTGCCAAGTTTGTGAGCACCTTTGACCTTACTTCAGGCTATTGGCAAATAGCTCTGACGGACCATGCCAAGGAAAAGACGGCCTTCTCAACACCTGAGGGACTCTACCAGTTTAGGGTCATGCCTTTTGGGTTGAAGAATGCCCCTGCCACCTTCCAGAGATTGGTCAATCATGCGCTCAGTGGGCTGGAAGCCTTTTGTGTGGCTTACTTAGACGACATTGCCGTCTACAGTTCCACCTGGGAAGAGCATTTGACACATTTGGATAGGGTGTTGCAGGTCTTGAAAAGGGCTAACCTCACTATCAAGGCTACCAAGTGCCAGATAGCTCAGGGGAAAGTTAGCTATCTTGGTCATGAGGTAGGAGGGGGTCAAATCCAACCTCTCGCCAGTAAAGTACAGGATGTACAGAACTGGGAGACTCCCACTACTCAAACCCAGGTGAGAGCCTTTTTGGGCCTCACTGGGTACTATCGCAATTTCATGGCAGACTATGGGACCATAGCTGCACCTCTGACAGCTCTAACGTCACCCAAGCAGCCTAGGAAGGTTAATTGGACCGAAGACTGTCAGAGGGCCTTTGATGGCTTGAAAAAAAGTCTGTGTAGGGCACCTGTGTTGAGTGCGCCTGACTACAGCCGACCCTTTATCGTCCAGACGGATGCCTGCGACACCGGAATTGGAGCTGTCTTGTCCCAGTTAGATGACAAAGGGAGAGAACACCCTATCATATTCATCAGTAGACAACTCAAGGGTAGAGAACTTAGGTGGGCTACTGTTGAAAAGGAGTGTTTTAGTATAGTTTGGAGCCTTAGGCGTTTTAGGCCCTACCTTACGGGGTCTACCTTCAAGGTCCAAACAGATCATAAGCCCCTGAAGTGGCTTATGCAGATGAAGGGTGAGAACCCGAAATTGCTCAGGTGGTCCATTAGCCTGCAAGGGTTAGACTTCACCATAGAGCACAGACCAGGGAAGAGTCACGATAATGCAGATGGCCTTTCCAGAAGGTATGTTGACCGTCTGGATGAGGGTGTCTATCCCGTGGGAGATTAGACACCCTCCACCTCAGTCTGGGGGGGGCGACTGTGATGCTGGAAATGCATCTGAGGGACAGGGCCTCTGAATCCTTGTCCTTTTTCTGTTTTTACCGTGTGTTCTGTTATGTTTTCTGCCCCGGAGTCCATATGGGACTCCTGGCAGCGCAGCTCTCTTTTGGTTTGGTGAACAGACCCATGGGATACCCTTATGGCACCCATGGGTAGGGGTGCAACCCTGTGCCCCTAATGTATGTTTTTGGGCACCTGTGGGTGGCCCCAGAGCAGGGTATGGGCTGGTGGCAGCTCCGTGCTGAAATTGACAGGTGCTCCGGGTGTCCTCCATTTTGGGATACCCAGGCCCTGCCATTGGGATCTGTTGATTCCTGATAGGAAACAAGATGGCCCCTGTGGCCTCTTGCGTTCTATTGCCTGTTATCTTGTTTTCCCAAAGTCCTGGGAAGCCCTGTCTCTGTCCCTTCCCCCTGACTGGCTGTTGGGTGGAAGTTCCATGTATGGTATTGTTGTGAAGGCCCAGCTAGACTGACTGGAGCCTTCCCAGTGTCTGTATGTTGTGGGTACCTCCTGTGGGTGGGACCTGGGTGAATGGAGTGTGTGACCAATATACACTTCTTGTTGTGGTTGTCTGGTTTCTGGCATGAGAGACAAAGACCGAGACAACCCTGCCCGAAACTGGCCTGAATGCAGTGTGCAGTGTTGAATGGCTGGGTACTTGTCCCAATCCACATTTCTTGTTGTGAGTGTCTGGAAGGAAGGAGTGTGGCCTGAATGCACTGTGTGCCTGATTGGCTGACTGACTGCATGAATGCCCTGCAGTATGATTGGCTGCTGAGCGTGTGCCAGCAGCGTGGATGAGAGAGAGGATAGTATATCTGGGGACCTCTCACCACTGGAAGTGTGTTCAGAAGGGACCTTTGGTTGAGAAGCGACCATTGTGCTCCTAAAGCAGCCAGGGAGCTGAGTCTCCACTCTACGAGTAACTGGAACTGCTGATCCTCGACGTCCAGCTGGAAGAAGAAGACTTGCTGTGGCATTTGCTTCGACCGATCTGAAGGCTGACGAGATCGTCGAGGGCTGACCCGAGAGAGGACCTGGTAAGGCGCCCTCTTCCCGTGCTCCGAGGGACCATCGAGCACCGCTCCATCTTCGCCGAAGCGCCCTGTAAGACAGACCCTCGAAAGGCTGTCGACCCGAGACGGGACCGCTGAGGAGATCGAAGTGAAGCACCCGGACATCGACGCCGTCGAAGTCCATTGCCGTCGACCAGGGTTCGCAGGTTTGTGTAACTGCTGGAGGCCCGTCGAAGTTGTGTTGCCCAGCCGTGGGAACCACTTGACGCCGTGCCACCGACGACCGGAGCCGTCCGCTCCTTTGCCTAAGAACATTCAATCGAAGGACTCTCTCGACCGCATCGTCGACCGCTTATGCTGCCGGAGAAAGTCGAGGCCGACCAACGCGCCGAGGAGAAACCTGCCGGTGGGTTTCCCGCCACCCGACGACCTCAAAGACTCGGACGACTCGACGCCCTTGCTGGGCTCCCGTCTCTACAATCTTTGCGGTCCAGAACTATTGTCATCGAGGTGCCCCGCACACCTCCGCCTTGCAGGACGCCGACGAGCACCGCTCGGACGAAGCTGCCGCCTCTTCGACATCGTTCTACCTCGTTTGTCGACAGACGTTAGACGCCCCGTGCCTCCCGCTTGAAAGGGAAGGCATTCAAAAAGGGCCGTCGATTCCCCGTCGCCGAACAGCGAGTTCCTCGACGTTTGTCGACGCCTCTTCGAGGAGCTCGACTCCACCAGGTACATTGGGGGGGTAAAAACATTATAGGAGAGAATAAGACTTGCAGAGCAATATATGGACTGGGCTTGTGCTATATCTTTCTTTACAGGTTGCCCAGGTGGGGGAACTCCACACAGAACTGTGCCTAGTGGTAGGGGTCAGTATTCTGCCTATTGCTCAACCATCTTATTTCCTCTCCTCTCTCTATTGCTGGTTTCCCTCTATTGGTCTGAGTGACATTGTACAGTATTTTTAATACACTGTAATGAGATCTAGGGTGGTACCACTTTAGGATTGTATATATTTGCCATTGTAGATTTTGCCGGAGTACAAAGTGAGTTATTATGATAAATGTACATAACCTTAACTATTGATTATATAAAGACTGTGTTCTAACCAATACAGAGTGTGGATATTCCTTTGTGGGGGCTTGGGGATACACTGTACTTAAGAACCAGCCTGCATCACCTCCTGAGAAGCTAGGCCTTGATTGCTCGACCATTGCTACCGAATAGAGAATCTTGGCTGAGGTCTCCTGTGCCTCTCCTCCATCATATAGGGAGCGGAAGTACAGACACCCCCCACCGGTCGTAGAGGCCCGTCTCTCACACTGTTCGAGGCGATTTTAAAAAGTGGTAGCCTCGAACAATGGGAAAATCCCATAGGGATATATTCACGGTTGAATATAAAAAGTACTATCCACTACCACCAGCCAAAACTCGGTTGCGGGGGGCTGGACAGTGCCCCCTCGAACAACAGACCCCGGGGCAATCAAATTGCCCCGACCAGTACGTCCACAATATGATGGTTTGTACTGGTTCTGGTCACAATTTGAGACTAGTAAAGCCAATGGTGACTTTACATGCCCTGGGAGACCGTAGTCAGTCCCAGGGTATGGAGTCTGTTTGGGGTCGCTACGACACCCCTGGGTTGCTGCACAGAGGGTGCTGTGTAACCCACATATCAAAAACACATGAAACCCCATGGGGAAAAGTACCCCATAGCCCATAGAACACATACAAAGTCAAATCCAGCAAAGCTGCTGGGGGACTCACTAGGTTTGGGAAATTAGCCTTTACAGAGAATTCTCCCTAACATATGGCGTGCCATTACTTCAGATGTGTGGGTTTTGGAGATCATAGGCCACGGCTACTGTCTTCCTTTCCAGCAGAGGCCTCACGACAAACCACCAGGGAATCTCTTTGAAGAGTCCGAATCCGCTCCTTGTGCAGTAAATCAAATCCCTGCTGGAGAAAGGCACCATAGAACTGGTGCCTGTAGCGGAGAGGAACAAGGGATGATATTCCCCATATTTTTTGATCCCGAAAAAAGGGACTGAGACCCATCATGGACTTGCGTGTTTTGAACAAGCTCCTCAGGAAGGACAGGTTCAAGATGGTTACTCTTTCTCAAGTCCTCCAGGCCATTCAACTTAAGGACTGGTTGGTGTCTCTCGACCTCAAGGATGCTTACTTTCATGTGCTGATTCATCCCAAGCACAAGAAGTACCTGAGGTTCGCAGTTGGCGACTTGCACTTTCAGTTTCGGGTCCTGCTGTTCGGATTGACCTCCGCCTCGAGGGGCTTCAACAAGCTCATGGTGGTGGTGGCAGCGTATCTCAGGAAAGGGTGGATTCACGTCTACCCCTACCTGGACGATTGGTTGATCAGGGCGCGCTCTCCTGAGCAAGTCCTGGATCATCTGTCAGTTACCTGCCACTCCCTTCACAGGCTGGGCTTCTCCATCAACTTAAAGAAGTCCCACTTGACACCTACCCAGTGGCTCCAGTACATCGGACCAGTGCTCGACACATCCCTGGGGCTGTGTTTTCCTCCCCAGGTGAGGGCTCCTCACATTCTGCAGATGGTGAACAAGTTTCAACAGGCCCAGAGTGTCGCGGCATTCAAGTTCTTGATGTTGCTCGGCCTCATGGCATCCTGCATTCTCCTGGTGCCAGAGGCCAGGCTGCGGATGAGATCTCTGCAGTGGGCTCTCAAGATGCAGTGGTCAGTCCTCCGGCAGGATGTCAGATCCCATTCAGGTGCCACCTTCGGTCGCCCAGGATCTTCTGTGGTGGGCCGTCGAAGGCAATCTGATGAAGTGGGGAGGGGGGGCTCCATTTTGGCTACTTTGGCCGGAGGTGACTGACGCATCCCTCACGGGATGGGTGAGCTCATGCCATAGTTGACAGTCAACGGTCGTTGGTCTCCGTTGGAGTCAAGACTCCATATCAGTCTGTTGGAGCTGAGGGCCGTCGGGCTAGCCCTGAAGGATTTTCTGCCATCTGCGGGGTGGAAGAATGTCCTCATTCTGACGGACAATACAGTGGCCATGCACTACCTCAACAAAAAGGGGAGGGGGCGGCAGGGTCTCTCCCTCTGTGCAGAGAGGCGATGCAGCTCTGGTTCTGCACCATCCAGCAGAAAATGTCGATCTCGGCGGTTCATCTGGCCGGAGACGAAAACACGGCGACGGATGCTCTGAGCAGGCACAGCACGGTCTCTCTCGAGTGGGAGCTGGCTCAGGAGATTCTCTTGGAGATCTTCGCCCTTTGGGGGACCCCACAAGTGGATCTCTTCGCCACCTGTGTCAACCGGAAGTGCGAAAGATTCTGCTAGAGGGAATTTCCTCCAAAAGGAGCCTTGGGGGACGTGTTGGTAGTGGAGTGGTCCTTCCCAATGCTGTACGCGTTTCCTCCAGTCCCCGTCATTCCGCAAGTGCTGCGGAGGTTAGAGGTTCGGTTCCCGAATGATCCTCATTCCTCCGGCTTTGGCCAGGGGAACGTGGTACCCCCCGGACTTTCTCGACATGTCCATCTGCCCTCCACGCAGTCTTCCCTACCGAGACGATCTGCTCTCACAGGAGGGGGGGTCAGGTTCTCCATCCAGAGGTCAAGTCCCTCAACCGTCATGCTTGACTTCTGAAAGGTTGAGGTATGAGGATTGGGTCCTCCCTGAAGACGTGATGGAGGTGTTGCTTTCAGCCAGAAGGCCTGCAACAAAGTCCCTGAACAGTTGCAGTTGGAGAAAGTTCTGCGACTGGTGCAGTGTTAAGAATGTGGATCCTTTTTCATGTGCAATTCCTGTGGTCCTGTCTTTTTTGCTTTCGTTGGCCCACAAGGGCCTGCAAGTGAGTACCATTTAAAGGTTACCTGGTGGCGCTGTCCATATTTAAGTGCTCGTCTGAGGAGTGTTCTTATTTTAAAATTCCTTTGATTTCTCAGTTTCTGAAAGGGCTCACTAATGTGTTCCCACCGTCTCCTTTCCAGGTGCCCGGTTGGGATTTGAACCTGGTTCTAAAATTCCTAATGGGAGCTCCATTTGAGCCTTTACATTCTTGCCCTTTGAGACTGTTGACCTTGAAAACTGTATTTTCATTTGCGGTCCCTTCCGCTCGCAGAGTGAGTGAGTTGCAGGCAATTTCTGTTTAGCCACCCTTCACAGTGTTCCATAAGGACAGGGTTGTCCTTGGGGTTCGTCCTTTTTTTTCCGAAAGTTGTGTTGGAATTTCATTTAAGCCAGAAGGTCATTCTTCCGGCGTTCTATCCTCCTCCGCATCCTGGTAAGGAAGAGGAGAGGCTGCATAGGTTGGATCCTAGGAGAGCTTTAAGTTTCTACATCTCACGCGTGTTCCGGGTCAGAGTGGACGATCAGCTCTTTGTAGGATACGCTGGAAGGCGTTTGGGAAAAGCTGTTTCTAAACCGACTTTGTCTAGATGGATTGTCTTGACAATTTCTGAATGTTGCCGCTTGGTGGGTAAGGACCCTCCGGTAGGCTTACAGGCCCATTCTACTAGGGGTGTGGCTGCCTCTACTGCCCTGCAGCGGGGTGTTCCCATTCGTAACATTTGTGAAGCAGCCACATGGGCCTTTGTCCATACTTTTGTAAAACACTACTCCCTGGATTCTATCCATGGGCATGATTTTGTCCTTGGCAAGGCGGTCTTCTATTCTGCCATTTAATTGGGCATTCTAAATTCTTTTCCCACCTCCCTACGTTGGTACTACTTTGGGAGTCTGTCATAGATGTGGAATACGTCGGAGGAACCAATCCCTTCGAAGAACAAGTTACTTTCTTACCTGGTAACGTTCTTTCGATAGGATGTTCAGACGACGTATTCCACATCGTACCCTCCCAGCCTGCCCCTCTACAGAATTTGTTATGCGATAGCAGCTTCCGTTTCCGCAAGACTTTCTGTAGTCCTACTGGCAGAAGATTGGTGCCACACGTTCTGGGGGAAAAACAACTGAGGCTACGGGCGTCGTGCATCCTACTTATAACATCCGGTGACGTCATTTCGACGGAGGACTTTGGACAGCGTATCGACGCCGACAAATTTTCCGAAGCAGCACAGCTGTGGTGATTACCTGTCAGATGTTGAATACATCATCGGAACATCCCATCGAAAGAAGGTTACCAGGTAAGAAAGTAACTTGTTCTTCATTAACGTTTTAAAAATCCCGCCCCCACACAAGTTAGTTATATAGGTGAATCAGAAAGTTGTTAGTTCATATGAAGTGCTGGCAGTTCGGCGCAGTTCATGTTGATGTACTGCATGTCTGCTTGGGGTAGCCGGTATGTGTATATTCCTCATCAACCTCACGTGGTATGTGAGCCAATATTTGTAAGTTCAGATTATTTTAGTTTTTTGAAATCTAATAAAACTACTTAAACCAAATTGACATCATAGCTACTTTTTTGCTTACCTTTAAGACTGTAGTCCACAGGGAGATTGACAAAAGCCACATTTGACAGCAATGATCTATTTCTTTTTAAGCTTGGAACTTCAACACATTCACTTCTCCTAACCATGCTGTTTCATGCTTACCCTCAGTAACTACTCTCGAATCCTTTTCAACGTGCTTGATGGTATTGCAGCCCTATATTAGGTCCACACCTAGATTGAGACAGTATTCTTATTTTGGGGGTTCTAGGGCCACTTTTTTTATGGCCCCTGAACATTTTGTTTTTCCCAATAATTTTTTGGAATGGGAACTCTGACCTATTATGGGGGCCAGTGGGACTTCTATTGGAGTCCCTCTGCAATTGTAACCCTTTCTCACTCTTTTAGTGTATATGCTCCCAGGTAGCCCTTAAGACTCCAAGCCGTTCTTCCTAAGCACCTCATGTATGCCCTATGGTGATTCTGTCGCCCTACATTTGCTTTAGGGAGTAAGATGCTTCAGCTGTAATTTAGTTTTGGCTGAACCCAAGGATGCAAGTGGATTTACTGCATTGGCTGTACCTTTTTGGTAGCCATTGGGCTACTAATGTATCCTGCTCAAGTCCTGCTCGTGACAGTTTTGTTTCTTGGGTATTCCTTTTGTTAGGTCGAATTCTCTGTTAAGGCTAATTTCCCAAACCTAGTGAGCCCCCCAGCAGCTTTGCTGGATTTTTGGGGTTTATTTTTTTCTCCTGCTAAGAGTGAGAATCTTTCTCCCACTCTTAGACATGATTTGAGATATCCTTTGACTTTGTAATGTGTTTAATGGGCTATGGGGTCTTTTACTCCATAGGGTTTCATGTATTTATGATAAGTGTGTTACACCGCACCCTCAGTGCAGTAACACAGGGGTGTCATAGTGATCCCCAAACATAGACTCCATAACCTGGGACTGACTACTGTCTCCCAGGGCATGTAAAGTCACAATTGACTTTACTAGTCTTAAATTGGGAACATAATCAGTACAAACCATCCTATTGTGGAAGTACTGGAAGGGTTTAATTATATTGCCCCTGGGTCTGTTGTTCGAGGGGACACTGTGCAGTCCCCCCTCGTCGAGTTTCTGGCTGGTGGCAGTGGTTACCACGCAAAATATTCCACCAGAAACCGTCTCACCACTTTTCCAATGACAGAGAAGATCTTCATCCCGGAGAGTCTTCTTCCTCTGAGCTGGTGGGGATAACCAATGCGCCATCTTTTTCACCTTCCTGGATCGTCTCGTGGTCTAATCACCCGTGCCAAGCGCCCCGGCGGCCGGATAGCCACGCTTCACCACTACCGCGAATAAAAGGGTAGTACCTTTTAACCGGGAAACTCTGCGCTGGTTTCTTCCCTGGCAGTGCAACGACCTCCAGCTTTCCTCCACATCTCCTCTTCCTCTGGACGAAGCACCGACTTGCACCCGCTGCCAAGAACAACGGCCCTTGCTGGAGCTCTCTCACCATTTCAGGTACTGTGTCCCGCCTGGTCTCCCTTGCAACAGACTGTTCAAGGTGTCCCGCAAATCCTTGACTTTCTATCCTGGGGTGACTTGGGACCTACTAACTAACTTTTCCTGACTTGATTCAACCCTTTTTGAACTCTTTGCAGCGACTCTTTAAAAGTACTATTCAACTGTGTGATCTTAGACACATTCACTCTTGCTCTCTTCAAGAGTGGGCCTGGCCTAAGACTTTCTTGCTCCTCAGTAGATTCTGCCTTTTCTGACTTGCAATAAGTGATCAGGGATGTATATATATATTAATAGTGACTGTGTTTGATCTTGCTTGCCATATTAGTGTTAGTGTATTTTACAAAGTGTGTTTTTAAATAAATAATTATATACTTTTATACCTAAGCTCTGGTGAGTGTTTGCTTGTGCTAGTGTATTTTGGGACCTATCCTCTACACTCTATATACTGTCTAACTCTTCTTGAGAGAAGTCTGGCTGCTCAGCCACAGCTACCAGGTAAATCTGGGTGGTACAGACTGCTAACAATTGGGTTTACTGCCAACACCTGTAGTCTTAAGCCTTTTGCAGTGGTCCCTATGGGAACTGCACAGGTTTCTGCCTAACACCTTTGTTTGAGGAATCCAGTCTGAGCCAAGCTTTGCACCCTCTTAAGTTGTTTTGAGTGTTTTAGACCCGTCCATGCCTTCAGCCATGAACAATGCACATGTTGTGGGGATGCTCCTGGGAGTTTGGTGGTTTTTTGGGCCGATCTTATTGGCTGGCACCCAAAACTGGTAGTTCATCCTCATTTGGGATTGGTCTTCTGGCTTAGGCGAGCCAGCCGCTGTGGGTATGGGATATCCAAGGAGACCCTCTTCCTACACACAATTCTGTTCATATTTGGGTAGGAGATGGCAACCTGCTGGTGGATTTTGTCACCATGAGGTCTCTTTACCAAGTTCCTTTTCTTATTTTTGGCTGATGGACATCCTTCCAAGACTTTACTCCTTCAGCTAGTCGCACTTGTTGTCTGGACTGGAACTTCCGTGCTGGGACAGTTTCTTTGCTGTTTTATCTCTGCTTCATGCTTTCACTACCTGTGTCAATAGCGCTAATGTTGAAGCAGCCATCACCTGGAAGAGTATTGCACCCCAATATTACACTTCATCTGCTTGCTTGTCTGGGCTGAACCCACAACAGTTTATCTTTTGGGACTGTCTTCTGCTGGTGGGCTACCTTAATTTGTCTATGGAGCCGCCAAACCTGGTTGGTCAGTTTCTCCTTTATCCTAGTGTCTTCTGTCATTCCTTTCATTTCTGGCTGGTGGCACCCAACCCAAGGGAGGATGATTTGGTTTCTTTTTGGCCATCGAAGGGTCATTGGTCTGGGTTTGAAGTCCTTCATTGCTTAGATCCTTAAGATCTACTTGCACAAGAAGGGTTCTATTCACTGTTTGTTTGCATTTGAAGGGAAGCGCCCCCAATTCAGCACGATCCTCCCCGCAATGAGAGACAATAAGGGACTCTCCCGTAGTGGGAATAAGGCCAAGACAGAGTGCGGGTGAGCGTAAGTGGGAGTTTATCCAAAAATAAGGCATGCAAAGAACTCTGCAACCTACGAGAGCGCTCTGTCTGACAATAGCAAAGACAGGCGTATTTCTAATACAAAAAACGTCATCAATACCTAAACACTATAGGGGGCACAAGTCAATTGGGATTGGGTGGCGTCGACTAACTATAGGTGTTGCTGCAGCGGGGTTGGTCTTGGCGTGACGACGTCACTGGTCAGCCTCGTGGGTTGGGTTGGGCCTGGCAGGCCGGCTTGAGGTCATCCGTGCGGTGTTGATGTGCTGGGGCAGCCTGTGACAATGACGAATACCTTTCCTGTCTCATTTGCCCTAGGCCATGCACACTGCAGTTATTCAGAAAACGACATTTAAGTTCATTAATAAATCGCTTCAGCAGCTTATCTTATAAAATAAACACAACACATGAGGAATGCACCTCGTGAGAGGTCTGGTGGTTGTCGGTTGGGGTGAGATTTACCTGTGTCCTATTGACCGGTATTTTAGGTCGCGGGACGGGGCTCTGGGGCCTGGGCCGAATGATACATGTCTGTCTGCTGCGTTAGAAGTTATTATATAGATGGGTCTCTGTGTCTTGTCCCAATGATGGGGGTCGTCCTTGCGCGGGGTCAGGATTCTTGGGGGGTTCGTGGGATTTATGAGAGGGTGCTGGTAGATCAGTGGGTTCAACCGTGGGTTTATTACCGTGCTGTAAATAACACAGGTGGCGGGCTGTGGCCTTGGTTGCGGCGCCGGGGCCTCTGACTCTCTGAAGTAACGCCAGCTTGGTTGGGGGAGGTGAGGGAGCGCGGCACAAGTCTTAGCTTTTTTATCTGGCCGGCTTGGTGGGGTGGGAGAGGGAATGGCCTTGCATATATCCACAAAGGTATTTTCCTCGTGCGTTGCTGATCAGTGAATGCAGAAGTTTTATACTGTTCTGCCTTATTTTGACGTTATTTAGACACACATATATATTTCAATTTCGTTACACATTTCTTTAATACAGTCGGTTCCGGTACCTTTTCATTACCTAACATTATATTCACTACATTGTGTGCGTATTGTATGTACATTAGACGTTATACGAGGGATATCTAGGTTATGGCCTACAGAGATTGATGCTCGCCGCTTTGGGTGATTCAGAAAACATATATGAGTTCAAGTTTCTACATACTATTGAAAAACACTTTTACAGATAGAGGTTACACGTTTGGTCGACATCTTTCTCCGTGGTTATAGCAGCATTAGTCCAGACCTGGAGGGATATCATATAACGTTACATTTTTATAGTTTATTCACATTTTAAACAGAGGTAGTTCATTAATACCAATACTTGAATTGTTTTCTACCTTCTTCAGATAGTGATGCTTCAGCTTTTTTCCCCGTTACCCCGGCCTTGCGGTCTGGGTCATACGGGGTGCACTATTACATTGTGACTAATATAATGTTGCCGTGTTGGCATCTCGGGTTTAGCTCATCTCCGACTTTCTCATGGGAACGCGCAAAGGTGGGGGCCTCGTTACAGTGTGCTGAACTCACACCATGTTTGCTATGCAAGATGGCGTCTAGGCCTAACTTAATTTTTGGTAAATGCAAGGACATAGTACGTGTGGGCAATGTCGTCGGCGGGTGAACCCTCCTCCACCTGGGCCCGGGTGGCACGAGGGGGCGCCCACCGAGTCATGGTCCTCACCTGGGGAGGAAGCTGTAGGTGAGGAGGGCCTCGCGGCCATTCCTCCCCTACATTTCCCCCCTTTCGTTACTAAAGTAACGAATTCTTTAGCTCTTCCAATCTTCTACATTCTTGTTCCTCTATCACTGCGTCATCCCATGCAGGGGTTCCTTTTATAGGCATCCATGCTCTGCACACCCCCCTTAAACTCTCACCTCTCCTAGCATACTCGTCTGGTGTACATGTTAAATATATACAGTCGCCAGTTTCTTCCAGATCTACCCAGACCTCCTCATACCATTCCAGTTCTACGTCTCGTGGTTCTTTGATAGTGGTGTGCCATAGTTTATCTACTATGTACTTATCACGGCACATAGGCACTAACTGGTACCTGGGGGTGTTATCTGCTCCTGTCTGCACATGTACTTCTTGTGTTGCTTTAATTGTACCACCAGAGTTGCCCATTGTCACCATCATCATTGCACCGTTAGGAACTGCGTTAGCACAACATCGGAGGCCCACCTGGCACAGGCAGAACATTACAAGGATGATCACCACTATTGGTATCAGGAACTTCATTGTCACTCCAAGCCATGAGGGAACCCAAGAGAAGATATTGTCGAACCACGAGCTGTCCTCAGCTCCACCTTCCATTTTCATCTTCTCGCCCAGGTTATGTACTGCTTCAATAACGTGGGACAGGGACCCATTTTCTGCGTCTTCGGAAGGTACGAACGTGCAGCACGCACTTCCTATTTTTCGGCAAACACCTCCATCGATTGCTGTTAACAGGTCTAGAACATACCTGTTCTGCATGGTCATTAGTCGCAGAGCTCGTAGTTCCACCTTTATTATGTTGAACCCTTCTTCAGTGTCATTGGCCAACTGGATCAGTTCCCACCGTGTGATCTGGAGCCATTTTGCATTTGCTCTTGCTTGGACACTTGATACTAGCGAGGCAAAGAATGTTTCCACGGAGCTGAACAGGCGATACCTGTCTGGGATCTGTGCCAATAAATCAGATGATGCTTGTGATATGTAGTTCGAGGCTCGCTTGTTCCTTGAGAGCTCTTCTCCTTTCCCTCCGGAGGACAGGACATAAAGGTGCGCTTGTGTAGTTGGAGAAGCCACATCCTGGTTCAAGCCTCCTTTCATCATGTTACTTCTGTCAATGTGGCTTTCTGGAATCACCATTAGTGTTGAATGCAAAGTGGCCATTGAGCAGCTACCACTCCATGATTGGGGAAGGTGCAGGTACGCCTTGTTTCCGCATACCCAGTATGTGTCCATTAGTGCTGCTGTTCCTTTTTTCATATCTGGGATGGTGAGAGTTTTGTTACAGTTCTTGTTCGTTCCCATTGCCATTTTTCCTTCTCCCTTGAAACATAGTTCGTTTTGTATTTCACTTTGTAGCTTGAAGGGTTTCTCCATCGCTGTTACCCATGTTAGTTTAGGGATGTGTTCTTTCCATATTGGCAAGCACGTTCTTTCCATCCACCGCAACTTGTCCGGTTGGACACCTTTCAGTGCTTCTGCCTTGCACAGCACTTCTTCGTCTTTCCATTTGTTTTCGGAAAACAGTGTCCCTTGTATTGCAAAGAAAGGTTCTTTAAGACAGATTACTCCAGACGCTTGTGAATAGCACGTTTTGTTGTTCTGTAGCATTCTGAAAGAGACATCGTGTGCTTGAAAAGTGTTCTTTATTCTACACAGCGTGAGATGAAGGAGACATTGGGCATCCACAATGGGCAATTCTCGTGGCAACAATACTTTAGGTGTGCCTGATGCATGGGGGATAAGCGAGCAGACATAGCAGCTCTCATTGGTTGTCTGTTTGGCTGTTGTGCTCATATCTGCATACCATTTATTTGCTTGGTGAGGGTGTCGTGGGTCTTCCATTTTGTCTAACCCTAGCCCATAATACTCATCATACCCCTGTCCACCAGTCTCTCTTCTCCGCCTACTTTTCTCCCTTCTTCTGTACCTTTTCGTTATAGTAGGTGAAGAACCAGGCCCCCCTTCCTCCTTCCCACCCCCCTTTTCTAATTCTTCATATAGGGACTTGTGTTCTGTCATCATAATCACTTTTCCATCCTCCTTAATAAACAAGAGATCGTTGTTTGAAATTGGGGCGGGAGGGATCGTGCGGTTGTTGTATGTTCCAGGTTGGGACATTGTGTCATTATTTACATTTTTGGTTCTCGATTGTGACAGGACAGCAGTGGGTGGTGTAGTATGGTATCCCCACACAAAGTGTGATCCATCCCAGATCAAAAAATCACCTTCTTTGATACCTACAGTCGGAATTGTTTTCGTTCCAGGGGCAAGGGTGGTGTTGTTCCCCCCTCCCCCCTCGTTCATTTCGGTAGAGATGAACGCTATAACCCAGTGTAATACTAGACAAAACATTGAGATGAAGAATACAATAGCACACATTGATAAACCACATTCAAATGAATATGTCAATCTAGCCACTAACATTTCTCTAAATCTAACATATCTATTAGTTGCAGGCTGCCCATTCGATGCCATGATAAATCCTGTTTGAGACACAAGAGTTCATTAAATACAAACATGTAAACATTTCCACGTTGTAACGTTTCGGTGATAAAATATAGGGTTGGGTGAGGGAGGGGGTGTGTTGACAGACAAGGTAGCCTTTCAATCATCATTATTCGTACCTTACTTTATATATATCTATATAAATAATAAAAAACATGACAGTTTAAAAACAACAATAATAAAAAAAAACATCTTAAAGAGCACAGGAGAGAAAAAAAAAGGAACCCCACGCAAAACTTTTAAAAGTTGTAATAAAAGGAAAATTTTCATATACATATGTACATGTTTTAGTCCAGGACATTTGTTGCGCGCTAATTGTGTTCACTGTTCATCTCATAATGCACACAAAATTCCAATCATTCATTCCGCACAACTTCATCGTCCGCTGTTGCCTGTGCCTCGTCCTGCACCTCACTCTCCGCAGCGCTGTAAGCTTTACGTACGTCTGTCAAATGCACCCAATATCGCAGGCCCTTCACCTTTACTGCTGTGGGCGTGCAAAACACTACCTCATAGGGGCCATGGAAACGTGGTGCGTTCCACCTCCGCACAAAACTTCTGACATATATAAGGTCACCAGGCATTAGCTGTAGTGGTTTTTCAGGCAACCTGTTTGGTTCAGTCGCGTTCCCCTCCTCTCTTGTCGAGGGGGGGGCTAGTTGCTTTGCAATTACGCGCGCTGCCCGTGTCAGTTTTCGCAGATATTCTGTGAACTCCTCCCCCAATATAGCTGCGCTTCTGTGTGCATCAGAACGCTCACGGAGAGGCGAATGCGCTGTGTGCATTCTTCTTCCCGTGACGATCTCGTGTGGGGACAAATGGTGGTCCTTACTTGGCTGGTTTCGTAGTTCAAACAAGGCCAAAGGCAGGCAGTACATCCAAGTCTTTTTAAGGGAAAAACAAAGTTTTGATAATCTGCTTTTTAACAGGCCATTTATCTTTTCCACGACGCCATTACTTTGAGGATGATAAATCGAACATAATTTGTGCTTTATTCCCAATAATGTAGTCACTTCTTTAAATAATTCATTAACAAAATGCGTCCCGTTATCTGAGCGAATAACGTCGCAAATTCCCCAGCGCGGAAACACTTCCCGCACTAGGAACTTCGCGGCGCCCTTCGCGTCAGGGCGGGCACATGGGCCTGCCTCCACCCACCTCGAAAATGGACATACAACCACAATCATGTATCGAGCCCCGTTACACCTTTCTCCCATGTCTACATAATCAATGTGGAGCTCTCTGAATGGGCCACTTGGTTTTGGTATCGTACCCCTTAGTGTACGCAATGTCATACCTGAGTTGTAAATTTGACATGTCGTGCATTCTAGAGCTAACCTTGTGACGTGTTCCTGGAGGCAAGGTGCAAACCAATCTTCTTGTATCTCTGCCATTATGTGTTTCTTTGTGTTGTGTGCGGGAAAGTGTAGTTGTTGAAATGCTATTTCTAACAGCGTAATTGGCATTACCACTTTTCCTGAACTCTCTTGTCGCCACAATAAATCAGTCGGTGATTTGCTGCATCCTCTCTTAGTCCACAGCAATTTTTCCTCTGCACTAGCTCCCTCTTGCAGCTCTATTATCTCCTGTGTGGACATCATGTTGTATCCTGTGGGGACCTCTTGGCTTGCTGTGTGGTGCAACATGTACTCCCCTATTTCACCTTTTTGTAAATATGAAGCTGCTTTGGCAGCGGCGTCTGCTGCCGCGTTCCCCAAAGATTTAAAATCTGTATTTGTGGTATGAGCTTGACATTTTACGATGGCCACTGCCGTGGGGTCTTGCAGGGCCTCAATCAGTTCTTTCAATAATTCTGCATGCTGGACTGGCGTTCCGTCTGCTCGCCGAAACCCTCTCCGCCCCCACCGGGCCAACCCACCGTGAACTGTTGTTGTCATGTATGCTGAGTCTGTATATATGGTCACTGAGCACCCCTTGGCGGCATGCAATGCTTCTATTAGCGCTATTAGTTCTGCTGCTTGCGCTGAATAGTGTGATGGGAGGCGGTGTTGTACTAGTATCTCATATTCATCTTCCTCTAATCGTACCACTGCCATACCCACATGCTTTTCTCCTGTCTCCATGTCTATTGATGCTGACCCGTCCACAAAATACACCTCACCCTCGGTCAGGGCATTTTCAAAAATCACTTGATCCTTACTTTCGTCACCTGTGTACGTGGCGCAGTTGTGGTTTTGCATGTCCTCTACGGTGCATGCCTCTGTGATGAATGTGGCTGGGTTCACTGTTTTACATCTTACTATATGGATGTTAGCGCTGGACAGTATTATCTCATATGCTGTGGCGCGTTGTGTTGTCAATGTGCTCTTTGTTCGCTCTAATATTGCAAAAAGTGAGTGTTCCACAAACAGTGTCACCGGGCAGCCCATCACTATCGTGGCACTTTTTTCAATTGCGAACGCGGCTGCAGCTAGGGATTGCTCGCACGCGAAATGACCTTGCATTACTGCGTCTAGGGTGCCGCTATAGTAAGCAAGTGGTTTGTGCCCTAAAGATGTTTTCTGTGTCAGTACTGCTGTCATCAGTGTTCCTTTGCAGTGTGAAAATAAAAAGAATTCGCGCCCATAATCTGGATTTGCTAGTACTGGAGCGCTTGATATCAGCTCTTTTAGTGAGTTAAATGCTGTGTTCATCTCCTCTGTCCATTCTATGTGTTTGTGTTCTTGTTGTGCT
Organism: Ambystoma mexicanum; assembly: GCF_040938575.1. Taxonomy (NCBI): domain Eukaryota; kingdom Metazoa; phylum Chordata; class Amphibia; order Caudata; family Ambystomatidae; genus Ambystoma; species Ambystoma mexicanum. The sequence goes on from NC_090939.1 coordinate 752,299,818, forward strand.
TCTTTCAGTGCCTGTAACAAGGGCCTTGTGTACGCCGCATAGTCCAATATCCATGCTCGGCAATAGTTACACATACCCAGAAATTTCTGCATCTCTTTTACTGTTTTGGGCTCTCCAATTGTTCTAATCGCCTGTGCCCTGTCTGGTATAATTCGCTTGCCATCCTTTGATATCAGCTGACCCAAGTATAGGACCTCTGTCAGACAATATTGTAACTTCCCCTTGTCCACCTTGTACCCTTTATTGGCCAATAATGTCAAGAGTGTTATCGAGTCCTGTCTGCACTCTTCCTCAGCCTGTGCACAAACCAATAAATCATCAACGTACTGAATCACTGTGCTTTCTACAGACAAATTCCCCAGATCTTCATGTAGTACCCTGTTAAATATGCTCGGGCTCTCGCAATATCCTTGTGGTAGTCTGCAGTGTTCGAACCTCCTTCCTCCCAATGTAAATGCTGTCAAGTACCTGCTCTCTTCTGCTAAGGGAATCGAAAAAAATGCATTTTTTAAGTCAATTACTGTGAAGTGTGATGCTACTTTTGGAATGTTGCACAGTATTGTCGCCGGGTTCGGGACTAAAGGGAACTCCTTCATTACCACATCGTTCAGTGGGCGTAAATCTTGTATCATCCTCCATGAACCCCCCTTCGCTTTTTTGATTGGGTAAATGCATGTGTTGCATGGGGAGTTTGAGGGCACTATTATACCCTGTGCTAGCAGTGCTTCTATTGTCTCTCTGATCCCTTCTTCTGCTTCTCGCGACAGTGGATATTGTTTCACCCGGGGTAGTATTGCTCCCTGTTTTAATTTTATCACCACAGGCTGAACTTCATGCAGCAACCCTACATCGTGGGGGCCATTAGTCCATAAGTTAGTGGGTACTGAACTCATGTCTTCATCAAAAAATGTGTGCGGTGCTCCTACTACCGCCATTAGTTCAACCTTAGTTTGTCTGGCTGTAACTACAATGTCGCAGGGCATTGCCAGTTCCATCACTATTTCACCATCTCCCTCAGTGTCAGAAAATAGCTCCTCGTCCGAGAGCTCTCTCAGCGGGATATTTGCATTTGTACACAATACTGTCCGCCACTCACATCCTTCCATGTCAATACCAATCACACATATTCTGTTTGTTGATACATGTATTGCATGCAAATCCAACGATAGTACTGCCCCAAGAGCAGTGTCAGGGCTTGCTATGGGACGAAAAAGGAATTCTGCTGGGATCCTCCACTCCACCCTTTTTAGTTCTGGTACTATGAGAGCCAATGTTCTCATACCTTCAACAAACATCTCCTCATTTCTTGGTACCCCTCTGATCTCTTTCATGATTGTGTGGCCGTGTATTACTGCTAATATACGGAGGGGGCATATGCCTGGCGTTGAACATACGATGCCGCTCCCTGTGAATGATATTGTCATATTTAGTTTGCTCAAGAGATCTCTCCCCAGTAAGTTGATGGGAGAGTTTTCATAGTACAGTAAGGGTGCTTTCACTGTTTTACCCCCTACTGTCACATCCAATACCTCTGTGTAAGGAACTTCAATTACAGCCCCAGAGAACCCCTGCGTCTCTAACGTTCTATTAGATAACGGGAACCGGCCCTCTCTAATGCATGATTTCTCCGCTCCCGAATCCACCATGAATATGAATTGCTTGTCTCCTATCTGCGCTCCTATCAATGGTTCCTCTGATGCATTGTGGGTCGTAGACAGTACTGGACACGTAAGTGCTCTCTGTGGGCTGTCCTATGCGGGGTGTCTCATTGCCCCCCCCTGATCGAAAATGTTCCCCGAAACAACTGACACTCCACTGTAAGGTGCGGGGGCGGGTGCCCCATTAGCTACTGTGGCGAAAGTGTTACCAGGCGTGTAGTGCACATTGTCATTATTCTGTGGGCTGGTTTGTGTTCGGTACTGATGTCCGTGTAGTTGTGCGTTACTCCTTTGTACTACATTGTCTGGTTGCTGGTATTGTCCCATGGGGAGGCCGTAGGGGCTTCCTGGATGGGGGTGTCCGTACTGTTCTATCTCTTGGAAACCGTTGTTTTGTCTGCTCCTGCATTCTCTTGAGTAATGCCCCCATCTCCCACAATTCCAACAGCTCCCCTGTGGACCTCTGGGACCCTGCCACCCATTTCCTCCCATTCCTCCATACCCTTGTCCTCCTCTTCGACCCCTGTACCCACCTCTTCCGCCTCTTGGGGCCCACTCTTGCCACGTTGGACCTCCGTTCTGCTCCTGCTCTGTCCACTGTCGTTGCCCTTGTCCTGCCCAATTCGCTGCTATTCTTCCTTGTATTGCTATTTGCCCCTCCTCTCCTTCCTCTCCCTCCCGTATGAGTGGGAGTCCCGCTACCGCTGCTGCGACCTTCACCAATTTTGATTGCACCAACTTCGCCTCATCCGCCAACCTTTTCTGTGCTACTTCCCTCTCTCTTTCTTTGATCCGTTTACAATGGTGTACTATTATGCTTTGGATCTCCGGCCAGCCTTTTGCCTCAACGCCTGCTATTTTATCTAGTGCCTTTTGCACTTCCTTTGGGAGCCCTCTCTTAATGATGAAGTAAAATAGAGATGTGGATTGGTGCCAGGGCGTACCCGTTTCCGCTCTCCACATCTCCTGCACCCGGAGAATGTAATCCATAGCGTCCTCCCCGTCATTCATGGTACATTGCATTACTGACTGCAAATCAGGGGTGTCTGGGAAGGTTTCCCGCAGTGCGTCCCACACCCTCGCTCGCACGGTGTTAAAAGAAGCCCCATCATGGCGATCACACTCTAAAGTTACAGCTGGAAAACCCGCTTTAGCCCATACTCTGTCTGCCTGATCCCCTACTGCGGACACTAGTAGGCTCTTCACATCGCCTACTGCCAGTGGTATGCCAGCGGTATGTTTCTCAAATGCATATATCCACTTGCTTGCCCCTCCTGACAGCTGTGGTAATAATTTCATTAAATTAGCCTTGTCCATCTGAGCCCACGGTATATAGTTTGGCCTCCCGCCCCCCCTGTGGAGTAATGGGAGTTGTAATTTCCCTTTTGCCGTTGCAGCTTCCTTTTCCTTAGTCACTACTGACTCCAATGACGCCATCTTCCCCACCCTATTTCTTAGTCGTCCCATCCATTCATCTTCTATAGTCCCCAGTGAACATGCACCATCTAGCTCCTCGCCTTCTCCTCCTACTGCCATGCTCAATCTATCACTCTCATCCCCCCCTCCTCTGACATCACATAACAAATCCTCTCTGATCCCTCTCTCTCGTGAGACGTCACCAATGCTTCCTTCTGTTGTCCCCACTTCTATTATTCTGGTCGGTTCTTCCTCAATTCTGAACAGTATTTCCCCCTTTTTCCATCCCTCCTCAATTTGTCTATTTTCGCTCGACGCTCTAGACGTGCGTCCAGATTGTGTGGGGGCGCATGCTGTGCGTTCACATATGTCTTTTATTCTTGAGAGTTCATCTCTTGCCACTGTAAGCCTCGACTCTAAGTCACTCGTTAACTTCTCTATGTCCACCCTCTGTGTGCCTCCCTGGGCGCGCTCTCTGGTGTTTTCGTATGGTGGGGGTGCAGTTGGTCTTTGTGGCGTGCTGGTCGAAGGGGGAGGCACATAAATCGGGTCGCTATATCCTGCTGCAGGGGCTGGTTTAGGTAATATTGGGTACAACATAACCACTTCCGCAGGTTGTTCTGTACTTAACTGTTCCTTTTCCTCTCGCGGGATCATTAGTGGATTGTCTGTGGTGGAAGGTAAATCAATATTTGGGGCTGGAGCTTTGGGTGGGGGTACTTCCTCAAACAATCTCCAAAGATCTAATATCTCCTTCCTATTCTGCCATTGTTTCCCCTTATACTTGAGGCGAATACATGTACATACCATATCAAGAACGCTTTTGTCAAAAGACCCTCCTTCTGGCCAAATCTGGGGCAACCCCTCCCCTTTCAATTCTGTTAACCATTGATCATGATATTTATTTATGCGTTCAGCATATCCCGGCAAGCTCTTACAAATGTGTGACAAGGGAGTTTCAGCCCCCATCCTCTAAATCGCTAGCGCTACCGCGTTCGCCTTCGTTACTTTTGATTAGGTGTAGATATGCGTATGTATACCTTTATGGCACAGACAAGAGCGGACCTCTCAAAATTATCACCCACTGTTATTCACTGTGCAAATCTCTTCTCACTCACCATATCTCATCTCCTTCCCATTCCCAGGCACTCTTATGTGATCTCACTTGCAATTGATCAAGTACTGGTTATGGCACACTCTCTGGCACCACCTCGCGGCCACCCGTTCGTCTCCAACACTCGTACGGTGCGCGCACCCTTCACAATACTTTCCACTCACACTTTTGTCTTTTTCCTCCCTTTCCTCCCTAGCCAGCTGTCCCTGTTTTCCTGCTAAGGTTACTGTGTTCACGTCTGTACGTGCCACTACTGAGTCCCCACTTTTTAAGATGTTCTAACTACTTTATACCCTTCTCATTTTCACCCCCTACCCCGTGGAAATGGAGGAGAAAAAAAAAAAAAAAAGAAATAGAGAGAGAGCACAATCACTAAAAAATATTCCCGGTGTCTCCTTTTGCTAGACACCAATAACTTATTTCTCACTTCTTCATATATTCCCAGTACTAGTCTAGATAGCACTATGCGGCGCCGCCTTCCACCCCCTCTCGGAGCTAGGTTTCCGTCACTTCTACCACGTCACTTATTTCTTACTCCTAATGGCCATATGCAAAGAAAGAATAAAGAAAGTTTCAAGACCCGTCTGTAGTAGACCCCCGATATTCTTCTCCTCTACCTGTCCCCGTTCTTTTATTCCCAATTCCCCTTCTTTTCCCCTTGACGATCACTCGCACTCGGTACTCACGTGCCCGTCTTGAACCGATACTCTCCGAAACTGGGTCCGTCCAGGCGGCGTCACCGGTAACTCAACGGTCAGCCCCTGGCTCCGGCGAGCGGCACTCAAAGGGGATTTTTTTCCAATCGGGATCCCGTACCCTTTCTCATTGAGTGCGCACTTCTTATTGTGCCGGTCGCCGTTGGCGGGCGGCCTCCCGGAGACGGCTCACCGTGCGTATCCCTTCTCGACCGGAGATTCTCGTGCCACAAGGGGGTCGTTAAGAAGGAGTTAGGAAAAATAGTTTGGAGATATCACGCTATCGGGGTCACCACTGAAGGGAAGCGCCCCCAATTCAGCACGATCCTCCCCGCAATGAGAGACAATAAGGGACTCTCCCGTAGTGGGAATAAGGCCAAGACAGAGTGCGGGTGAGCGTAAGTGGGAGTTTATCCAAAAATAAGGCATGCAAAGAACTCTGCAACCTACGAGAGCGCTCTGTCTGACAATAGCAAAGACAGGCGTATTTCTAATACAAAAAACGTCATCAATACCTAAACACTATAGGGGGCACAAGTCAATTGGGATTGGGTGGCGTCGACTAACTATAGGTGTTGCTGCAGCGGGGTTGGTCTTGGCGTGACGACGTCACTGGTCAGCCTCGTGGGTTGGGTTGGGCCTGGCAGGCCGGCTTGAGGTCATCCGTGCGGTGTTGATGTGCTGGGGCAGCCTGTGACAATGACGAATACCTTTCCTGTCTCATTTGCCCTAGGCCATGCACACTGCAGTTATTCAGAAAACGACATTTAAGTTCATTAATAAATCGCTTCAGCAGCTTATCTTATAAAATAAACACAACACATGAGGAATGCACCTCGTGAGAGGTCTGGTGGTTGTCGGTTGGGGTGAGATTTACCTGTGTCCTATTGACCGGTATTTTAGGTCGCGGGACGGGGCTCTGGGGCCTGGGCCGAATGATACATGTCTGTCTGCTGCGTTAGAAGTTATTATATAGATGGGTCTCTGTGTCTTGTCCCAATGATGGGGGTCGTCCTTGCGCGGGGTCAGGATTCTTGGGGGGTTCGTGGGATTTATGAGAGGGTGCTGGTAGATCAGTGGGTTCAACCGTGGGTTTATTACCGTGCTGTAAATAACACAGGTGGCGGGCTGTGGCCTTGGTTGCGGCGCCGGGGCCTCTGACTCTCTGAAGTAACGCCAGCTTGGTTGGGGGAGGTGAGGGAGCGCGGCACAAGTCTTAGCTTTTTTATCTGGCCGGCTTGGTGGGGTGGGAGAGGGAATGGCCTTGCATATATCCACAAAGGTATTTTCCTCGTGCGTTGCTGATCAGTGAATGCAGAAGTTTTATACTGTTCTGCCTTATTTTGACGTTATTTAGACACACATATATATTTCAATTTCGTTACACATTTCTTTAATACAGTCGGTTCCGGTACCTTTTCATTACCTAACATTATATTCACTACATTGTGTGCGTATTGTATGTACATTAGACGTTATACGAGGGATATCTAGGTTATGGCCTACAGAGATTGATGCTCGCCGCTTTGGGTGATTCAGAAAACATATATGAGTTCAAGTTTCTACATACTATTGAAAAACACTTTTACAGATAGAGGTTACACGTTTGGTCGACATCTTTCTCCGTGGTTATAGCAGCATTAGTCCAGACCTGGAGGGATATCATATAACGTTACATTTTTATAGTTTATTCACATTTTAAACAGAGGTAGTTCATTAATACCAATACTTGAATTGTTTTCTACCTTCTTCAGATAGTGATGCTTCAGCTTTTTTCCCCGTTACCCCGGCCTTGCGGTCTGGGTCATACGGGGTGCACTATTACATTGTGACTAATATAATGTTGCCGTGTTGGCATCTCGGGTTTAGCTCATCTCCGACTTTCTCATGGGAACGCGCTCGCAGCGGATCTGCCAGGACTGCTGAGGCGGCAGAGATGCATGAAAGGCCCTCCAAAGGTGGGGGCCTCGTTACAGTGTGCTGAACTCACACCATGTTTGCTATGCAAGATGGCGTCTAGGCCTAACTTAATTTTTGGTAAATGCAAGGACATAGTACGTGTGGGCAATGTCGTCGGCGGGTGAACCCTCCTCCACCTGGGCCCGGGTGGCACGAGGGGGCGCCCACCGAGTCATGGTCCTCACCTGGGGAGGAAGCTGTAGGTGAGGAGGGCCTCGCGGCCATTCCTCCCCTACACATTCCTGGAATAGTATTTTCAGGAGCTGCAACTGAGTGCCTTCCTCTGGGCCCTGTGTTGCTGGGTTATTCTCCATGCTTACCCTCGGGGGTCCCTGTGTTTTAAGAGCTCTGCTGGTGTTAATCAGTGTTTTCTCATTGGTTTGCATCAGGCCTGAATCCTGCTGATCTGCATTTCTTCCTAGGCCTGCTAGTTCTCGAACCTGGCCCTAGATAGGTTCAATGAGTCTTCTGTGGTGTCCCCACCAGTCCCCAGTGGGCACTGCCACCATCTATGCAATGTGAGTTACAACTGGTACTTGCCTGACTTTTCACCCCAACCACAAAGCTGCCTGCTCACTTTGTCCTGTATTTTCTATGGAACTTTGAAACCTTACCTGAAACTCACGTACATGACCTTTACAGGTACTTACCTGGACATTTTTACTGGCTCCATGTTTTTTTTTGTTCCAAGGTTTAAAATTTTAGATGGTGCTTTTCATTTTCTGTTATTATAGTTCTACATTGTAGTTCCTATTTGTCATGCCTGCAGGTGAACGGGGCAGCAAGAGGGCCTTGGTCCACCACTCGATCAGGAAATGGAAGGCCTGTGGTGCTTGACTCTTGGTGCCACGGGTACTGCAATACTCATCAACCCCAGCCCTGCCTGAAGTCATAACACCCGGTGCACACGCAGGCCTGGGGGCGAGCACAGAAGCATTAACAAACTGCCTGAGAGGCAGAGCACCAGCATTCAACTGGTGTTCTTCGTTAGGCTAGCTTCATGGTTTATTTCTCTGCTCGCTTTGTTTCTGGATTCTGTTTTCCGCTTCCTTCCTGACACGCTCTTTGACCCAGCCTCCATCTCCTATTTTTCTCCACCTCATTTCTTGGCAACCTGGATCTGTTCCTTTTTCTGGACCCTGTTTTTTTTTTTTTTTTTTTTTTTTGGACTTGAGTGAACTCTTTCCTTTTGCTCTCTGTGGAACTGTTCCTTCCCGACCTTGACCTCTGGATTGCCCCTAGATTTTTTGCTTTGGACTGTGTTTTTGCTAATACTGTTAGATTTTGGTACTGGGATCGCTATGGTTTTGGACTTTGTTCAATGGATTGCTTTTGGATAACAGTTACCCGGTACTTAGTAGAGGATTTTCCTCTGTGCCTCCAGCTCGATCTTGGCACCTAGGTTTATCCACACTCTATCACCATCATACAGGTATTGTGCCCAGTAGGCAGGCCCCTTACAAGGTAAGAGGCATTTGTGTTTTTCTATGATATTAACTGTTTACCTGACATTATTTCACACAGCTAAGAGCCTGGAGGTATGCCTCCCGACTTTTCACCTAAGTTTGTAGCAATAATGATTCTTAAATCTTACCCTGTACTGTGAAATTGGGGGAAGTTCTTACCCTCTCGAGTGTTTTGTGAGCCCTGCACCTACTGACAGGATTGTTAACTGATTGTATCAGTCTTTTATAGGATTCTAATAAGTTTTTGGGACTGGTGGCGAGAGTCTAACATATATTCCTGCCTTTTGGTGCTCTCTAGGAGTGATTTTTTTAAGTTCTGGTTTCCTTCCTCTAAGTCTGTATGTAATATACTGTGCATTTGTATCACCATGTTACTATGTGCTATAGGTTCAGGAATATTACTATTTGTGAGGCTTCTTGGATCCTGATAACTGTGTGAACTAAATGCTTTACTATTTTTCCCCTCCCTTTTTGGTGGATCCCCAATGTCTTTCTCTTATCTCGGGCCCCCCTTCATGATCACTTGATCCATAGATGGCACAAGATCAAATATATCTGTGTAAGTAGGGCGACTTGTGGGGACTAGTCTTTTGTTTGGAATGAGGTGTCCCACTTCCCTTTCCATGATGTGTGGCTTACTCCCCTTATGCTTTTGTGGACCTTATGTGATCCAGTGTTTTCAGAGATACCCTGCTCTTTATTTCTGCTTTTTCCACTCATCAAATGTGAGGAGCTGTTTTGTCTTTTTGGGACCACCCTATGGGAAACACATAGCTCTGCAGCAAAAGCCAGTTCTGGGGGATCAAACCTTTCTACTAAAGGTTGTTTAAGCTCTGGGAAACTAGAAGCAAAAATGTACGCAAGTGTTCGGGCAGAATTAAATTTTTGGAGTTCTACAGTCTCATTTTATTCATGGGAGCCCTAGTCTTTTTGCATTATCCCTCTTTACTTTGGGGGGTTTTTAATTTACGTTCAGGGTCAGAGGGACTGCTTCTGAAGTCCCTGTGCCACTACAGCCCTTCTTTCTATGCTTAAGGTATTTGATATTGGGTCATGCATAAGGTGCCGAGTCCCTGGGGTGCCTCTCGGGCACCTTGTATCTGCCCTAGGGTGATTTTATGACCCTACTATGGTTCTAGCGGTAGACAGATGGCAGCTAATATTATAGTGCCCTTTATATCAGCCATTGGGGGTACTAATGGGTCTTTGGAAGTCCTACTCACTGCCATTTTGTTTAGAGGGTTTTCTTTGTTCGTGGAAACCACAAGGCAGGCCTTAAAATTGCTGTTTTGCCACATGGGCTCTTTATTAGCCCAAGATGGCAGCCTCTGTGGTGCCTAGCCCTGGGCAAGCCATTGTACTTCCTTTGGGTGTGGGCCTGAGTGTTGGCTGCTTTTTGAGGCCAGCCTAATTGGCTGACCGCCAAAACCTTTGCTTTAAGTCCCCTAATGGGATTGGTGGTCTGGCAGAAGCCAGTGTGACGCATACAATGGACCCTCACTAAAGCCGTGCCTAAAGTCTCCTCCCAGGTGGCCAGGGACAGGCAGACGCTTCCTGACCATGAGGGTGGTGTACTAAGAGGATCAGCTGGGAGGAGACAGGGCCCAGGGTGGTGAGGAGATCCCGTGGGATGAGACATGGTATTTGTCCTCTGAAAGGAAGTGCCTTACTGGATTACCAAAACGGGTAGTGACATATTACCATTTGAACGTCCCTCACCCACATATATGATCTGTGACCTGGGGTACACACACTGTGTACGAGGGTGACAGACATGCAGATTCTCTACCCTAAACATTCCACAGAGGAATGTGACATCTGCCAGGGTTTTTCACAAAAAAACCCTTAAGGACAGAAACCATTTCCTAATGTGTTAGCTCAATGAAGGAGCACACCCAGCGTCGGAATTGGGTTAGTCAAGGAGCGGGAGAGCCCCCACTCCATCTGACAAGAGGTGGCCATCATGTCCGAGATCTAAATCTTAAGTACAGTCAGCGAAAAAACACAACAGGTGAGCCAAAATCGTTCACGAACCACGATTATGCAAAACACTCCTCACTTGCTAAAAACACCAGGTAACGGTCAGGGGTCCCATACTGGGTCTAAACACAAGGTCCCGTCGACGAAGACTCCGTCGGAAAAAATGAGGGATAAAGGCTTGCGTCCGATGACAAAACCCACGTCCAACTCGTCGAAGGTCTAATCTGACGACAAACATAGATCAATATCGGCCTCTTTGTCGTTGTCTCCAAAAAAAAAATAATCATTCATCCTCGCAAATCCTCCTTTGGCAGGAGTCGTCATTGAGACGCTCGCCAACGACCAAATCGTCGTCAACATCCACTCCGGCATCGGTGACAACAGGGCGTCACTCGTCGACGACCAACACCCAAATCTCCCAGAAGTAAGCCTGTGAAGCCTTCCTCCCTGTTTCCCACTGTCACCACAGAGTTACCCTCTAGGAATTTCTCAGATAAATTACCCAGACATCATGCCAGAGGACATTTTACAGCATAAAATCACTTTATTTTGAACCTCCCCTAGAAGTGTATCCAAGGGTCACAGACTCCGATCCAGAGGAAGCTACTTCAAAGCCTCCTAGTCAGGACAAACCCTCTGATCGCCTACCTTTAAGAGGAGGAGACGCCTCATAAGAATTCAGACACCAACACCATCGGGATTGGGAAGTATGAATATGCAATACCCCCCTTCTAACCCACAATCTTTGCTCTCCCTGAAAGTGCTTTCTACACTACTGTCATGATTGTGACAATTCAATGCCAGGCTTCCACCACTGCAGCCACAGGCAATTCATGTATGCGAAAAAGACCAGGGTGCGCCAGTAAGCAGCATCAAAAGGACTCTGACCATCCCTCCAGAGACCAAGACAAAAGTCTACAAGCTCAATCCCCTCTTAGACCTCCACAAGTACATAGTCCACATATACGCAAGCAAGAAGAGGTAGAATTAGCAGACACAGACCAGGACACTGGTCCACAGGGCACAAGTTCCACCACCTCTTCGTCTCCCCGCAGAGCCCACATGTGGTACACAGATGACCCGGACCAAGATATGAAGTGTAGTCCTGCTCAACCCTCGCCTCCAGATGACATTGGAGCTTTCCACTCCATGGTTTCTAAGGCGTGCCAGGAATTTGGTTTAATTCCTGCAGAAGAAAAAGACGATTTCCTTTTTTTCGCACCTGGGGAAGCACAGGAAAGCAGTGTTTTCTATACCCATCCTGGATCATGTTTGGCAGGAGGGTCTTCGCACTCTTAAACATCCATTTGATTGACAGCTACCCAATCAAGGTAGCCCCGACAATGCCCAGAGTGCCCCTGCATCCGAGGAGGGAGGCCTGTGCCACGCCGGTGGAGAGGACACCGGAGAAGAAAATGCCATCCCCAAGTCCAACCCCTCAGGATGCAAAAAAAGGGGGGGGGGACTTGTACCGTATTCCAGGGAACCGATATATCTTCGGACGAGGAAGACCAAGTGTCCATACACATGGGCCAGGAGGACGCTGATGGCTGAAACCCTGATGACGAGAGGCAACGACGGCAGAAACGTTGGCGATGACAGTGCAAGGCCCAGTAGGCCTACTGCCACGACCCCTCCAACGGATCTATCGCTGGACATGCTTTTGACCCTACACACCCTGGTGTCGGACATTCAGAAGAGGATCCCGATGACACAGGTGGCCCCGGACCAGCCTTCAGCGAAAAAGAGGAAGCGGCACCCTACGCTGCTGCTGCATCAACCTCCGCACGTGTCCCACCCCCCCCAGACCCTGAACCCCACCCCCCCCCCCCCCCGGGACACGGGGACATACACGGCAACGACTGACACGGACGACATGGCCATGGTGTATTCCACGGACGATGTAAGTTAATTCCATGCCATGGTCGCCAGATCGTCCAAACTCTTCCAACTGATGCCAGAAGCTACCAATGAGGAAGGTTTCCTATACCAACGGCACAAGGCCAAGAGTAAGACCATCTTGGTAGTGCCTCTCCTGGTTAACGTTTTGGGATGAGGGCCTAGCTTGGATGAGAAATAGGGCTCCAGCCAAGAGGGATAGGCTGGAGAAAAAGTACCGGGTGCCTACGTTCACAGCCTTCCCCGGATTCGGTGGTTTCGGCGGCAGCGAGAAAGTCATCTAACCCCTCGTCTTCAACCACCATTCCTCCGGATAGCGAGGGGAAGTTGCATGCCATGGGAAGAAAAGTGATCTACACGGTGGCGTTAACAGTCAAGGCAGCCAACACAGTTGCCATCCTAGCCTTGTATGAAAGGGAGCTGTGGTATAAGATGGCCCCTCTGCTGGAGTTCCTAGATGACAAGCGGGTCGAGGCACTTTCCATCCTCCAGAAGGGGGAAGGTGGCATCGTACCATGCCATCACAGTGGCCCTAGACGTTACAGACGGGGTGTTTCGAGAGATGGGGACAGTGTCTGCCTCTGTCGATGTGGCTGGTTGAATCGCCACCAACTTCGTCGGAAGGTCCAGCCGAGGTTTCTAGACATGCCTTTCGACAGAGACAACCTCTTTGGGAAGGCCGTCAACGAGTCATTGCAAGCCATTACGACTGACGACGGCCCGTGCCCTAGGCTCTCTTCAACAACACTGCCCTTCCTTTCATACCTCCGGCGGCAAGTCTGGGCAGATCTTCGAAAGGTTTCGGCGGGGGGTCCTCTTCGTACCGTCAACCCTCCCGGTCCTCGACCCAGGAGGCCTACAGAGGCTGTTCCAAGGCTTTCGGTGGAGGTGGCTGACGTATTTGCTCCCAAGGCGGCACGCAGGCCCCAAGCAAGATTGAACCGGCCAGGACGTTGGGCACCAACCCATGCACCCCGGTGGGAGGCTTTGTCAGCAAGTTTAAGAAGATCTCCACCAACCGCTGGGTGCTGGATGCTCTTGCCCACGGACACACTCTAGAGTGCCAGCAGATACCTCCGATGGCACGGTAGGAGCAGCACATCCCTCAGCTCCTGCTAGAAATATGGCACATGATGAGAAAAGGGGCAATCGAGCTGGTTCCATAGCAACTCCGCAGTCTACTCCAGATACTTCTTGGTAATGACTGGGTTCTGGAGACCCATTCTAGACCTGCGGCTTCTCAACAAATACCTAAAGTCCCGAAAATTCATGATGGTCACATTGCAGCACGTGCTCGGCCAACTGGAAGGGGATGACTTCTTGACGTTGCCGGATCTGGAGTACGCATACTTCCACATCCCCCATTCACTAGAAGCATCGGAGGTTCCTGCTCTTCATCGTACAGGGAAGGCACTACCAATTCAAGGCCCTCCCCTTCTGACTAAAGTCGGCGTCCAGGGTGTTTACGAAGTGCATGGCACCAGTGGGGTCCCATCTGCATCTACAGGGGATACACGTGTTCTTGTACTTCGACTGGCGTTAGGGAGAATTCTCTGTATAGGCTAATTTCCCAAACCTAGTGAGTCCCCCAGCAGCTTTGCTGGATTTTTGGGGTTTATTTTTTCTCCTGCTAAGAGTGAGACTCTTTCTCCCACTCTTAGGCATGATTTGAGATTGTCCTTTGACTTTGTAATGTGTGTTATGGGCTATGGGGTCTTTTACTCCATGGGGTTTCATGTATTTTTGGTAAGTGTTACACAACACCCTCAGTGCAGTAACACAGGGGTGTCCTAGTGACCCCCAAACATAGACTCCATACCATGGGACTGACTACTGTCTCCCAGGGCATGTAACGTCACCATTGACTTTACTAGTCTTAAATTGGGAACAGAACCAGTACAAACCATCCTATTGTGGAAGTACTGGAAGGGTTTAATTATATTGCCCCTGGGTCTGTTGTTCGAGGGGACACTGTGCAGTCCCCCCTCGTCGAGTTTCTGGCTGGTGGCAGTGGTTACCACGCAACATATTCCACCAGAATATTTCCTATGGGATTTTCCCATTCATTTTAAACACACCACTTTTTGGTGCAATGTTAAGATACCGCCGGGTTATTTATTTAATATTTATTCCCCGGTTGGGTCTTTTTACCAGGACTCGGTTTTAAAATGGCGTTTGTGTTCGCCTCTGTAACTCCACCCCAAGTCGAGCCCTTTGTTCCACTTTTTGGCGGGCTTCTCCACAGAAGCCTCCAAAAGTGGTGCCACTCTGTGTGGGTCTACAGGATGTGTGGGAGGGGGGGGGTTTAGGCACCCTGGACTGAGTTGCCTCGGCAACTCAAGTCGCACTCTTGTGTGATTGGCCCAGTGGTGAGCCACCCGGCTCACCACTTAGCATGTTTGAGTGACAGCTAGGACTGATGAATGGGGGTTTTCTGCATAAAAGCAGGCCTTTGGGGACTGGAACTTCAGAAGTCGCCACAGGACCTAATGAATCCGAAGAGGGAGAAGCTGAGCTGACCTGCAACGACGACACCACCGGTGGAGCCCTGCTGAACCGACTCACCACTTCCCAACGACCGAGAAGATCTTCTTCCTAGAGAGTCTTCTTCCTTTGAACTGGTGGGGTTAACCAGTTTGCCCTCTTTTCGCCTTCCTGGATCGTCTCGTGGTCGAATCACCCGTGCCAAGCGCCCCAGCGGTCGGATAGCCACGCTTCACCACTACCGCAAATAAAAGGGTAGTACCTTTTAACCGATAAACTCTGCGGCTGGTTTCTTCCCTGGCAGTGCAACGACCTCCAGTTTTCCTCCACGTCGAGATCTTCTCTTCCCCTGGACGAAGCACTGACTTGCACCCGCTGCCAGGAACAACTGCCCCTGCTGGAGCTTTCTCACCATTTCAGGTACTGTGTCCCGCCTGGTCTCCCTTGCAACAGACTGTTCAAGGTGTCCCGTAACTCCTTGACTCTCTATCCTGGCGTGACTTGGGACCTGTTAACTAACTTTTCTGAACTGATACAACTCCTTTTGAACTATCTGCAAAGACTTTTAAAGTGTACTTCAACTGTGTGATCTTGGGCACATTCCTCCTTGCTCTCTCCGAGTGGACCTGGCCTATGAACATTTTGCTCTACAGTAGACTCTGCCTTTCTTGACTTGCTGTGGTTCTTTTAAAAGTGTTGGTATTGTGTGCTTTCCTAATTCTGCCTTTTCCCTCCCTTTTTAAATAATTATTGGAGTACCATCTTCGTTAAGCGCTCACCTCTGTATTGATAATTGGTGTTCTTTTCCTAAGACTTGTTGAATAATTAATCAGGGAGGTGTATATGTTTCTAGTCACTGTGTTTGAATTTGCTTGACATATTAGTGCCAGGGTATTTTTACAAGTGTGTTTTTAAATAAATACTTATATACTTTTATACCCAAGCTCTGGTCAGTGTTTGCTTGTGCTACTGTATTTTTGTACCTAATGTGTATACTCTATATACTGCCTAACTCTTCTTGAGAGAAGTCTGGCTGCTCAGCCACAGCTACCAGGTAAATCTGGGTGGTACAGACTGCAACCAATTGGGTTTACTGCCAACACCTGTAGTCCTAAATCTTTTGCAGTGGTCCCTAAGGGAACTGCACAGGTTTCTGCCTAACAACTGGCTCATCCGGGCCAAGTCCAGGGAAGTAGCCGTCGAACACACAGATAGGACGGTCCAACTGCTGACTGATTTTGGGTTCTCTGTCTACTATCAAAGTCCTGCTTGTTGCCATGGCAGAATGTGATGTTCCTGGGGGCCAGGCTGAACACGGTCTCCTGCCTGGGTGCTCCCTCGGAGGAGGATAGCGGCCCTGCTGGGCAAGGTGCTATGGCTGTTGGCACTGAAGAGTGCCGTGGTGCGGGCCATCAAGTTGCTGCTCAGCATGATGTCATTGTGCAGCAACCTGATTCGGCTCTGCAGGTTGCAGATGCAACCCCTTCAGGAGTTCCTGGACGCTTGCTGGATCCAGGTGTCCGGAAGTTTCGCAGACACAAATTCTCTCGAGTTTCGTCAGGCGATAAGATGGTGGGGCATATGCTCAAACATCGCGGGGGCATAGGATTTCAGAGCCCCCGTGCCAGGAGACTGTCATCACGTATGCTTCCCTGCAGGGCTGAGGAGCCCACACCGGGCGTCTCCACGCAAGAGGCCTGTGGCTACCGGAGGAGAAGTATGTCCACATCAATATTCTGGGCTCTCAAGTTGTTCCTTCCGTCACTCGAGCGCAAAGTGGCGAGGGTCTTCACGGACAACACCAACGCAATTTTCTACATCCGGAAGCGGGGGGCATCAGATCCCCAGCCTCTCTCCAGAGAGGCGCATGACTTGTGGCACTGGGCCAACGCCCAAGAGATGCTCCTCATCCCCTTTCACCTGACTGGCGTCAATAACGCCATTGTTGACTCCCTCAGCAAATTATGCTGGTGCATGATGATTATGTTTGCCCTGGCGTGGCCGAGGAAGATTTGGTACCCAGACCCTCTGTCCACGTCCCCTCCGGTCAAGGTGCCAATGGTTGTGGATCTGTGCACCAGAGAAGGAGGTGCGTCATGACCCAGGGTCACTGAACCAGAGGGCTGGGCTCCTGCAGCCTTAGAGTTTGGAGGGTACGAGTTGCTGACGGACTGCAGGGAGGTCCTTGGCAGGGCCAGAGCGTTGTCAACTTAAGTGCTACTGGCACTAGTGGAAGCATTTTGCTATGTGGTGCCGGGCGCAGAAGATCAATCCTCTGAGGGTCATGTCCCTACAGATTCTTCTGTACTTTTTGTTCTTGGCACACACCTATATCAAGGGCCATCTGGAGGCTATCTCCTGCTACACCAGGTCTCCAGGACGATCTTCTTTGGTCACACTGTCTCATTCCTCAAAGGACTGCTTTGATCTTTCTTGAAGGTGAAGGCGCCTCCCCCGGCGTGGGAACTCAATGTGGTACTGGCGAGGCTCATGGGGGGGGCCCCCCTTTGAGCCTATGCATCAGGTCACTCTCATGTTGCTCTCAAAGAAATCTGCTTTCCTTGTGGCCATCACATCTGCCAGTAGGGTGGGTGAGATCGAGGCCCTATCCTGCAAACAGCCGTATCTTGACTTTGCACGACTCGAGGGTGGTGCTGCGGACACACCCCTCCTTAATGCCAAAGGTTCTGTAGGAATTTCACCTCAACAAGCCTTTGGTGTTGCCTGTGTTCTGGCTGAAACTTTCATCGCCGGCTGAAGGGACTTTGCACTCACTAGATGTGGCTTGTGCTCTGAAGTTCTATGTGGCTCACACAAAGTTTTCCTAAAGACGTCTCAACTATTTGTGAACTTTGGTCCTGTGAACCATGAGAAGGCCTTGTCCAAGGCTTCCATCTCAAGGTGGCTCTCCAGCTGTATCACACCGCTGCCGGGCTGTCCAAGAGCCCATTCCACCAGAGCGATCGCTGCTATGACTGTCCTGTCTTGTCTGCTTCTACTGGCCATCTGCAGGGCTGCTACGTGGAGGTCTACACACACCTTCACAAGATTCTACTCTGTCGACAGGGATGCCAGAGAGGAGTCCGGGGTCAGCCAAGCAGTGCTGGAGCCAGAAGGGGGCTTCATCCGTGAATCCCGCCAAAGACAGAATGAACAAAGAGACCAAACCTGGTTCGGCGCGCAGAGTAAATCTCAAGAAGGACCATACACTTTTTTTTTTTATTTTCTAAGCTTTTTATTGTAACAACATTCAACACTGAACAACAAATAACATAAAGAACGGCACTTCTTGTGGGGAGTTTTCCACATTATGATTGTCTTGGCGCTTTATCGTGTCCATGTGCAGTTTTTTGGTTGCCTCTTCCCAGCCACATGTCTTTTCCCCATCCCAATAAACTGTTCTCCAACTAGTAACTTCGGCTGGTTAGACTCCTTTGTTAGTGCTTCCTTCTTGATCTGTTAGATTTCTGTCCACACTTTCCATCTCGCCAGGGTTCCCCATGTCTTTATCATCCCTGGATCCCAGCATATCCTGCAAGTGTGTTCCAGGCCATTATCTTGTCACTACTTTACCTTGATCCCCTTTGTACCGCACTGGCCCATACTGGTGTCTCTGCCAGTACCTATCGATTCAGATTGGCCAACCACGCTTCTATGCTGGGCCCTGTGTCAGCCATCCATGCCATTGCAATCAAGCGCTTTGCTAGGATGCACATCAAGTCTTTCATTTTAGCTGTGTCCTTTGCTTGCCTGCCCTTGGGAACAATCCTAGCAGGTAGGATTATGGCGTCCAGTCCTGCATTTGCATTCCACCTGCTGTCACTCTTGTATTGATGCCGTCCCAGAATACCTGTATTCCTGGGCCCACTCAGAACATATGGAGCATTTCTGCGTTTTCCGCTACACATCTGGGGCAGGTTTGGGTGCCTTTAATTCCCCAACTTGGATATTCTTTTTGAGGTGAGATACGCCTTGTGCGTGACCTAGAGCTGCGTCTATCTGAATCTGCCATTTCTGGAGACCTTTTTTGTGTATTTTAGAACCCTTATCCATTCCTAGTCCGTGAAGGACTTGTGGAGTTCCGCCTCCCATTGGTCCCGTACATAGTTCCTTGATGTTATTGCTTTTCATGAGCTGTTCGTAAAGCCTGGACGTCATATGTCCGCCCTTCGAGACATCATACCATGTGTCTAGGTCTGCCTGTGTTTCACCTTCCCCGGTGAGGTCCGGCCATCTCTTTCTGATTGTCTGGACCATTAAATACAATAAATTGTTCCCCAGAGGGAGTTCATTTGTTTAGGGTTTCAATTATGGGACACATCTCGTGAGGGCAGCATCAAGCAAATACTGAACAGTGAACAATTGTTCTAACAAATGGAGGTCTATAGTAAATACTGTAAGTTTGCAATAAAACCTTTGCATTATTATGTAGGTAAGGTAGTCCTGAAGATAATGTATGGGACGGAAATTAACCCGGTGAGCCTAACTATTCTGTGGGTCAAGATTGAGGGTCACATATGGAAAAGTGCTTTGAACCTCCGTGTGGGGACGCCAATACCGTCAATTAGATTTGAATTGGGTTACTGTCTTTGGCATATTGGTTCCAATGAAAAGTCCTGACTCTAATGGAACAAATCTTTAACCCGATGAGTAACGCTCTTTCAGAATATAAATAAGGAACTTGAGTCGAGCAACTCCCCATTTCTCACTGATATGGTGAACACTGCTGATATCATTCTGTCTATATGTAAGAAGGGCAGGAGAGAGCTGCATGAAAATTCGGACTCCATTAAAAAAAGGTTGAGACTGACTGGATTGAGACTATTACTATGGTTAGGAATTATAAAATTCATATCACTTGGGCCAGAATTGATAAACCATTGGGTACATTGCCAACCTATCTAAAGCAATTCCTGTGTCCTAGAATAAGGAATCCATGTTCACGCTTCCGTCTCAACCTATTGCCTACAGGTGAAATATGCGCCAAGATATCGGTTCACGCATTGGAAAATATAGAAATGTGTCGCTATTGGAAAGAGCCCAAGGAGACCATGATGCATCTAATGATGGAATGCGTGGCTCTGAAAACAATTAGAACACGCGTTTTGAGTAGATTTTTCACAATAGGAAGGATAGACCCGGCACAAGATGTATGGTATAGGCTGAGTGGAGGCAATGAGGTTTTCTTGACTGCAGAGGTGATCAGAGTGCTGGATGAGCTTGGTCTTACCAAGTCCAATTAGGTAGTGTTGAGAATATCGTCTAGGGGTTGAGATTAATTTTTTGATCATATAGCTGTAGCAGACAAAGACAAAGGATGCCTTTTTTAGGGCAGGGTCCCAACCGAGGGGATTGGGACAACCAGGTCAGGACACAGAGCCGAACAAGGAATCAGTGGTGATTAACTTGTCCAACTATGTACTTTCAAGTGAAGAAGAGAATATTCTCAACAGGGGCCTCAGCTTTGTTATGACCAAAACCCATGATCCCTTTGAATTTCGTACTGAGTTTTTTGCATTTATGCGTAAAGTACGCCTTAATGAATATTTCAGTGAACACGAGGGTTACAATAGTAATAACTGCAGTGGTCTGCGTAATGCGTCGACCTTCTGTGCACCCAGCTACTCCCACACCGCCGAATCCACGGTATTTGAAAGACAAGTGTTGGCTGAAGTTCTAAAGTTAGAATCCTGTGAGAAATCTCATAATTCGAACTTTAGTAAACCCCAGAGAGATTCTGTTCTAAAACTTGCAAAATATAAGAATCTCATTATCAGACAAGCAGATAAAGGGGGAGCTATTGTCTTGATGAATCGCAGTGATTATGTTGAAGTATGTGAGAGACTTCTTTCTGACAGTGTGAGCTATTTGAAACTTACTTGTGACCCTACTGCTCGGCTGATGAAGATCATAAAAGAAAAAGTTACTTTGGCATATGACTCAGAGATGATTTGCAAACTTGAATTTCTAATAAGGGAACAAGGCAGGGTACCTGTGTTCTATATTTTGCCTTAGGTGCATAAGATATTGGTAGACCCTCCCGGACGTCCCATAGTCTCTGGGGTCAACTCCATTTTAGAACCATTGTCTAAGTTCGCAGATTTTTATCTGCGCCCATTTGTGATGAAAATGCAGAGTTATTTGAGGGATACTACCGATGCCATCAATAAAATAGAGAACATAGATTTTGTTCAAGGCAATTCTTTATTGATAGGTTTGGATATTCAATCCCTCTATACTATGATACCACAAAGGGCGACATTAGAGGTTGTTGAAGAAATTTTGCTGGGCAGAGAGGATGGACACCCTGTGAGCAGTGCCTTTATTTTGTGGTGTACTGAGTTTGCCCTTACCCAAAACTTTTTCCAGTTCCAAGGAACTTTTTCCCAACAGATAGAGGGCACTGCCATGGGTGCGGCCATGGCCCCTAATTTAGCCAACCTCTATGTTGAATATTTTGAAAAAATTGTGATATACCCAGCCACTAATCCTTATATCCATCAGTTGAGGAAGTGGCTGAGGTATATAGACGATATACTCATTGTATGGGATGGTACGAGAGAAGAAGCTGAGTGCTTTATGACCTGGTTGAACCAACAGAATCTTTTTCTGAAATTTACGGGATCCATATGTGACTTTGAGACTCATTTTCTGGATATTACCATCTTTCATGAGAATGTAGTGTTAAAAGTGAAGCCCTACACAAAGACTACTGACAAGAATTCTCTTCTGCACTTTAACAGCCATCATGCTAAGCATTTGAAAAACAACTTACCTTTTGGGCAGTTTTTAAGGTTAAAAAGGAATAGTAGTAGAAAAGAGGATTTCCGTCTAAGTGCGGACGCACTTACTCAAACTGCGAAACAAAGGCTATCCACCTAGAGTGATTAAGACTGCTTCAAAAAGAGCATACAATAATAATCGGGAGGCTCTTTTGGAGAAAAATGTGAAAATAAAGAGAAAGATTGGTACTGTTTTTGTTAATACTTTTTCAAATTTATCGTACAAAATTAAATCTATTGTGATGAAAACTTGGAAAAAGGTATACAGAGGAAAAGAAGCCTTGCCCCCTTTGGTGGCCTTTAGAAAAAGTCAAAACCTAAGGAACATTTTGATCAGGAATGATGTAACTGAGAAAAGTACACCACTGGGAGACAAACCAGGTTATGGGGTTTACCGGAAATAAAAGGGCATTTTCCTTGCAGTAAATGTAGTATGTGTGCCCAAACTAAAGATTAGATATATACAAATTTTACCTAATCTGAAATGGGTGTGTAATGAAATGACCAACTGTAACACATCCAATGTTGTGTATTTAATCACATGCCCCTGTGGCCTATATTATGTAGGCAAGACTAACAGACAATGTAAAGTTCGTATGGTGGAACATCGGAGCTGCATCAGAAATCAAGTGATTGCAGCTCCTTTAGTGAAACATTTTCTTGATATGAAACATGGCTGCAATGACTTTACGTGGTTTATTTTGAAAAAGGTGCATGGCGATAGGAAAGCCGAGACAGACCAGAAATGATTGAACCTGGAACAAAACATTATTTTTAAATTGCAAAGTAATGTTCTGGGGCTCAATGAGAGTATTGATTGGCATCTGGTCAGCCAAACATAAATGTTTTCTGTTATCTGACTATTGTTGGCAATTTTGGCTGTGTTTTGATTTTTTTTTTGTTTTTTGAATTTTCCTTATTTTGTGCCATCTATATTTGCAAAAATTTGCATGTCTGTTGCTTGATTTTTGCAATGCTGTGTCGATTTCTTTTGAATGGTTTTGTGCCCCCCAGTGCACTTTCTTCTCAACACTGCTTCCCTTTGGTGTTGGGTGGTTTGATGCAAAGATGGCCGCTAGTTTTTTCCTACCAGCTAGTACCTAACTGAAGAGTGTAGTCCTTCCTTAGTGTTCACTAGGAAGATTGCATGTAAAAGATGGCCGCTGTATTTTCTTGCCGGCTAGTATTTAATCGAAAAGTATAGTCCTTTCTTAGTGTTTACTAGGAAGTGGTGAGCGTTTTGCTGCACTTGGTGAAAACACATGCTGGTGCTGCAGAGTCTTCTTTCAAACCCCGCGAGTCATTAGCGAGGAGTTTGTTTCTCCTAACCTAGAGGTGAGCTTGTTGTTCTTGAACTTTAGTAGCTACATTACTTTTAGTGATGTTGGTGGCTATTATCCCTTTTCCGCAGTTATTTACTTACTGAACGTTGAGGTGTTGTGTACTATCTCTCACTACTTGGTCACGTTCAGCATGTTTTTACACATTTAATGGCTGTGAAGACCGCTGGTATATGACACTACTGTTTGGAAGCATGAGCTCCAATGCACGACCTAGGCTGGGCTTGAAATGGTTTCTTTTCTTCCCTTTTTTTTACACATTTGGGAGCCGTGGTGTATCGGTGCATTTTAATGATCTTTGAGATGGTTGGTGACCGCCCTTCTTATATTACAGATTGGTTCTGCGTCCTCTTTAGTAATCATCTGCAGACTTTGTTGTCATTACAAGGGATTTCCTCCCCTTGCCCCACGTTGTGGGTGGCTTCACTTGCGTGAAGGTAATTTTTATTTAATATATCCTGAACAATTCATGGCTGTTGTCCTGTAGTGATCTGTGGCTCATTGGTAGTGTGATGTGTCCTTTCTAGGTGTGACGATATTTTCGGCGGATTGAGACGCCTTTTGAAGTATCTTGGTTTTTCAATGAAGAAAAATTAGCCTATCTGTCATTTACAGACGTGCGTTGAAGATTCACCACATTAAGGTAAATCTAATTGGTTTAATTTCTAAACCTTTTTGTGGAATTGTTCTCTTGACTGAGTCAACTCCACTTTTACATTTGGTAAAACCCCCTCCCCTGGGGATCTGATTAGTTTCCTCTGTTTCCCTTCTTTGCAGGCTGGTTGCCTGAAACTACCCATTCAACACGGTGTTGAGAAGAATAGTGGATGTTTTAAAGGTTCCCCTGAAGAATGTTCGCCCGAAAGGGGCTTTAAAGAACAGAAACATGTTGGGATTATATGTTGTTTTAGTGACACATTTAGGTTTTTTCTATGTACTGTGATATGTGATTTCGTCTGTGTCCATTTGTAAGTGGTTTATTTGAAATTTAGCTTTTTAGATTTTGTAGGTTTTAGTGGTAGTTTTGTACACTGTGTTAGGTGTGGGTAGTATCTTATGTTTTAATTTAAATATTCTGTATTAAACAAAAATGTTTTTTGAAATTTGGAATGTTGCACGCAGTCTGTTGTCAAGACCTGTAGTGCCGGAGGATCTGTCACAGGTGTCTAATCGTTGGGGGAGAAGGAGGGGTGGAAGTAGAAAAAGTTTACCATCTTATCCTTCTTTTATAATATAATCTATGTTCCTATTGGTGGAGTAAGATGTGGTACATATAAATAGGATCCTGTGTACCTATTTGATTACATACCACCACATATGGTACCAGGAAACCCCCCTGAACACACAGTCTGGGGCAGAGAGGGGAGGATCCCAGGAACATCTTAGAAAGTCAAAGAGGCGATAAGTGCTAACATTGCAGCACTTTGAAATTATATTCCATTGCCGAGGTGTAGAGGTTACCAGAGAACATTAGTTTGTATACCTTGCCCCGATGTATCGTCTGGGATTTCTCGCCCAGCTTGTTTGGACCAAATTGCTTAAAGGTCTGTCTCCCTTCAAGCTTCGACCTAACCATCACCTTGTATAATTTACACAGTATTCCCTTTCGTGATGTGGCTTCATTAATGACCTTCTCAAAGGGTGTGAGGGGTTGGGAAATCTTGGGGGACCATCTATGACATGACGCAGGTACTCGCATTCAATGATTCCTTACCCCAAATCTTGGTCAGGGCATCGTATTCAATGAAATGGTCTTTTGTGAACAGTTGACCGTCTCTTTCTAACCCAGAGTCTGACCATTTTTGTGAGTGACGGAAGCCCTTACTCCCAATTTCCCGCAGAGACCCCACACCAAACTTGACAGAGATGGCCACTATGCAAGGCGATCACCATTTACCCTATTTCCTTAAACTTGACATAACTGCCAGGGTCGGGTATTCCCTAATATTTAAGGGAATAGTTTTTTTTGGGCACTTTCTTTGGGTGAGTACCTAGGTCTTCGATGTATGACCAATACGTACCCAACTAGTCCGTAAAATGTTCCAAGAATTCTGAGTTGGCTTGCTTTGTAATGCAACCAAAATTTGGGGAGGCCAAAGCCCCCACAATCCTTAAGAAGGGTTAAAGTCGACCTCTTGATTCTACGCCTTTTCCTTTCCATATGAACGTGTTAATCACCTTCAATTTAATAAAGAATGATTCGAAGAGAGGAGTCAGCAGAGGATTGAACAAGTAAAGCACCCGGGGAAGGACATTCATCTTAACTGTCACCATTCTCCCAAACCATGAGAGCGTTAGGGGGGCCCAGTGTGTTAAGTCCGCTCCAATCCTTTCTAGCATGGGAGTAAAGTTACTCTACCAGCGATGAGATTTCTGGGGATTCTGACTCCCAAGTACGGAGTGGCTGTGTTCTGGACTCTCATCCCACCAATCATTTTCTGATCTCTGGTTGCGGAGGCTACGGCTCTGATGGTCATTACATTGGACTTGGGGATGTTTCTTTTCAGACCTGAGAAGCTACCAATTTTTATCTGGGTGAGTTCAGGCAGGGATTTTTCTATGTTTGTTACTGTTACGCTCACATTGGATGAGTCCCTTAAAAAAGTGAGATATGGGAATACAGTTAGAGGCAAGAGGAAAATAAGAAATCAGGTGCAGAACTGTGTGTGACAGATACTAGTCACCTGAAGGCTACTGGCAATGGCTTCTGGTAGCATTTAAATCCCAGTTTGGCAAGAAATATCAATGGCAGTGATATTATGTCATGGAACACCAGGGCTAACTCATTATACATATGAAGATGGCCTCCTAGCAAAGTTATTTTTTGAGGTGGCATTACAAGAGACCTGGCTGTGGGAGGAATGTGACATTGACGGTCATAGTACAGAACAAAGTCTAGCCACAAAGGGTCCCATGGGTCGTCTAAAGGGTGTATTATTCGTCTCAGACTTTCTTGGGTGGGCCATGACACTGTTTGGGCCACTGATATGGTGCTGGCGGTACAAATTTGATGTAATCGGGCTAAGACACCCACAATACTAGTGAACGTATACAACCAAATAAAAATTGAGACTGTATCTCGCATCCTAGATGAATGTGATACGGAGATCCCATTATACTGCTTGGGGATTTTAATCCCTTAATTGATAGCAGTAAAATGTGCCAAGATGAAAATTATGAATCGGGTCCTCTTAACAAAAATCTCAGTAACAGGCAAGGAAAAGGTTGGGCCAAACAGTTTCATACACATAATCTGATCCTGCTCAATGGCAATTGTGAAGGAGATGCCAACAGAGGTCCTAATTGACTAAGTGGAAGAGTATTGCCACTATTGACTATAGTAACTAATGAACGAGCAAATGAATGTTAGATATGTCGATTGGGATATGCAAAGAAAGCAATCACATTCCTCTTTATCTGTTTATCGCTAAGGATAAAGACCCAAGTAGCCACAAATTGAACTGTAACAGAGTCGTTAATAATGTGAGGAATTGGAAAAAATTGAATCCCAATAAATGTAAAAAGGAAAAGCGATTACGGAACAAGAGTTGCCACATTTCATTCATATGTGAGCTTCAAAATAAAGTTGAGCCTGTTGCCTTATAAGCATTTGAACTTTCCTATTAGCCATTAAAGATGTATCATGTCAAAAACGAGGCTATACAAGTACGAGTGAAAGATGGAATATCACCCATTAGGGACCACAGTTCGATAGTCATTCATGAAGAAAAAAGAAATCTAAGATGTACAATTAGTTGGCTAAAAAATGACCAGAATGATGCTTCTTCTAGAATTAAAAAAGCAAGGAATACAAAGGAACCAGAGGGGTGATATCACGACTCTATAACTTCTTGCTACTCTCTACCCCACGGGACCCCCCCCCATCCTCCCAGCTACTATGGGAGAGGGATCTAGGCACGCTCATTGCTGAAAAGAGATGGCTCAAGATGTGTAGACAGGCTAACCGTTCCACAGCTGCGCCCCAATACCGCCACCAGGCCCTTAAGCTGATGCATAGATGGCACTACCCCCCACAGAGGATAGCCAGAATGAAAAAGGGCTACTATCCACACTGCTGGAAAGGTCACACCGAAAAGGGGGATTATGTACATATGTGTTGGAAGTGTTGGGTGGTACAAACCTACTGGAATGTGGTCCTGTCTTGGATAAAAGAGGTGGACGGGATGGAAAGGACCTTATCCCCTTGGCTAATGTTGTTCGGCATTGAGGTTTGAAGGGGGTCCAAAGTTTAAGCATGACCATATGCTGCATGTAATGTTGGTTGCTGCCAGATGTTGTTGGGCCCAAAAATGGAAATCACCCCAACCCCCTGTGGAGAGGGATTGGGTGTCTAAAACATGGCAATATACAATATGGAATTCTTGACCCACCTGATTGACGAATCCAAGTCAAACATTGAGAGCCTATGGCTTCCCTTCTTCGAAAAGTACGGGAAAACAGCATAAGAGTACTCGATGCATTGTGGTTTGGTCACCCCCTCTTGATCATGAGGATGTTGCTCGGAATGGGAGCAGCTCCCCATATGCGTTGGCCCTGGCGTGTTGGGCGACCCACACCCATTCCAAAACTGCCCTATGCCCATGACACACTTTTGTTAGTTAGCGAGATGGACCCTATTGTTATTATCATCCTCCGAACCATGGTATTGGAGAGGGAGGGGGGAATAAGTTGTGTTCAACTTTTTCCATTTCATTTGTAATGTTCACTTTGCCGATTGTATTATTGCATCATTTATGTTAAAACCACAAAAAAAAGCAAGGAATTGAAAATGGTTACAACATAGAGTTAATGTAGCAAATGATGTTGGGCAGTCATTAGCTCATTTTGCTAGAACCAATAATAACTGAGGAATGTGGGATGTTAATGGCACAACAAAAATCTTTGCATATTAACAGCGTATCTGAACATGATTGGTTAACTCATGTGAACAAGACCCTGAGGGCGCAAGATATAGTAGATGAGCTATACGTTAATAATGTGGCTCAATGGTCTGGGTAATACACTGTTGAAGATCTCATAATAATGATTAGAGCCCTTCCTACATCTAGGGCAGTAGGTCCTGATGGCACCTGCAATGCGCTACTTAGGTTCTCTCCTGAATATTGGCCTCATGCCTTATACCTCCTATTTCGATGGATAGGCAAACATGGTCCGGTCAGATTCCCAAAACTTGCAGAGAGCTCCATGCTGCCCATTCATAAAAAAGGCTGTTGACAGGATCCAACTATCGCATGCTAGCCATGTTAGGCCTTCCGGCAAAAGTATTCGCCAAGGCTTTACTACTGTCATGATCTCTGCTTCCAAAAGGTCAGAGTTTTCCCAACTCCCTTGGAAGCAGATCCATAACCCAGGTTCCGAGTGCCAATTGGGACCTTTTGGACCCAGTCCTGGCGCCAGTGGCACCAGGCTCATAAATATGCCCAGTCCCAGCGCTGGAAGCGCCGGGCTCATAATGCTTGGGTGGACTTACCTGCAGCAGACCATGCTGCTTACTTGCCTGCCAGTTGAGCCTCTGATCCTCTTCTGTTTGGAACTACTTTTCCTGTTGGGTGGGGCAGGAGCCACTCCCTAGATTCAGAACACTGGAACTCTTCTGGAAAGCAGGAACTCTTTTCTTACCTAGGCGTGGCTGTGGAAGGAGACACCTAAGCACTACAGGAGGCTATTTAAACCACACCCGATGGATGAATCTTGCTTTGCATTATTCTGCATCCTCTGCAGCAGAACGCTCATCGTGTCTTCTGCATCTGATCCTGGGCCTAAGGAAAAAGGCTTACCATCCTGAATCCAGTCTTCAGCAACACCTATAAAGACAAGAAAGAACAGGTTAGCATTACGGTCTTCAGTGACAGCTCTTCACTTACCTGGTCCATCGGCTGTCACCAACGCCTCGCGCTGCATTCCGGCATCTGAAAGACAAAAGCTTACCAACTCTTCGCATGCTCCGGAGGCCTTCGGCGCTGCATCCCGCACCTGAAAGACAAAACAAGGTGCGTTTAAAGACATTGGGGAACTTTAATACTCACGTGCCATTACTCCTTTCCACATCTAACCCAGTGGGTATTCCGGCACCCTGCAGCCGCTCCGAACTTGTACCTGCAAAATAAAAAGACAGTTAGAGCGCATCATGAAGCAGGCAACAAGCGCTTACTTGCGTGCTTCCAGGCGCTTCTATTCATCACACGGGCTCCATCTTCAACTCACTTCAGCCCGTCATCCGTCATCCGCCATCGCCGGAACCCTGCAAAACAAGAAACATCATTACTAAAGACTTTAAAGACATTAGAATTACTCGAAACTTACCGTTCGTGCAGTAAACGACGGACAGCAGTCCTCTGAAGTCAAGAGGCCTGCTCCCTTTATCCAGTGAAGAAACTGGTTACAGCACCCTGCCCCGAGGCAGATGGAGAGCACGGCGTTCACTTACCTAAGGTGAGAGCGTTAACCTTTGGGGTTCTACAGGAGAAGAAAAAGCGAAGAAGAGAGAGACATTCAATAACCCAGTTCCTTAATCCCATATTTTCTATCTGCAGACATCTTACCCTTCAAGTCAGACATACAGTGCACAGAGGTCCAGCCCAAAGAGCCAGCCGTGTGTTACACATCACCTTTGCAGATACGGTATACGCCCAGTCAAGACCGGCGCCTCTACGGGAATCAGGTGAGCGTTCCAACTACAGGAGTTGAACCAATGGATCGCAGAAAATCACATTCTTCCACCCCAACCAATCAGGCTTTCGAAAAGTCCTACACAGTCCATAATATCACCACTCTTGTATCTTCTATAGAACATGCGTGGAGCAGGCGGCAGCTCCCAGTATTTAGAGCCTTTATAGATTTTAATGCCGCGTCTGACACAATTCTCAGGAATAAGCTGTAGACCAAACGTATCCGTTGGGGCATTCCTCTTGGGCTGCTCACTATGATTAGATTCCTATACATTAATACCTCTGTTAGGCTTGATAGAGGGTAAAGTTACCAATCTGATTCAGATCTGTAGAAGAAACTGGGTTTTATACTGGCTGCCACCCTGTTTAACTTGTACTTGGCAGATTTGGCAGTATATAAAAATTGGATTGTTAAAAATTGTGTGGCTATGTTATGCAGGTAACCTCTTGCTACTTGATTACACCCCGGGGGACTACCGCTTAAACTGATGACGCTAGAGAAGTTTCCACATGAGAATGGGCCTAAAATTAACCTAGGAAAGATGAAACTCATTGCCTTTTTTTTAGGAAAAACAATAAATCCAGGTATAAACAATCTGAGATGGACCATCGCTGGTCAGACTATTGAACTGGTGGAATGTTAAAGATATCTGGGTGTTGTAAATCATAGGTTTTGCTGGAATCAACAGTGGTTGGGGACCAAAAGCAGGTGTATGAAAATGACTATGGCACTAAGTCACTTTATTGGCACATAAGGCGGATGTTCCTTAAGTACCCATCCAATTGCTATATTGTGCTAAGTAGCCTCTGTCTCCTATACGGTGCTGAAATAAGGGGGAAAAAGTTAAACAGGAATTGAATAGGTTGGGGGGGGGGGGGGGTACCTATTAAAAATTCTGTTTGGAATGCCTGAATCAAAAACACGATGTGCATGGGCGACGCACTGCAATACAAAGTTGCAATGCTATATGCTAAATTATGCACTCTAGATAATGACACTACTATTGTTGAACTAATAAGAGCATTCAGAGGTATTGATAACCGCGATGAACTTTGTGTGCTGGGATAATTTAGATCTATTTATATTAAATGGGCATAGGAGAATGCAAATGAGTGGCTATATCAAACACATGCTAGAATTAAATGCCATTTGAAACATGTTATATTTGATGCAGGCAAAGAGATGTGGTACACCTGGCAACAAAGATTAACAGTGGTACATTTATACAATATTGGCTGGGACGCCTTGAAACTCCTAAATATGTCTGCGTTCTCAGGTAGTAGATCAACCAGGTGATATTTACTGTTCAAATATGTCTGACACATTGGAAATAGTTGATGCTAAATGTGGAATTGACAGAATTCATTGGTGGTGTAGATTATGTTGGATTTTAAAAATCGAAACTGCGGAACACATTCTATGTCACTGTGAGAGTCTGGATGTCTTAAGACTGAAATATTTAAAGGTTTATGATGATTCTTGTGATCTTGAATATGTTAAGGAAATGTGTGAAAAACATTTAAAAGGAGATGATGTGATAAAAAATCATTTTTTGTTTTTGCTTTTTTTTCCAAAGACATTTACAAAAAAATGCTATTTAATACAGTTTCAATTACAAAAAAGTTAAAATTATCAATATACATCTAAATAGATCCGATTACGGATACAGATAAAACAGGACAAAACACTTAAAATACCCTTTGAGTAAATAAAAGGATAAACACATCCATTTACGAATTCATTACAGTACTTATTCTAAGCACATTTAAAGTACAGCCTGGTATGCCCCGAAGGGTTCCACATCTGGACAGACAAAATAGAGCATGACCAACCAGAATCTAGAATCACTTTACCGAAAAATTATCTTATCGTAATTAAGCCACATACTTCTGACAGAAAATAAATCACTGCCAGCTTTAATGCCACCGAATTACCATGGTGCATATCCCTCCATAGATTATCTGAGAATACTCTCTCCGTATTTGATACAAATTTACAGAATCTACTTTGACGTTTTTTGCACTAATTGATTCACATTCTAAAAGAGGATGTCTGAGAGTTTCATTGACTTTATCCTTCCTACAGAATCTACAGGAGATATGTCCTCCCCCAGTGGAATCCCTAATCTCAATTCTCCTGTTAAGAAAATATTGAAGCAAAATCTCACATAGGCATTTTGCCACTTCCAATCTGGAAATTGTTTAAATACAATTCCGCATTATCTAGGCACTTCCAATTTGAGACCAGTTTATAATATAATACAGAATTGGTCACACGCTCCATTGTCTGCTCAATCAAAATTTTGCAACAATCGCTTCACACGCACTGGGTTTAACCATAGAGAATCAATGGTTACGCCTATTTTTCCCCAGGGCAATTAGACAAGCATCATGCAAAGGGGACAATAACTCAGAGTCCAGTTTCCCTGCTCTTAATTTAGTACCCAAGTCAAAATATAAACTGTTTCCCCTTTCAAAAATCAATTTCCTATAAAGGGATAATTGCCTCCATTCCACCAAACTTGCCACAGATTGAAGCCGTAATTCATACCTCAGGGAAGGATACATTTTGATAGACCGTACAAAAGCGATCTCCAGATTTTAGCCTCAATCTTGTACAAATCCGACTGTAACCCTAAAGGAAACAATTCCAAGCCATAACATAATTTAGGAATAGCTTTTAACTTGCAAAAGCATATCAGTGGTGACAAAATGTGTGATTAGCCTTTCTCATTTGAGAGATCACCAATCCAGTCCGTTCTAATAAATCCAATAGACACATTTATTTGAACTATCAAACACTGGAAAACCCAGATACCGCAATGATTATCTTAATGCCAATTTATGATTATTCAAGAATCAACTGAATATAGGCGGCTTCTTATGATTATTCAAACACATAATCACAGCTTTCTTTACATTTATGACGAGGCCATTCAGGGTGACATGTTTAGAGGCAGCTTTTATTAGGCGTTGCAAACCTATGTGGGCTATCCATTAACAAATGGTCATCCGCATATGCACACCAATTTATTTTCTGCCCCTCAATTTTAGGATAAATCATAGAAGCGGTATCTAAGCTTAATCCAGCATATGACATGTAGACATTAAAAAGTGTGAGCAAAAATGCATCCTTGGCGTAATCCATTCATTGTTTTAATTGGATAGGAAAGTTGACCCTCACTATTAAGTCAGACCTGCACTAGGTATCCTTCATGCAAATGGATTGGGATGACCAGAATTCCCGAAGGGATCCCTAGAGATGAAAGTACTGACCATAACCGTACACGATCTACAAGATCAAATGCCAGGGACAAATCCATAGCTTCGATGTATATTGGGATAGTCTCCTTTTTCCAACCCTTCTCCTGTAATAAAGTGAATAGCCCACCTATATACGTCTCCATTGCCTTTCGGAAGCCAAACTGCCAATTAGACCAGATAGTTAGATTCTGAACATTCAACCACTTGCTTAAGGAAAAGCCCTGAAAAAATGTTCGTCCGCATCCATTAAGGCGATGGGTCGGTAATTTGTTGGAAGACTCGCGTGACCTTTGTTGTAGATTGGAATAATGTACGATAGGTGCCATGATTCCACAATGTGCCTATTCAAGATAATATCTGAAAATAACATTGACAATGCTTTTGCCCATAACTCAGGATTGGCCTTCAATACCACATTTGCAAGTCCATTTGGTCCAGACGCTCTGGGTGAGCTCGACTTGTGAATTTGTGTTGCGATTTCTGAGTTAAAATCCCAGGTTTGGTAATAATGAAATTGAATCGGGCATAGGATGGTTTTCTGCATATAGACCTCCGAAATGACCAGCCCATGTTTCCTCGGAAATACAATTTGTTTGTGTTGAGACTTTGGAGGACTCAGTAGTTTATCAGGCACTAGAATTGCTGTGCAGTGCCATCTTTCACGGCAATTAGCATAGCTTCACTATCTGCCTGCAACAAGTCTGCCCTATGACTCTTCAACCAATTTTTCAACTTCTGCTGTGTCTGCAGATCCTTAATGTTTTCACTTCCCAATCAAGAGAGCTATTCAACATACTTCTCACCTCCCTTTTACAGAGATTTTTGTGGGAGTTGACCAACGGATCATAAACGCGCACATGGTATATCTGAGGGAATGACCCCCTTTTTTAATAGATGTTATTGGTCATGGTATCGAGGTATGCAGGAAATTTAGAATATGTGAAAATGGAATGTCGTAATTCCAACGAGTTTTTATGAAAATCTGATACAAAGACCATATTCTTTTTCACATTACCATCTTGCCATGTAATTCTATTTTTTGATGGATTTACTTCCAAGGTCAAAGGAAGCCGACCACAAGGAATAATATTGTGGTCCACATTAATAACCACTTCCAATATTTGATGGTCACTTGGATTAGTATCTTTTAGAGTAAATTGATGACCTGCATCAAATAGGCGTTGGGACATGAAAATATGATTTATCGAGACTCGCCAACCATCCGTCCATGTATGAGATTCTGTGTATTGATTTGAGATGGAGTTTACATGGGACATACCCCAATTCAGAAATAGGGTAAACCAAATATGACCATGTAGACATTTTTGTTCCCGCAGGACCACCTACTATTCTACGTTTCCCCTGTTTTCAAAACTGTCAATAAACCCAAGTCAGACGCCAAATCTTGATTCAAAGTTATTCCTCTCAGAATTTCAGCATTTAGATCACCAGCCACCACTATTTGTAACCCACTATATTTCAAGGTCATCTCAAAAAGCAATCCATTTATTTTGCCAATAGTGAGAGGAAGATCTTGGGTCGGATTCCAATATATATCTACTATAAGAATGTTTATAGAGAGGCGAGCTATCTTAAACTCCAAAACCACTGCAAGGACGCCCATTAGGAGGGAATTTATTTCCAGGATTTGAATGCCCTTGCCACTCTTGACTGCAATCAAGAGACCTCCAAAAGGACGACCTCTGTCTCCCCTTTTTGCCAGTTGAAACCGGCACTCAAAACCATCAAGGTGAAACTCAATGGTCATCCAGGATTCCTGAATACACAAAATATTAGTTTATTAATTTCAAGCACAACTCTCGAGAGGAGGAAAGATTCGCCGTACCCCTGGAATTCCAGGATATTAACAGAATGATATGAAATACGATGAGATTTTATTTGTATCGCGCTCGTACACAAGTGTTTCAGAGCGCAAATATTATTAATGTGGTTAAAGGTCTTGTTTTAAAGATTTTAACTGGGAGATGGAATTCCACAGTGAGAGAGCTAACCACCTCCAACTATTATCTTCTGGCTTTGAAACCCACCTCTGACTGTTCACTGAACCTCTCCAGCCCTGATACTCCCTAAAGGAGTCAGAATCTACCTCTCCCTGATTAAACCATTTCAGTCCCGGACTGAAGACCAAAATGTCATAGCCCAGTCGATTGAACTGAAGAGTTTCCAGGAGAGCGGCTTCATATACGGAATGGAAAACTAGTCTGGCATGGTTATATCGTCCCAGGTGTATAGAATCCACCAGTTTTAAATCTGCAGAGGAGAGAAGTGTCTGATTAGATATCTCATTTAATAAAACTAGAGCTTGTGCTCTATTTAATGAGGGAGGGACCCCATAATTAAACAGATAATATAAGCCAATACTCAGATTGTCCAGAAAGGAGGATTGACGCCAGTGAATGGAATACTGAATTAGGAACCTTCCCCAAGGTATCCATGGGGATAAATTCCTCTGATATTCACTCAATACCATTCTCGAGAGACTTCTCCTCAACTAGTACACTCCTTTGTATCCCAAGGCCTGAAGAGGGGAGCTTTCAACAAATGTAGTGCTCCAACAGAGTTCCTCCCACTACACCCCCTCTTGGGACCCTCTTCAGACGGGGAATGGACATTCTCAGGGACAGATGGTAAAGAACAGTCCTGGGAGATTGGATGTTGATGGATCATCTGTGTGATGGTGGTCCTACTAAATGCTTCCAGTAAGGGATTTTTTTACAGGACACTTCATTTTCTGTCACGATATGTTCACCAATCAACACTAATTCCCGCAATACCGCTGATACCCTCTGCAACATTACCATTGGCATTCCCGAGGGACGATCTGGTTTATTAGACTAGACTCTTGTTCGGACCCAATAGGAACTTCAAAAACCTCATCTAAAGCTGTAGGCCCAATTTGTATGTTGTTAATTATCGGACTAGTTTCCACTAGACTCATTGGAGGGCTAGGTTGATTCATGGATTTCTTGGCAAAGAGCTGGTAAATAACCTTAGCCGCTGTTCGCCTCCCACTCTTCTGAACTGTCAGCTGTGGATTGAATTTCTCAGACTTCCTGAGTATGTGGGGATTTTAATTTATTTTTTTGGTTCCTTTGTGGGTTATTTCTTCAGATAAGGTATTTTTTGCCAACTCGGACTCACCCATGTCAATAAACGATTCTACTTCCAACTCGATATCCAGACCCACGCTAACAGATTCACGATCCACTACTTCCTCTATTACCAGAGACTGCCAGTTATTCAGAGATGATTTGTTTCGTCCTTTATTCAAACAAGGATGCTGATTATGGTAGTGTTTTTTAGATCTTTTTTTCTTTTATTTAAAGGAGCCTGGGATATAGGACCTGGATTCTCGTGGTCCGGTTTCCTGGAACTCTGACCACCACATCCAGGCAATTTAATAGAGGGACTGGATGCTGACGAACGCTACTATTATTACACCTATTGGGTTCCTGGAGACAAGTCACCCCGATTGGCAAAATGTTGGCAAATGCACCACTCGTCGCCATTCTATTCACAGCTTTCATGTTCCTAGATTCACAATTATATCATTCAAACAGGAGGTATGAAGTTTGAGTTGCGTCAGAATGGGAATCAATAGCTCAGTCTCCCGATGCCCATCTGCTCCCCCAGATTGATCCGACTTAGGCTGGGCCGAGGGTAAAAGGTCATCTGCCACTTCTGCCTGTCCCAGCAGATACTTAGGCAGGGCAATTAGCGTGACCCCCCCCCCCCCCCCCCCCCCGACTGGAAAGCAGGTGGAGTGTCTAAAAAGGACTGTT
Source organism: Ambystoma mexicanum (assembly GCF_040938575.1). Lineage (NCBI taxonomy): Eukaryota > Metazoa > Chordata > Amphibia > Caudata > Ambystomatidae > Ambystoma > Ambystoma mexicanum. Next base: position 752,336,367 of record NC_090939.1, read on the forward strand.
CCATGGTATCGCAATTAGCAACGGCCTCAATCTGCTGCCCCCGAGACAAGGCCTCTACACCTTCATTTATCAGTACGCCTGACTCAATAAGAATGGGAGAACCCCCCCAAATCCCCCCCACCCCTCCATCTGATCCAGCATCGCTAATAACTGGAGGTGATGGTGGAAGCCGCATTGCTAATGCCATCCTCAATGTATTTTTTTACGGGTGCAAGCTTTGAGTCCGTCGCCCAGACATCGTTCTACTGCTTTCTCAATACCTAGTCTTACCTGCCAAAGGGATCAGGATAGCAATCCAGTCACTTCCAATATACACACATAAAACAGCATCACTGCAATTTTCTGATTATGTATGAAAAATATAAAGAAAGAAAATATAAAAAGAAAAAAATGAATACAGCCCCTGCCACCTGTCGGCCAACAGGCACTCCTTGTGGCATGTGCGTCTGGGTATTTCAGGTGCAGGAGAGTTGTGGGCGTGGCCAATATTCAAAAACTAAAAAAAACAAAAAATAAAGTATTCTATGCAGTTTTTAGATTACTAATGCAACAAAGCAGTTAATATATACTTCAGAGTCCAGAGTGATGTAAATGTAATCTTTCATATGATTAAGTTTTATGACCTATGTTTGCACATTCTTAGCCAATTGTCTGGAGGCATATTTTAAATTGGCTTTTTAACTGATTTGTTTTATTCACTGCCACGTTGTTTTAAATTCAGAACGTTTTTAGCGGTCTTATGCAAATATATGTAAAGCCTTTGTTGGCTGAATGAGTATGAAATAAATATGTTTAATCGTGAATGGGGCTAGCGTGGAGCGGAATTTCTTAAAGAAGCGGACTGTGAAACCATCCTCCACTGGCGCCGTTCTTCCCCACCCCCCGTTCATACTACCAATGGTGTCAAGGATTTCCTCCTCAGTAATAGGGACTTCTAATGCAGTCACTTTGTCAGGGGGCAGGCTCGGGATGGGGAGGGAGCTAAGGAACTGATCGACCCGGGGATCCCTCCTCCCTGAACTCAGAGGTATAGAGGTTTTCATAGAATTTACAGTATTCTTCCGCTATCTGGGTGTCTTCAAGTATTCTTTCTCCACTAGCTGGATTTATTACTGCCACCCTTCTAGCGTTTTGTTGCTCCCTTAACCTCCGGGCTAGGATTCTATCGGATTGTTCCCCCTTTTCCATGTATTTCCGTTTGAGGAAAGCCAACTTGCGCTCAGTTTGGTGAACCAAGAGGGCTTCCTATTCAGATCTGTATTTCTGGAGTTTTTACCAGGCAGCTGGCAACATTTGTTTCCCCCCTGGTTGTAGTCTTTCTATTTTACCCCTGAGGGACACCTCCCGAGCCGTTCTTTCCCTCTTCTTTTTGGCGCCCATTCCTATCAAGACGTCTCTGATCGTTGCCTTGAATGCCTCCCCTACTCAGTCCCCACCTCTCCATTGTCATTGAGTTGCAAGAGTTCCTTGATTGACGTAAGTAGGGTATGGGCAAGCTCCTTCGTTACGGGACCACTTAGATTTGTGTTTTCCCAGTTCACATTCCCCTATTCTGATTTTTACCAGATCATGGTCAGGCCACAGTATGGACTCCATAGTTGATGCCAGGATTCTATTTTTCAATGGCCTTTCTACCAGGAGGTAGTCTATTCTTGAGAAGGTGTTGTGCACTTTTGAGTAATGGGTGAACTGGCGGTCCCGACCACAAATCTGGATGAGGAATACACCACCCATAGGTCTTCATTGGTCTGCTGAAATCGGAGGGCCTTGGTGTACTGCGTGGGGACACCGCATGGGGGTCAGCTCTTTTCCTGTCTGTCTGGGTTGACCATATTGAAGTCTCCTCCTATCATCAAAGTTCCTTCCACAAAAGACTGAATCTTGCCCTTCATCCTGTCCCAAAATTGTTCCTGGCTGTCATTCAGAGCATATAGGGGAGACTAGGGCCATCTTCCCCGTTAACCATCACAAACCACCCATCTGGGTCCTTCGACACCTCCTTCAGGACAAAGTTTAGTTTGCTATTGCTATCCACTAGAACCGCCCCCCCCCCACCTTTTTTTTTTCTTAGACATATTAGCGGCCTGGAAGACCCAATCGATGGACTTTGCCCTTAGGGGAGGCTCCTTCCCCCTTTGCCACTGCTTTTCTTGCAGAAACACAATGTCCAACTTCAGATGGTTACATTCTCTTATCGTTAAGGATCTCTTGTTAAGTCCTCTAACATTTAATGAACCCAGTGCCATTGTATAATCTGTGTTAGCCACACTGGACTGTGATCAAGTTGTTGATCCTCTTACTAGAGTTGACTAATGTGTGAACTGACCTCTGTAGCCTAACCTCGAAGCACCTTGGAACCCCATCCCACTGAAGAATGGCCTTGTACTGAATATTAAACTCGAAATTCCCTTTGTCACTGCCCCCAGACCCCTCCCCAGCGTCTGGACTCATGGTGACATCAGTGCGAGACCACCAATCGCTACACCACCCATGGGCTGTCCATTCTTACATAAGCGCCTCTGAGCCCCCTTTAGATAGCCCCCCTTCCTTCGAGGTTAGCACGGCCCCTGGGTCATATGCATTAAGGAGAGAACCCCACAAATGGAACAGCAAAACAAACCGGTGGGAGCTACTGAGTCTCCTTGTCCCCTCAGGGTTGAAGGGGGGGGGGGGTTGGGAGGGGGTGCCAGGTACAGTTTCTTGAATTTGCAAAGCCCCTGGACACAAACTTTCCACCGCACCATTACCCTTTGGGGCTTACTCTGTCCAAAACCAAGACCCCACACCCCCCAGGGCAACGACCAGCACAGCCTTTTCAAGAATTTCATGTCACTCTAGTAATGTCATCTTCTGCGACCAGGTTGTATTTGTACCCCTCAAACACGAAGGCCAGAGACAAGGGGAAGCCCCATGTGTACCGCACGCCCTCAGCACGAAGCCATTTGGTGATGGGAGTGCAGATCCTCCTTCGGGATAGGGTGGAGGCCGATCATTCCTGAAATATGGATATTTGGGAAGCTCCCCAGTCTACCGGACCCTTCTTTCTCGCCGTGCCTAGTCACTTTGCTTTCTCTGTGTAGTAGTGGAATTTAACCAGCACTGACCGCTTTTCACTGGCGGAGACTGGGCCTTCCCTGGGCCAAAGCTTGTGGGCCGTATTTCTGCTTAAATGGTGCTCCGTAACTCTGGAGAAGGCTCCAGCAAGGCACTGTGGTGTGATCACTCCTGGGGAGGTGGGGGGTATGTATGGGGGACTCCTATCCCAAAAGACCCTGTGGGTGAGGAGCAGCGCTGAGATATTACTCCATCCCTGCGGCCCCTGGTGGCCGATCTCCTCATGCAGGTTTTTAAAGCAATTAAACGCATTGTTCAGGAAATCTGGAGAAAAGCTGTCATAATCCCCATTTTTTTTTTTTAATAAAAAGACCAGAGTAATCCGAAATCTTTCAAACCCATTCCTCTATTGAACATATTAACATTTTTGGCAGATGTTTATTAAATATCCTAGAAACCGGTGTAACGGATAACAATATTCTTTCACCTATTCAGCTGGGATTTTCCCTGCTTTGGGGACCTTGGAGCAGGCTCTTAATCTCGATTTACTGCTAGCCCATTCACTTTTCGTATAAAATGAACCATTTTATTTGGCTTTCTTGGACCCGAGCGCAGCTTTTGATTAAGTAAATGGAGAAATTATGGGCAATGCTCAGGTCCATTAAACGCGTCCAAAAAGTAGTGGAATTCTTAAAACGTTTGCACAAGAAAAATTAGGCTTGTGTAAGGAGCGGAGGCAATGGCCATTGTGCTCCATGGTTCACAATTTAATCTGTGATGCCGCTGGAATGTGTGCTCGCGCCCTTGCTTGTTTATATTTAAGTTAACACTCTGAATGACAACTTGTTGGAGAGTAAAGAGAATGTTCCGAAGCTTGGTGGAACTTTTGTAGCTTGTGTCAACCCATGCGGAAGACACTATCTTAATCACCCAAATGCCAAAGTCATTGCAGATATTGATAAGTTAATATACTGAGTTTATGAATGCACTAGATCTACAAGTCAACATGACCAAATCGTCAGCTATAGTGTGCTCAAGATGGGAGGAGGCAGCTGAAAATACCATCTGATTTGTAATGGCAGGACCATTCCCGCAGTAAATGAGTGATTCTCCAGCATGGGGTCTGGCATGGATTCACATGCTCATTAATATTCCCCGTCGTCAGGCTGGGAATCCTCTGTAAAGAAAAAACCAGTATCAGTTTCGTTTCTGATCTGTCTTTCGTAGTAGTAACCAATCACTGGTCTCTGCGTCATACTGACCACAGCCAATGACTGCCCTCTACCTAAGCACCGCCTCTGGCAGCCATCTTCAGATTTTTACCGCAAGTTCATGTGTTGGGATCCTCGTGCTATTGCTCTCGAGCGTTAGTGCTATTTTTTCACGTTTTTTGCTCAAAAACTTCGTTTTTTCGGTCAAAAGAGCCTCAAGCTCCACCGACTCTCCATCCGATCAACGGGGACCCGTGTCGGATTCGTTTGCGCCCCTCAAGGGTGAAGATTTCGTCGAGCTACGCTTTGGAGGACTCCAGAAGCTTCTCAGGCCCGGACATGGCCCAGGAGAAGGGAAGCTCGATGCCCGGAAAGCTGTTCAGGGTCTGCCCTGGATGCCAGCTGCAGAACGTCTTTAAGGAGGACGAACACTGCTTTTGTCTCTACTGCCTACATGAGGACAAGACGCACGTGGAGAAGGACTGTGCGTCTTGCGGCAATATGTCGGAGCGGACCATGAAGGACCGCCATCAACGTCTCGCCAACTGGCTGGAAGGGAAGAGCCCGTCAGGCGAGAAGAGGAAGAAATCCGAGCAGTCTTCTAAGACCTTTGAGGACGCCCCGGCGACGGGGGTCCAACACAAGGCCAAGCACCGCGAGTCCGCTGGCACCGGGAGCGCCGAACGGTCGGGCTCTACGGGCGCCAGGCAGGGCGCACCCTCCCCGGCACCTTCATCTACGAGCCAACGCTCTGGGTCGGGTAAGAGGAAGGGCGAGCACCCGGCGAAGCTCCTGGAGAGGCCCCGGTCGAGCTCGAAGGCCCCATCGGAGGGGGAGCGAGGCAGTGCCCCCCCCCCCCCCCTCAAGGATAAGGCGGTGAGCGCACCTAAGGTGGTGAAGGCCTTAATCCATCCGGCCAAGCCCTCTATCGATACTGTCGCGGCGACCCTGGCTCAGCCTGTGGAGGCTACACCAGTGGTGGCGACCTCGGGGCTCAGAGTCTCCCTGCCACCTCGGAGGGAGTCCTCCTTTGTGCCCATCGATAGGACCCCCGTGAAATCCCCGGCGGGGAAGAAAAAGGGGGGGCAGGGCGTCGTCGTAGATTCGGCTTCAACCTCGGAGGAAGAGCTGATCGATGTCTTAAGCCACGGCCTTGGCGTGGAAGAAGACCGGCCCGTCGGGATGGATCCCGACGTGGGTGGCGACGTCGTCGAGGGTGCCGACGGGGCCCCTGATCGCCCTTCGGGTTCCCCTCTGCCAGCGCCGCAAGACAACTCGGCGGCCATTTTGTTGGCTATACAGTCCTTATGCACAGCGATAAGGACGAGATTACCGTTGCCGACGGAGGAACCTCTCCCGTCGGGGGATCCTTAACCGGGACCTTCTGGCGTTCCCCCACCCAAGAAAAGGAGGATTCACCCTCCTCCTCCTTTTCAGACGTCCCGCACCGTCCAGCCCTCCTCCCCGTCCACCCGAGGGGATGATACGGGGACTGACACGGCAGCGACGGGTACGGACGACGCGGTATACGACGAGGATCTACCGTCGTCACCTACCACCAGGGCTTCTCCACCCGACGAGATTGGTTCGTTCCACTCCATGATCGCCAGGGCATCAGAGCTTTTCCAACTCTGCCCTAAGGAGAAGAAAAAGGAAGGATTCCTTTATCAACTGCGCGAGGCCAAGAGGAAGACGGTCCTCGCGGTGCCTCTGCTGGACATTTGGGATGAGGGCCTCGCCCTCCTCAAGAACCCTTCCACTACGCCAGATAGAAGAGACCGGTACGAGAAGAAGTACCGGGTCCCGGACGCGGCCCCCCTGTGCCTCCGGGCGCAGCCTACCCCGGACTCCGTCGTCTCCGCGGCGGCCAGGAAGAAAGCAGGGGGGGGGGTGCAGCCTCCACATAGACTTCCCCACCGGACGGCGAGGGAAAGAAATTGGACACTATGGGACGCAGGGTCATCTCGTCTGCAGCGACGACGATTAAAGCGGCCAACGCCTTGGCTATCGTAGCCCGCTACGACAGGGAGCTATGGTACAAGCTGGCTCCCCTGCTGGACTTCCTACCGGACGACAAGAGGGCGGATGCCCTGGAGATCCTACAGGAAGGTGAGGTGGCGTCGGACCACGCCATCACTATTGCGACGGACATCGCCGACAATGGGTTTCGCCAGTTGGGCAACGGCGTGTGCCTTAGGCGGCGTGGATGGCTCAAGGCTACGGACTTCCGTCAAGACGTACAGACCAGAGTCCTGGACATGCCGTTCGACGGGAACAACCTGTTTGGGAAAACAGTGGACGATTCCCTCCAGGCCATTAAAGCGTACACTGAGACGGCCCGGGCCCTTGGGGTTCTGCAGCAACGACGGACGCCCTTTCGGAGCAGCGGAGGCAAGGGCGCCTCCAAAGGTTCCGGCGGCGGTTTCTCCACCTACTGTCAAGCGGCCCGCTCGTCGTCTTAGGAGGCCTACAGAGGACGTGGCAAGTCTGGCGGACCCCGCCAAGGAGGGCAAGGCGGCAAAGCCTCGTCGAAACAGGATTGAACCGACCGTGGGGTCGGGCCCCCACCGATGCACCCCAGTGGGAGGCCGGCTGGCGAGCTTCGTCAGCGTGTGGGAGTCCATCTCCACCGACCGTTGGGTGCTGGACGCTTTAGCCCGGGGCCACGCGCTCGAGTTTCAAAGAAGGTGCCCGCGCGTCCCCCCCCCGTGGCCAGAAAAGAGCTTCACGTCCCTCAGCTTCTCCTGGAGGTAAGGGTGATGCTCAGGAAGGGCGCCATCGAACTCGTCCCAAAGAGGCTTCGGGGCTCCGGAGTTTACTCGAGATACTTCCTCGTGAAGAAGAAGACGGGAGGATGGCGCCCCATCCTAGACCTGCGACGTCTGAACAAATTCATCAAGGCGCAGAAGTTCCGGATGGTCACCCTCCAGCACGTCCTGGGTCAGCTGGAGGAAGGAGACTTCCTGTCGTCGTTGGATTTGGAGGATGCCTACTTCCATATTCCCATCCTAAAGGGGCACCGAAAATTCCTCAGGTTTGTGGTCCAAGGGCGTCACTACCAGTTCAAAGCCCTCCACTTCGGACTACGGTCGGCACCCAGTGTATTCACCAAGTGCCTTGCACCGGTGGCGGCGCAGCTGAGCCACAAAGGGATCCACGTCTACCCCTACCTGGACGACTGGCTCATCCGGGCCAAGACGAGGGAGCTCGCCGTGGAGCACACGGCAAGGACCGTCCAACTTCTCACGGACCTGGGATTCTCCGTGAACTACGCCAAGTCCCACCTGGTACCCGCGCAAAACGCACTGTTTCTGGGAGCGAAGCTCGACACAGTGTCCCTTCTGGCCTCCCCGTCGGAGGAAAGGACCAGGTCCATCCTGGGCAAGGTACAGCGGATGTTAGCTTCCAACGCGGCCAAGGTGAGGTCCATCAAGTCCCTCCTCGGAATGATGTCTTCTTGCATCTACCTCATTCCCATGTGCAGGCTCCGGATGCGCCCGTTGCAGGAGTTCCTGGACGCGCGCTGGATCCAAACGACGGGCGGCTTCGAGGAGAGGATCACACTCGACGAGAGTTTCCGCCGCACGGTCCGGTGGTGGGGCACCCGCGCGCATCTGACGGCGGGCATGCACTTCCAGACCACCAGGAGACAGTGACCACAGATGCCTCCCTGGAAGGGTGGGGAGCGCACACCGAAAATCTACACGCGAGGGGCCTTTGGCTCCCGACGGAGAAGTCCCTCCATATCAAGGTCCTGGAGCTCCATGCAGTGTTCTGGGCCCTCAGGTCCTTCCTTCCGTCCCTCAAGGGCAAGGTGGTGAGGATCTTCACCGACAACACCACCACCATGTTTTACATCAGGAAACAGGGCGGAACCAGGTCCCCAGCACTGTCCAAGGAGGCGCAGGACCTGTGGCATTGGGCCGTCGCCCAAAGGATGTTTCTGGTGCCGTTTCATCTGGCAGGGATAAAAAACACCATCGCCGACTCACTCAGCAGGGATCTGCGCTCGTGCCACGAGTGGGAACTACGGCAGGATCTAGTGGATCGCCTCTTCCGACGGTGGGGCACACCCCAGATCGACCTGTTCACGGCGACGAACTCCAAGTGCCGGAGGTTCGCCAGCAGGTTTCCCCAGGCGAGGAGCATGGGCGATGCTTTCTCGTTCCCCCTGGGAGGGCCTGTTCCTCTACGCGTTCCCTCCTTTGCCACTGCTAATCCGGCTCGTCAACCAGCTCAAGAGGTCACGGTGCAGGATGATCCTCGTAGCACCTGCGTGGCCGAGGCAGATATGGTTCCTGGACCTTCTGGACTTGTCAACGTCCCCGCCAATCAAGCTGCCAGTGGACGCGGATCTACTCTCCAGGGAAGGAGGTGCCATCCTCCACCACGACCCGAAATTGCTGAACTTGCAGGCCTGGCTCCTGCAGCGCTAGAGTTTGGAGGATACGACATACCGGCCGATTGCAGAGAGGTTCTTGCAAAGGCTAGGGCGTCCTCGACTCTTAAATGCTACGGACACAAATGGAAGAGGTTCTCTGTCTGGTGCCACGCACAGAAGATTAACCCTCTACGGATTACGGCTCCCCAGGTACTGCCGTACCTGCTGACGCTGGCCAAAGCTGGACTGGCACACGCGTCCATCAAGATTTATCTTGCTGCGATCTCCCGATACACCAGAACCACGGGGCGGACGTCCTTGTGGTCTCATCGTCTGGTGAAAGATTCATGAAGGGACTGTTCATTTCGTTCCCGCCGGTGAAGGCTCCGGCCCCGGCGTGGGAGCTCAACGTGGTGCTGACCAAGCTCATGGGACCTCCGTTCGAGCCTCTGCACTCGGCCCCGTTGAAGTTTCTGTCGTGGAAAACAGCGTTTCTTGTGGCCATCACCTCCGCACGACGGGTGGGAGAGATCCAGGCCCTTTCCTGCAAGGCCCCGTACTTGACTTTTCACGACACGAGGGTAGTGCTCAGGACGCACCCCTCCTTCATGCCCAAGGTACCGTCGGACTTCCATCTCAACGAACCCTTGGTGTTGCCTGTGTTCTTCCCGTCGCCTTTGTCGCCGGCTGAGAGGACTTTGCACTCGCTGGATGTGGCTAGAGCGCTGAAGTTCTACGTGGACCGCACGAAGTGTTTTCGGAAGACGTCACAACTCTTTGTGAACTTTGGACCTGTCAATCAGGGGAAGGCTCTCTCGAAGGCTTCCATTTCCAGATGGCTCTCCGGCTGTATCATGTACTGTCACCGGTTGGCAAACCGACCGCTGCCTGGCCGTCTGAGAGCCCATTCCACCAGAGCGATCGCAGCTACCACGGCGTTCCTTTCTGGTGTGCCCCTGCTGGACATCTGCAGGGCTGCTACGTGGAGGTCGACGCACACCTTCACGAAATTCTACTGCGTCGATCGGGATTCCAGGGAGGAGTCCAGGGTCGGCCAAGCAGTGCTGCGCAACCTGTTCGCCTGAGGTGAGCCTGGTGAGGAGGTAAGATGCTTAATGTTGAGTTTGATGTAATGCTTAATGTTGAGCCTTGCCACCTCCCGTGGTTGTGCATGTGTGTACTGCTATGTATTCTTTATTCATGAGCATGTGAATCCATGCCAGACACCATGCTGGAGAAGGAACAAGTTACTTACCTGTAACTGTTGTTCTCCAGCATGGGTCTGGCATGGATTCACATGCGAACCCTCCCGCCTACCCCTCTGCGGCTCTTCACTTGGTCATACTGCCACTTCACGTGCTTCCAAATCTGAAGATGGCTGCCAGAGGCGGTGCTTAGGTAAAGGGCAGTCATTGGCTGTGGTCAGTATGACGCAGAGACCAGTGATTGGTTACTACTACGAAAGACAGATCAGAAACGAAACTGATACTGGTTTTTTCTTTACCGAGGATTCCCAGCCTGACGACAGGGAATATTCATGAGCATGTGAATCCATGCCAGACCCATGCTGGAGAACAACAGTTACAGGTAAGTAACTTGTTCCTTATTTTGGCATCCCCTTTTCAAGCTTCTTGTCCCCAAATGTTACTCGTTGAAACAAGGGATTCACATTAAACAATCATTAGGAGGCATAGAAACACTAGTGTATAGGCGCCTTATAAATGCCATATCATAGTCCATTTAGATAAAAAGTGCAAAATCCAACCTACTAATATGATATACACGATTTACATAGCAAAAACAAAAGCAGCAGTAAAATATGGGGCTGCACTCTGGTGTTCTGCACAAGAATTACAAATATTAGAAAATACTCTTTTGAAAAAAATCCTGGCACTACCAAAATCCCCAGATTTTGCTGTACAGAGGCGAGCTAAAACTACCTACAAGATGAGCTAACTTTGGAACCCGTGCTCCTCTGGTTACGCATATGGGCAAACCCTTGAGCTGCCCTCGCCCAATCTCTTATTAATTTGCTGTGCAAAATAGGGGCAGACAACATACTATGGTTTAAAAATGTTAAACAACTCCTACACAATATAAATGCTGATGAATACTTTAATAGCACCAACCAAATAGCACATAAAGGCCTAGTAGAGCGTCTGAAACGCTACATTTTTAACAGAGTCTACTGAGCTAATTCTGCAATCCAATAGAAAACACATAATTGCACAAATTAAAGTACAGGACTATCTCCCGTCATTAATTTGCTTGGTTGATGGAGTGCTGATTACTCAAGCACACTTTAATTGTTTACAGCTGGGGAATGTTTTGGCCTCTAGATCTGGTAATCTTATCGAACAGAGCTGTATATTGTACAATGTAGACAAAGAAGATCTATCCCACTTTTTTTTCTACCCCTTCTATGTGCATATTAGAACAAGAACGTTACTGCCTGTTTTAACTGGTTTAGGGTTTTCACAATGTTGTCTGGCTCTATAATATGTGCTAAAAGCCGTAACGCCATTGGTAGCAGGGGCTCTCCATATATTAGACAATTGTGGCGGCTAAGCTGTCTAGCGATTATCGTATAGAAATATGAGCTTTCTCCTAGATTATTACAAAGTAGGGTGATGAGCTGTTCAGCCCACATGGTATGATATTTTCCTTTTTAATGTTTTGAAATTAAAGGGTATACCTGCCTATGTGAGGTTTTTTTCACTACACATACTGTCATCCTCTTATTGATTATATTGCTTCCTATATATTATAGGGATTGCACAAACTGTTTTAAATTTCGGCAATTTGTAACTTTAGTGAATCAAAATGCATAAGGTTATGTATTTTTTCCATATCTGCATTGCCATATTGTATGATGATATACCATGTGCACTTTTATGGCATATTGCTGAAATAGATAATTGATTTGTAATAGATTTCCATCAACAAACTTATATTGAAGTCAAAACTGTGATCCAATTTGTAGTGCTCCAATTGACTTTCAAAAGAATAGGACACTGTTCATTCAACATTAATAAAAACATTAGAGCGTGACAGCATTGGCTCACAACAGACTTCCTTAAAACGGGCACTGAAGTATTTCTAAGAATTGTGTTCTGTTGCAAAAGAACTTCGGTAGTAAATCTATTTTGTTAGTTGCAAACACAGTACATACCTCTGGATGGCTGGGAAGATTCACGGGATAAGTTCTCAGAGGTTGTTGGTTAAACCTAAAATGGGTCAATGCACGCATGAAGATGCTTTTTACCCTAAAAAAGTTTTGAGTTCAGTGTCAGAATGATTTAAAGTGTAATCTCCTCATCCTATATTTCAGAGTTTCCAGGTCTTCTCTGTCAGCAGTGTATTTATCAAACAAAGTGATTTAATTATATGTTTATAATTACCACTCATATTTTCTTGATTTGAAAATCAGGATGTAGTTTATTAAAATATTTTAACCAATCAATACTACCTGTAACTTCACTATTTCCAATTCCCCCAAGTAGGAGCTTTGTCAGGCTGCTCTGTTGATTCTTTGCTAGTCTGAGGATTCACCCGCATAGAACAACATAAAAAAGGGGTTAGTCTTATGACTTTGGACATAGTGAACCATGGAAATCAAAGTTGACTATGGGATATTCTGTACTTCCCGCAGAACATTTGTACAAGTCATTCTGTACATCTGTGTAACCTGTCTGCACAGTAGGTTTCATTTCCTACGTCTTTTTTTTTCTTGATATGCCTGGATAAACTCCTGTGTGGGGTTACTGCCTGTGCTTGTAGTAAAATGAAGCAGTCCCGTATTTGCCTGCTTCATGTGGTTCACAACTTATTTGGTATGTCCACACCACTTCAAATTTTGAGTGAAGGAAATACCCAGTCATTTCCACCCAACCTAACTTGCTCAAGATTTACCTGGGGCAGGTTTAAGGCACGTTACTTTAGATTTCGAGTTATTGCTTGACAACTCATGTCTATCCATTAACACAGCAAATTTGTCATACAAGGATTGCAGTGCTTTAGAGTTGCTAGCATGCAGCACCATGTCCTCTTCATAAAGTAGTATTGGGTACAAACACCCCATGATGATATCTGCAGTGTTTGGCAGCTCGCCTTCAAGCTCATTAATGTATGTATTAACCATCAGGAGGGGTATGTACGCACCCCCTGCCTAAAACCTCCATCGAGAATAAGGGAGCTGATAATTCTCCTGATCGTTCATAGCGAATTACTATTTTCAGGTCAGTAGGAAATACCTTAAGCATTTCTATGAAAGAGGGAGGAATGGCCTTCTTTTCCAACACTAACCAAGGAAAACTTATTTTAACAGACTAAAAAGCACTGGAAAGGTCTATAAATGGCAGATTGATTACCCATAATAGGTGCAAAGGTTGTTCATCAATCATAGCAGATTTAAGATCTGCTCTGTCGTCCTCAACCCCTCTCAGAATCCAATTTGGATATCCGATTAGGGAAAAGAATGGCATAACCATATCTGGAGCTTGTTATGCGAAACTCTACGAAAGTGTTTACTAACCTCAACTAATAAGAACATTGGTGGGTAGCAGGCTGCAGTGGTAAAAAATGCTGGTTGCAAGCTGCTAGCCAGGCATTCTCACTCTCGTCCTCAATTCTCCACTATGTTGCAAACCAGAAGGAGGACCCGGCCAGAGGACATGTTATCAAAGGGTTTTGTTTAACTTTAAAGACCCCTTTGTAGCCCTATTGCTAAAAGGGGAGTTCCCTTCCTAACAAACTATACTAAGATGCTCATCAGTAGTCAAAATAACACACATGGTCCTTTCCTCTAAGCTGGCCCTACCACTTAAAAAAAAAAAATGTACAGGAAAATTAGGCAGTGTGTCAAGGCTTCAACGTTTTTCACCCTGATCTCTCTCAGGGCTTCCAGGAATCCCTCTTGGTTTCGGATCCAATGCTTACCCGTAGAAAACAATACTCCCTGTTTTAACAGTTCTTGTCCATCTTGTCAAAGTTCCAAACGTTTCTCAAGTCTGCAAAATAGTCTCAAGTTCCTGAAAAGATCAAATGTCCAAGTTATCGTAGGTGGAGGAATACTTCCTTAATAACTCTCCACCACTTGGGTGGGGTTCTCCCCACTAGGTTCACATCTTGGTTGTCTGTGTTCCCCTTGATTTGTTCTAAACTTGTCTTATTGGGCCTCTCTGGCTTCCTTGGGTTTCTCTTCCTAATGCCTCACTTATTTCCTAGGGATATTGGTAAGCCCTCTTTGCATATTCCTCTTTTGATTCCCAGTAGTTTTTGTGAGCCGTTTGTCCGGTTACAATATTCAGGTTTTTGTTCTTTCTCCGGGCCTTTATGCCCTCAGTATGGAGTTGGGGTAATCTTTCCTTCCCCTTTCTGTCTGCTCTTCGCCCCTCCACTGTAAGAAACACACGTATCTTCTATGCTGCAGGGTTTTCTCCAGTGAGGTGGCATCTGCTAAGTAACGGCAGCGTTCTCCACGGCTTTCTGCCGTTCCCATCTGGACATGAGCCAGTTTTGTGTTTCTCTAGTCTGCGTTTCTCTGCTCCTGGTCTCCTTTGCGAGCAAATGATTCCTTCCTCCCTCGCGTTCTGGGTGCAGCCTAGTTTCTCGGGCACAAGGTCCATCACGTTTTAATTTTCGTCGTGCCTCCAGATATGGCCGGCTCGGCTCTGCCTTGGCCTTGCTGACTCTGCACTGTACTGTGCCTGAATCTTTTGAGTCTCTCCTTTTCCCGCCTCGCCCGTGCAGCGTGAGTCTGCCCCTTAGTGTATTGCTTCTTCTCCTCCATTCAAGGGTGAATTTGCCTTTTATTTTTGCTCCAATACCAAAACGGGGTGGGTTTATGTTCGGCTGTCAGGGTTACGGAGAGACCAGCATTGTCTTGAGCCAAATATCCAAAGGCACTTTCAGTATTCCTTTGAGTACCACATCTGAATATAACATCAGTTTTTTGGATTCCTGTGTCTGCAGAATAACGCCTTGGGACTAGGGAGGAGTTCCTCATGGGAATAGGAGTCTTTGTACCCTTGAGCGGAGTTGCTCCGAATTGTGTCCCGCTTTCCCAAACCCCCTAGGGAGTGTTTTGCTGCATGGGCTCACCTCCCTTGCCTCAAAGGGGAGTGACTCCCCCTGTGGGAAAAAAGGGACAAAGCCTCCAGATTCGGTACACCATACACACAGCCCATTTTTCTTACTCGCCAAGAGTAAATACCAACTAACTTGTGGCAATTGCACCTTTGTAGCCCTGCAGCCTGGATTCACTAGAGGCTCCTTTTTACAGAAATGGAGCATGTATAGCTGTCTACTGTTAGGAAGAATTCTCTGTTTAGGCTGAATTTCCTAACCTAGTGAGTCCCCCAGCAGCTTTGCTGGATTTTGTGGGGTTTATTTTTTTCTCCTGCCAAGAGTGAGACTCTTTTATCCTCACTCTTGGACATGACTTGAGTGTTCTCTGTGACTTGCTATGTGCTTATGGGCTGGGGGGGGTAATTCTCCCCATAGGCCATCATTGGTTTTTGAATGTGTGTTACACAGCACCCTCGGTGCAGTAGCACAGGGGTGTCTTGGAGACCCCCAAACATAGACTCCACACCCTGGGACTGACTACTGTCTCCCTGGGTCTGTAAAGTTACCATTGACTTTACTAGTCTTAACTTAGGAACTTAACCAGTACAAACCATCTTACTGTGGAAGTACTGGTAGGGGCAATTAGATTGCCCCTGGGTCTGTTGTCGAGGGGGTACTGTCCCGTCCCCCCTCGCAGAGTTCTGGCTCGTGGCAGTGGATACCACGGAAATATTCCACCGGAATATTTCCCAATGGGATTTCCCATTGGTTTTTGATGCACCACTTTTTGGTGCAATGTTAAAGATACCGCCGGTTTATTTATTTAATATAAATTCACCGGTTGGGATTTTTTGCCGGAACTCGCCGCCAAAATGGCGTCTAGGTTCACTTCAGTAACCCTGAACCCGAGTCGAGCCTTTGTTCCACTTTTGGCGGGCTTCTGCACAGAAGCCCTCCAAAGTGGTGCCATTCTGTCTGGGTACCACAGGGGGTGTGAGAGGGGGTTTAGGCACCCTGGACCGAGTTGCCTTGCCAACTCAGGTCGCACTCTAGTGTGATTGGCCCAAGTGGTGAGCCACCCCGCTCACCACTTAGCATGTTTGAGTGACAGCTAGGCTGTATGAATGGGGGTTTGCTGCATAAAAGCAGGGTTTTTGGGACTGGTTCTTCGGAAGTCGCCACAGGACCTAAGAAGCCGAAGAGGCAGAAGCCGAGCCGACCTGCCAAGATGACACCACCGGTGAAGCCCTGCAGAATCGTCTCACCACTTTTCCCGACGACAGAGGAGATCTCCCGCCGGAGAGTCTTCTTCCCTTAACTGGTGGGGACAACCAGTTGCTGCCTTTTTTTCGCCGTCCCGAAGCATCTCGTGGCCGCCTTGCCTGTGCCAAGCACCCCAGCAACCGGGATACCACTTTTTACCTCAACCGCGAAAGAGGGGTAAAAATCCTTTGTGACCGGAGAACTCCACGGCTGGCCTCATCCCTGGTAGTGCAACGACCTGCAGCCTTCCTCCCCGTCGAGATCACCTCTTCCTCGGGACGACGCCGCGACTTGCACCCACTACCAGGAACAACTACCACCGCTGGAGGAATCTTTCCACTTTTAAAGGTACTGTGATCCGCCCGGCCTCCCTTGCCACCGATTGTACGGGGTAGATTTAGCCCTCGGCTCTCGAACCTGGGTAGGTCTGGGACACCCTAACTAAACTTTTCAGAACCATAGCAAAACCGTTTTCTACTCACCTGCAAAGACTTGTGACATTGTGTGATCTTGGGCACATTTTCGCCTGGCTCCCTCTAACGCGGGCCCCGAACTAATTCCCCTTGTTCCACTATTGACTGTCTTTGCCAACCTTATGTGAAAAGTGTTTTACCTAACTGCTCTCTTTATTTCTGCCTTTTCCCTCCCTTTTGGTAATACTTGTTGGAGTACCATCTAACGTTAAGCGCTCACCTCTGGTTGGAAATAAGTGGTGTTAACTTAGAATTGTCCAACAAACGATTAGGGATGTACATATGAGTAATAGTAACTGTTTGACTTTCTTATCTTTTCTAATGTGCTAGTGTAATTTATGAGTGTACCTTTAATAAATAAGTTTATACTTTTACACCTAGCTCTGGTCAGTGTTTGCTTGTGCTATTGTACCTCTGTACCTATTATGTATCCTCTGTACACTGCCTAACTCTTCTTGAGGGAAGTCTGACTGCTCAGCCACAGCTACCACAGTGAATCTGTGCGGTGCAGACTGCTACCAAGTGGGTTTACTGCCAACACCTGTAGTCTTAAATCTTTTGCAGTGGTCCCAGAGGGAACTGCACAGGTTTCTGCCTAACATCTACAAATGATCACATAGGTTTTCCCAGTTGCAGAGAACAAAACCAGCAAGATATCAGTCAAAAATGGCTGATCATACTTATGAATGTCTTCCAGGCAGTGATCTGGCTAAGGCTTTGCCACAATTTTGCTTCCTCAATGGTCAGGTTAATGTCGGATGCATTTAAAAATATATATATATCCTTCATGTTTATGGTAATCCTTCTCCAATTATGCCAAGAGGATCCTGTACATTCCTAGAAAGCCAGAAATAAAATAAGTGTTTCACCCATCTCTCTGAGATGTGCGTGTTAAAATCTATAAAGGTATTGAGTTTGCTGCTCCCATTAGCTATCAATTACCAAAATTCATGAGACTTTTTACATATGTCTTGAATTAAAGCCTCCCATATGCACTCTTTTTCCTTATATTGGGAAATTGCTTTTTTTTATACATCCGCCTATGGGATGTATCTCGTGGGCCAGGCAATCTAGCTTTACTGCTGCTTGCAGACTCCACTTCAGCACATTCATTTTTATGTTTCTTTCTGTCCTCATTATATGCAAGTGCTTATCTCAAGATGTTTGAGTAAAATACAGCTACAGTCTGGTGTAGCCCAAAACAAAACACACTTTTTGGATGAGAGAACTCAACGAGGGACCCAATGGGTTGCTTATTAGCATTCCTGCCCTGGTAGCACTTTGGGCTGCTAAGGCAGCACACCAAAAAGAAATGTAGTCTGTAGAGGGATTGAGTACATTCATCTCTGAAAGATAAAACTCTGAAAAACCACAAAAGCGAGCAAAAGTGTAATTGACTGCCATTCAGATCCCAAAAGTGTTATTTTTTCTTGACCGTCCATGCTAGGATCAAATTCAAAGGTCAAACGGGACCGTTTGGTAGCAGGTTTAAAAGGGGCTTGTCCAAGGATTTGAGCAGGCAAGCATTCTACAAGTGTCGCAGTCCATTTTCAATTATTGAAAAATTGTAGGAAATGTCTAGAACTTTAAATATGAATCTGAATGTACATTCATACATGGCTTGTGTTTTCCACCGACTGTTCTACATTCTTTTTTTAATCCAATAGAATGAAGTTCGTGAATTGAAACTAAATTCCAGCTCCAATGCATCACAACACCGGTGGACTTCTGAGGGCTTGGGGCATGAGGCAGTGCCAGACGGCTATCAAGGAGCACATAGCTTTCATGGAACCCCACTAACTGGTAAATCAATTTGTATTCAGGAGCATAAATTATATGATTGTATTGGAATTACCTGTTGTGAATGTCAAAGGTTGCGGGCACATATACTACTTTGGGTTGTAAAATTGGTCATGGCCTCCTGATGAGGGGCAGCCTTATTCCTACAATATCCTATGAAGGATTAGAGTTTTTGTTTTGAAAGCTATAGTAAACAGGTTTTCTTTGTATAATTGTGATCCTTAATGATGGGTGTACAGTATTACATTGTATTAATGTTTTATACCTGTTTAGTTTCTACCGCAGGCTCTTCTGGGTACTACAATCAACCGGCAGCCTATAACTCCAAATACTTACTTAAAACAGCAGCCAATGACACATCAGTAAAGGTAAAGAGAAACAGAATCCCTTTGTCCGCAATTTAATCACATGCTTTCCTTTGTCGTCCATAAGTAGTGAAAAATGCATATACGGTATGGCTACTTTTCCTATAAACGGAACATGCATGTTTATATGCACAAGTGTTTTCCCACCACTTCACACAACTTTTTTGATTGTACACTGTTAAGCCAGAATTCTTATTTTTGCATATTCTAGGTTCACCTTTTTTTTCTACCCCACAGCCCCTGTCTTGTTTGTTTCCCTGATCTCTTTTGGTGGCAAGAGGACTTCTCCAGCATTGGATCTTTCATGGATTCACATGCTTAGAATATTCCCCGTCGTCAGGCTGGGAATCCCCGGTACATTATATAGACCCTTTCCCGTAGGAAAACTTTTTCGACGCTTATGCGTCCTATCCACCTCGTTTTGTATCATGCGTGCCCGCGCCGTCAGGGCGTCATGATATAAATAAAGGCCCCGCCCCCGCGCTCCCTCGGATTTCAACCGTCTATCAAAGTAGTGGGATCCTCGCGTTTTGCTACTAGTGAAAACTAGGTTGTTTTTGTCTGTTTCGCTTCGGCGAAGTTCAAATTCTGGCGAATTATGTCTGGAAAAGCGTTATTTCGCCCGTGTGCAACCTGTGGCCTCAAAAAGGTTTATGAAGGTGATGGCCACATGGACTGTATCTACTGTCTCCACCCGCACCACTCGGCGGATACATGTGAAATGTGTCCGGGTTTCTCCCAAAAAACCCTTAAGGACCGAAAAAGAAGGCTGGTCGACTGGCTTAATGACGGAGCAGGGGCCTACCCGGCTTCGGAAGTTGGCTCCACGGCCTCCAGGGGTAGGTCGGAACCTCCATCGAAGAAGGTACGGCCAGCTGAAATGCGCTCTGAGGACAAGCATAAGAGGAAACAGGATGGTTCCTCCTCATCACATAAAAAGTCCTCCTCCTCCTCCTCATCATCTAAGATGGAGAGGCTAGCGCTGTCGAAATCCTCCTCAGGGGACCGTCCCAGGTCTTCCATGAGTCGGGAAGCCTCAGCCGGGAAGTCGGCATCCAAATCGACGGCTCGACGACGACTTGCTCGTCGACCTCGGTGTCATTGACGATGCCTATTACCGTTCAAGCAGCAGCGGTGGGGATTCCCCCATCGACGGAGACTCAGTCCACGGCTTGGCTGCCCGAGGTCTATGACCCGATCCCCCCCGGAGGTCTTACTGCAGCCAGACACGGCTGGCTCGGCAGAAGGAGAAGGTGATCTGGTTCTGCAACCATCGGATTTAGGCTTACGGCCTTCCACGTCGACTACGACGGCGACGAGTGCAAACGGGGGTGTGGTACCGATATTGTCTACGTTATTGACCCCCCAGACGGTTTTGTCTCTGGATGTGCTTAATACTCTTCAGAAGCTCCTGCAGCGGCTGGATACGCAGTTCCCTCAGCCCGGGACGTCATCGTCACTTCTGTCTGTACCTTCCGTCGACGAGCAAACTTGCACGGCTCGATCGACGACGAAACACCCATCGGCTCCCCAGGCAGTAAAAGATCGTCCTCGAGCGCAGGAGGAGGGTGAGTTGTCGGAGTCCGATTCTGTACTGGGTGACTCAGGGTCAGACATCTCCCTGTCGCCTTCGAGGGACCCGACATGGAATTCGGATGTAGAGGTAGAGTCTACGAGGAGCCAGTCACAGCCATCTCCCCCGGATGATGTGGGAGCCTTCCATGCAATGATGGGGAAAGCTTGTTCCGAATTCGGCTTGATTCCGGAGGAGCAGAAGAAAGACTGTTTCCTTTTTGACCATATGGGTCAAAGGAGAAAATCGGTTTTTGCCATCCCAATCCTGGACCACGTGTGGCAAGAAGGTCTCAAAACGATGCGCCATCCGTTCTCGGAGCCTGCCATAAAGGGACGGATCAAGAAAAAGTTTAAAGCTCCGGAGTCCACTCCAAAATGTCTAACATCGCAGCCTCTGTCTGACTCGGTGGTGTCGGCGGCAGCGGCTAGGAAGGCCAGGGTCCAGCAAAAATGTTCAACGCCACCTGAAAGCGAGGCTAGGAGACAGGACGCCTTTGGAAAGAAGGTGCTCTCGGTCGGAGCGACGACAGTAAGAGCAGCCAATTCCTTAGCAATCGTGTCACGATATGATAGGGAAATGTGGCACAAATTAGCCCCTATCCTAGAACACCTGCCAGACGAACACCGGAAAGCAGCTATGTTACTGGTGCGGGATGGCGAAGAGGCCTCGAACCAGGCTATCAATATCGCAGTTGACCTAGCAGAATCTGGGTTCAAACAAATCAACCATGGAGTAGTGCTTCGTCGGCAAGCGTGGCTCAAATGTACTACTTTCCGTCCTGAAGTACAGTACAAAGTCCTTGACATGCCATGCGAAGGGGAACACCTGTTTGGCGAAAAGGTTGATGAAGCGCTGAAAGGGATGAAAGAAGACACGGATACTGCTAGGTCCCTCGGCGCCCTGCAAACGGGTAGAAATTTTCGTTCTTTTCGCCCCTTCAGGGGTGCTTCTGGAAACTCCTGCTTTGGAGCCTCGAGGGACCGTGGATTCAACAGGCCCTCTTACTCTTCACAAGGGTTCAGACGAGCGTCCCAGTCGGCTCGTAGAAGCAGGGATTATCAAGCCTCCAGACGGCGAGGCTCAGGTCAGTCGTCGACGAAGACCAAGCAAACCAACAACCAATGACGGCCTTCGGAACGTCCTGGGGGGTCGAGTCTCTCATCACTTTGACCGATGGAAATGCATCACCACAGATCGATGGGTCCTAGACACGATTCGCATGGGTCATGCGCTGCAATTCAAAGACAAGCCTCCGCGTCTTCCTCCTTTATTCTCGACACAGCCCCACCTCCGAGTCCTACGACAAGAGGCGGCGCTTATGTGGCAAAAAGGGGCGGTAGAGAGAGTTCCTGTAGCACAGGAAGGACAAGGAGTTTATTCCAGGTTCTTTGTTGTAAAAAAGCCAAACGGCAAATGGAGGCCCATTCTCGACCTGAGGGTACTCAACAAGTGGCTAAAGAGCCTAAAATTCAAAATGCTAAAGCTCCAAGAGGTGATCAGGTCGGTGCAACCCATGGATTATCTATCATCACTAGACCTTCAAGATGCTTATTTTCACATTCCAATACGCCCACGACACAGGAGATATTTAAGATTTGTCGTCGGGGGGGGAAAAAGCATTTTCAGTTCAAGGTCCTCCCTTTCGGGCTCAAGTCCTCCCCCAGGACGTTCACCAAGTGCTTGGCCCCTATAGCGGCCCATTTAAGGAAGGACGGTCATCATGTCTATCCATATCTAGACGACTGGCTGGTCAGAGGTTCATCCAAGGAACAAACACGAGACAGTCTACGAGCCACAATGTCCCTCTTACAGGAACTGGGCTTCGCAATCAACTTCAACAAGTCCTCCGTAGAGCCTTCGAGGACCTTGGTCTTCCTAGGAGCAGAGTTTCATACACACACAAGCCTGGTGAGACCATCCAGCGAAAGAATTCAGAAACTTCAAAACAAGGCTTCGGAATGGAGAGGCGGTACCAAGGTCTCAGTGCGCAAGTACATGTCCCTGCTAAGAACCATGTCGTCCTGCATTCCGCTAATAAACAACTGCCGTCTGTTTATGAGGCCTTGCCAGGAATTTCTAGCGGACCGTTGGGCGCAGAGCCGAGGTCGCTGGTCCGACAGACTGGTCGTCGACGAACAACTAGTTCAAGCACTCGGCTGGTGGAGAGTGTCTACTCATCTAACGAAAGGGATGCCTCTTCTGGAACCAGAGTTTCAAAAGACGGTGGTGACGGATGCATCGCTGAACGGATGGGGAGCTCATCTGGATATGTTACAGGTACAAGGCCGGTGGTCCTTGCAGGAGTCCTCCCTGCATATCAACCTGCTAGAACTGAGAGCAGTGCGATGGGCTCTAAAATCTTTTCTTCCGCAACTGAGGGACTCGGTGGTGCGTGTCATGATGGACAACACCACTACGATGTTCTACTTGAGAAAACAAGGAGGGACACGTTCCAGATCCCTATCGACGGAGGCACAGAAAATCTGGCATTGGGCCATTCAACACAACATGAAAATCTTGGCGTTCCACCTACCAGGCGTGAGAAACGTGGAAGCAGATGCCCTCAGCAGAGAAATGAACGAAGTTCACGAGTGGGTACTGAACGACTAGCAACTACAACAAGTATTCAAGAAATGGGGACACCCGTCCATAGACCTGTTTGCAACGAAGAACAACAAAAAATGCCATCAGTACGCAAGCAGATGGCCTCAGAAGGGCTCTCTGGGGATGCGTTCTCCTTCCCATGGACGAACAATTTCATGTACGCATTCCCTCCATTTCCCCTGGTCCGGAGGACATTGCAATGGATCCTCAGGTACCCATGTCGTGTAATTCTGGTGGCCCCATACTGGCCCAGACAGGTGTGGTTTTCAGACCTGCTACACTTAGCGGCGGCGGAACCGATGAGATTCAAGAAGACCCCCGACCTTCTGTCTCGACAGGACGGTGTTTGGCATCACGACCCGGACAGCCTCCAGTTGACGGCCTGGCTCCTGACTTCGCCGAATTTGGTCGGCTAACGATTCCGGAGGACTGTCGGCGTATCCTACAAGCGGCAAGAGCACCTTCCACAAACGCCTCATACGCGTACAAATGGAAAAGTTTCTGTCAATGGTGTGAGGATCAACCAGGCTTGGCCCTGCAATCGATTAAGCCAGAACAGCTCCTTCCATACTTGCTGCTCTTAGCCCAAAAGGGCCTGTCGGTATCTTCAATAAAAGTACACCTAGCAGCCATTTCCAGGTTTACTCGTCGACGGCACTCGGCACCTTTGTTCAGCGACCGCCTGATTAAACACTTCCTTAAAGGCCTCTTTCGGAGTTTCCCGCCAGAGAAGAAATTTCCGCCGGAGTGGAGCCTCAATCTGGTCTTAACATCTCTTATGAAGCCTCCTTTTGAGCCAATGTCATCATCGTCTCTAAAGTTTCTGTCGTGGAAATTGGCCTTCCTAGTGGCCATCACTTCAGCACGACGTATTTCAGAAGTTCAGGCTCTAATGGTAGACCCGCCATACTTACGATTTTTCAAGAACAAGGTAGTCCTAGCCACTAACCCGCAGTTTATACCAAAAGCTCCTTCGGTGTTCCATAAACACTCCTCTATTGTGTTGCCTACGTTTTTTCCGGAGCCATGCTCGGGAGCGGAGCGCATGCTACACACATTGGATGTAAAAAGGGCCCTTAAGTTTTATCTCCATCGTACGCAACCGTTCAGAGAAACAAGACCGCTGTTCGTGGCCTATGGTTTGGGTGCTAAAGGAAAAGCCATTTCGAAACAAGGACTGTCAAGATGGGTGTCATCTACCATTTCGTACTGCCATTCTAGGGCAGGGAAACCTCTTCTACGACGACCAAGAGCTCACTCAACTAGAGCAGCGGCATCGTCGACGGCACTGTGGGCCGGAGTCCCTCTGGGGGACAATTGCATGGCGGCTACCTGGGCGGCTACACACACCTTTACCCGCCATTACTGCCTGTCGCAGCAACATGCCGAAGATACCCGGATGGGGCAGGCGGTGCTTCGACACCTATTCCAGTAAGGTAAGCCCCGGCTGAGGGGTTGCATCCTATGGAATTTGTGACTGTATGTGGTTCGTTTTCCTGTTTTAAATATTACTGATGTATACATGATCATAGGGAACGGGCTCTGCGAACAAAGTATATGGGTTTGCATGCACGCCTCCTCTTTGGGGGTGGTACTGCTGTGTAATCTATTCTAAGCATGTGAATCCATGAAAGATCCAATGCTGGAGAAGGGAATAGTTTCTTACCTGTAACTCCATTTCTCCAGCATTGGTATCTTTCATGGATTCACATGCGCCCACCTGCCTCCCCTGAACATGCAAACCGGTTCCCCCACTACTTTGGGGGCCGAAATCTGAGGGAGCGCAGGGGCGGGGCCTGTATTTATATCATGACGCCCTGACGGCGCGGGCACGCATGATACAAAACGAGGTGGATAGGACGCATAAGCGTCGAAAAAGTTTTCCTACGGGAAAGGGTCTATATAATGTACCGGGGATTCCCAGCCTGACGACGGGGAATATTCTAAGCATGTGAATCCATGAAAGATACCAATGCTGGAGAAATGGAGTTACAGGTAAGAAACTATTCCCTTCTCATGGAGTATGTCTTCCATTAAATCCCTTCTTACCTTATATAAGGTATATGGTTGCCCAGACAGGCACCCCATTTCTGCTCTAGTGTGAATGTCGCTAAAAATTGTCTGGGCTAGATTGGTGGTAGCTATGCTTTAATTTTAACTTCACCAAAGGTGTAAGCAATTTCACTGCATTGGTGGCCCAATATACCTTTTTTGGTGGACATTGGGGTACTAATGATTGTTTACCAGGGCTTCCTGTTGTCTGGGTGACCAAGAGGTAGCATGAAAACATCAAAATGACAATCTTGGGCCCTTTGTGGGCCCACCATGGCACCCTCCATATTGGTCCTAGCTGCTTTAGGCTGGTATAAGTCACTGCACTACCTCTCTCACTTCCTGTGGGGGGGTGGCTTTGACTGAGTGGCCCTCCCAGTCACCAACCAGCATGATTTGTCATCTGACCTTCTATTAAGATGGATTTCTAGAATCCGACCTGGTGGACAGGTTTTAGGAGGCCCCCCTAGTTATAGTGAACAAGGAACTCTGAGAGGTTAGCCACAACCCAATCAAGGAAAATGTGGAGAGCAGTGAAGGCTGTTCTCAGTAGAGTAAAAACAGAGGAGATGGCTGGAAGGTTTAGAATGAATCTTATGCAAATCGGGTTTGGCCCCACCCCATGTCTGGGGACGCTTGTGGTCTCGTGCAGAGGGGATGTGACCTAGCAGTTCGGGCTGGACTGCCCCTTTTGGGGTGGTACCAAGCCTGATTTGCGTATGGTATTTCCCCTTCTGTAATGGCTTGGCAGGCGAAGAACGATGGTCTGGAGGGTTGCCCAGAGCAATGCCAGAGGTTAAGATTCAGTCTAAACCTTCCAGCCATCACCTCTTTGTTTTTGCTTTGCTCTCAGCAGAGCGACAGTGGGCACAGGGGTCCTCCAATGAGTCCACGCAATATAATATACAATAATTTATCTTAGCCAGGTATGTATAAAAATATTTATCCTATGCCTGCTACACACACAAAAAAGGAAACTAGGTGATATTGCATAATACTCCATAAGCATATATGCCTTCACCATAGGTTCTTAAAATACATTCAAATGACTTAACACAAGCTGTAAGTAAATGAATGCAGAAACAATGGAAGCAATTACCAAATGAATTTTCCAAACTTCAGCAGTCCAATCCCTAAGAAGAATGAGGCCTTGTGCCCAAAAGTTACAGGAGCTACAATGCTTGTCCACTGAATGTAGTCTCTGTACGCACGTTCTAATTTACTTGTGTTTGTGAGACAGGCTTCCTTCCAGTCCTGATTGAAGAAGCTAGTCTAGGACTGGATCCCTTGAAGCTGGGACACTGAAATTCAGTGGTAAGGCGACTTGTACCACAAGTTTGCAACACCACTAAAGTTTTTGGGTGAAGCGACGGAACAGCAACGCTTCTGGCGAGGTAGCCCAGCCGAGAGCTGGTCAGTCTACCAGGTGGACCAAGGGACACTTGCGAAGGCTCAGGACGTCTGGATCCTCGACGGTGTTGTGACTAGTTGGTCCCACTAGTCCAAGGGCTGAATCACTGCTCATGGTTTACTGGGATCAGGTAGTCCAACAGAGCTTCACTGGGCCAGACGCAGGAAGGGATGCCAGGCCTCTTCAGCAGTCTTCTTTGGATGTTCAGTCAGATGTTCATCTACAAGGAATTCTTGGCTCCAACGCTCCTCTGAAGAAATGGCTGCAGTCGTCCTCTTATCAAAATTCCAGCGAAGCAGGTCCAAGGCCACCAATGGTAAGTATCTGCCCCATTCAAACAGTCAGTAGTTATTCAATCAGGGGCACTATTGATTTCACTCATGCCCCACTACTAGATTCTCTGGCACCACAGATGTGGAATTGGGGGACAGGTGGTCAAGAGGGTGTGGAGGGGGGAGAAGAGGGAGCGCGACAACACAGAGAAGGGAGCGCAACACACTTCCCGGGCAAGTTCTTGGTCTTATAAGGAATTTCTTTGCCTGCCAAAGTAGGAAGATGGCCACATTACAATTCTAAGGCCTGCTCAATGTCTACATCGAACATCTTCACTGAAGTGTCTATACTCCATTTATCTGGAACATGACTTAAATGGCTGTTAAATGGCTGTTCCATCTGTCAATCCTTCTCGTCCAAGACCTGCAAGGACCACCACTGCGGGTTAATGGCCTGGTTGGACGAGGTTGCTGGGGCCTCTGACTCAGCCCCTGTTTGCAGTTTATGCCTCTACCAGGCACATCAGACCCCTAGAGCGCTTTCCCATGTCAAAGAGGTCAAGGTCCCATGAGGAATATTCCAAGGGGGAAGCTAGCAAAAGAGGAAAATGCTTTGCTCACTCGGGCTGCTCCTCCATCGACCACCTTGTTGATTATTGCGTTTACGCCCACCTCGTTGACCGGTTCAGTGCCTGAAACGTCATCTACAGGGACATCGTCTAAGCACTCTTCAGAGATGCGGCACTCAGCCAAGACTACCCTGTCGATGACCCAGTGTCGTCCCAAATAATCATCATCATCTATGACAAAGGCCTCCTCGACAACTTTGTTGACGAGCAAGACCATTGCTACTCCATCGACTAGCTTATCGATGACAAAAACATCTGTCTTTTGCCGTCTAAACCATAGTCTTCATACTCTACACCAACAGTGCAGAGGCCTGTGGTTTCCACATTCCCAAGAGGAGTAAGCGTTGACAGGGAGGTACCATCTATTTTGGCATTCCTACCAAGGTCTACACAGGCTGAGCCACTGTTTCACATGCTCCTTATGTACCAGTTGCAACCCGCTGTCAATCCATGGCCCTCCCTGAGCAACTGCTACAGCATTGTGAGGAATCTGACATTGAGCCTTGGAGGATATTTGCTCTATGAGGAAGAACAAGAAAAAGCTTTCCTGCCTCTTCCCAGTATGCTTCCACCAGCTCTTCCAAAAAAGGCTTTCTTACACCGCAAGGCCTTGCTCATCCGCCTTCTACTCCACCTCCTACACTGGTGCAACCTTTTCCGGGCCTGCCTGTCCTAATGGGCACTCGTACTGGCTCACGAGACCTGTCTATGGATATACTGTCCACTTTGTAAACTCAGATTTTCCAGCTCCATTGCCTCCTCAAGAGCAACCTTGTAAGTTCTCGGAAAGAGGGTGCTTAGCCGCCGCCACAGGCTCAATCTCTTCCACCCTCACTGATACCAACACTGACGATTATCCATTAGATAGGTCTCCAGGCAACCAGACCACAGATGAGTTTGAAGACCTAGTTGTTAGGGAGAATTCTCTCTTTAGGCTGAATTTCCTAACCTCGTGAGTCCCCCAGCAGCTTTGCTGGATTTCTGGAGTTTGTTTTTTTCTCCTGCCAAGAGTGAGACTCTTTTTTTCTCCCACTCTTGGACATGATTTGCGGTGTTCCTTTGACTGTTAATGTGTTTTATGGGCTATGGGGTCCTTTACTCCATAGGGTCTCATGTGTTTTTACTATGTGTGTTAAACAGCACCCTCCGTGCAGTGACACAGGGGTGTCATAGTGACACCCCACCATAGACTCCATACCCTGGGACTGACTGTCTCCCAGGGCATGTAAAGTCACCATTGGCTTTACTAGTCCCAAATTATGAACAGAAACCAGTACAAGCCATCGTATTGTGGACATGCTGGTCGGGGCAATTTGATTGCCCCGGGGTCTGTTGTTCGAGGGGGGCATGTCTCCGTCCCCCCTGATCGAGTTTTGTCTGGTGGCAGTGGATACTACTTTTTATATTCGACCGCGAATATATCCCTATGGGATTTTCCCATTGTTCGAGGCTACCAACTTTAATTATTTAAATCTCATAGCCTCGAACATACCGCCGGTTTATTTATTTAATATAAATTCCACAGAAGCCTCCAAAAGTGGTGCCACTCTCTCTGGGTACCACAGGGGGTGTGGGAGGGGTTTAGGCACCCTGGACTGAGTTACCTTGGTAACTCAAGTCGCACTCTTGTGTGATTGGCCCGGCTCACCACTTAGCATGTTTGATTGACAGCTAGGCTGAGTCAATGGGGGTGTGCTGCATAAAAGCAGGGCTTTGGGGACTGGAACTTCAGAAGTCGCCACAGGACCTGAGAATCTGACGAGGGAGAAACTGAGCCGACCTACCATGACAACACCACCGGTGGAGCCCTGTGGAACCAACTCACCACTTCCCAACGACAGAGACGATCTCCTGGCTGGAGAGGCTTCTTCCCCTGACTGGTGGGCACAACCAGTTTACCTTTCTTTCTTCGCACCCCAGGCTCCCATTCTAAAGATTGCTACAAGGTAATAATAATCCCTTAACCTTCTGGACTGGGCTGGCTGCCTTGACCATCTAACTGGTCCCTTTCTTTGGTCCAACTCTTTCTGAACCTTTTCAAGACTTTTGTGCACTTCAACCGTGTGACCTTGGACACATTTCGTTCCGATCCTCTTAAAGTGGATCCGGCCTTCTGAACTCTAACTTCGCGGTTTTACCTTGCCTTCCTCTCTTGTTGTGTTCTTGTGAAAGTGTTGGGATCTGTTTCAAATTATACTCTGCTTTTCTCTCCCTTTTTAAAACAAATTATTAGAGTTCCATCTGCGTTAAGCACTCACCGCTGTGTGAAAATAAGTGGGGCTTTACTTAAGACTTTTCTAATCTTCTAAGGGAGTGTATATCTTTTAGGGACCGTGTTTTTGAACTGCTTGGCATTAGTGCCTGTGTTTTACTAGATGTTGTTTTAAATAAATGTATCTCTTTTTCACCAAGCTCTGGTCATTGTTTACTTGTTCTACTGTGTTCTTTTGACCTATTGTGAATACTCTATATACTGCCTAACTCTTCTTGAGGGAAGTCTGACTGCTCAGCCACAGCTACCAAGTGAATCTGTGTGGTACAGACTGCTACCAAGTGGGTTTACTGCCAAACACCTGTAGTCTTAAATCTTTTGCAGTGGTCCCAGAGGGAACTGCAGAGGTCTCTGCCTAACACTAGTGCCGGGCGATTGTGAGGCAGCCGAACTACCGCCAAGAGACTCTCCTACAGATGAAATTGCCACCTTGTATTCACTCATGGCGCGGGCAACCGAGCTTTTCGATCTTACACTTGAACTGAAAAAAGGTATTCTTTGCCAGAGACCATCTACTAGGAAGTCTGATTTCCATCCCTATGCTAGAAGGTATCTGTGAAGATGGTTTTATTGTCATGAAAAACCTCTTCTCAGGACTGCCCCCACACCGTCAACCACGAAAGACTGCCTAGAGAAAAAATACAAGGTGCCAGGTTCTGCCCCAAAATTCCTGCGCATACAACCTTGCCCAGACTGCCGTCTCTGCAGCGGCATGCAAGCATTCTGCCAACCCTTCCACACCCTGCATGGTGCTCACAGACCAGCAGGGCAAATGGCTAGACTCTTTTGGACAGACCTCAGGGTGCAAACAAAAACACACATGAAACAAAGGCACGGGACAACCTAAGTGCGGGACAGAGTAGGCGATTATTCAAATAGGGTGCTTTTCGTTTTTTTGTGGCAGGGCAACAAAGCTTCTAATCGCAATGCTTAAGGAAGAGCATTCCAAGCTGTGGCTCTAAGGAAGGGAAACGATCTTGCATTTACCCGGGCACGGTTGGGCTTAGGGCAAATAGTAGACTATTGCTAGATCTAAGCAGTCTCTATGGGTGGTAGTTTAAGTTTATCTTCCAGGTAGGTGGGAGCTTTTCTGTAGAGACACTTGTGTACCGGGGTGAGTATCTTGAAGCGCAAGATAGTTTACCGTGAACCAATTGAGTTTTTTCCTATGCTCTGAGATGTGTTCTCCATGGCTCACGTCTTTATTAATGTGGATTGCGTTGTTCTGAGCTTTCTGAAGTTTGATAGTATTACCTTTTAATTGTGCCCGAAGAGCGCATTACAGTAATCAAGTCGGGAGAGGATTGTTGCTTTGGCCTGGGTTTCACAATTCTTCTCTGAGATGAAGGGTTTGACTTGCCTGAACAGCTTCAGATGGTAATATGTGGTCCTCACTAGGTTGTTAACCTGGGTGTCGGAGCTCAGGGAGGAATCCAAGTAGGTGCCCAGAGTTTTAACCTTGCTCAGAGTTGGAATACTACAACTGTCAATATCGAAATTAGCATTGCAATGGGCTAATTTAGATCTGGCATGCTGTGGGCCAAAGAGTATGAGGTCGGTCTTGGAGTTGTTTAAACACATCTGATGTTTAGTCGTCCACTGCTTAACCCCAAGATAGATGGTGTTACGCTTGGTATAGTCAAGATCATAATCAACATGCAGCGTAAGTAATAGTTGAGTCTGTGTAATTTGAGAATTGGGCACCTGTCTCGGCCAGTAGGTCACACAGTGGCTTAGCATATACGTTGAAGAGTGCTGGAGACAGGCAAGCTCCCTGAGGAACTCCACAGCAGATGGTAACGGGATCTGAGCATCCAGCCAGCTATAAGCAAAAGTGTAAACATTTTACACATGTGAAACCCAACAGCTAAACCTGCTGTACATCTGAGCTGCTCAAATCTTGCCATACCTCCCGTCTTTGGCAAAAGTAGCTTTGGCACACTCCTCTATCAAAGTGCTTTTAGCAGCTTTTAGCCAGGAAGAGAAACACCAAATTGTGTGTCTTGCTTTTAAGTTGGACTCCCAGGAAGCAGGACTGACTGAGCCTGAGCCCCCTCAACAGAGTGTGGGACCCCAGAAGCAAGAAAAGCCTGCCTCGACAGCCAGGAACCGCGGTGTTGCTATTTGCGGTAGACACAAGGAGCTGAAACACCGAACAGCCACTTGTTTGATGTTTGCCGCTTGCGAGCGGTGACCGTCCCATTGCAGTGCAGGAGTCCCCAGAAATCCTCCCTCTTGTCCCCACGACTTAGGCCCTGGAACAGTGAGATCTGCAGAGCTGCACAGGAACAGAAGTCATCTGCTGCACTTTTTCTTCAACCTAAGGGTACAGTACAGTCTAAGAACTTGCCTCTTGTTGTGTAGCCACTTGTCCTCGTTGGAGGTATGGTTGCATGTGTAGAGTTGCTTGCAGCTTCTTTACTTCACAAGCCTAATCAGCTTGTGGCCCTAATTTGATTTTCTTCTTTTCTACCAAGACTTTTTAAACATTGGAAAAGACTTTCTACTTACCTGCAAGAAGTGCTTCAGTTCACCTTGACTTTTGCTAACTTAACATTGGCTGGCCTAGGCTCCCTGAATGACTCTTCTCTATGCTGCTTATGTGTTTTGCCTTCCTTCCAGGAAAGGATTAACTGACTTTGCGTTGGGGATTGTAGTGAAAGTACTTACCTTCTTGAGAGTATCTGTGTGAATACTAGTTTGATTCTGAACTCTTCTCTTTAACACTACTAAAAATATTCTAAATGCAACAGTGATACATTAATGTCAACAGCACCCTAGCTCTTGGAGTCACCCGAGGGTGTAGATAGTGCCTCTGTGTCATCCCAAATGGGTATTTGCTGATTTAGATAGCGAAGAGTGTGTATTTTTGAAGTATATTTGTGTGGTGCTTTCTGTTGCTCCCTTCTGGAGAAGGCTTATTCTAACTGACTGATACATTTTTTTATCAAGAAACCTTGTGTGTAAGAGTTTATTTGAATACTTGGCACTGTGAATCTCTAACTCCTCTACAGCTCACATTGACCCCTCTTGAGATAAGCCTGGCTGCTCCACACGCTACCAACCGGTGTAGTGCAGACTTAGACCAAAGGTTGGGTTTCTATTGCCAGGTGGTCAGGGTTGTTGTAAGTGCACCCAAAGGGTACTGCATACAATCTTGCCTAACAGTGAGTCTCTGGACAAACCCTTGTTTCATGCCAAAGATTCCCTCGACTTTCTTCCTAAATGGATCGCTGCTGCCTGTGTTCTTTGGCTCTCCATCGCAGAAAGCCTTACACTCTCTCGATGTCGCAGGAGCCCTCAAGATTTATGTGGCTCGCACTAGAGTTCCACAAGTCATCACAGCTGTTTGTTGATATACAGTGGTGATACTGAAAATAAAATACTGAATCAAATTTTACCGAAAGAAATACCAAAAAAATAAGTATATATGGGGTGGGTGTAAGGGATGAAAAGGGGGGTGGTGGTTCAGGGTGAGGTTAAAAATGTAGGGAAACGGATTCCAAGATGGCCGCTGTGTAGAAGCACGCTCCTCTCGCCTCCGCTGGAGTAAAAGCATATAAAAGGTGTAAAAAAACAGCAAAATCCCTCCTGATCCAAAGCACTTGCCGTCGGAGGGTAGATCCCAGGAGGGACACCGAAAAGTAGGCGAGTGCTATCGACCGTGGCACGGATTGAGAGGTGATGGCCCGCGGCTGCTGCGTGGCAGGGATAACAGAAGCAACGGTCGTCCGTAGTGGGAGAAAGAAGACCCAGAACGAAGCGCAAAATTCACCCGCCCGTGGCGCTGGAGCCCCGCTGTGGGCGTTGTGCTCCTGACTCCTGCAGAGGATAACTCTGCTAGCCCTGAAAAGAGATTGAAGCCCAGGCACCCGAAGAGGAACAGAACACCGAGGAACTTCAGCTACCCGACACCTAGTTGACAGCACGACGCATTGGAAGCGCGCAGAGCTCCAGCCACGCGCATGAAAGCTGAAGCTAGGCTAGGGAAACAATACGCTGAACACCTGGAAGGCAGAGCGGCCCATAAGCGTAGGAGAACCTAATTAGTGGGCACGTGAAGGTGAATCGCATGACTGGCCCCACAGTACCTCTGCTAGATTCTGGGATAGTACCCCCGAATGAGCATTCCAGCTGGAGGCTGTTCCCCGGCAGGCGGACTGGGCAGTAAACGTAAGGAAGACACATCCTCGTTCCTGGAATCCTGAGGGAGGACCCTGACACCGAGGGTCCACTGAGGATCTAGATCTGGAAACTCCCCAGGGAAACTAATATAGTGAAGCCTGACCAGCGGAGCATATAAGTGCAAGGGCAACTTCAGGGGCCAGCCCCACACAAAAGCCAGAGAAATACTGAGGTAAAGTCAGACCCCAACACCCTGAGGCAGAAGCGGTACATCGGC
This sequence comes from Ambystoma mexicanum, assembly GCF_040938575.1. NCBI lineage: Eukaryota > Metazoa > Chordata > Amphibia > Caudata > Ambystomatidae > Ambystoma > Ambystoma mexicanum. Next base: position 752,370,201 of record NC_090939.1, read on the forward strand.
TCAATCACACATAGTGGGCAACACAGAAAAGGGGACTCTCCCTGAATAAGAGCACTGTGAGGCCCTGCCGCTGCTGGGGGACCCGGGCTAGGATTAGGATAGGCGAGACAATAACATTGCCCCCCCACGCCTAACTCCTCCAGAGACTGGCATTGGGGGGAAATCCCAACCGACCACAACTGAGGCGAGAAGGTAAACTGACAGAGGATATAAGGAGGAGAAAGACACGAAAAGCGGACTGACGCCGATCAAGGGAAACCCAACTCTGCAAGCACCCGATCACAGCAGAGGGGCCCCAACTCCCCCTACCTTAACATTTTTACAAGGCCTCCGGAACACCGAGTCCAGATTCAGAACAACCGCATTAGCTAATCCAGACCGGAGAACTCTGATGCCAGGAATAAAATCCAGAAGAGCCTCAGGGAAAGCCAAAGGGCTCACACACGCTTAGAGAGCTAAATTGAGAAGTGTTGGAGAATCAAACAGCCAGAGGGAGACGAGTCAATGATTCACCGACGGGACAGCACAGGACTGGGATCTATCGAGACGGCAGAGGTCATGACTTTAGATGAGGAAGAATTCCTGACCTGCCTGAAAGGAATGGAGGCGTGAAATGACAAATATGTTCCAACTCCAAATGGGACAACAGAAAGAAGAGCTGAAAATGGCGCTACAAGATATCAGGAAAGAGGTGAATGAGATTGGGGAGAGAGTCAATGTGGTGGAAAATGGCCTCTCCTGTGTGGCTGAAGACGCCAAGCAAAATAGCATTCTGTTGGAGCACATGGCTAGAGCAACGACTCATTTGGAACTACAGGCTGAAGACTTAGAAAATAGGCCTCGTACATCAAATATCAGGTTCAGGGGCCTGGCAGAGACGGTGTTGGATGCGGACCTGCGGGCAACCATGCAGCAATGCTTCAGCAGTCTAATTAATGATGTCCACCCTGAAGAGATACGCTTTGATAGAATACATCGAGTAGGCCCGAAAAGTAATGAGCCGGGGGCCAGACCCAGAGATGTACTTGTGGCCTGTACCTCATTTGCCCAAAAAGAAGAAATCCTGAGAAGGGCCAGATCCCAAACGGAACTAACAATCAACGGAAGCGAGGCCCAGCTTTATCAAGACCTGACCCTCTCGACCCTGCATAATAGGGGGTTAATGCGTCCAGTGACAAAAGCCTTGATGGCCAAACATAAGATACCAATGGGCTTACCCTTTCGGCCTACTCTTTACATGAGAAGGCAAGGCTCGCCGGATCAGCATATGCGAGGAAGGCCTGTCTTTACTGCACATTGAAGAAAACGTAAACCAGACAGATGCTACTCTGCGCCAACCTCCTGGGAAGCCTGCAGCCAATCAGTGGGAATGGACGACCGAGAGATCCGGAAGGAAGGACCGTGCGAAGTCTCTGTCGGGTCCCTGCACGAAGACAAACTGAAAGGAGCAAAGCAGGGATAGGTGCAACGTCGAGCAGGCGATAGGGGGATAACAAGATTGCAAAACTTAAATGTGTACAGCGGGACAGAGGTGGGGGGAGACGCATCTTGGGATTGTGGCCTGGATATGTCAAAGTCCGGGCAGAGGGGAATGTGTGGAAAGGAGGTGGCCCAATGCCCTGAATAGGAATCGGGGAGAGTCCGATGGGATCTTGGTCACATAGGGATGGGAGAAGGGGGAGAAATCCGGAGAGGAGGGAGGCGGGGAGGGGGGAGAGAAGGGAAGGGAAGGGGAAAGAATTTGGGGGCAGGGAACGGGAAAACTTGGAATACAGTTCAGAGTTGATGATTGGAGCATGGGAATCGCCATCCCACCAAAGAAATCCTTAAAGAGGCTTGGAGGTAGAAAACTGAACCAGCACTCCCTTCAGGACAGGCCAAATGGATGAGGCGGTGATTGTAACTCTAAATGTGTAGGGTTTGAACTCCCTGATGGAATGTTGCGCGATTTTAGAGAGGTTAATAGAACTCCGGGTGTCGGTGGGGATCCTACAGGAGAGACGCCTCCTCCCATGAGGTTGAAAAACGAATGTCGCACAGTACGTTCCCACAGCAGTACTTTGCTTCCGGGGGGAAGAAAACGAAGGGAGTGGTGAAGTAGAGAATTGGGATTCCGGAAAGAACTCCTTAGTGACCCAGAGGGGAGATACTTGGGCCTCAAGGGCTGGATCAGAGGACAGAAATATACCATTAATGCACTCTACGTCCCTAATGAAAAGCAGTACATACACATCGGGGAGCTCTTGCATAAATTGGGAGGATGGTGTGAAGGCCAAACAATAATAGGGGGCGACTTTAACTGCATTATCCTTCCATGGACAAAACACTACCGGCAACCATGGCAGATGGGAGAAATAGGCAAGCATTGGGTAAGCTCTTTCAGGACGTGGAGGTGATTTAGACCTGGAGTTTTTTTTTTTTTTTACGAACCGGACAGGGAATACACGCACACTTCTCGCCAGTCCATAGAGGGTACTCTAGGATTGACATGATCCTGGTATCTGCAACACTGATCGCAGAGGTAACAAAGGTGAATATAGGGGTCCAATATCTAACGGATCATGCACCAGTCATCATTCACATCGATATAGATGAGGTGAAAGAGAACAGGCCCAAACGGTGGACCCTCAATGAGCTGATTATGGATACTGTGCTCAGAGCGTGTATAGAAGAGACGATCCTTCCTTCCGGGAAAATGACAATGGAGAGGTGGACTTTAGAACTGTCTGGGATGCAGGAAAAGCGGTCATACGGGGGGAATTAATCTTGAGGGTGGCACTATATAAGAGGGAGAGGGCACTAATAACACAAAAACGTGAGGACCTAAAAGAAGCTGAAACCCAACACAAGCTTAGGCAGACACAAAAGACACTCAGAGCACTTAAAAAAAATTAGAGCACAGCTGGAGGCCCACACGGCCGATAGGGTAGCACAAGCACACCTACGTACTAAACAATCTTATTATGTACACGGGGGTGGGGGGAGCGAACAAATTCCTAGTGGCTAAACTGCAGAAACAGAAATCCTTCAACTATATAACACAGCTTAAAGACAATCGGGGCGAATTGCGCTCAGGGGGAGAAAAGGGTGGATATAATATTTGAATTTCATGAAAACTATTAAGACGAGAAGACTTAGACCCCCCACCGCCAAAAATGTATCTGTGTGGGACATTCCTCCCCCAATTTACAGAAGAGGAAAATGAAGTATTGGAAAGCGAGATAACGGCACAGGAAGTCAGCGATGCAATAACTAGCCTACCGACAAATAAAACCCCAGGGCCTGATGGGTTCGGTAGCAGCTTCTACAAAACTTTCCAAACACAAATATTGGCACCATTGGTAAAACTCTTTACCGCTACCAAGGGAGAGGGTTGCGTCACTCCAGATAGGAGTAGATCCACGACACTACTTATACCAAAACCGGGGCGGGACCCTACGGAATGTGCTAATTATCGGCCCATAGCGCTTCTAAATACGGATGCTAAGCTTTACGCCAAGATTGTGGCGAACAGACTGGGGAAGGTCCTCCCTCGAATCATACACGTAGATCAGACGGGGTTCATTACAGGCAGACATTCCGTGGATAATGTGAGGCATGCCTTAAACATCATTGAACTGGGCACCAGGACAGGTCAGTGTTTCTCGGTGGCGGCGTTCAACTCCAGGAGAGCGTTTGACAGCTTGGACTGGGAATATATGAGAATGGTATTGGAAAGGTTTGGATGTGGGCCGACTTTTATTAAGATGATATTGGCAAATTACCGAAGCCCATCTACGAACTTCCTGGTTAACGGCACAGCTCGGGCCAGATCAGCATTCAGAGGGGCATGCGGCAGGGGTGTCCCATATCCACCTTAATATTTGCAATGGCAATAGACACTTGCAGCGCAAATCGGACTAGATCCAAACATTACAGGGGTAAAATGCAGAGACACCAGCCATAAAATTGCACTGTATGCAGATGTTCTCATGCTATTCATGTCAAATACCCGAGACACGCTGCCCAGAGCTATGCAAAAACTGCAAGAGTTCGCTGATGTTTTGGGGTTCCACATAAATTATAAATTATCAAAAGCTCTGAACATAAGAGGAGCAGGAAGTTATTCCTAAAATCAAGTCGTCGCTCCCGCTACTCTGGGAAAACGAAACTCTAGAATATTTAGGTGTTCGCCTAACGAGAAGGATTGGTGACCTTTATGAGGTAAATATTAAACCCCTATGGAAATGGCTGCAAGAGGACCTGCGCAAATGGGACAACCAGGAACTCTCTTGGTTTGCCAGAATTGCAGCGGTAAAGATGACCCTACTCCCCCTTATGCTCTACAGTCAGCTCACTCCCAGTAGAGATCCCACCCTGTGGCTCTTAGTGACTGGGACAAAGCGATGAACAACATTTACTGCGGACTGGGCCCACACTCCCCAATAGCACACAATCCTGAGTTCACTCCGGGGCAACAGGCGAAATTCTGGGAAGGATGGGCAGCTGCAGACATCCTAACCCTAGTGGACTTGTTCCAGGGGTGGGGGGGGCATTATCCTTTGAGGAATGCAAACGTAAATTCGGCATTAGAGAGGAAGAAAGATATAGATATACCCAGATTAGACATTGGATTACACACCCGATAGTTAGAAGAGCAGCTAATAGAACCCCGATAGGTCTTGAACTAAACATGCAGGAAGGATGAACTAGGAAAGGGATCTCTAGAATCTACAAATTATTAGATAAAGCCCAACCGGAAGATAGCCTACAGTATAAGACTAGCTGGGAGAAAGATCTAGGGGACTGATCACGACGGAGGAATGGGGCAGATATGGAAGAGGGCGCATAAAACCTCTAAATGCACGGCAATGAAGAAATTGGCCTACAAGGTTTGCTACCGATGGTATGTGTCCCTCTATAGACTACACAAGATAAAGCCTAAATATCCGCTGCACTGTTGGAGAGAATGTGGGGGAAGGGGAGACTTTAACCATAGGTGGTGGACTTGTCCTAAAGCGGTGATAATCTGGAAAGGGGTGCTGGGGCATATAAAAGCAATGACAGGACTGACCATGCCTTACGATCCCAAAGTCATTTTGCTGGGAACGGTAGCTCTGTCTTACTCCATTGAGGTGTTTATGCTCAGGCAGATTTTTTAAATTTAATTTGTGATTATGCATTCTTTTAATAGCTTTCTAGCCCAAGGGACTTGGAGGTACATGGGCTGCAGCAAATGGTAACTTTCCTTATCTGTTATGCCCCCTGCTAACACCAGAGCTTAAACCATGAGAAGGTTTAGTTCTTTTTTAACATTTTTTTGAAGTAACATTTTTTTTAAGATGCGGCTGAACCACCTGTATATATTTCATATGTAAACTATACCATTTCACAAGGCTGTGTGTAGAAATGTAGTTGTTTCCTGAAACATTAATTTTACAGACCAGACTAGGTGCTTTTCGTGGTTTGATAGCAGACAACTCGGGAGAATTTAGCATTGAAACCAAAATTCCTCGTACCAGCCCTCCGTCACTTGTGTCCAGTTGGCAGCCAGCTTATGTTCTAATCGCTTCTTCGAAAAGATGGTTCTCTGACATAAACCGAAAGTAGTCAGTTGACCTTAACAAGTACCTGCTAGTGCACTCCAGTGTAGAACACGTGCCTTCTTCAAACCCCGGGCTGCAGAGACCTGAATACACTCTTTCAACCAACATAACATCAAAGATAACAGGCTTGAATTGGAGTGGAAGCAATTACTTTATCCCGTCAACCTTAAAAAGTCATTATATTATGGAGCCAAAATGGGACACAATTTTGGTGAAGGTGTGTAGATTGGCCAAAGCGCACAGTCTGTTGAATGGGCGGAATGTGGAGAAGGTGCAGAATCTTGCATAGGTGAAATAAAGTTTTTGCGGTGTAGGCACTTAGTTGGGCCTAGGGCAGCAGAAAGCCTAAATATGCCGCTGCCTGATTCATGCTGGGCAATGTGCCATCCTTGGCCTGGGGTCTGACCACTACCCCTGCCATGATTGGAGAACCATAATGGTCAAATGCCTTTCCATTCTCTTATTGGCTGCGCAAGTAGTTTGTGTCACCACCAACCTCCTTGTCTTTTTCTAACATACGATGTAACCTCTGCATTATTTAGAGAAGTCTCTCATACCTGCTAAGAAAAATAAAGGTATTGTTTACAGGTTTACACTGTTGGAAACAATTGGTGGAGTGAAATGTTCTGTACTTGAAATTGTTTATCAAATATGATCTTGACTCAGAACCATGTATGTGGCAAATACTATGCACAATAACCTGAGAGTGAATGCTGACATTTTTTTTTTTTTTTTAGGCCCCTGTTCATGGAATGAATAGACTTGCTCCTCAGCAGCACATGTATGGCTATCAACCCCAGGTCCTTACCCCACCTCTACACAACACATCTAAATTTCACCGGGAAACGTATGTCACTCCTACCCATTTTGAATCTCCTGCCCCTGGTCATCTTTCACCAGATTATTACAACTACAGCATTACAAAGAACACCTCCAATCCTCCGTTACCAGAACCGGGATATTTTACAAAACCCACCACTGCACCCCAGAGATTGGAATCTAAGACTCAAGAATTTGGAAAAGTACCATTTGGCCATACAGCGCAAAGTGATTCATTTAAAGTAGCACCTTTCATAAACCCATCACAAAGTACTTCATCAGCCTTTAAATTTACCTCTAACTTTCTTGCAAATGATGGAGACTTCACCTTTTCTACACCACAGTTTGTAGCACCAAGCACTAACTTTACTGGCAGTGAGAGTCTTTTCAGTCTTTTGACTTCAGGTAAACCGTTTCAAGATAGCCACTCTGGACAAAAAATAACTGCACCCAGTCAGGTAGCTGAACAAAGAAATACTTTTAATTTTGGCACAATATCTTCAGGCATTTCACTTACAGAAAACACAACACAAAGTCCTTCTGTTTATGACAAGGAGTACCCCACAATTAGTTTCCAGGACCCCAGGACGACAGTAGTTGAGCGTTCAAATGCAGATGTTAGCAATGTAAGTCACCAATCTGATGGAGTAAGTGTTTTGGAAGCTGCTGAGGATGAAGGGCCTCATTTTGAGCCTGTTGTGCCGCTGCCCGACAAGATTGAAGTTAAGACTGGTGAGGAGGAGGAAGAAGAACTATTCTCTAATAGAGCAAAGCTTTTCCGTTTTGATACAGAATTGATGGAATGGAAAGAAAGGGGTATTGGGATTGTGAAAATTCTGAGGCATAGCAAATCTGGAAAAGTGCGGCTCCTAATGAGACGAGAACAAGTGTTGAAAATTTGTGCCAATCACTACATTAATCCAGAGATGACATTAAAACCGAATGCTGGCTCAGATAAGTCCTATGTGTGGTATGCTGTGGATTATGCAGATGAAACGCCAAAACCAGAGCAGCTTGCGCTACGTTTTAAAATGCCAGAAGAAGCTCAACTTTTCAAGAAAAAATTTGAAGCGGCTCAAAAGCTTTTGACGGAATCTACATCTGTGGGTTCACAAGCCCAGCAGTGTGCCGAACCTTCACAAGTGAAAAAGAAGGATCAGACCGCTGCCAGGTCTTCATCTGCAAGTGATAACTTTGGGCATCAGTTTACTAGGAAACTAGGAGAATGGGACTGTGATGCTTGCTTGGTGAGAAATGTCAATACTGCTTTAGTTTGTGTTGCTTGCCAGACTCCTCCTAAAGGGAGTAATAAAGTTAAGGCAACACCAGCTGTAAATGCCAACCTCCGTTCTTCAGTTGCCTGCGCTGTACCTAAACTCCCAACCTTTAGCTTTGGCAAAGAATTAGCTACTGCTTCTCCAGCAGATGGGTTTAGTAGTTCGTTAAAGAAACTGGGCGAATGGGACTGTGATGTTTGCTCTATGAGAAATGCTGCCAGTGCCTTAGTTTGTGTAACATGCCACACTGTTTGCCCAAATGGGAGTGCTCAAATTGTGGCACCAGTAGCTGTGCCTAGCATAAGTGTTGCAACTTCAGCAAGTGTGCATCCACCTCCATCCTTTAGCTTTAGTAAAGAAAGTGCAAATTCTGTACCTTCTGTAAGTGGTTCTAGTGGACATTCAAGAAAGAAGAAAGGACCCTGGGTCTGCCGTGGCTGCTCAGCGACCAATGAAGCTGCAGCCAAAATTTGTGGAATGTGCAAAACTCCGATTACAACAATCAGTGCGGTTGTATCAAATCAGTTGGCATCTTCAGACGAAATTGGATCAAGTGATGTTTCTGCTTCTGTAAAAAGTGGCTTTGGTGCTCAATTTTCCAGAAAGGAAGGGCAGTGGGATTGCAATGTGTGCCTTGTGAGAAATGAAGCTTCTTCTCCGAGCTGTGCTGCCTGTTTTAAGCCTAATCCACAGGCTGCCCCTGCCAGTAAAGTGACATTTCAACCTTCTTCTGGGTTCAAGTTCGGTACTAGCACAGGGGCAAGTTCATTAAAACCAATTGACTTTGGCACACAGTTCTTGAAAAAAGGAGGGCAGTGGGATTGCACTGTGTGTTTAGTACGAAATGAGCCTTCTTTAGAAAACTGTGCTTCATGCCAGACCCCTAATCCTGGTGTCAAAGCGGTCTCTTCATTTGCTCCAGCTTCGTCCGCATTTAATTTTGGCTTGAAAAGTAAGCTTGCTGAACGGGCTGTTGGGAAATCTGGAGCAGAAGGTAACATTGCTTTTTCAGAAAGTCCCTTGCCATTTGGGGATAGTTTACTGAAAAAGGCTGGCCAGTGGGATTGTGCAAACTGCTTGGTGATCAACGATTTAGCAGCAAAAGTGTGTACTGGATGTCAAACTCCATCTAAAACTTGTGGCCCGATATATGATACAAAATCGTGCATGAACAAACCTAGCTTTGAGCTGTCCAGTTCAGTAAAAAGCAACTTTGGAGATTCCTTTACTAGAAAGGAAGGTCAGTGGGATTGCAATGTTTGCCTTGTGCGAAATGAAGCCACTTCAGCAAGCTGTGTTTCCTGTCTCACCCCTAATCCAGAGGTGACTCCTGCCTCGAGTCTCACATTAAAGCCTGCTTCTGGGTTCAAGTTTGGTTCTAGCACAGAGACCAGCACTTCAAAACCAAGCAGCTTCGGCTCATTATTTTCCAAAAAGGAAGGCCAGTGGGATTGCAATGTGTGTCTAGTCAGAAATGAAGCCACTTCATCAAGCTGTGTTTCCTGTCTCACCCCTAATCCAGAGGCGACTCCTGCCTCGAGTCTCACGTTAAAGCCTGCTTCTGGGTTCAAGTTTGGTTCTAGCACAGAGACCAGCACTTCAAAGCCAAGCAGCTTCGGCTCATTATTTTCCAAAAAGGAAGGCCAGTGGGATTGCAATGTGTGTCTAGTCAGAAATGAAGCCACTTCATCAAGCTGTGTTTCCTGTCTCACCCCTAACCCAGAGGCGCCCAATGCCTCTAGTGCAACACTGAATCCTGCTTCTGGGTTCAAGTTTGGTTCTAGCACAGAGACCAGCACTTCAAAACCAAGCAGCTTCGGCTCATTATTTTCCAAAAAGGAAGGCCAGTGGGATTGCAATGTGTCTCTAGTCAGAAATGAAGCCACTTCATCAAGCTGTGTTTCCTGTCTCACCCCTAACCCAGAGGCGCCCAATGCCTCTAGTGCAACACTGAATCCTGCTTTTGGGTTTAAGTTTGGTTCTAGCACAGAGACCAGCACTTCAAAACCAAGCAGCTTCGGCTCATTATTTTCCAAAAAGGAAGGCCAGTGGGATTGCAATGTGTGTCTAGTCAGAAATGAAGCCACTTCATCAAGCTGTGTTTCATGTCTCACCCCTAACCCAGAGGCGCCCAATGCCTCTAGTGCAACACTGAATTCTGCTTTTGGGTTTAAGTTTGGTTCTAGCACAGAGACTAGTTCTTTAAAACAGAGTGGCTTTGGTTCACAGGTTTTCAAAAAGGAAGGGCACTGGTGTTGCAGTGTGTGTTTGGTTAAAAATGCATCTTCTTTAACATACTGTGCTGCCTGCCAACACCCCTCCTCCCCTTCCAAAACTGGCCCTGCCCCTTCCCCAGCTTCATTGGCCTTTACATTTGGATTGAAGAGCAAAGTCTCAGAGCCTATTTGTGAGCAGTCTGACCCAGAATTGAAGAACGTTTTTTCAGAAAGCAGCTTTAAATTTGGACAGTGTGAACAAGACAAAACTGCCCCTGCATTAAAGATGCCTTCATTTAGTTCTGAAACAGAAAGCATTACATTGTCAGTTCCTGGGTCATCTGGTGGATTTAAGTTTGGCATTCAGGAGCCTCCTAAAAGCGTGCAACAAAGTGAGCAATCAAAGTCTTTATTTAAGAGGTTCTCCGGAATTGAACAAAAGGAGAAACCTTTAGATAGTATTTCAGTTGCTTTCAAGCAAAGTGACCTTTTACCATGCCACAATAATGTCAGTTTCTCTTTTACAGATCTAGCCTCCGACGGCCCATTTGCTAAAAAAGACATATATTTCAAAAGTATTTCACAGGCAGATGAGAAGCTGAACTCTCTGGCAGAAGAAGGGACCAAGGTCCTTGCAGAGCCAGAGCGAGACGATGAGCTCTATCAAACTGAGGAACGGGACGATATCCATTTTGAACCACTGGTGGAGTTGCCCGAAAAGGTTGAGGTTCTAACTGGGGAGGAAGAAGAGAAGGTTTTTTATTCAGAGAGGGTGAAATTGTTCAGGTTTGATGCCGACACAAGCCAGTGGAAAGAACGTGGGGTGGGTAACTTGAAAATTCTTCAAAATGAACGGACAGGTGCACTTAGAATGCTTATGCGTAGAGATCAGGTGTTTAAAGTATGTGCAAATCACTGGATAACAAAGACAATCAACCTAAAACCATTATCCGGCTCTGACCGAGCCTGGATGTGGTTGGCTAATGACTTCTCTGATGGTGATGCCAAACTTGAGCAGCTGGCAGCCAAATTTAAAACTTCAGATCAAGCTCAAGACTTCAAGTATAGATTTGAATTGAGTCAGAGATTACTTTTGAATATCCCACCACAGACTAACTGCACTGACTCTAATAACGAGAGGTCTAAAGAATCAATAGGCAGTGACCTTTTTATAGCGCAAAGCAAACCTCATAAACCAGATCAAAAGAATGCTCCCTCTGAGATTCATACTTCCGATATAGCAGCCAAATTAACTTCGTGTCATTCATTAGACTCTGAAAAATGTGACTTGCAAAAGAATTTCCCAGAAGATAACATTGGCAACACAACCCCTGATTTATCTGCAGTTACTATTCCTGTTAAAAGAACCCAGTTTTCATTTGGTGAGTCTGCAGCAGGTTTTAACTTTAGCTTTCAACCAGTAGTGAGTCCAGTGAAGTCTCCAAACAAACTAGACAACAGTAGGTTGTCTGTAGGCACCGATGAGTCTGATGTTACTCAAGAAGAAGAAAGAGAGGGACCGTACTTTGAGCCTGTTGTACCTTTGCCTGATTTGGTGGATATTGCAAGTGGGGAAGAGAATGAGCAAATGCTGTTTGGGAATAGGGCAAAACTGTACAGGTTTGATAAAGATGCCAATCAGTGGAAGGAACGAGGTATTGGGGATATTAAGATCTTGCAAAATTATGATACTAAAAGTGTTCGTATCATCATGAGACGGGACCAGGTGCTTAAAATCTGTGCCAATCACAGGATTTCATCGGAGATGAGCTTAAAACCCATGCTTGGGACAGAAAAGGCATGGGTATGGACTGCACATGACTTTGCAGAAGGTGAAGGCAAAACAGAATTATTGGCTGTAAGATTTAAACTCCAAGATGTGGCAGACTCTTTTCATGATATATTTTATGAGGCAAAACAAGCTCAAGAGTGCAGCACCTTGCTTACGCCTTTACCTTCTCGTGGCAGTACTCCAAAGGGAACTCAATGTGGCAAATTGGCTGTGGCAGTGCTGGAAGAAACAACCAGAGAGAGAACCAGTCTGGTGCAAGAAGATATTACTCCTGTTCCATCCCCAGTCAAATCAAAAGACTCTGACTACTCTGAAACACCAACTAAAGCATTTGTTTCTCCTCCGAAGTTTATGTTTGGTTCTGACTCTGTTAAAAACATTTTTAGTTCTGAGAAACCAAAGTCCTTTACGTTTGGGAGCACTTCAACCTCTGGATCATTGTTTGGCTTCAGTTTTAACTCTTTGAAAAACGGATGTGAGGTCAATAATTCAGGGACCCAGAAAACAAGCGTGAAAAGATTGGACTTTGGTGCAGGAGCTGATTCAAACAAGGGTGCTGTCATAAGTCCACTGCCAAAAAATGATTTGTCTTCAACACAGAAAGGTTCTTCAGAAACGCAAAGTCTTCAGGTGGTGGTGAAAGGTAAGGAAAACTCTTTTCTGAATCGTTTTCTGGCTTTGGACGCCTTCTTCTATTGCAGTCTTACATTTTATGAAGCTCAATATGATGTATTTTTTGTTAAATGGCCTAAATTTGGCGATATGAACTGTTGCAAATTCCTTGTGTAGAGCATCTGTTTCACATACTGTAACCACACAAAACAGCTGACAGTTTTGATATGGTTTGATAGAGAACAATAACTAAATCATTTGTAAATGTTAGTGGCTAAATTAGAGGACAGATAACTGTAAATGTGATATGATAAGTGTGTGTGTGTGTGTGCGCGCCCCAGCCCCCTAACTATGGTGTCTTTAGAGCCTGATCTGTATGGTTTGCAAAGAGAAATGCTTATTAAATTCTATGTGCTTTCAGAAACATATACTAGATTTTCCGGTATGTATAGTAATCTAGTGCTAATAAAAAACTTTTTGAATTATCAGCATGACTACAGCCGGGATGCCACAAGTCTTTGTTTGGACCCCACTCTGATTACTTAGTACACCGCCCCGGTTCGATCTGAAATTATGTGCATGATTTCGTCTGCTTTCGTCAGCATCACCATATGTACCCTGCTTTGTGGGTGAGATTCTCCAGTGAACGACTGTAAAGCAAGTTTGTAGTGGAGGGTGATCTTTGTCATGGAGACAGCACTGGTCAAATGGTGCAATACTCTTAACAAAAAGATGGTAATTAACGGTGGGCACGAGGAATTTGTTGGCTATTTGACACCAGCAATTGTTGAGGCATGTTAGTGTTTTCTCCTAAAGACTCAAATTAGAACAATTATGAGACTGATTGGTAAGGGTAAGTGGGAATGCCTTTTCAAGACAATGCAACTCCTATTCTGGCTTTTATTCTTAGGTCTTGTGGTTGAACACTGAAAGTTACTCATTCAGTCTCAAGCGACACAGCTGTCGTTGTCCTGATCTTGCAGAAAGTTACAAACCATGTTGGAAGTGATGTGTTTCTCAAGAGGGATGACATCCACTGCCTCTACCATCTCTCCAGGTATTCATATGAAGCACAGTCAAGTTCTCTACTTAAATTGGACCTTGGGGAATGTTAAGATGGATTTCTAAAATCTGGCCTGGTGAACAGATTTCAGGAGGCCACCCTAGTTTATGGTGAACAGGGAAACTGAGAGGTTAGCCAAACCAATCAAGTGAAGTGTGGCAAGTGATCAAAAGTCTCAGGATAGGTGAGTGGCGGTCAGGGGTCCACACAGTGAAATACACAATGATTCAGCTTAGCTGTACAAATACACACTATTTAAACCCAAAACACACTAGAAAAATGAATCAAGCAGGTAATGCTATCACACAAAACATTTACACTCGCCTTTTAGTTTGTAGAAATGCATACAATTCACTTAAACACCAGAAAGGAAGGTATGTAAGGAAACAAGTTAAGAACAACAAAGGCCTTAACTTTGTAAGTCAAATTCCTATGTTGAAGAGGGTCTTGTAACCAAAGTCACAAAGTTCCTTTAGTAGGGAGGACAAAGGTAGGAAAAGTTTGTGTGGTGGTGAAAAAGGTTCTGGAAGACTTCAAGGACTTTACGGGTAAGTACGATACTTTCTCTAGCTCTTAGAAATGCTTTTTAAAACGTTTAAAAAGTGAGCAAATGGGTTAAATCAGTTATTCATAAAGTTTTTTTTATAGGGGCATCAGTAAGTATTCAGATTGCTCACTGTCTTTGCTCTGATTTTCCCAAGTGACTTGACAGGTTGACTGGGAGTCGCTGGAGGTAGGTTTTCCCTCTGTTGGATCCGGGGAAGATGCCAAGGAGCTGCGGGTGCAAGGAAGATTCTGGTCAGGTACAGGAGCTGATTCAGCAGGCACCAATGCGGTTCTCTTCAGAACACTCTATCAGACAGAAGGATGCCAGTTGCAGCACAGTCACCGCACATGGTGTCTCTCCAGTCATGAATGAAGATGGCCTTCCAGGGCAGGATCCCTTGATGCAGTGAAGCAGAAACATGACCAAAAGGTGACTTTTAAGACTAGCTGACGACCACCAAAGGGTCCATACGAAAAGGCGTAATGGCAAGCTTCTTGCACAATTCAGAGCTGGTCGGTCCTCCGGTTGGTCTAGGGACGATTTCCGAAGACTGAAGTAACGCATAGAGACGTTAAGACTGGTTGGTCGCACCAGTCCAAGGGTCGATTGACTGATGAGGGCCTTCTCTGATCGGATAGTCCAGCCAGCAGGGCTTCACCGGTACAGTTGCAGGAAAGGATGCCGGGCCTCTTCTGGAGTCGTACACAGGCCTTCAGTCAGCTACATGGCTAGACAGGATACTTGGCTCTGTTACAGATCTTCTGGATTGGCTGCAGGACTCTTTCTTATCCTAAATTTTGGTTTAGTGTTACCGGAGTTTTCCTAATGTCCACTTGAGGTAAGACTTCATAAAACTTTACCTTGGCATACAGATCCCCAGCTCTTAGAATAAGTCTGTACTACCCAAAGGATCTTGGTAGAATGGCAGAGCAGCCAGGCGTATGATAGGACAAATATGTGTGCTGTAGGTAAGTACACTGAACCCAGTAAGTACAGTAGTCAAAAGAAACACTTCCACATAAAATATTATATTAAAATATATATTCATATTTAATACTTTTCTAAGGGCATTACTTCAGTGGTAGTTGCTCGGGGTACAGTTGTTGGAATTTGACACTAATGACAGTTCTACAGTACTACTGCTCACTTGCGGTACTTCAGACATAAAGTAATTGTATTTAGTTGGCAAAACCACAGAACATAAAGTCTTTTGGGAAGGAGAAAAGTTGCTTAATCACACAGCAGCAAAGCTTGACGTTTTAGAGACACTTTTCAGGCTAACTAATGCTTTTAAACTCAAATCCCTAACTATACGCACTACTCAGTGTAGTAGTGGATCCAAAGTCTTAAGACGTAGCAGAACAGCATAAATTGCTCATGATTCTTTCAGTCTCTGGGATGTTACTTGGCACTATAACCCCTGCAAAAGGACCCCCTAATGGGACACTAGCTGGCAAGCTTGGTTCATAGGGAGAGTGGACACCCTGGATACCTCTTTACTCACTCCAGTCACACTAGAGCGACTTCTCAGTTGAAGGGAAGTTATACCTTTCACCCCACAGTACCTTAGGCTTGAAGAAATGCTCGTAGCTGAATTCTCCTCTATGCAGCAGCGATGGACCCAGTCTCCTGATTCCTAGGTCTGGTGACGAAAGGAAGGACTCTGGGATGTCTCAACAGCAGTCCCGAGAGAGAACCCTTGGCACAGATTTCCCCAGTCTCCTTTGTCGGTCTGTGGTTTTAGCGCCTTTTTCTGAGCCCCAACAATGGACGGTATTTGCCCCGTCTATCTACTTCGCTTCTGAAGTCATGCACTCTGGTGAGGGGACTTAGATGAGTCGAATTGTGCCTTTGAAGGTCCAACTGGAGCTCACCAAAGTTCTGGACAGAGTCGGCCTCACAAAGACGTTGCACTGCAAATGGGTCGGCGAGGTCTCCTGGTATTTGTGGTCTGCAGGTCTGAAAAGGCACAGCACCTAAGGGACATGGCTCAATTTGTAGTTGGTCTCAGGGCTGTTTGGTCCCACCAGCCAAAGCGAAGGGGTGTCTTCGGAGCTCCTCTGTTGATTAGAAAATGGGGTCAAGACCACAGTGGTCATTTCACAGTGATGGGAAGGGTCTGCAGGCATCTCTGGTCGTCTTCAGCTTCAGTTCTTCTGTTCCAGTGGTCGACTTGCCTTTCACCCCGGGAACCTCACCTTGTATTCAGTTTTCCCACATACTCCCGCAAAATATCAGCATTTTACAGAAAAAAGGGGTGGGTGGCTATCTAATCAGGACATTGGGAACTGGTTCCATTCAGGCACCCAAAGGGCATGTGTTGGGCAGAAACCTGTGGAGTTCCCTCTGGGACCACTGCAAAAGATTTAAGACTACAGGTGTTTGGCAGTAAACCCACTTGGTAGAAGTCTGTACCACACAGATTCACTTGGTAGCTGTGGCCGAGCAGTCAGACTTCCCTCAAGAAGAGTTAGACAGTATACAGAGTATTCACAATAGGTCAAAAGAACACAGTAGAACATGTAAACACTGACCAGAGCTTGGTGTAAAAGAGATATAATTATTCATTTAAAACCACATCTAGTAAAACACACAGGCACTAATGTTAAGCAGTTCAGAAACACGGTCACTAAAAGATATACACTCCCTTAGAAAAATATTAGACAAGTCTTAAGTAAAGCCCCACTTATTTTCAGACAGCGGTGAGCGCTTAACGCAGATGGCACTCTAATAATTCGTTTTAAAAGGGAGAGAAAAGCAGAGTATCATTTGAAACAGATCCCAACACTTTCACAAGAACACAACAGGAGAGGAAGGCAAAGTAGAACCATGAAGTTAAATTTCAGAAGGCCGGATCCACTTTAAGAGGATCAGAACAAAATGTGTCCAAGGGCATACGGTTGAAGTGCACAAGTCTCAAAGGTTCAGGAAGAGTTGGACCAAAAGAAAGGGACCAGTTAGATGGTCAAGGCGGCCAGCCCAGTCCAGAAGGTTAAGGGATTATTATTACCTTGTAGCAATCTTTAGAAAGGGAGGCCTGGCGGACACAGTACCTTAAAGTGGTGAGAATACTCCAGCAGGGGCAGTTGTTCCTGGCAGTGGATGCAAGTCAGTGCTTCGTCCGGGGTGTTAGGACAGTTTTTCTGAAGTCCAGTTAAGGGCCTAGTAAAACCATTCAACTGAGGCAGTACAAGACTCCACTCTTAGTATAAGACTGTACCACCTGAGTACATGGTAGCGTAGGCAGAGCAGCCAGGCTTATTTTAGGAGGGAGAGAGGGCAGTAGATACAGTACAAGTGAAAATTGTAATACAAATGATCCAAAGAAACACTGAAACACTATGTATTCTAAAAATAAAGGATTTATTTAAATACAAGTAGGCCCAGATAAATCTAGGGGTTAAGTAAATACTGAAACATTATATGAAATCACAATATAAAACACAACACTATACTTGAAAGTACACAGACCCAAGTATAGACCTTATTTGGAACACCTAACAGTAGTTCTAGGGAAGTCAAAACCTTGTTATACACATTTAGTATAGGCCAAGCCTATTCCTTGGGAGTAAAAGACCAATGGTTACTTTTTAGATTACTTGTGGTAATACAAGGACAGTAGGCCCTTCCAGTTGTACAGTGACTCTTGGAACAAATCACATAAACAGTCAACCGGACAATATACTTTTGGTGAATAGTGAAACACTTATTCTAGGTGCAGTAAAAACCTATCACTACTTTTGTCATAACACACAGTTATACCAGGTGAGCAAAACCTAATGGATGTAATATACAATTACAGATGCTTTGGAAATCAGGGAACCCCAGATGGAGATAAGCAATAATTCTTGTAACTTGTTTTGGATGGCACACAGCTAACACAAGGTAAGTAAAACCCACTTACTTTAACTTCACAATGAAGGGGAAAGTAAAACCCAATGTCACACTTTACAGAATAGATATTCTAGGTAGGCAACAACCTATTGTAGACTTATTAAAGACAGGCTAGCAGCAAGTCAGGGGAAGCAAGACCCAGTTGGGGGACACTCATACAGTTATCCTAGCAGGACTAACCTGGTGATACCAACACATTACTTTTGTAAAGAGGCACAACCTAATCACAGGAAAGTAAAATACCTTCACATCTACTTTCTTTTAGACTGGCAAAACAGTGGCTAAGGAAGGAAAGATGTTAACCATACTTTTAAGAATAGTGCATCACACATCCAAGATCAGTAAGAACTTTTGTAACTGTTCACTCTTAGAATTACAGTTACCAACCAACTCTTTACAAGTAAGTAAAAACACTTGATTTCTTTTCTAGGCAGAAGTCCCAATCCCTTCAAAGTCTTTCCCTTAGAGCATGAGTGTTCTCAGTGGCAGAAGGGGGGTCACTAGGACTAGTGACCAACAGGCAGTGTTAGAATAAGTCCTTTAGTAGCAAAAGCCAGAGTTTCCTTAGGAAAACTGGGCAACCAAGTGAGTACTTTACTTCTAGGGTTAGAAGCGGGTCCAGGGGCTTCACAGAAGACACCCCAGCAGGATTCTAGCAGTGGCACTGGGTGTACTGGACGAGGGACCTCCCAATCACAGAAAACACCCCAGGACTACACAGAAATCCCAACAGGCTTAAGGTAATTATATACCCAAGCCAACACAGTACCTTAGCAATGAAGAAGAGATTGCAGCAGGAGAACTTCAGGGACTGCAGCCAAATACCCGGTCACTGGATTCCTTGTCCTGGAGACTGAACACAAGACCTCAGAAGGGACTTTGCAGCAGGGATCGATGAAGAAGGCTCTAGGCAAGATTTCTCTCACGGCTGAATGCGGTTCTGCGGGTTTGGCGCCTTTTCAAGGAGCACAGAAGAAGACAGAAAATCGCGGTTGAATTCTCGTCGTTTAAAAGGTCCAGCACTCTTGTGAGGGGACTTTTTGGACTCGATTAGACCAAGATGCCCTCGAAGTTTCAGCGAGATTCGGAATTCGGAAGACCGTGCACCACACAGTGGCAGGAGTTCCCAGGGTATTGGGGTATTGCAAGAACGCAAGGTCGCAGGAACCCGTGGGATGGCTCAAAATGCAGGTCGTCTTGAGTCTAGTGGGTCTCACCAGGCTCTGGGTTCGGGTCGTCGTTTTCGGAGTCCCCAGGTCGATCGGAAGGAAGGGCTGCAGCAGGCTCTGGTTACAAAGCAGGCTCTCCGGCCGCTGGAAATCATTCCAGCCGCTTTTCCTTCGTCATCCTCTTCGGTTTTCAGTTCCAGTGGTCGACATGACTTCAGCTTCCAGGTTTCCAGTATTTATCAGGAACTGCAACACAACCTCTGCATTCTCTCCCCGCATTTTACAAGAAAGGGGCGTTTGGCTGTCCAATCAGGACAGCCAACCCCCCACTGGGATTTGGCCCAGTTGAAGGAAGACCTAAGACAAAGGAGGGGGAAGTAGTTTGGGACCCCTCCCCCACTTCCTGTGCTTACAGACTGACTGGAGCCTGGGCGGGGTGTCCATGGGACTCCCGCCGAAGACAAAACTCAAACAAAGGATTTTCCCGCCCTGGATGTCAGGGGAAGGAACAAGAAACGACAAGAAACACTAAAATGGCAGAAAAAGAAGACAGGGGCCATTTTGGTAAAAATGAGCACCCTTGGGTGCCTTTACTGCAGCTGCGATTACAGCACGCGGTAAAGGTGCACCAAATTAGTAAAAGGTATCACTGCCACCAGCCATTAAAGGTAAGCTTGTCACTGTAACATAATTGTTACAGTTTAAATGTGAAAGGGGATACATTGTATCTCCCCAGCACTCCACATAAGGTGGGGTGTGCTGGTTTCACAGAAGTAAATGTAAAAGGGATCCAAAGATCCTTTCTACCCTTGGGAACTGTAGTTCACTCAAGGTTAGCACAAGAAAGTTAAAGGGGGAGCCCCTAGGGCAACCCAGCAACAACAGGCACTTATTGCCAATAAGTTGTTAGACATGATAACTTTAAAAAGACACTATGGAGAGTCTTAAAAATGACACCCATAAAAAGAGTTAAAGACAGGTGAGTGTGGAAAAAGGTTCCCACTCACTGAGGTATTAATGGAAAATATCTCACTAGAAAAGCAAAAAGTTCTGGAGTTGAACCAGGCAAAGAAGATTTACCAGCCCTGTGGAAATCTTACCTAACACGGGGGATGAGAGGATCTCGTCGGGGAGGAAGACAGGAGTCCGTTGCACTGCCAGGGAAGAAACCAGCCGCAGCGTTCTCGGGTAAAAGGAGCGGTCCTATTATTCGCGGTCCAGTGGTAAGTGGCTATACGGTTGCCGGGGTGCTTGGCACAGGCAATTCGACCACAAGACGTCCAGGGATACGAGGAAAAGAAGGTAAACTGGTTGTGCCCACCAGTCAGGGGAAGAAGCCTCTCCAGCCGGGAGATCTTCTCTGTCGTCGGGAAGTGGTGAGTCGGTTCCGCAGGGCTCCACCGCTGGTGTCGTCCTGGCAGGTCGGCTCAGCTTCTCCCTCGTCGGATTCTCAGGTCCTGTGGCGACTTCTGAAGTTCCAGTCCCCAAAGCCCTGCTTTTATGCAGCACACCCCCATTCACTCAGCCTAGCTGTCAATCAAACATGCTAAGTGCTGAGCCAGCCGGCTCACTACTTCGGCCAATCACACAAGAGTGCGACTTGAGTTACCAAGGTAACTCAGTCCAGGGTGCCTAAAACCCCCTCCCACACCCTCTGTGGTACCCAGACAGAGTGGCATCACTTTTGGAGGCTTCTGTGGAGAAGCCCGCCAAAAGTGGAACCAAAGGGCTCGGCTTGGGTTGGAGTCACTGAAGAGAACACAAACGCCATTTTAGAATTGAGTCCTGGCAAGAAATACCAACCGGCGAATTAATATTAAATAAATAAACCAGCGGTATGTTCGCGGCTATGAGAATTAAATAATTAAAGTTGGTAGCCTCGAACAATGGGAAAATCCCATAGGGATCTATTCGCGGTCGAATATAAAAAGTAGTATCCACTGCCACCAGCCAAAACTCTATCAGGGGGGACGGAGACGTGCCCCCTCGACTAACAGACCCCGGGGCAATCGAATTGCCCCGACCAGTACGTCCACAATATGATGATTTGTACCGGTTTCTGTTAATAATCTGGGACTAGTAAAGCCAATGGTGACTTTACATGCCCTGGGAGACAGTAGTCAGTCCCAGGGTATGGAGTCTATGGTGGGGCGTCACTATGACACCCCTGTGTCACTCCACGGAGAGTGCTGTGTAACACACAAAGCAAAAACACATGAGACCCTATGGAGTGAAGGACCCCATAGCCCATAAAACACATTAACAGTCAAAGGAACACCATAAATTATGTCCAAGAGTGGAAGAAAAAGAGTCTCACTCTTGGCAGGAGAAAAAAACAAACTCCAGAAATCCAGCAAAGCTGCTGGGGGACTCACTAGGTTAGGAAATTCAGCCTAAAGAGAGAATTCTCCCTAACAGCAGGGGAGTGAATAACTCCTTCCTACCTGCCCAGACACACTGGAACCTAGGCGGGAGAACACAGTAGTTCTTACCAAAGGCAAAACTCACACAGACCTTCCCCTCCCAGAATGGTAGAAGGCTAACAAAGAACAACCACAATAGAAATAGCAAAAAAAGAATGCAGCCACCATGTTAGAACATAGGTGACCCTATTGTGCACAAGCAGGACTGTGAGTACAGTTTGCGATAAAGAAATTGCACAATAGTTGTTAGAACACGTCCACTGCCACCAGCCAGAACTAGAAGTTTGTCTGTGACTAAAAAGTCACGGGAGCAGAGAGGTGGGGGGGATACTAGATATATCCTTGGCACTCCACATAAGGTGGTATGTGCCAATCGCTCATGATATAAAGTTTTATGAGGAATGCAGAGTATCCCTCTATGCTTAAGAATAGTAGTAAGTAAGGATGAAGAAAGAATCTGCCTCCCTTTCCAAAAAAGACACCAGAAGGCAATTTGTGAAAGATCTAGATCCGCTCCTCCTACAGGAGATTTTCACCCTGTTGGAGAAAAGTGTGATAGTGCCTGTAGCAGCGAGGAATCAAGGTTGGTACTTGTAAGTTAAGATTTTCATAGCAATGATAAATCTTCCTGACCTGTGTCAACCCCAAAACGTTTTGCTTTACTGGTGGATTATTTTTCCCTATACCTCCAGTATGTTGGCACCTTTTTCCACACTCACAGAATATTTTACTCCTTTTATGGGTATCATTTTTAAGACTCTCCATAGTCTTTTTTAATGTTATCCTCTTGGACAACTTTTGGTATATACCTTTTTTATTGTTGCAGGGTTACCCTTCGGCTCCCCTTTAACTTTCTCTGGCTAACCTTGTAAGAACTACAGTTCCCAAGTTTAGAAATGCATCTTTGGCTCTCTTTTACATTTTGTTAGGTGAAACCAGCACACCTCACCTTGTGTGGAGTGCTGGGAAGATGCAATGTATCCCCTTTCTCCTTTTAACTGTAACATTTATGTTGCAGGGACAAGCTTACCTTAAATGGCGGGTGGCAGTGCACCTTTTTACTAATTCAGTGCACCTTTACCGCAAGCTGTTTCCACAGCCCCGCTAGAGAGACCCATGGGTGGTCATTTTACCAAAATAGCCCCGTCTTCTTTTTTTCACCATTTTAGTGTTCCTTGTTCTTTCTTGTTCCTTCCCCTGACCTCAAGGATGAGAAAATAGTTTGTCAATTTTGTCTTTGGCAGGAATCCCGTGGATTCCCTGCACATGCTCCAGTATCTGTGAAGGCAGGAAGCAAGGGAGAAGTCCAAATCTCAGCAGCCCTTTGGCTTCCAGCCTGACTGCGAGAATCCAGCTCAAACTCGGAGGCTGGCTGTCCTGAAAGGACTGCCAACCCCCCACGTTTGAATGTTGCATGGCTGTTTCATTGGCTGGATGCCTGCATAAAAGTCTGATCCTGGAAGCTGAAGAGGTATTAGACCACTGGAACCAAAGAGGAAGATGACAAAACGAAGGCTGTAGCGATTTCCAGCGACCAGAGTGCCTGCTGTGTAAGCATATCCTGCTGTAACAGTTCCAATCGACCTGGGGATCCCAAAACGGACAACCCCGACCCAGAGCATGGTGAGACCCAGAGGACCTGTGTTTTGAGCCATATCTCATGATGCTGTGACATTGCAGGGCTGAAATACCCCAATACCTTGGGACCTCATGCCATTGTGCAGTCTTCTGAATCTTGCTGAAACTTTGTGGGCATCCTTCTGGACCTCCGGGGAAATGAATCCAGTCCAAAAAGTCCCCTCACCAGAGTGCTGGACTTGCGACTGACGAGAATCCGAAAAGCAATATTCAGTCATCTTCTTGCTTCTGAAAAAGGCGCATAAACCACAGAGCTGCTTCCAGCCGCGAAGAAACTCTTGCCTGCAGCCTTCCCCGTTGACCCCTGCTGCAGAATCCCTTCCAGTGTCTCATCTTCAGTCTGACAAGGAATTTAGTGACAGGGATTTTTGGCTGCAGATCCTGAAGTATCCCTCGTTACAACCTCTTCTGTGCTGTGTAAACCATGTGAAGATCCTCCTGCCCTAGAGTGTTCGCCATGATCCCTACAGCAAAAGTCCTTCCAGTGGCCTTTCTTCATGATAAAGGAATTCAACAGGGTATTTGGCTACACATCCTGAAGTCTTCTTTCTGGAACTCTTCTTTCGTGCTAAGGTACTGTGCTGGCTGGGGTATTTACGTACATTAAGCCTTGGTGATTTCTGTAAAGCTTTGAGGTGTTCTTGTGATTGAGAGTCCTCTCATCCAATTCACCCAAGCCCCTGATGGAATCCTCCATGGGTGTTTTCTCTGAAGTCCCTGGACCCTTACTAACTTTTAATGTGATCTACTTACTTGCTCAACACTCTTCCACTGGAACTCTGACTTTTGCTTGAAACAGAAGCCTATCTCACCCTGCCTATAGCTTTCTCCTAGACCACTAGGGTCCCTTTTCTGCGCCGGAGTGAACTCGTGCAATTGAATAGGAAAGGACTGGGTAAGTAAAGGATTCTGTCTGGGAAAGTATACGTTTTTAAAAGTACTTACTTGTGAAAGAGTTAGTTGGTAACTGTAACTCTGAGAGTGAACAGTTACAAAAGTGCATACTTACCTTGGAAGTGTTCTGTCACTTATAAAAGTATATGTAAGGTTATTTTACTTACCTTGGAAATGGTCTGCCATTCTGGAAAGTTTATTTAAAGTCTTACTTTCAGTAATGCTGTTGGCTTCACTTAACGATTTATTTTAGAATATTAGTATGCAAGTTTACCAACTGGGTTTTACTGCCCCTGGTCTGTTTTATACAGATTGTAAACCAGTATCAGGTTTATTCTACCTTTACGTTGCTTATAGCTCCTTTAAAAAGTATATAGGTTTTACTTACCTTGAGTTAGCTTTGTGCCATCCTAAAATGTTATTGCTTAACTCCTCTGTGTTCCACTGACCTGAAAAGCAACTGTAATTGTATGTTACACTAAAAAGGGTCTTACTCGCCTAGAATAACTGTTATCCTCAAAGTAGTTATAGGTATATACTTTCCATTCAATCTGCTTTCACCAGTCAGAAATGTATCCTGGTAACAAGGTCGGTTTACTATATGATTTTTTTGTTGAGCATCACTGCATAACTGACAGGTCTTCTACCCTTGTATTACAGAAAGTAATCTAAAAGTAACTTATGGTTTTGCTCCCCAAGAATAGGTGTGACCTATACTGAATGTGTATGAAGAGGTTTCACTTCCCTAGAATTACTGTTGGGTATTCTGAAGAAGGTTTTATGCTTTTGTGTGTGTACCTTCAAGAATTCTGGTGTGTTTTTATAAATGCGTTCAACTCTGACCAGTACTTACCCCAAGATTTATCTTGGCCTACTTGTATTTATACTAAACCTTTAGTTTTTATAATAATTCTGGATGTAATTGTTTCTATTGAAACCTTGATGTACTACATGTTCAGTGTACTTTGCTACAGCCCTCTCTCCCCCTCCTAAAATAAGCCTAGTTGTACAGCCTTATACTAAGTGTTCAGTCTTGTACTGTCTTAGTTGAATGGTTTTACTAAGCCCTTAGTTGGACTTCAGAAAAAACAGTACTCAGTATTTTCTAATCCCCAAGAAGGATGGAGGACCGCGACATATCTTGAACTTGAGACGCTTGAACAAGTTCCCCAAGAAGGACAAGTTCAAGATGGTTAGTCTTTCGCAGATCCTTCAGGCCCTTCGAATTCAGGATTGGTTGGGGTCACTGAACCTTCAGGATGCTTATTTTCATGTACAAATCCATCCCAAGCATAGAAAGTACCTGAGGTTCGTCATTGGCCGTTCCCAATTTCAATTTCGGGTACTGTCTTTCGGGCGCACCTCTGCCCCAAGCAGTGCTCCAGATAAGATTTTGAGGAGGGAGTATTTTACGCTCTATTTTTAAATTTTGAGAGTAACTGTGATTTTAAGAGAGTCAAAATGACTTTTCTCCTTCGCAGGGAGTAAAATATATGCGACATCCAGCCCACCTGTGAAAAAACTGTATGGAAATCATTGCAGCTTTCTGCATTGTGACAGAATACACCTTTCTGGCCATTTGATCTCTCCTGTATATATTTAAATGTTGAAATCACTAAAACCTAGCCAATTATATAGTAAAGCATACACAAATGTGTATTGTGTGTTTTGAGATTCGATAGTAGAATTGTCTTTTGATGCTTAATGAAAGTCCTAATTTCCGGAGCTATTATTACCTAATGGTATGCCAATGTTACGATACAACAGTTCAGAGAGGCAAGGAATCCATGCTAAATTCTATATTTATTCTAGTGATCAAATGGTTATTTATATAGCTCTTTTGGCAAAGAGCTGTACATGGAACATATTTATCACAATTACCACCAAACCAAAGTTTGTACTCCTTTATCGACCTCAAAAGGATAAAAGGCTGAGTTGGACTTGCCGGGACTTGAACCCGCAACCCACAGATCATGCAGAGATTGCAGCGACGAGTGCTCAACTGGCTGGGCTATCATATTGGCTAACATCCTTCAGAGGTTGGTTAACGGAGTATCGACTGGTATAATGATCACAGTACCTAGATGTATGAAGAACCATTTATGAAGCGCTACATAAAGTTAAATGCCTATCTGGATTATCACAGGGACAGGTTTTGCTGAGTTTCTATTTTAATTACCAAAGGAACTTTCATTTGTTTTTGAAAAGCGCTTGCACGTTCTTGAGAGTCAGGTTTTGGCTGTTTTATTTGTAGTCTTGAAGATTTGAGAGGCTAGAACACCTGTGATCAGTGTAATGACAATTATTCACCCTTGAGCAAAGACACTGTTGCCACTGACCAATTATAGTAATGTACCCCATTGACTGCAAAGTTGAATGGATGTAAACTAGACTGCGCATAGTCATCATTTTACACACTGTTTTTATTATTAGACTGTAAATTAAATTAGAGTGTAAAAATGATCTGCCTCTGCATGATTATGCACATAGCACCGGAACTCTGAAAAATACAATTGTGCAATACTGGTTTGCTTTCACTGGAAAAAAAATCATAACTTGTTAAAAAAAAAAATAATTCTGTTGCAACTTAGTTTTCCATCTTATTAATTACACAATCCTAAAATTCTAGGAAAACATGCACAGTGCTTCTGAAGCTGAACGGAAAGAAACCATTCTTTTTATCAATGTGCAGTTTATTTTTTTGAAAGGCTCCAGAGAAAGACATTCTGTTTCAGAGATGGCTTGGAATTACATCCATGTAGATAAAAATCAAAAGAAGCCTTCTGGTTTCTGTCAAGTAACCTGACCTTTGCACTGCCCTCTGCTCTAAACCAGTGTGTACATGTACCCAGGAAAATAATAAAGCTTGCATATTTACAAGATTTTCATGCGTAAAAAGGCCTGGTACTCGCCTTATCTGGAGCCCTGGCCCCAAGTGTCCTCACCAAGTTGATGGCAGTGGTGGCAGCAAGTCTGAGGAGGGGAGGGATTCCCATCTACCCCTACTTGGACAATTGGCTGACAAAGGCTTGCCCTCCTGAGCAGGCTCGATCATCTCAGCTACACTTGACACTTCCTTCACAAACTGGACTTCTCCCTAAATTTCAAGAAGTCCCATGTGACACCTTCTCAAAAGCTTCAATTTATTGGAGGGGACCTGGACTCGTCCTCAGGGAAAAGATTTGCCCATGAGCCGAGGGCTCAACATATTCTGCAGATGGTCCAAACTTTTCAAAGTGCCCGCTGTCTTCCTTTCCTGAGTTTTTGTCTCATGGCATCCTGCATTTTCCTTGTGCCAGACACCTGTTTGAGAATGAGGTCCCTGCAATGAACCTTCAGATCCCGGTGGTCACAGTTCTGTTGCAGAATGACAGACCTTCTCTAGGTCCGGACAAGGTTGCACAGGATCTCCTGTGGTGAGTTTTAGGGATATTTATCATTTGTATGCATCATCCCTTCTCCTAGTGTGATTCCCCAGCACTTATTGCTGGACTTCTGGACCTTTTTCTTTATATCCTTGTAACGCTCACCTGGCTCCCACGGAGGCTCTGGTCTGGGTTGCTGTGGCCTCTTCAAGCGTGATGCGCAGAATTCGGACCACCGATTGAACAGGGCCCCCAAATCTTGCTTGTCTGGCCCGTAGGAATATCCTTCTGCAGACGAGAAAGGGGATTAACTGTCTGCTGAATAGTGTGCTTGCTCCACCCTTTCCCCATTCGTTCTTCTCTGACTTCCTCCAAAACCCCCGGTTTAAGCTCACCTTATGGTTTGGAAGGATGAACTCTCCATCCTGCTTCTGGTGCAGGGGCGCGCGTTCGTCCAGTTACTTCACTGGTTTTCAGAATGGTGCTGGCAAATCCACTTGACTCTTCTGAGCGATACGCCGTAAGTATGAAGATGCAAAAGTTCAAGTGTGAGCCTCCTTTATTTTGTTTTTCCTAACCTGTGATCTGTCCTTTTATTTCAGGTGCAGAACAAAGGCGATACATTGAGGGGTTAAATTGCCGGTGGTAAAATCAGGTGAGTTAGTGATGAGGGCGACCCCTCTAAATGTCTCTATAATTCTCCAGTAATGTCTTTTGTCCTTTCCCCATAGGGGCCGGGGTGCGGTACCTGCCAAAGATGCAGCGCCGACCCGAGATGTGGAATGGTTCACCAAGAAAAGCTGGTAAGTAATATGGCTGAAAATTCGGCTTTCCTCTTGTGTTCCCTTGCTCACCTTTTGTCTCTTCTCTCCCCTAGGTGCAGAGATATGGCGACCGGTGCTGAGAGCTGCGATGGAGCCGGGCGGCGTCTCGGGAACAGGTGAGTGAAGCGCGGCGCTGCAGCGAGCAACGCAGTGCTTTTAAATGGAAGTCTTCCTTCAGGAATGCTGGCGTGAAGATTCCGGATGCAGGTAAGAAGGTTGAATAAGTTCTTGGTTTTCACCTTTCTCTTCTCTTCTTTCCTTACAGGTGTTCCAGGTTCGAGGCAGGTGTGGCTGGAGTCCAGGTGCAGGAGCAGACACGGTGAGCGTTCAGCTGCTGGGATGCAGAACAACGCGAAGCACGTGTGGCTGTCCGGGCGTGGCTTAAATAGCCTTGGAAGAAGTTCCAGGTGAGTATTCTTCCACAGCCCCACCCAAGTAACAAAATAGTTCCTTCAGAAAAATAGTCCCTCCTAAGCCTCATTTGGCTTGGTTCTTCATGCAGCATGGTCTGCATCAGGTGAGTGTGCAGCATAGTCTGCTTCAGGTATTGCACCAAACACTTCCCCTTATGAGCCTGGCGCCTATGGCGCCAGGACTGATGTCCAACATGAGCCTGGCGCCAACGGCGCCAGGACAGAGTCCAAAGAGCCCCTATAAAGGGCCGCTGGGCTTTTACCCGGGGGCGTGATGCCTGCTCCCGGGGGTGCTGGGCCTGGCCTGGTGCTCCGGGGGTAGGCATCATGACAGCACTCACCCCAAGGCCCCTCCCAAGGTCGTTCCCTCAGGAGGTTTCGGTTTGTTCGGGAAATTACGAAGGAACCTTTTTACTAGCCGAGGTGCATGTACGTGGTCGCTGGGTTCCCAAGATCTTTCCTAAGGCCCGTACCCCTTCAAATCATTGATTTTGAGATCTTAGAGTCCAAAATGTTCTTCACCTCGAATTCAGGCTCCCCATCTATCTGCATTGGTTCTGGTGGCTTTATTAATCTGGTTCCTGGTTGCACTGGTTTCAAAAGCGACACATGAAAAACGTGGTGAATCCGCATGTTAGCTGGTAGATCTAGCTTGACTGCCACTGGGTTAATTATAGCTTTGATCGAGTAAGGGCCTAAATACCTTGGATTAAAAGTCCGAGGTCCCTTGAGCGATAAGTGTTTGGTTGCCAACCATACTTGATCCCCTATTTGGTATGGAGGCGCCTCCTTTCGATGCAGATCTGCGTTCTTTTTGTATTTCCCTTTCGCATGTTGTAAGTGTGCAGTAGCATCCTTGAAGGCTTGAGTAATCGTAGAATGCAAATGGTCCACTGCGGGCATTTCGAGGCTCAAAGGTGAGTCCAAGTCTGAAGTACGAGAGTGATGTCCATATAGGGTATAAAAGGGGCTCTGACCAGTTCCAGAGTGTATCGAGTTATTGTATGCATATTCAGCCACCCATAAAATATCCTTCCAACTACCCTCCGATTGGTGCAACATACATCGTAGATATTGTTCAAGGGTCTGGTTCGTTCTCTCCGTCTGACCATCGGTCTGTGGGTGGTGGCTGGTTGAGAGTCTTACGTCGATTTGTGCCAGTTGACAACACTTTTTCCAAAAATGAGAAATAAACTGGCTTCCCCGATCGGAGATTAGTATGGACGGGAATCCATGCAGACGGATGATATTTTCGAGGAATTCCATGGCAAGAACAAAAGCTGAAGGTAATCCTTTCAACGGAATAAAATGGGCCATCTTGGAAAATAAATCCACCAGAATAGTATTTTATCCATTACAAGAGGGCAGGTCTGTGATAAAATCTAGTGACAAGGTGTGCCAAGGTGCTGGTGGAATGTCTAAGGGTTGAAGAAGACCGGCGGGTTTTGTTTTTTGACCATTGTTTTGGGCGCAAACTCCACAGGACATCACGAAAGATTTAATATCCTTTCGCCAGGACGGCCACCAGAATTGTCGTTTAATTTTTTCCTCTGTTTTGGCAATGCCAGGATGTCCTTCCATCAGAGTATCGTGATGACGGGAAATAACCAGTTCTTGCAATTCCTTTTCTGGCAAAAATAAACTTCCTTGGAAGTGAGGTAAGCCATCGTTGATTGAAAAGTCAGACCCCCTTTTGATCCAATCCTGCAAGGCTGAAGAGTCCAGGAATAGTTTTACCCGTGCTTGAATGTCTTCAAGGGTTTGTAAAGTGGTTATCCCCAAGATTCTTTGTTTGGGAATTATCGGCACAGGTTCTGAGTTTGTCCATTTCTCCCATTCCAATTCGAGATAGCGCGTTTGCTTTGCCATTCTTACAGCCGGGACGGTAAGTGATTACAAAATCGAACTCAGCAAAGAATAAAGCCCATCGGAGCTGTCGTGAAGACTGAGCCTTGGCAGTTTTTAAATATTGTAAATTTCGGTGATCAGTGATCACAGTGATGGTATGCCTGCCGCCAAGAAGATAATGCCGCCAAGCCTTAAAGGCGTACTTAATGGCTAATAATTCCTTATCGGTGATTGCATAATTTATCTCCGGCGGCGAGAACTTTCTGGACCAAAATGCTGCAGGGTGCAGTTGGTTGGTTTCGGGGTCTCTCTGAGACAGGACAGCTCCCATGGCTAAGCTGGATGCGTCGGTTTCGACTATATATGGGAGATCAGGACGCGGGTGTTTCAAAATAGATGCGGACGTAAATTTAGCTTTTAATTCCTGAAAGGCCTGTTCAGCTTCCTCGGTCCATTCAAAACGTTTATTCTTCCGCAAGAGTGCAGTGATGGGTTGCACCGGGATAAACCTGCGATAAACATTGGCAAAACCAAGCATGCTTTGGACACCTTTCACAGAACTAGGTGATGGCCATTTGAGGATGGCATCCACTTTCTGAGAGTCCATTCGGACCCCTTTAGGTGTCGGGATGAATCCAAGAAACTCAACCTCGGTGGTATGGAAAACGCATTTTTCCAGCTTTGCAAACAGTTTGTGCTGGCGCAATTTCTCAAGGACGGCCCTGGCATGTTTTCTGTGATCTGATTCCGAAGAGGAGTACACCAGAATGTCATCGATATACACGACAACACAGACATCGATGAGTTCCCGAAGGACATCGTTCATGAAGAATTGAAAGGCAGCAGGCGCGTTGCACAACCCGAAGGGCATCACCTGGTATTCGAATAGTCCATATTTTGTACGGAAGGCCGTTTTCCATTCGTCGCCTTCTTTTACTCGTACCAGATAAGCCCCCCCGGAGATCTAACTTGGTGTATATGCAAGCGTCCTTCACCTGGTCAAGGAGTTCAGGGATCAAAGGCAGAGGGTAACGATTTTTATCAGTTATCTGGTTCAATGCGCGGTAATCGATACAAGTTCTAAGGTCGCCTTCTTTTTTTGGCACGAAGAACAAAGCCGAGGATGCCGGAGACTTTGACGGGCGAATGAAACCATTGGCTAGGTATTTATCTAAATATTGTCTCAAATGCAGATTCTCCGGCTCAGTAAGGGCATAAATCCTGCTACAAGGGGGTTGTGCACCGGGCACCAGTTCGATTTGGCAATCGTACGATCTGTGAGGAGGTAACGTGTTGGCCTGTTCCTTTTGGAAGACGTCCTGAAAGTCTTGGTATTCCGGAGGTAGTTGCATGGAGACAGAGGTTACTGATGCTAGACTGATCTTCAGATTTTCTGGGTAGCAGGTTCGTGCACACTCCGGAAAGGTTATTCTCTTCGCTCGCCAATCAATTTGAGGATTGTCTCTCTAACCAAGGGATTCCGAGAATAACCTGAAACTGTGGAGCCTTGATTACATCAAAACAACTGCCTCCTGATGGCCGTCCGGACCTACAAGTGTCACCGCAGCTGTGGAATGTGTTACCGGTCCCGAGGCAATTTCGGTTCCATCAACTGTGGTGATAGACATCTTTGCTGGTTTTAGGACGCAGAGGGAGGTTAATCCTGGAGACCAATTCACGATCCACGTTGTTTCCTATAGCCCCACTATCGAGGTATGCCTTTATTGCATGCAACCGCTTAGGCTGTTCCGGATCTACGAGGACCATTGGCACAATGAAATGTGAGGTCTGAGAGTTTGTTTTCAAGCTCGGCAAGCGGACCCCTACGCTTTTCGGGCAGGGTAGTTTCCCGATACAGAGGTTTCATGGATTTTATCAGCGGCTCCTACCACCTTCCTGGGCGGCCTTGCCGAGCAATCTCGTAGAAAGTGTCCAGAGGCTCCACATATAAAGGCATAAGTGCATCTGCCATCTTCTTTCACGTTCCTTTTGAGTTAAAGGTCCTTTAACTCCTCCGATTTGCATTGGCTCAGAGGCTTCAGCCCCCTTGAGGTTAGCGTGGGTCTTGACTAACACCCGGGTCTCAAACTTCTACCGATCTGCTTTTCTGTTTTGCAGTCTGTGATCCAATTGGACCACTAAGTCTATATATTCTGAGCATTCTTGGGGCGGATTTACAACTTGGGCCATTACATCTTTAAGTTCTCCGCGTAGACCTCGATAAAATAACGTGATTCTTTTATCCTCTGGCCACCCAGTTTCCACAATTAGTCTATTAAAGGTTGCAATGTAGGAAAGGAGGTCTTGATTGCCCTGTCGCAGAGATAGAAGTTCGTCATCTAGAGCCTGCCCCTGGGAGTAACGAGCAAATAACCTTTCCATGCTTGCTTGAAATCCTTGAAAATCACGAAGAATCGGGTCATCTTGAGTTACCAGTGGAACTGACCAATCGGCAGCACTGCCGCTGAGATATGACAACACAAAGGCTACCTTGGTCTGGTCATTAGGGAAGGCCCCAGGTCTGCACTGGAAATGCAAACGACACTGATTCATGAATACGGCGAATCGTTTGGGGTCCCCAGCAAAGCGTTCGGGTGGGGCCAACGGCATGTTTCCAGGTAGATTAATCTGCACCGGGTTACTGGAAAGCACAGGAGAGGGGTTCCCTCCGGAACCGGGTAAAGGAGTTTGTCCAGCTTGACCTTGCAAAAGCGGTCTAGCCAGGTCATCAGCTCTTTCCTTTGTTACGATCACTTACCTCCTGAGAGCATTAGTCTCTTGATGAGCGGCGTGTACTACGTCCCGTAATTCCCCCAGTAGTTGGGCCAACTGGTCAGTCTCAGAAGTTTCCATAGCGCTGGGTGGGAATTTGTAGGAAGGCTTTGCGTTCTGTAACGCTCACCTGGCTCCCACGGAGGCGCTGGTCTGGTCTGGGTTGCTGTGGGCTCTTCAAGCGTGATGCGCAGAATTCGGACCACCGATTGAACAGGGCCCCCAAATCTTGCTTGTCTGGCCCGTAGGAATATCCTTCTGCAGATGAGAAAGGGGATTAACTGTCTGCTGAATAGTGTGCTTGCTCCCCCCTTTCCCCCTTCGTTCTTCTCTGACTTCCTCCAAAACCCCCGGTTTAAGCTCACCTTATGGTTTGGAAGGATGAACTCTCCATCCTGCTTCTGGTGCAGGGGCGCGCGTTCGTCCAGTTACTTCACTGGTTTTCAGAATGGCGCTGGCAAAAACACTTGACTTTTCTGAGCGATACGCCGTAAGTATGAAGATGCAAAAGTTCAAGTGTGAGCCTCCTTTATGTTGTTTTTCCTAACCTGTGATCTGTCCTTTATTTCAGGTGCAGAACAAAGGCGATGCGTTGAGGGGTTAAATTGCCGGTGGTAAAATCAGGTGAGTTAGTGATGAGGGCGACCCCTCTAAATGTCTTCATAATTCTCCAGTAATGTCTTTTGTCCTTTCCCCATAGGGGCCGGGGTGCGGTACCTGCCAAAGATGCAGCGCCGACCCGAGATGTGGAATGGTTCACCAAGAAAAGCCGGTAAGTAATATGGCTGAAAATTCGGCTTTCCTCTTGTGTTCCCTCGCTCACCTTTTGTCTCTTCTTCTCTCCCCTAGGTGCAGAGATGTGGCGACCGGTGCTGAGAGCCGCGATGGAGCCGGGTGGCGTCTCGGGAACAGGTGAGTGAAGCGCAGCGCTGCAGAGAGCAACGCGGTGCTTTTAAATGGAAGTCTTCCTTCAGGAATGCTGGCGTGACGATTCCGGATGCAGGTAAGAAGGTTGAATAAGTTCTTGGTTTTCACCTTTCTCTTCTCTTCTTTCCTTACAGGTGTTCCAGGTTCGAGGCCGGCGTGGCTGGAGTCCAGGTGCAGGAGCAGACACGGTGAGCGTTCAGCTGCTGGGATGCAGAACAACGCGAAGCACGTATGGCTGTCCCGGCGTGGCTTAAATAGCCTTGGAAGAAGTTCCAGGTGAGTATTCTTCCATTGCCCCACCCAAGTAACAAAATAGTTCCTTCAGAAAAATAGTCCCTCCTAAGCCTCATTTGGCTTGGTTCTTCATGCAGCATGGTCTGCATCAGGTGAGTGTGCAGCATAGTCTGCTTCAGGTAAGTGCACCAAACACTTCCCCTTATGAGCCTGGCGCCTATGGCGCCAGGACTGATGTCCAACATGAGCCTGGCGCCAACGGCGCCAGGACAGAGTCCAAAGAGCCCCTATAAAGGGCCGCTGGGCTTTTACCTGGGGGTGTGATGCCTGCTCCCGGGGGTGCTGGGCCTGGCCTGGTGCTCCGGGGGTAGGCATCATGACAATCCTGAATAGGTGGAGCCTTTTTCCACTCATTCATTCTTATGGGCTCTACTTTTTGGAACTCTGTTCTGTGGATTACTTTTTCTATGGTTTCTACTTTCCTCCATATCTCTTTTTAGGCATCTGTATGTTACTTTTGCAGAACACAGCTCCTTATGGGCAGTGTTGCTGGGAACCCTTTTGGGTTCTCTTTTAAGATGCTTACTTTATTCTTTATTTTTACTTTATCCTTACTTTCTACTGTTCTTAAGGATAGAGCGATACCTTGTATCTCTCCTAAAACTTTATATTCTGTGAAATTGGGACACACCACCTTATATGGAGTGCCAAGAGGATGCTTAGTATCCCCCTTCGAATGGATTGTGTCCTCCCATGTATTCCTCATGTTAGATATTCGTATCTTCCAGCTTGCTGCTTAGGAAATGTTTCACTAGAGGGTGCTGTGCTCGAGGCCGTGTAGTCGAATGTCCCTTGAGGGCTGCTGTCAACAATCAACGTCATCCGTAGTATAAAGGGCTCAAGCCGTGTCCGTTAGCTTCAGTTCCGTTTTTCCGATAGCTTGCTTTGTGACACGAAAACAGCGCTTCAGTTTTTCTAGTCATTAGGTCTTGATCGTCGAATCCTTCCATGCCCAAAACTGGCTTAAAAAAATGTCAGAAATGCAGGAAGAAAATGTCGATCATCGAAATTGTCTCTGGTGTTGGGGCTCTGACCATCGGGTCGACGAGTGTGGTTCCTGTCAGGCGATGACCGACAAGGCTCTGAAGGAACGTAGAGTTAAACTGACGGTGGGGGGAGTAATCCTTGAAGTCTTCTTCGAAAAAAATAAAGGAATCGAGGGAATTCGATGGAAAAACTCGACAGGGTGAGGAAATCTAGATCGAGAAGTTGCTCGAGGAAATCTTCCTTGTCTTCGGAAAAAAATCTAAGAAGTGACGACACTGATCTCCTTCCTCCTCCTTCTCCTCCTTTACGGACAAGAGTCATCCCCTACCCTTCCAAACATGATTCCCCTTAGAAATGGGAGGCTTTCAGAACCTCCATGTTAACATTTTTTGAGAATGTGGCCCAGACCCCCTCGATAAAACCGCGTGGAGACCATGCCCCTCCTCACTCCAAAAGTGACAGAGGGAGGGCGAAGACCAGACACGTGAGATCTGACGATACATCGTGGAGTGCGTCATCGGAGGATATTTCCCCGACACCTAGTAAAGAATCAGACCTACCAGTGCATAAATCGGAGGTAACATCTGGTAAAATGGCGCCGGGAATCCACCCGCCATCGAAGTCCATGTCAAAGGTTACTTCGCATCCTTCAAAGGTGCTCTCGAATCCGACCTCGAGGATGTCCACACATTTCCCTTGATGGCATCTAAGCCTCCTTCGATGTTATCGAAGCCAGCGTCGATCACTTCGACGCCATTATTGAGGCCATTGTTGATTCCGGCGCCAAAATAGACACCCTTGTCTAAGCTGATATTGATGCCGGTCCAAAAAGTGTAACAGCCACAGCCTAGACAGGATTATTTCAGATCATGGTCTTCCATTTTTGAGGAACAATCCTCTGAAGAGGATGTTACTCCGGCTGGAGTAAAATTTGGGGCTAGAGATGTCCCTTAAGAATTAGTAGACCCTAATTCTAAAATGGCTGATTTATATGAATGCCTTCAGACAGCCAGTGGCCTGGATACCTCCCCTGAGAGAGATTTTGATAGACCCGACCCTGCAGACCATGCAGATGAGGGGTACAGAAACGTATTGAATAGTTATTGAATTTATGGGATGGATTTCAAATTCCCCAAATTTTGACCAAGATGACATAAGACATCTTCAATGAAGGCCCTTTTCATAAGGCATTACAAAAGAGTCATGGTCACATGGGAAACCCCAGATTCTGGCCCAGCTATAAATAAAACATTTGTAGGGAAGTATAGGCCTTCCTCAACTGACCCTGAATAACTATCAAAACATCCCTCACCAGAGAGTTTAGTGGCGCAGGCTGCCAACCCTTGGATTCCCCGCATAGGGACGACAAAAGGATTGATGCCTGGGCCCAGAAAGCTTTTTTTCTTCAGGCAGCATGGCCTTAAAATCCCCAAATGCAAGGTTCACCTACACCCTGTGGGATTGTATGATGGCAGCGGCTGAACACATCCCTGAGGGCGAGGAACGGGAAGGTTTTCTCATAATTGTCAGATGGAAAGGAGGCTATGGGGGGATGCCTCCAATCAGGGCTGGACACTGCTGATGGCATAAGCAGGTCCATGGCGTCTAGCACAGTCCTGCGCAAATTTGCATGGCTGAGAAATTCAAGTTTGGCACCGGATGTGCAATCCAGTTAGCTCAATATGCCTTTTGACGGCTTAAGGTTGTTTGGCTGCAAGGCAGACGATAGATTACAAAAGCTGCAGACCTCGAAAGCGGCTGATAAATCACTTTGTCCCTCTATAAGACAACCTCAGCAATACTCCCATTTGTCCTTTTCGATTCTACTCCTCATTTGGGAGAGGGAAGGGACAGGCCAGTCGGAAAGGACAACAAAGAAAAATCCCTTGTGGTGGAAGAGGAAAAGGTGTTAGATCAGCTCCAGCAGTGGCAACTGTCCCCTCAGCCACTGCTGCAGCCGCCGCTGCAAATATACTCTGATGCCTTAAACCACAAGACTCCACTGGGAGGCAGGATCACTCGGTATCTGGATGAATGGCGGGGCATTACTTCAGATGCTTGGGCACTGGAAACAGTAGCCCAGGGTTACTGCCTTCCTTTTCAAGAAAGGCCTCGAGACCATCCACCGGGAGCCAGCTCTGCCAAAATTCCAGACCCGCTCCTTGTGCAGGTGTTTTTAACCCTGCTAGAGAAAGGTGCAATAGAACATGTACCTGTAGCAGAGTGGAACAAGGGTTGTTATCCCCTTACTTTCTGGTCCCAAAGGAGGACGAAGGATTGAGACCCATTTTGGACTTTGAACAAGTTCCTCAGGAAGGACAAGTTCAAGATGGTAACCCTTTTCTCAGATCCTTCAGGCTCTCCAACCCCAAGACTGGTTGGTATCATTGGACCTTCAGGATGCTTACTTTCATATGCCGATCCATCTCAAGCACAAGAAGTAACTGAGGTTCGCGATTGGCAATTCTCACTATCAGTTTCAAGTTCTGCCATTCGGGTTGAACTCTGTCCCGAGGGTTTTCACTAAGCTGATGGTGGTGGTGGCAGCAAGTCTCAGGAGAGTGGGGGGGATTTAACTTTACCTGGGCGACTGGTTAATCGGGGCGATTTAACCCGAACAAGCCCAGCAACATCTGACCATGACCTGCCACTTCTTAAACAGACTGGGCTTTTCCCTCAATTTCAAGAAGTCACAAATGATACCACTCAAAAAGCTCAAATTCATTGGAGCTATACTGGATACGTCCTCTGGCAAAGCCTCGGCCTCCCGAGAGAGAGCTCACCACATTCTGCAGATGGTAACAACATTCCAGAATGCCCAGCGTCACCTGCCTTCGATTTCCTCCGGTTGCTCGGTCTCATGGCATCCAGCATTTTTCTGGTGCCAGAGGCCAGATTGAGGATGAGATCCCTTCAATGGGCCCTCACAACTCAATGGTCTCAATTTTCAGGGAATATGTCAGATCCTTTGCAAGTTCTGGACAGAGTGGCTCAAGATCTACTATGGTGGGCTTGACCATATCCTCAAAGGAGAATCTTTTTGGCCACCTTGGCCGGAGATAATAGTAGTGACGGACTCCTCACTTACGGGGTGGGGAGCCCGCACCAATGATCTGACAATCAGCAGTCGTTGGTCTCCATCTGAGTCCAAACTGCACATCAACCTTTTGGAGCTGAGGGCAATCAGACTAGCTCTGAAAGCCTTTCTGCCCTCTATACAGGGAAAGAATGTACTGATAATGACGGAAATAAGCAAAGGAAAATAGAGTGAGACTACTCTATTAAGACTGGTGCTCTCAGTTGGCCCTACAACAAGGGCTGTACTCTTTACCTCTATTGGTACTGAGTATCCACTAAAGTTCCAATTAAATCATCCAATTCT
The DNA here is from genome assembly GCF_040938575.1 of Ambystoma mexicanum. Classification (NCBI taxonomy): domain Eukaryota; kingdom Metazoa; phylum Chordata; class Amphibia; order Caudata; family Ambystomatidae; genus Ambystoma; species Ambystoma mexicanum. The sequence continues at coordinate 752,408,942 of NC_090939.1, forward strand.
TAATCATTTTCTAAAGAGAAATATTTATTCCCTATCTCTTGGTTGTTCTTCTTTGAAAGAATATTCCATTTCATATTCCATGAGGACAAACATAAAATACTGTCCGTAATTGTATGTACATTTTGCCAATGCATTTCGGTTATTAAACGTTCGTCAGCGCCGTAACACAACTTAAATGTGCCCAATATATTACTCTAAATGTTGATTTAAAAATGAAATAAAGAAACAAGATCATTCCACAATAATATCAGAATGTAATGCATAAATGTAAACACACATACCGGTTCCATGTTGTGTCAAAATGTTCCAGCAATTGTGGTGGTGGAAATGTTGAAAAACAGAAAAAATAAAAAAATAAACAGGAAACCATTTTTCGTTTTCGTCAATGAGACTAACATTGTAATCATTGTTTAAACGTTAACGAATTAAATTAAATGTACCTTCAAATCCAATGGATTATAAATTCATAACTGAAAAATCCAATCTGAGTGTATATTCCTGTAGGTATTATGTAAATTGTCATTAAACAATACAGGTTTGAACCGCTATTCACTGCAAGCGTGTGATGCATACGTACCATTACTCAGCAGAAAAACGCTCTGCAGAACAATGCTCTGTGGAAGTCAGATGCATTTGTGAAGCCGCGAACACGACCAGACAACAGATCATCAGGAGGTGCAACTCCCCTCCTCATCCGACCCTTCTTCCACCTCTGAAATATAGTCCAAAGGCTGGAATAAATCCAGCATGAGGGGATGACCAGAGAAGGGCTCAAAGACAGGCCTCACTGATTTACTGAGGGCCTTCCTCAGAGTTTCCACAGCCCTCCGGGGCACCTCTGGTAATTCCAGCTCAAAAAGGCGTTGAGGGCGCCGATGAAATTGGCGTCGACCGAGGCACCGACGACTTTCACAACGGCTTCGAGGCCGGAGCCCCGAGCATGTCCTTCGACGGCCTCAGCGCTGATAACTTCCTCGAAGTCGGAGCCTCGAGAGAGTCCCTCGACGGACATGGCGCTGACAGCGTCAATGCCTTCTTAGAAGGCCTCACAGGCTCCGACCGTCTCAACCGCGTCAAGGACTGGGACCTGGCACGGCTATGGCGATCAACCTTGTCCGATCGGGACCTCGATGGCTCCTGATGATTGCGCCGACCGCCCGAGCCCGAAGGCGTGCGAGCGGTGGCTCTAGCGTGTTCCTTGTCAGCTTCTCTCCAAGGCGTGGACAGAATGGTGCACTGCGATTCGAAAATCACCATCATCTCCTTGCGGAACGCGTCCCATTCCACCGGCAATGAATGCTTGGTGGGACAAGCTACCCGCCGTCTGATGGAGTCCTCTGACGAGGACGGCGACCAGTGACGGTGCTTCCGAGAATGCCTAGAAGAGGCAGAATAATGGCGGGACCCACTCCGAGACTGAGGTCCCCTGGACTTGCGCCAACGCGGAGAGTCGCCCCTCGAGTCGTTGGTCGAATGTCCAGCAGATTTCGACTTACGGGGTTTAGATACCCTACCTACCGTTAGCAGCTTCTTCCGCTCCCGCAAGGCCTTCGAAGTCAGGGACTGACTGTCATCGCAGTCGTCGGTGGCGTGGCCTTCTTTGAGGCACCAAAGGCAGACCTTGTGCGGGTCCGTGATTGACATTTTGGAACCGCAGTCCCGACACTTTTTGAAGCCCGACTTCGGGTTAGAAGAAGACGAAGACATTATCTCAAACTTTCACAATCGAAGTAGAAGAATAGAGTGCGCCGAGGTTCCGAGGCAAACACGTTTGCGGAACAAAAACAGACTACGGGTGCCGTGCGTCCTAGATATAACATCCAGTGACGTCGACCCTCGAGGACAGCGTATCGACATCGACGCAGGACGACTACGCCCAAAAAAACTCTGAGGCAGCACAGCCGTGGTGATTACTGTCAGATGTGGAATACGTCGGAGGACACAATGGTACGAAGAGAAGATGGAGAAGAATGGAGAGGAGAATGTGGTTGAAGACTCAACCAGAGGGTGGAATGTAGAGGAGCAGGCAGAATTGCTGTTCCTAACTCCAACCCCTCACCGCCATCATATTGGAACAGCAGGAGAAGAGCTATAAATGGGACTCCATGTATTGTCCTATACCGCATCGAGTGTACGAGAGATATGCACTCAGACAACCATCCATAATGAAGCCTCGCACTGAAGGATGTTGCATAGAAGGATGTAAGCACACACTGACGTCATGGAGCGTTCATTAAGTGAAAATCTGAAGAGGGCAAAGTGATGTCATAATGCATATATATGAAGACATAACGAAACTAAATGAAAATAATGAAGTGACGATGTAACTGAAGAAACCAGAGAAACATGTACTTAAGTATAAAGTAATCGTATATACAAAGAAGATAAAGTAACTTGCTTGCCAATAAATGTAAATCCGCATTAACGCAAAGGAGATGAGCCATTTAGAGGCTTACTGGAGAGGAAAATAGCACGTGACTAGGATGCCATAATAGGAAAATTTAGATCAGCTCGTGTCCAATTTAGCCCAGCTACCCTAGAAACAGACCAAGGCTGAAGAGTCGGGAAATGCTGGAGAATAGCTTTGTGTGCAAAACAAAGAGGAGTCTTATTTATTTATTGCATTTGTTAATACAGTCTATGCTGGCCTTGGATCAAGGATGTTATTTGAAGGAAAGCAAGGCACAAGGGGGAGGCAGGATGACGTCATAGATGACGCATATGGGGTTATAAAGCTCCTGTATAATAGATTGCGCATGAGACACATTTCCCTAAGATTAAGGAAGACACAAACATCGGCAAGAGCCAAGTATTGGACAATTAAAAGTGCATGAAGTCTATATAAAATGGAGTGAGCAAGTCTCTAGAGGCCAAAAGGATCAATAACATCAGTATAATTAAATCAGATAGCAGTAAATGGAAGGTCAAAATGGACACATTTGTTATCGCTTCACACGTTATTCAGAAGTCAAAACCAAGGGCTTTTCATTAAGATTTGGATGAAGATTATGATGTGCTACACTCACTTGAATGTCTCAGCGCAGTGAACAGGCTACATGGTCAACTACAGTCGAGAAGACTTTGGCTTATGGCTGGACTGATGAGAGATGATGGATTAATTGGGAAAGCAGGGAGTAATCTGGCGTGATAAAAACACATGGGTTTCGTTTCTCTTACGTGCCGCTAGCGAACCGAAAGTCCAAGTGTGGGAGAGAAAGCCCACCAATCAGGTTTGTGGGGCTATCTATAATGCAATGTTGCATAGACCAATCCGCTGCCATTTTGTCCATTTTATAATCAGTATTGTATGAATTTAGAAGTAGTTTGCGGTGTGCCTTACAGATAAGAGGCAGCCAATTAAGTACTAACCCATATGGCTACCAAAGGTGTATACGATTCCCTAACCAACCCCTCAATAGGTTTTACTGTTTGCCAAGCAGGATGACGTCACAGATGACGCATATGGGGTTATAATCCTGTATCCTGTATAATAGTTTCTGTGCGAGTATGCAAGCATCAGTCCCTGTGTCTGCCAGTTTGCCCTGCTCTATTAAACTGAGGATAAAGTAATCCTCTGCCATATTCTTTGAGTCTGTCCAGTTATTTGGTCTGTGATTTTTATTGTTAATCCCATCTACCACAAGAGATGCTTCAAGGTGCTAGAGCACAGTACCGATGGAATGTTGCAAGTAAAAGGATCAATTTTCTTAGTTCTGCAACAGCTGCACAACGTGTTCCAACAATAGAAGTACAGCGACTTTGCTGCTGGCCTTCTGGCCGAAGGCAGCACCTCCATATCATCTTCCGGAAGGTCCCAATCCTTCCGTTATACCTGTTAGGGAGAATTCTCTGTTAAGGCTAATTTCCCAAACCTAGTGAGTCCCCCAGCAGCTTTGCTGGATTTTTGGGGTTTATTTTTTTCTCCTGCTAAGAGTGAGACTCTTTTTCTCCCACTCTTACAATGATTTGAGATATCCTTTGACTTTGTAATGTGTTTTATGGGCTATGGGGTCTTTTACTCCATAGGGTTTCATGTATTTTTGGTAAGTGTTACACAACACCCTCAGTGCAGTAACACAGGGGTGTCATAGTGACCCCCAAACATAGACTCCATACCCTGGGACTGACTACTGTCTCCCAGGGCATGTAAAGTCACCATTGACTTTACTAGTCTGAAATTGTGAACCGAACCAGTACAAACCATCATATTGTGGAAGTACTGGTAGGGGTAATTAGATTACCCCAGGGTCTGTTTTTCAAGGGGGCACTGTGCAGTCCCCCCTCGTCAAGTTTCTGGCTGGTGGCAGTGGTTACCACGCAAAATATTCCACCAGAATATTTCCTATGGGATTTTCCCATTCATTTTAAACGCACCACTTTTTTGGTGCAATATTAAAGATACCGCCGGGTTATTTATTTAATATTTATTCCCCGGTTGGGTCTTTTTACCAGGACTTGGTTTTAAAATGGCGTTTGTGTTCGCCTCTGTAACTCCAACCCAAGTCGAGCCCTTTGTACCACTTTTTGGCAGGCTTCTCCACAGAAGCCTCCAAAAGTGGTGCCACTCTGTCTGGGTCTACAGGATGTGTGGGAGGGCGGGGGTTTAGGCACCCTGGACTGAGTTGCCTCGGCAACTCAAGTCGCACTCTTGTCTGATTGGCCCAGTGGTGAGCTGCCCGGCTCACCCCTTAGCATGTTTGAGTGACAGCTAGGACTGATGAATGGGGGGTTTTCTGCATAAAAGCAGGGCTTTGGGCACTGGAACTTAAGAAGTCGCCACAGGGCCAAGGAATCCAAAGAGGGAGAAGCTGAGCCAGCCTGCAACGACGACATCACCGGTGGAGCCCTGCTGAACCGTCTCACCACTTCCCAACGACGGAGAAGATCTTCATCCCGGAGAGTCTTCTTCCTCTGAACTGGTGGGGATAACCAGTTCGCCCTCTTTTCGCCTTCCTGGTTCGTCTCGTGGTCGGATTGCCAGTGGCAAGCACCCTGGCGGCCGGATAGCCACACTTCACCACTACCGCGTATAAAAGGGTAGTACCTTTTAACCGGGAAACTCCGCAGCTGGTTTCTTCCCTGGCATTGCAACGACCCCCAGCTTTCCTCCATGACGAGCCCTTCTCTTCCCCTGGACGAAGCACCGACTTGCACCCTCTGCCAGGAACAACTACCCCCGCGGGAGCTTTCTCACCATTTCAGGTACTGTGTCCCACCTGGTCTCCCTTGCAACAGACTGTTCAAGGTGTCCCGTAAATCCTTGACTTTCTATCCTGCGGTGACTTGGGACCTGCTAACTAACTTTTTCTGAACTGATCCAACCCTTTTTGAACTATCTGCAACGACTCTTTAAAGTACTATTCAACTGTGTGATCTTGGACACATTCCGCCTTGCTCTCCAAGAGTGGGCCTGGCCTATGACTTTCTTGCTCCTCAGTAGACTCTGCCTTTTCTGACTTACTCTGGTTCTCTTAAAGTGTTGGTATTGTGTATTTTCCTAATTCCCTCCCTTTTTAACTAACTTATTGGAGTGCCATCGTAGGTTAAGCGCTCACCTCTGTCTGCAAATAAGTGGTGTTTTAACTAAGACTTGTTCAGTAAGTAATCAGGGATGTATATATATATTAAGTGACTGTGTTTGAACTTGCTTGCCATATTAGTGTTAGTGTATTTTACAAAGTGTGTTTTTAAATAAATAATTATATACTTTTATACCAAAGCTCTGGTCAGTGTTTGCTTGTGCTACTGTAGTTTAGTACCTATCTTGTATACTCTATATACTGTCTAACTCTTCTTGAGAGAAGTTTGGCTGCTCAGCCACAGCTACCAGGTAAATCTGGGTGGTACAGACTGCTACCAATTGGGTTTACTGCCAACACCTGAAGTCTTGAGCCTTTTTTCAGTGGTCCCTAAGGGAACTGCACAGGTTTCTGCCCAACAATACCCGCTCAGAAACCAGGTGTGAAGGTTCAGAGTACTGATTTCTGGGTGAAGAGTGTATCCTCCCTCTTGCAAGAGCCGATCCTCTCTTTGGGGAAGACGAATTGGAGGGCAGATGGCCATCTCTTGAAGGTCCGTGTACCACGTTCTCTCCTGGCCCAATTCTGAGTAATCAGGATCATGGATTTCCCGAACATACTCAACCTCCTGCTGACATGAGGAATGACAGGGACTTGTGGGAACGTTTACAGGAGTGGAAAATCCCAGTCCACCATGAATGCGTCCCCCGAGAGCTCCTGTCTCAGGAAATTCCCTGAAGCAGAACAGGTTGCATTTCCCGTTGATACTGGACTTTAAACAGATGTAGATGAGGGGTTCCCCTGAGAGCGAATTTATCCAAAAGGACTTCCTGAGACAATACAATGCCTGCTCAGAGCGCCCGCTGCTGTGTTTTCTTCTCTAACTAGGTGAATTGGCGACAGAGATGCCCTCTCGTAGTACCCAAGACCAGAGCTGAATTGCTTCTCTGCACAGTGGCATTGACCCTACACCCATCTTGTTGAGGTCATACATGGCCAGTGTAATGTTCATCATGATCAGGACAGTCTTTCCCCGTACAGAAGGCAGGAAAGCCATCAGCACTGGTTTAATTGCTTTCAGCTCTAAAAGATTAAGGTGAAGTTTGGACTCTGAAACCAATGGCTGCTGATTGATGGGTTGTTCATGCGAGTGTCCCACCCTGTGAGGGAGGGGTCCATTACAACCATCATCTCCGGCCATGGTTGGCAAAAAGGTTCTCCTTTCATCACATTCTTCTAGCAGGCCAACTGTTAGGGGAGTTTGCCTAAAGTCCACTTTGGAAGTAGACTTTATAAAATGATCCCAATGATATATAGAGCCCCAACTCTGTATCAGTCTGTAATACTCATGGAACCTTGGTAGAATTGCTATAGTTAAGTACCAGTTATTAATGCAATTCAAAGAAACACTTACACAATACAGTTATATAAAAGATATGTGTATTATATTTACACAACAGGTGTTTTAAAATACTTCTCACATTAAACCAAAACACTTACGATTACTTGTAGATACTTTACAAAGGCTACTGCTTAGTTTGTAGTTGCTCGCGGTTACAATTGTTACAACTTTTGACACTAATGACAGTTCTACTGTATTATCGGTAATAACATGCACTAGCGCGCACACAAAGATATACAGTAATTGTATTTAGTTAGCAAAACCACATAGGATAAAGTGTTTTTGGAAGGAAAACAGTTGGTTAGTCAAACCGTAGAGTTTTACATTTCTAGAGGCAGTTTCAGCGCAAGTTAACACTTTAAAGTCCAATTCGCAACCCTAGCTAAAAGGCAGTTCAGAGAGGGTTATTCGAAACAGAAGAACAGCAAGTGTTCCTGAAGATACTTTCAGTCTCTAGGTAAGGATACTTAGAAGAGGAACTCAACGGTGGAGAGCCTATTAAAGGACTTGTAAAAAGGAAACAAGCACCAACTTGGGTCAGAGGTAGAGTCACACCTCTATGTGCAATCCAACACTCTGGAGCGACTTCTTGGATCAAGGTAGGCAATACCTTTTCTTGCCACAGTACTTGACGTTTGAAGACATTTTCGTGGCTGGATTCTCCTCTATGTGGCAGCACTGGACCCGACCTCCTGGATTCTTTGCTTTGTTGAAAGGCAGGACAATGGATGGGATCTTGCAGCAGCAGTTTCGAAGGAGGACCTCTGTGACAGATTTCTTCAGCTTCTCTGGTCAGTCTGCAGTTTTGGCACCTCCTTTCCTGCAGCACCAACAAAGGACACGATTTGCCCAGTCAATCTTTTCTTGGAATCCTGCACTCTGTTGGGACTGAACGAGATTGAGTGTCTCTGGAGGTTCACCTTGAGCTCAGCAAAGACTTGGACGGGTTTGGCATTGGCAAGGCGATGCACTACGATTGGGTCGGAGGTCTCCTGGTATTCAGTCTGCAGCTCTGGAAAGTCACAGGACCTCTGGAGATGGCTCACATTGTAGTTCGTCTTAGGACTGGATGCTCCCATCCGTCAAAGGGAAGGAGTTGTCCTCTGTGTGCCTCCGTCGCATACAAAACTGGGTCAGGACGTCAGTGGTCGCTTGACGGTGTTGCAAAGGGTATGCAGGGGTTTCTGGTGGTCTTCTTCGGTTACTTCAGTTCCAGAGGTCGACTGGTCTTTCAACTTAGGAACCTCACTTTTAATTCAGTTTGAGCACACTTCTCTGCAATCTTTCTCAGCAGTTTACAGAAAGGGGCAGCTGGCTATCCAGTCAGGACAGCCAGACCCACCAAGAGGGAGCGGGTTCCACTCAGGCAGACGAACGTCCGGGGAGTGAAATACTCTGCCCCCACTTTCTGCCTGTCCAGACACACCGAGCCTACCGGGGACACCCAAGGGTTCCCGCCAAAGGTGAAAAAACACAAACGCTAGAAATGGCATAAAATGAAAGGAGCCACCAGGTTAGTACTTAGGTGACCCTATTGGGCACAACCGAGACTGTGAATACAGTCTGTGGTAAAAAAAATAATAGTTGGAAGAACATGTCCACTGCCACCAGCCATAACTAGAAGGTTGTCTGTGACTAAAAGTCACAGTAGCAGAGAGAACAAGTTACTTACCAGCTGTAACGTTCTTTCGATTGGATGTTCCTCCCATGTATTCCTCTTAGATATTTGGATCTTCCAGTTTGCTGCTTCGGAGATTTTTCACTAGAGGGCCTGTGCTCGAGGCAGTGGCGTTGAATGTCCCTCGAGGGCCGCTGTCGACCATTGATGTCATTCATGGTATAAAGGGCTCAAGCCACGCCCATTAGCTTCAGTTCTATTTTTACGATGTTATTTGCCGCCATCAGTTGACCATGCTTTTATTGACCTTTGGTTCTAAAGGATTTTAGAGTGCAACTAGCGTAAACTGAACATCAGGGTAAGCTGGGAGGGTCGATGTGGAATACGTTGGAGGAACATCCAATCGAAAGAACGTTACAGTTGGTAAGTAACTTGTTCTTCAAATGGATTGTGTCCTCCCACGTATTCCTCATCTTAGATAGGCTCCCATAGCAGTATGAATTTGGAGGTGTTTCAGATAAAAAGAAGTTAATCATGCACTGCATTAATGACTGCTTTCGCAAACAGACCCCCTTGAAATGACGTTGAATCCAGGCAATAATGTTTCACGAAAGTATGCATAGACGACCAAGTGGTCGCTGCACAAATGTCTTGCATTTGTACACCCCTCTGAAGAGCTGTTGAAGTTGCCATGCCCCTAGTTGAATGAGCTCTTAGTCTATCTGGGGGCTCCTTTCCAGCTAATTTATAACATTCAGAAATTGCCAATATTATCCATCTGGATAGTATTTGTTTCGATACTGGTACACCCAATTTAAGCCCCGTATACCTGACAAAAAGTTGGTCAGATTGTCTGAATTTAGCCAATCTGGAGATATAGCAGCTGAGAGCCCTTTTTAGATCCAGTCTGTGTAATCTTTCTTCCTCCTTACTTGCATGCGGAGGAGGGTAGAAAGAAGGTAACGTAATTTTTTGTGACGGGTGGAAGTAAGACTATTTTAGGTAAGAAAGAAGGTTTGACTCCAAGGATACCTCCTTATGGAAAATGGTGTGATGAGGCTTACAAGAAAGTGCCTGCAACTCACTCACCCAGCGGGCTGATGTAATTGCCACTAGCAGAATTGTTTTTAAAGCAAAAGCCTTAACGGGCAAGAATGTAATGGTTCAAAAGGTATACATGTGAGAAACTTTGGGGGGGTGGCTAGCAGAGCCATGGAGTAGGTCGCAGGACTCTTGAGCTCCTGTGATCCGGCGGCGATCCTGGCCAGAAACTGGCTTGTAACCGATGAGAAATCACTTTTCCCTGGAGCTTCGGGCATGGGAAGGTGCACGGCGTGGAAGGAGCAGCGTGTGAATGAGCACAGATGTTAAGGCGAAAGTAAATAGTTTGGTGTCAGACAATCTGCACGTCCGTACACCGAAAATGGCGCTGCTGCAGAGATGGAGGCAACAATAGACGGCGATCGGGCCCGGCGGCTGAGACAGCAACACGGGATTCCACGCGCCTGAGAGCATATGACTGGGGCCATTCATATCAAAGCGGATTGCAACCTTGTGACTGGGAGCCGCTGCGAAAAGGAAGAAAAGGCATTAGCAAGTGGCTACTGTAGCGGGCGGCCCGCGGATAGTAGCGGAGGAGCGTGCAAGCGAGAGCCCAAGCCTTGACTCGAGCGGGGGCTCGTGAGGCATAAAATAGACTTGATGCAGCCACGAAGGAACAGATAGGCTGCTAAGGCACCGTGTGGGGGCTAGAAGTCGGCTGATAGAAGAAGTGCATTGGAAGCAAGATGGCGCCAGCGACGTGCTGAGAACAAAAGATCCAGCACTATGTCGTGTTGCGCTGCAGGTTGGAACCTGGCAGGCATATGAGCAGAGCCGGTTGTGCGCGGACCTCAGTGAACTACTGCACAGATCAGAGCAGTTACATTGTATCGGCGTGTGTGTGTACCTGAAGTATTGAATAACGCCGCATGAGGTGGAGGGGCGCGTGGGCGCACACAGCAGGACCTGCATACAAAGATCTACATAAATAAGCAAAGGCTAAGCATGCAAGGTTGGACCTGGCTGCGGATGACACGAGAGTGATTGCTGTGGACATAAGTGGAGGGAGGAGCGCTAGGCGCACAAAAGCCGAGTGATTGTGACAGAGGGACAAAGTGGTCTCTAAGGCACGGCAAGATGTTTTGGGAAGTGGGAGGATACAACCCACTTGGAGAAATGGCCCAATGGCCATAAACTTTGAAGATAACAGCCCTAGGCTTTGAGTAATGCTCTGGTGCCGCAGCAAAGACAGAGGAACTGGACTGACACACTAGAGATCAAGCAGTCGAGGCCTATACAGTTTGTCTTGCCGTAATGCGGGCCCTGTGGGCGGTCACCCCTTTTCCCCTGCAGATCTCCTGGCAGTTGCAGACCGAGGGTCAGTGAAGGGAACTGCTGCCGAGAATCAGATCTACGAGGAAGTCGGCCTGAAATGAATACATGAGGAGAGCTGCTGACTGGCTACTTATAAACAAATGCAGCATAGTGAGCTCTGGAGGAGGTTGGGACCTGCGCAAAGGACGAAGACTCCAGGGTGCAATGTTACAAGGAAGAAGGAATAAGTAGACGTGAGCGTGGGCCTTGGTGGCACGCCACTAAAAACATTACTTCTGGGTGAGACGTGGGGGGACACAGCCCACCTCAAGAACGACCTTGCGTGCTGCCTGGCGGAGCAGCACACGAAGGGCATCCAAACACAGACCTGATAGGGGGGGAAACTACAGTGACACTGGAGAGCTGATACACCACATAGTGAGATTGTAGGATGTCGGTGAAAGGGCTGAAGGCCAGGGGCAAGCATCCCACCATAGACACCTTTGCGAAGGCGCAGCGGGCCCCCTCAACCCCAGCACAAAATACGGTGGAGGCATCGGGGGATGAGTCCCCAGAAGGAGAAAACCAACAAGTCCTAGCGGCCATAACGGACTTGAGTGCTAAGTGGGGCATGGCGATGGCGGAACTACGGATAGCTCTAGAAAATAAAATAGATGCCGTGGGAATTGAAGTTACCTTGCTGCGGCAGGATGTCAGAGCATTAGCGTAAAGAACTAGCGGATTGGAAAGTGCAGTAAAGACTAACACTGATGTAAGCACGAATAATGCGAAGGAGGTCCATGTGCTCAAACAGCAGGTTGCCAACCTTGAAAACAGAGTGGAGGAAGCAGGACGGGCGAGATTGAACAACATCCGGGTGGTCGGCCTGCCAGAAGGAGAAGAAGGCCAGGACCCCACAGATTACGTGGAGAACATGATCCTGCAAGAAGTGGGAGTGGACAAACCTTCGCAGGGGTTCAAGGTGGAGCGAGCACATCGAGCCCACATGAAAAAACCACGGCCTGGAGCCCCGCCGCGGCCGATAACTGCGAAAATCTTGAATTACAGAGACGGGGAAAAGATTTTGGAGTATTTTCGTAAGGGCGGAACGATAGAAAGAGCCTCCTCCAGGGTTACGGCATACCCCGACTATACTATGTTGGTGCAAAGTCAGCAATATGGTTATGTTGCGGTTAAGAGAAGACTGCGTGCAGCGGATATCAAGTACATGTTGTACCCAGCAAAGTTGAAAGTGCTGCACAAAGGCAGAGCGCTGTTCTTTGACACCCCAGAAGATGCAGCGTCTTGGTTGGATCTACAGGGCTGCCCGGCGCAGAACGAAGAACAAGATTCCCAGGAGCATGATAAGTGAAGACACTATGTCGTGTACCCCGCGGGGATGGGAGAGAGGGGAGCCCTGGTATAGTGCCTTGAATTGCTTGACAGATTCGGGGTAGCCCTTGAACTCTGTGGGACTGGAATATAGTGTGTTAAAATGCAAATGAAAATGAAGGTTTGGCGAAGCAACTCTAAACAAATGGGAGTGACAGGATCGTAATGGGTCACGGGGGACCTTGAAATAATGACGTGGAATGTCAGGCGACTTAATAGCTATCTAACAAGGAACAAGGTTATGTTGTATTTGCGCAGACAAAAGATGGATATTGCGCTGTTGCAGGAGACACACCTGACATGGGACAAGATGGAGACGGTGGTGAAGAAATGGAAAGGGGTTGTGGTAGGCTCGACATACTCCGCTTATGCTAGAGGATTACTCATCTGGGTGGCGCTGCATGTCCCGTTCCAACTGTTACAGGAAGTGGCGGAAGCGGACGGGAGGATGGTCATATTGAGTGGACTAGTGGAGAATAGAGAGATAAGCATTGTGAACACATACGCCCTCAACCAAAATACGGCAGCATATTTCAGAACTCTGTGCCTTAACCTCGGCATATGCATGGGTGGGGCGGTGATCTTGGGGGGGGGGGGGGGGTGGATTTCAACTGTGTTAGACCGCAAGGTGGACAGATCGGATGGGAAGCTCGATAGACCTGCCCCGGCGGCTAGAGCGCTGCAGACTCTGCTAGACGACTTTGGTCTGGCAGACGTGTGGAGAACGAGACACCCCCAGGATAGGCAGTACTCGCACTATTCTGCCCCGCAGCACTTGCATACGAGGTTAGACTGTCTTTGCTACGTCGGACGTGGTGACGGAGTGCACTCAAGGAGAATATAAGGCAAGGGTCCTTTCGGACCACTCGCCCCTTGCTATTGGGTGGCAATATTGCCCCCCACCCCCCTGAGGGCAAGGATCCAGACATGGCGCCTTCGGGCAGAGGCACTTAAAGATCCCGTTTTTTAAGAGGGTGCTAGAGAGCCATCCAAGATGGCCGCCTCCTAGAGAGCTCCGTGTGGCTCTCCATTAATCCTGCGACATCCTCGCCTCTGCGGCATCCGATTCACCCAAACCTACCACCGGGTGCGCTCGGGAGGCGCCACAGATCACCCTGAGCCCAAAATCCTCTCCAACGGCAGAGTGCCTGCTGAGCTCCAGCCCGATCGCCAAGGCCCGCGGACCACGCCAGCAGCAGGCCGAGGGGGGGAGGAGCAGCCCGGGTACGAAGTACAGAAGCAGCGGCATGCCACCTGGCGCCCAGGGTCGGCAGCGACCCGCTGGGTCAGAGAGCGAGGCCACGTCAAGAAACGGGTAGACGTGCGCACGACAGCGCCAAGAGACACACGGTCTCCGTCCCCGCAGCGGCCTGGCAGAAAATCCGGCAGGGAGCACGAAAGACTACGCCACCCTCGTCGGACACGCAGGTAGGATCCCCATTCGGCACGCACGGTCGGCTTCTCGACCCACCAGACTGCATGAGCCCCTGCGCTTTCGCCAGACACCGAGAAAAGCTCAGGCCTAGGCGCCCATCCGAATAACGGCCACGCTCGACCTAACCTGCACATTGGCAGCATAAAATAAAAGGGGACCTCCACCCTAAGACAGCAGACAACAACCGAAGAAAATTCCCGCTGCCCCCACCATCCCCTCGCCGCACAAGCCCTATTACCTGGCGACAACTCCCCACTCCAAGTTCCAACAGACTGTAGCCGGAACGCCCTCCAAGAGCGACGGAGGTCACCCCCGCCACCAGGCGCCACGAGTCCCCCTCCAAAGTCGGATACTCCAAACACGCGCAGCACCAGCCACATAACCCAAGAGAACCGGGCCCCAAATCGGCCCCGCACTCAGATCGACAAGGGTGAACATCGTTGGCCTATTCTACAAAACAGTGTAAAACCCACCAACACTAGAGAACACCCTAAATCTCTACCACACGGCGGACAGTGCGAACAAACACCGGCACGGTGACCACCCTCCACCTCCAACGCGTCGGAAGCACCAGACACGCCACAAACACCAGTGGGGAGCCGCCAGCTCCTTACCCACCGCACTCTCAAGCACTCAAAGCAGAAACAAGAGAGTAATGGGGAAAACAGATAAAACCCAAAAGAAATTGAACTTCGAAGCTAGCCATACCAGCAAACCTCCCAACGAAGGGAGCAGAGCAGCGTCCCCAACACCCGCTACTTCCATGTCGGAGGAGCAAACACCAAACTTCGACATTAGGGAAATCCTGATGGACCTCAAGGCGGGAATTGGCGACCTAGGCTGCAAACTCGACAATCTCTCGTCTAAAGTAGACCAACTCCAACACAGGCTCGACAAGCACGCCAACAGGCTAGACACTGTGGAACAACGGGTCTCCGACCTAGATGACAGCACGTCGGCCCTGACCACGCGAATCTCCACCCTTGAAACCCAAATGAAGGCAGTCTGTGCCAAAAACGAAGACTTAGAAGGGCGCTCAAGAAGGAACAACATCAGAATCATAGGAATCAGAGAGAAACAACTTCAAGGGAAAATGGAAGACCATGTTGAACAGATCTGCACTGCACTCTTCGGGAAAGAACTCCTCTCCCAGCTGTTTGTAGTCGAACTCGCCCACAGAATTCCAAATTCAAGACCAGTCCCAGGCGCAAACCCACGGCCAATTATTGCAAAACTATTAAACTACAAAGATCGCGATGCGATACTCAAAGCAGCCAGGGAAAAAGGGAAACTCCAGTACGACGGAGATCCAATTCAGTTCTTCCCAGATTTCTCTCCCAATGTACAGACACAGAGACGCTCCTTCACTGCCGTAAAGAGGAGACTGCAAGACAATCAAATACTTTACTCAATGCTATACCCGGCAAAGCTTCGCATTCAACATGATGGGAAAGCACTTTTCTTCCACACTCCTGATGATGCCAACGACTACCTGGACCGTGCCGGCTGCAGACCCGCCCCCAACAACCCCAGGCCTCAGCGCGAAATCCAAAGGCGCAGAGAACCACCATAATAATCGTCCCGGGCAGCCAAGAGAGATGATTGCCTGCCTCCAGCACATCTACACAAGCTCATGCCGCAGAGATAAACTCCTAGCTTGTAGGAGGGCCACCCTTACCTCTCGGGAGGCATCTAGTGCCCCAAGCACAGCAACCCTTATTGTTTGTTGATGGAAGGGGAACATTGCGGGTCTGATGGGGGTTGCCCGCGCGTGGGAGGGAAGTTACGTACACCACACCACCTCCAGTTGAGGTGTGCACCCTCACAATGGTTTAACAGTGAGGAGCGCCCAGGTTCCGCGCCATCTCCCCCCACGCCCCCCCGTTTCACCAACGCCAGCACAACGTCCAACCTCCGAATCTTCCGACTCCATTCAATCCGCTGGACTGTTCCTAGCTGCAACACCATCAACCTTGGGAAACAAACGACGAATCAACATAGACCCTAACTCATTCCATTCAAAGTCATAACCTGGAATATAAGAGGAGGCAATGTCCCATCTAAAACCAGGAAAATCCTCCAATACCTTAGACACAAAGTGGACATAGCCATGATTCAAGAAACGCACTTGCTCCCAGGGAAGGATCACCAGTGGGCCAAGGGTTGGGGGTGTCACAGATACTTCTCCTCATACTCGTCATATTCCAGAGGAGTCGCGATCCTAATACATAAGAGGATTGGCTTCCGCCTTGTCCACACATCAAAAGACTCCGAAGGGAGGGCAGTCCTCGTAAGTGGCATCATAGAGGGCCAGAAAATCACTCTGGTCAACTCCTACGCACCAAACGTAGACGGCCCCGACAACTTCAGCTGGGTACTATCCCGTCTCTCGTCCCGAGACCCTGCAACCTTAATCTGGGGTGGAGACATGAACACAGTACTGGACCCGGTGAAGGACAGATCCCACGCTACCCCATATCCTCCGTCCAAAGCCTGCCTCCAAATAAAAGAAATATGCAAAGCCTTCGACCTGAAGGATTCATGGAGAGCATCAAAAGGAGAGCTGCGGGAATACACATTCCACTCCGCGCCACACAACGCGAGCTCCAGGATCGATTACCTCTTCACCTCAAGGAACGGCCCATGGGCCAGCGGCTCATGCGATATCCAACCAAGAACTCTCTCGGACCATTCCCCGGTAACTCGTCCTCAACCCAGCCAATCCCAAACCTCCCCTACTGAGGTGGCGCTTCAAAACAGGCTCCATGCGAGACGAGGTCTTTGCCTCAGAACTGAAAGAGGAGATCTCAATGTTTCTAGAAGCCAACACAGGGTCAGTTTCCTCAGCCAGCTCTCTCTGGGGAAACTCTAAAGGCTACATCAGAGGGGTCTGCCACGCCAAAGAAAATGGCATTCTAAAGCTCATACGGCGGGAGCTGGCAACCTGCGAAGAGAAGTTAAAGCAGCTAGAACTTCAATGCTCTAACACAAACAACCCAACAAGATCAGTCGCCCTGAGGGAAGAGCTACAAAAATTCAGGAACGCTGCCGATCGCGAAGTGAAATTTCTAAACCGCGACAGACTGGTCAGGCAATACGGCGAAGGGCAAAAACCGGGCGCTCTTCTGGCAAACTTGGTCAGAGCTGCCAACAAACTGCCCCCGATAGAAGGGATCCGGACCAAACAGGGACAGATAGTCCACACCGACGAAGAAATGGCAGAAGAATTCAGGCGTTTCTATCAAGAACTCTACGGCACTAGACATAACGGAGAACCAACCGCCGCATTGGAGTACCTAGAAGACACTGAGCTGTACTGGGTCGAACATCCCCTGCGTGAACCGCTGAACGAGCTAATTACACAGGAGGAGATTACTGAAGCCATAAAAACCCTCCCGAACTCTAAGGCTCCCGGCCCAGACGGCCTATCCGGGGAATTTTACAAAGCTTTTGCACCCACCATCGCTCCCCTCCTGGCGGCTGTATATGAAGAGTCGTTGGATAAGGGATCCCTCCCCCATTCTACTCGCGAAGCCAACATCATCCTTCTGCACAAACCAGGCAAACCACCAGAGGACTGTGCATCATACAGACCCATCTCCCTCCTCAACCTTGACAACAAGATACTCGCGAAGGTGCTAACCAACAGGCTACTACCACTGATGCCCACCCTGGTGCTGGCAGACCAGGCGGGTTTCTTACCAGGCCGCAATACAACCTTTGGCATCAGAAGGCTGTTCAGCGTCATCGAAGCACTGGATCCTTCAAATCAAGCTATCGCAGTCCTCCTCGACGCCGAGAAGGCATTCGATTCAGTGGAATGGCCGTTCATGTTCGCTGTACTCACCAGAATGGGGCAGGGTGCCCGCTTCATCAAACTCGTCTCTTTATTGTACAACAAGCCACGCTCCAACGTCATCGTAAGCACGGCAAAATCCGCTCCCATAGCGCTCCTACGTGGCACCAGACAAGGTTGCCCGCTCTCAGCACTCATCTTCGCCTTGGTAATGGAACCGTTGGCCTCCAACCTAAGAGAACATAGACAACGAAGAGGACTCACTATTGGACCACACAAGCTCATTACATCCCTCTACGCAGACGACGTGGAACTGTTCATTCGCGATCCCGAAGAAAATCTGAACCCGGTTATGAGGGAAGTAGTCAAATTTGGGACAGCCTCCGGCCTGAAGGTCAATACAGCAAAGTCCATTATATTCCCGTTGACCCCTGCTACTAAACCATTTGCTGATGACTTTCAGTTCACATGGAAAACGTCCAAAGTCCGATACCTGGGAGTCCAAATGTCCCTGAGTTACCACGAGGTGTTCCGCGACCACTACGAAGAGGTAGTCAAGTCCCTCCAGGATAAAGTGACGCGGTGGAAGTCCCTACCACTAACGCTCTGGGGGAGAGCTTTCCTAGTTAAGATGGTGATTCTTCCGAAATTGCTGTATCTGTTCACCAACATCCCTATACTGATATCCCAAACCTTCCTGAAAAGACTGAAGAGCATGGTTCTTGAGCTGCTTTGGGCGGGCAAGCCAGCCAGAGTGGCACACGCAACACTGTTACTCCCAGTGACGAGCGGAGGTCTTGCCCTCCCAGACCTGGAGAAGTACTTCTGGGCAGCGCAGGCACAATTCCTCAGCCACTGGTACGCCACCCATACAATCAGACCTCACGTGCAGGTGGAGCGAGCCCTGGTTACACCAAACCTGTTAACAGCGGTCGTCTTCAGCCAAATTCCCGTTCCCAACTACACCATGAATGCAATGCTCTCAACGTACAAAGTCTGGAAGAGACTAGCTCAAAAATACGGGGTACAAACACGATACTCTCCCCTATTGCCCGTCAAGTTCATCCCTGGGGTTCCACCGACATCTGAGAAAGTATTTCATCAGTGGGTTGACAAATTACGAATAAAGACCCTAGGAGACCTCTTCACAGAGAACGGCTTTTTAACACCACAGCAAGCAAAATTGAAAGGCCGCAACACCGCACTTGACGTATTCCTATATTTCAGGACCAGGTACACTTTACAAGCTCTCATGCCGGACTTCCCCCGACAACCCCCAACCTGGCAACTGCTACACAATGCCATACAGGCGCAAGGCGAAGGCAGGTTGGTGTCGCAAATCTACAAATCCATCATTATAGATACGACACCTAACCTTATCCGGACAAAGACCAGATGGGAAAGGTCCCTCCACAGAACTATTCCAGACGAAGACTGGGCCTACATCCTGAAACAGACACAAAGAATAGCTCTCAACTCTCACCTTAAACTTATTCATTTCAACTTCCTCCACCAGACCTATCACACACACCAGCAAAAGCTAACAGGCACCACCCTGAGGCGGCTGCGAACTGCGAGAGATGTGGGACACAACCAGCAGACTTCGTCCACCTCGCATGGGATTGCCCCGATATAACACCTTTCTGGAGCCAAGTCTTAGAGACGACTGCGGCAATAATTGGAGAGGAGATACAGCCGAGCCAAACTGCAGCCTTACTTGGTATGACAAACTTACTCTCCGCCCCGTCAAGGAAATTGGCAGGACTCCTGTTGACACTTGCCCGCAGGAGAGTAGCCATGGCCTGGGGTCGCGGCCCCCCTCCATCATTCTCCGCCTGGCGCAGGGACATTCTTTACTGCCAGGATGTGGAAACGGACTTTATCAAATCACTACCCTTACACGCCCGCCCACCTGACATCTGGGGCCCATTGGTACAATTCCTGCTAAATGAAGCTGAGGAGACACCTGACCTTCGAGTAGACACCTCTGGCACAGGAACAGTCCAGCTGTGAAGACACAGAGCTAGCAGCACCGTCCACATGTCTCAAGTAACCGGAACAAGACAGCTCAACCAAAGGAGTCTCAAAATTGAGCGGGGAGACGGGGGGGGGGGGGGGAGAGGGGTGGGGGGAAGTGGGACATGGCGCAGAGTTAAATCCACCCTAATGTGGGTGTGTAGTTTTGTGTTCCAAAAAATCAAAAATAAAGGTTTAAAAAAAAAAAAGATCCCGTTTTTAGGGAAGATATAAGGGAGGAGATTATAAACTACTTCGAGACAAATACGTTGATTCGGCGAGCACGTTATGGGAAGCCTTCTAGGTGGTGATAGGGGTAGCTATAGCAAAATCAAAAGGCCTGTAGGGTGGGATTTTGGCTGATATACACAAAACAGAAAAGAAACTGGAAAAGGCATTGAAGGAGGGAGGTGCGGATATGGAACTGATACTGAAATTGCAGCAAAAATGTGCGGAGCAATGGGAAATATTATGTAACCTCAATTATAAAAAATACATAGAGAAACAGCATGCGGGAGGGGATAAAACAGGAAGGCTTCTGGCGTGGTTATACAAGAGTGAAACTCCCAGACTCACGATTAGAACGATTGTGAGAGAAGATGGTAGTGTAGCTGACACCCAAGAAGGAGTTAATCAGGAGTTTGCAGAATATTATAGGTTACTATATGGAGATGAGGGGGGTAGTAGTATTGGGGAGAGTACAGAAACACTGGAGTATATAGGACTGCCGAGGATAAGTGTGGAAGAAAGAGAGGAACTGGATGCACAGATTACCTTGGAGGAGTTAGAGGAAGTGGTGAGGCAATTGCCTACCAGTAAGACCCCAGGGTCAGACGGGTTCCCGAGTGAATTTTATAAAGTATACAAGGAAGAAGTGCTCCCCCCAATGTTAGGAATGTTAAATGAGGCGTTTGAGGTGGGACGGCTGCCGGAGACACTCAGAGAGGCGATCATAATACTGCTTCCAAACCCAACCAGCCTGGGCATAGCTGTGGCTCTTATAGACCTTTGTCAATGTTGAACCAGGACAGCAAGATATTGACAGCTGTCCTGGCGAACAGAATGCGTAGAGTCATTGGTAAACTAATACACCCCGACCAGACGGGCTATGTCCCGAATAGAAGTATAACCCATAATCACGGACGACTCCATCGGGTGGTTGAGTGGGGGAGCAAGAACGAAGACGAAATGGCAATTGTGTCCTTAGACGCGGTTAAGGCACTTGATTCAGTCAAATGGCCATGGCTGCTTGCCGCCTTAGCGAGATACGGAATGGGGCCTGGATACATAAGGTGGACAGAGATGCTATACAGTGAGCCATTCGCTAGGGTTAGAACAGGATCGGTGATATCCGAAAGATGGCAATTAAGTACTGGTACCAGACAAGGGTGCCCATGGTCCCCAATGCTCTATATATTAGCCTTAGAGCCCTTAGCAATATACCTTGGGCAACAATATGACACTATAGGCATTGAGGTGGGTGGAGAGCGGCATCTGATCTCCTTGTATGCCGATGACTTGTTGCTGTACCTGAGGTATCCGGAGGAAAATCTCCAGTATTTATTAGAAGTGATGGATAAATATGCGGAACTGTCTGGCATAGCGGTGAATCCTCAAAAATCTAGTATCTTCCCACTGGGTAGTTATAAGGGAATTCCTGTGGGAAAATTGCCGGTGCTACAAGCACCATCGGCGGTTGGCACATTTAGGTATCTTGGGATAGACGTGTACCACACGGTTGAAGAGGAGCATAGACACAATACCGAGATAGCCATCAAGAGGATTGAGAAATGTAGGACATTCTGGGTGAAGTTGCCCCTAGCAATGATGGGATGAGGGGCAATGCTTAAGATGATGGTCCTACCCAGGCTCCTGCACTATTTTGGAAATATTCCATATCTGATACCCAAGAAATGTTTTACCAAACTGAATAGCATGTGTAGGGATTTCCTTTGGCATGGCACCCGGAACAGAGTGGCATTATGAAAGCTGCAGAACCTTTATGAAAAAGGGGGAATAAAACTGCCCAATTATGAGGCTTATGTAGCGAGCCAATTGCAATATGTAGCTAAAGGGCTCTCAGATGAACTGACCCCCGAATCCAGATTGTTTGGACATGATTGTGCCCCATTTTATCTGAAAGAATTGATCTGGCTGCCCAAGACAGAAATGGAAGGGCACCCCAAGAGGATGAGGCTCGGGTGGGAGATGTGGCGCAGAGCGTGCCAGATGATGGGAAACCCATTCCCATGCTCCCCGCAGGTACCACTAGTCGCACTGGCGGGGGGGATGAGCAGCTGAGGATGACACTTAGGAATCATTGGGAGGCGGTTGGGGTGGTAACTATGGGGGATATTTGGCAGGAGGGGACCATCACAGACTTTGAAGTGCTGGGGGAGGAGACGGGGTTACACACGGGCCAGTGCATTACATTTCACAGGATAGTCCAGAGAATTAGGAGAACATGGGCCGAAACAGTACTGGAGGAAGAACCAGATGCTATAGTAGATATGATACATGATATGACAGAGGGGGGCATGAGCTCTCCAGACTGTATGAGATGATGTCCAAGGTCAGGAAGGAGCGAACACAATTGAGACTAGACTGGGAGGCGGAAGTGGGAGCCCCGCTAGAGGATGGGATGTGGGAGCGTGCATTGGGATACCACAAGAGGGTGTCAAGGAATGCGAGACTGAAACAGATACAGCTCTATATTACGCATAGAGCATACATGACACCAGAAAGGATATCCAGGTTCAAGGATGCTGGGAGACAAGCATGTCCCAAATGCGATGAAGAAAAGGCCGGCAGGGCGCATATGTTCTGGGCATGCCCAGTAATTGAGCGTTTCTGGGGTGAAGTAGCACAAAAACTAGAGGAAAAGGGGGGGTTACGATGGTTGTAAATACAGCTTTGGCTTGCTTACTAGGGGGGTTCCCCAGATCGCAGAAACTTAAGCATATTAGTAAATTGAAACATTTAGCTTATGTGCTTGCAAAAAGGATTGCCATGGGATGGAAGACAGGTCATAAGCCACGGGTGGAGGTGTGGTCGAAGGATTTGCAGAAGTGGGTGGAGGCAGAAACCACGGGATGGCAGGAGGCGAGTAATGTAGGGGGAGAGGAGGATGCGGGAAGCTTGATGGCATGGAGATCATTGATAGCGGAGTTGTTTGGAACGGT
The DNA here is from genome assembly GCF_040938575.1 of Ambystoma mexicanum. Classification (NCBI taxonomy): domain Eukaryota; kingdom Metazoa; phylum Chordata; class Amphibia; order Caudata; family Ambystomatidae; genus Ambystoma; species Ambystoma mexicanum. The sequence goes on from NC_090939.1 coordinate 752,431,657, forward strand.
ACAAGACCTGACAGGATCCACAGGATGTGAGGCCCCACCACGCGAGGCATATACAGAGTGAGTGGAACAAATAGGCTTGTAAGGGGGGGGGGTGGGATGGGGGAAGCAGTGACCAGAACAAATCGATGAACATCTGTATTGTTGACGCACGTACTGCGTGTGTGGTTTGTATTGTTTTTCTTTTTTTGTTGTTGAATAAATCAATACAATCTTTTAAAAAAAATACACGTGAGAAACTTTAGGACTAAGTTTAGATCCCAGACGGGTACCTGAAAAGGTTTTGGAGGATACACATTTGTCAGCCCTTTCAGGAATTGAATAACCAAGGGCATTTTAAAATAGGATATCTCTTCTGCGGAGCGCTTGAAAATAGATAGCGCCGCTAAGTATCCCGTTATAGTGCCAACTTGGAGCCACAAATTGGCCAAATGTACAGGAAAGAGAGTACCATAGGAGTGTTACATAGGAATGGATCCACATTCTTGTCCCTGAACTTGTTCCAACGACAACAGTACAAGGACTTTGTTGCTGGTCTTCTGGCCGAAAGCAAAATCTCCATTACATCGCCCGGGAGGTCCCAACCCTTATCTCAGTCTCTCAGAAGCAAAACGTGAAGGCTGAGTGTACTGACCTCTGGATGGAGAACCTGACCTTCCTCTTGCTAGAGGAGATCCTTGCTCTGAGGAAGACGTATTGGAGGGGAGATGGACAGGTCGAGAAGGTCCGGGTACCATGTTCTCCTGGCCCAATCCGGGGCAATTAGGAGCCTAGTTTTCCTGAACATTCTCAACCTTCTGATTACTTGAGAAATCACGGGGTCTAGAGGAAACGCGTACAGCAGCAGAAAATCCCAGTCCACCACAAACGCGTCTCCTAGCGCTCCTCTTGGGGGAAATTCCCGTGAGCAGTACTGATCGCACTTCCGGTCGACAGTGTTCGCAAATAGATCCACTTGAGGGGTTCCCCAAAGGGTGAAGATCTCTAGAAGGACTTCCTGAGCTAGTTCCCTCTTGTGGCATACTGTCTGCCTGCTCAGAGTGTCCGCCGCCGTGTTCTGCTCTCTGGCTAGGTGAACTGCCGACAAAGATATTCCTTCCTTTATTGCCCAGAATCAGAGCTGCATTGCTTCTCTGCACAGTGGTAGTGATCCTATGCCTCCTCTCTTGAGGTAGTACATGTCCACTATGTTGTCTGTCATTATCAGAAACAAAAAAGGTTGAAGGAGGGCACTACGTAGTGTAGCTTGTATACTGATCAAATTTAGTTTTCTCGTGTTCATTAATAAAGTTTTGGCCTGGGGCTACCAGTCATGTAAAGGTCCTATGGCTAGGGACCAAATAATCATAAGCAAAGGAAAATAGAGTGAGACTACTCTATTAAGACTGGTGCTCTCAGTTGGCCCTACAACAAGGGCTGTACTCTTTAGCTCTATTAGTACTGAGTATCCACTAAAGTTCCGATTAAATCATCCAATTCTTAATCATTTTCTAAAGAGAAATATTTATTCCAAATCTCTTGGTGGTTCTTCTTTGAAAGAATATTCTATTTCATATTCCATGAGGACAAACATAAAATACTGGCCGTAATTGTATGTACATTTTGCCAATGCCTCTAGAAATGTAAAACTCTACGGTTTGACTAACGGTTTACTTCCAAAAACACTTTATCTTATGTGGTTTTGCTAACTAAATACAATTACTGCATATCTTTGTGTGCACGCGAGTGCATGTTATCACTGATAATACAGTAGAACTGTCATTAGTGTCAAAAGCTGTAACAATTGTAACCGCAAGCAACTACAAACTAAGCAGTGGCCTTTGTAAAGTATCTACAAGTAATCTTATGTGTTTTGGTTTAATGTGATAAGTATTTTAAAACACCTGTTGTGTAAATATAATACACATCTTTTATATAACTATTGTGTAAGTGTTTCTTTGAATTGCATTACTAACTGGTACTTAACTATAGCAATTCTACCAAGGTTCCATGAGTACTACATACTGATACTAAGAGTTGGGGATCTATATACCATTGGGGTCATTTTATATAGTCTACTTACAAAGTGGACTTTAGGCAAACTCCCCTAACAGTTGGCCTGCTAGAAGAATGTGATGAAAGGAGAACCTTTTTGCCAACCATGGCCGGAGATGATAGTTGTAATGGACTCCTCCCTCACAGGGTGGGGAACTCACATGAACGACCTATCAATCAGCAGCTGTTGGTCTCACAGTCCAAACTTAACATACATCTTTTAGAGCTGAAAGCAATTAAACCAGTGCTGATGGCTTTCCTGCCTTCTGTATGGGGAAAGACTGTCCTGATCATGATGAACATTACACTGGCCATGTATGACCTCAACAAGATAGGTGTAGGGTCACTGTCACTGTGCAGAGAAGCAATTCAGCTCTGGTTTTGGGTACTACGAGAGGGCATCTCTGGCGGCAATTCACCTAGTTAGGAAGTCCTTTTGGATAAATTCGCTCTCAGGGGAACCCCTCATCTACATCTGTTTAAAGTCCAGTATCAACGGGAAATGCAACCTGTTCTGCTTCAGGGAATTTCCTGAGATAGGAGCTCTAGGGGACGCATTCATGGTGGACTGGGGATTTTCCACTCCTGTAAACGTTCCCACAAGTCCCTGTCATTCCTCATGTCAGCAGGAGGTTGAGTACATTCGGGAAATCCATGATCCTGATTACTCAGAATTGGGCCAGGAGAGAACTTGGTATACGGACCTTCATAGAGATGGCCATCTGCCCTCCAATTCGTCTTCCCCAAAGGGAGGGTCTGCACTTGCAAGAGGGAGGTTACATTCTTCACCCAGAAATCAGTACTCTGAACCTTCACACCTGGTTTCTGAGCGGGTATAACGCAAGGATTGGGACCTTCCGGAAGATGATATGGAGGTGCTGCTTTCGGCCAGAAGGCCAGCAGCAAAGTCGCTGTACCTCTATTGTTGGAATACGTTTTGCAGCTGTTGCAGAACTAAGAAAATTGATCCTTTTACTTGAAACATTCCATCGGTACTGTGCTCTAGCACCTTGAAGCGTCTCTTGTGGTAGATGGGATTACCAATAAAAATCAGACCAAATAACTGGACAGACTCAAAGAATATGGCAAAGTACTACTTTATTCTCAGTTTAATAGAGCAGGGCAAACTGGCAGACAAATGGACTGATGCTTGCACACTCGCACAGAAACTTTATTATACAGGAGCTTTATAACCCCATATGCGTCATCTGTGACGTCATCCTGCTTGGCAAACCGTAAAACCTATTGAGGGGTTGGTTAGGGAATCGTATACACCTTTGGTATCATATGGGTTAGTACTTAATTGGCTGCCTCTTATCTGTAAGGCACACCGCAAACTACTTCTAAATTCATACAATACTGATTATAAAATGGACAAAATGGCAGCGGATTGGTCTATGCAACATTGCATTATAGATAGCCCCACAAACCTACTGATTGGTGGGCTTTCTCTCCCACGCTTGGACTTTCGGTTCGCTAGCGGCACGTAAGAGAAACGAAACCCAGGTGTTTTAATCACTCCAGATTACTCCCTGCTTTCCCAATTAATCCATCTCATCAGTCCAGCCATAAGCCAAAGTCTTCTCGACTGTAGTTGACCATTTAGCCTGTTCGCTGCGCTAGGACATTCAAGTCAGTGTAGCACATTACGATCTTCATCCAAATCTTAATGAATAGCCCTTGGTTTGGACTTCTGAATAACGTGTGAAGCGATAACAAACGTGTCCATTTTGATCTTCCATTTACTGCTATTTGATTTAATTATACTGATGTTATTGATCCTCTTGGCCTCTAGAGACTTGCTCACTCCATCTTATATAGACTTCATGCACTTTTAATTGTCCAATACTTGGCTCTTGCTGATATTTGTGTCTTGCTTAATTTAAGGGAAATATGTCTCATGCGCAAGACTTATCCGTCTGCCTCCCCTTGTGCCTTGCTTTCCTTCAAATAACATCCTTGATCCCAGGCCAGCATAGACTGCATTAACAAATGCAATAAATAAATAAGACTCCTCTTTGTTTTGCACACAAAGCTATTCTCCAGCATTTCCCGATTCTTCAGCCTTGGTCTGTTTCTAGGGTAGCTGGGCTAAATTGGACACAAGCTGATCTAAATTTTCCTATTACGGCATTCTAGTCACGTGATATTTTCCTCTACAGTAAGCCTCTATATGGCTCATCTCCTTTGCGCTAATGCAGATTTACATTTATTGGCAAGCAAGTTACTTTATCTTCTTTGTATATACGATTACTTTATACTTAAGTACATGTTTCTCTGGTTTCTTCAGTTACATCGTCACTTAATTATTTTCATTTAGTTTCGGTATGTCTTCATATATATTCATTATGACATAACTTTGCCCTCTTCAGATTTTCACTTAACGAACGCTCCATGATGTCAGTGTGTGCTTACATCCTTCTATGCAACATCCTTCCACTCCTTCAGTGCGAGGCTTCATTATGCATGGTTGTCTGAGTGCATATCTCTCGTACACTCGATGCGGTATAGGACAATACATGCAGTCCCATTTATAGCTCTTCTCCTGCTGTTCCAATATGATGGCAGTGAGGGGGTGAGAGTTAGGGACAACAATTCTGCCTGCTCCTCTACATTCTGCCCTCTGGTTGATTCTTCAACCACATTCTCCTCTTCATTCTTCTCCATCTTCTCTTCGTACCATTGTGTCCTCCGACATATTTCACATCTGACAGTAATCACCACAGCTGTGCTGCCTCAGAATTTTTTTTGGCGTAGTCCTGCGTCGATGACGTCGATACGCTGTCCTCGAGGGTCGACATCACTGGATGTTATATCTAGGATGCACAGCGCCCGTAGCCTGTTTTTTTTTCCGCGAACGTGTTCGCCTCGGAATCTCTGCGCGCTCTATTCTTCTACTTTGATTGTGAAAGTTTGAGATCATGTCTTCGTCTTCTAACCCGAAGTTGGGCTTCAAAAAGTGTTGTGACTGCGGTTCCAAAATGTCAATCATGGACCCGCACAAGGTCTGCCTTTGGTGTCTGAGAAGGCCACGCCACTGACAACTGCGATGACTGCCAGTCCCTGACTTCGAAGGCCTTGCGGGAGCAGAAAAAGCTGCTAACGGTAGGTAGGGTATCTAAATCCCGTAAGTCGAAATCTGCTGGACATTCGACCAACGACTCGAGGGGTGACTCTCTGCGTTGGCGCAAGTCCAGGGGACATTGGTCTTGGAGTGGGTCCCGCCATTCCTCTGCCTCTTCTAGGCATTCTCGGAAGCACGGTCGCCGTCCTCGTCAGAGGACTCCATCAGACGGCGGGTAGTTTGTCCCACCAAGCACTCATCGCCGGCGGAGTGGGACGCGTTCCACAAGGAGATGTCGATTTTCGATTCGCATGGCAGCGTTCCGTCCACGCCTTCGAGAGAAGTTGGCAAGAAACGCGCTAGAGCCACCGCTCGCGCGCCTTCGGGCTCGGGCGGTCGGCGCAATCATCGGGAGCCGTCGAGGTCCCGATCGGACAAGGTTGATCACCATAGCCGTGCCAGGTCCAGGTCCCAGTCCTTGACGCCATTGAGACCGTCGGAGCCTTTGAGGCCTTCTAAGAAGGCATCCACGCTGTTGGCATCCATGTCCGTCGAGGGACTCTCTCGAGGCTCCGACTCCGAGGAAGTCATCAGCGCTGAGGCGGACACGCTCGGGGCTCCGGCCTCGAAGCCGTTGTCTAAGTCGTCGGTGCCTCGGTCAACGTTGACGCCAATTTCATCAGCGCCCTCTGTTTTTTGAGCTGGAATTACCAGAGGTGCCCCGGAGGGCTGTCGAAACTCCTCAGTAAATCAGCGAGGCCGGTCTTTGAGCCCTTCTCCGGTCATCCCCTCAGGCTTGATTTATTCCAGCCTTTGGACTATATTTCAGAGGTGGAAGAAGGGTTGGATGAGGAGGGGGGTGGGGGGGTTGTACCTCCTGAGGTTCCTGATGACCTGTTGTCTGGTCACAGCCAAATGGAAGTCCTGCGTCAGTCCTTACATGACGCCAGTGGTCTTTATACCTCTCCGCAGGTTGAGTTTGGCAGGCCTGAGCCTGGTACACATGCCGAGTCCTTGTACAGGCGTCTCATGACGAGGGTGACTGAGTACTTGGGGTGGTCTGCTCAACCTGTGGATTTTCTGCAGGTTGACCTGACAGATATATTGGACGAAGGTTCACCCACTGACCCAGTGTTGCCATTTAATATGGCCTTACAAAGAAGGGTGGCAGCGGCTTCGACTGCTCCGGAGAGTCTCCCGGCAGTGAACAAGTCGCTTCAGGAAAAATACCGTCCAGCCAGTGGTGACCCCTGCTACTTGTCTACGCACCCCACTCCAGAGAGTTTGGTGGTGCAGGCGGCTACGGCCCCATCGAAGCAGGCTGCGTACCCTACCATCCCTCCTGATGGGGATGACAAGCGCTTTGATGGTTGGGCGAAGAAAGTATTTTCATCTGGGGGTATGGCTTTAAAGGCAGCCAACTCTGTCTGTGCCTTAGCAAGATTCACTCACACTCTGTCGAATTGTGTATCTTTGGCGGCTGAACATATTTCCGAAGGGGACGAACAGGATGGCTTTCTAGCACTCGTGCAAGATGGCAAGGATGCCATGTGTGAATCCGTAGAGTCGGTCCATGGCGGCGAGCACCGTGATGCGCAGGTTTGCGTGGTTGCGGAAGTCAGGGTTTTCTCCTAATGTGCAGTCCTGGCTTCTTAACATACCCTTTGATGGTGTCCATCTTTTTGGCAGCAAAGCTGACGAGAGCCTTGAGAGGTTGCAGACCTCCAAAGCTGCAGCAAAGTTGTTGAGCGCTGCAGTACGTCAACCTCTGCCTTTTCGTCCTAGGGGACAGCAATGGAGGGGAGGTTCCTTTCGATACTACTCTTCCTTTGGTAGATCGAGGGGAGCTGCAAGTCAAAGGGGCCACCATAGGAGTACCAGAGGTGGAAAACAAGTTACTGGAGGTACCAAGGCCGCTTGGGCAGTTGCCTCTCTGCCCTCAGACACTGCCGCAGCCGCTTCAGCTCAGTCATGAGGCCATGTCCCATGGTTCTCCAGTGTTGGGAAGGCTGGCGCAGCATCTTGTAGAATAGCCTGCCATTACTTCAGATGTGTGGGTTCCGGAGATCATAGCCCACGGCTACTGTCTTGCTTTCCGGCAGAGGCCTCACGACAATCCACCAGGGAATCTCTCTTCAAAGAGTCCAGATCCACTTCTTGCGCAGGAAATCAAATCCCTGCTGGAAAAAGGCGCCATAGAACTGGTGCCTGTAGCGGAGAGGAACAAGGGATGGTATTCCCCATATTTTTTGATCCCGAAAAAAGACAGGGGATTGAGACCCATCATGGACTTGCGTGGTTAGAACAAGCTCCTCAGGAAGGACAAGTTCAAGATGGTTACTCTCTCAAGTCCTCCAGGCCCTTCAACTTCAGGACTGGTTGGTGTCTCTCGACCTCAAGGACGCTTACTTTCATGTGCCGATTCATCCCAAGCACAAGGCGTCCCTGAGGTTTGCGGTTGGCGACTCTCGCTTTCAGTTTCGGGTCCTGCCGTTCGGATTGACTTCTGCCCCGAAGGTCCTCACCAAGCTCGTGGTGGTGGTGGCAGCGTATCTCAGGAATGGGGGGATTCACGTCTACCCCTACCTGGACGATTGGTTGATCAGGGCGCAGTCTCCTGAACAAGTCCTGGATCATCTGTCAGTCTCCAGCCACTCCCTTCTCAGGCTGGGCTTGTACCTCAACTTGAAGTCCCACTTGACACCTACCCAGCGGCTCCAGTACATCGGAGCAGTGCTCGACACATCCCTGGGTCCGTGTTTTCCTCCAGAGGTGAGGGCTCATTACATTCTGCCGATGGTGAACAAGTTTCAACATGCCCTGAGTCTCCTGGCGTTCGAGTTTTTGAGGTTGCTCGGCCTCATGGCATCCTGCATTCTCCTGGTGCCAGAGGCCAGGCTGTGGATGAGATCTCTGCAGTGGGCTATCAATATACAGTGGTCACAGTCCTCCGGCAGGATGTCGAATCCAGTTCAGGTGCCGCCCTCAGTCGCCCAGGATCTTCTGTTGTGGGCCGTCAAAGGCAATCTGATGAAAGGGGCTCCATTTTGGCTACCCTGGCCGGAGGTGACGATCGTGACGGACGCATCCCTCACGGGATGGGGAGCCATGCCAACGAGTTGACAGTCAACGGTCGTTGGTCTTCATTGGAGTCCAGACTCCATATCAATCTGTTGGAGCTGAAGCCGTCAGGCTAGCCCTGATGGCTTTTCTGCCGTCGCTGCGGGGGAAGAATGTCCTGATTCTGACAGACAATACAGTGGCCATGCACTACCTCAACAAAAGAGGGGGGGGTGGGTAGGGTCTCTCCCTCTTCGCCTCCAGTGTCAACCGGAAGTGAGAAAGCTTCTGCTCGCGAGGAGCCTTAGGAGACGCGTTCGTAGGGGAGTGGTCCTTCCCACTACTGTACGCGTTTCCTCCAGTCCCTGTCATTCCGCAAGTGCTGCGGAGGTTACGGAGGTTCGTTTCCCGAATGATCCTCATTGCTCCGGCATGGGCCAGGAGAACGTGGTACCCGGACCTTCTCGACATGTCCATCTGCCCTCCACGCCGTCTTCCCTACCGAGACGATCTGCTCTCACGGGAGGAGTGGGGGGGGGGGTCAGGTTCTCCATCCAGAGGTCAAGTCCCTCAACCTTCATGCTTGGCTTCTGAAAGGTTGAGGTATAAGGATTGGGATCTCCCTGAAGACGTGATGGAGGTGTTGCTTTCGGCCAGAAGGCCGGCAACAAAGTCCCTGTACCGTTGCCGTTGGAGAAAGTTCTGCGACTGGTGCAGGGTTAAGAATGTGGATCCTTTTTCATGTGCCATTCCTGTGGTTCTGTATTTTTTGCTTTCGTTAGCCCACAAGGGCCTGCAAGTGGGTACCATTAAGGGTTACCTGGCGGCTCTGTCCATATTTAAGCGCTCGTCTGAGGAGTGTTCTTATTTTAAAATTCCTTTGATTTCTCAGTTTCTGAAGGGGCTCACTAATGTGTTCCCACCGTCACCTTTCCATGTGCCCGGTTGGGATTTGAACCTGGTTCTAAAATTACTCATGGGAGCTCCGTTTGACGTTTGAGCCTTTACTTTCTTGCCCTTTGAGACTGTTGACCTTGAAAACTGTATTTTAGTTGCGGTTACTTCAGCTCGCAGAGTGAGTTGCAGGCACTTTTCTCAGGGTCCGTCCTTTTCTTCCAAAAGTTGTCGGAATTTCATTTAAGCCAGAAGGTCATTCTATCCTCCACCGCATCCTGGTGAGGAAGTGGAGAGGCGCCAAAGGTTGGATCGTAGGAGAGCTTTAAGTTTCTACATCTCACGCATGTCCCGGGTCAGAGTGGACGATCAACTATTTGTATGATACGCTGGAAGGCGTTTGGGACAAGGTGTTAATAAACAGACTTTGTCTAGATGGATTATCTTGGCAATTTCTGAATGTTACCGCTTGGCAGCTAAGGACCCTCCGGTAGGCTTACGGGCCCATTCTACTAAAGGTGTGGCTGCCTCTACTGCCTTGGAGAGGGGTGTTCCCATTAGTAACATTTGTGAAGCAGCCACATGGGCCTCTGACAATACTTTTGTTAAACACTACTCCTTGGATTCTATCCATGGGCAAGATTTGGCCTTTGGCAAGGCGGTCTTCTATTCTGCAATTTAATTGGTCATTCTAAAATTCAAAGTTCTTTTCCCACCTCCTAACGTTGGCACTGCTTTGGGAGTCTGTCATAGATGTGGAATACGTCGGAGGAACCAATCCCTTTGAAGAACAAGTTACTTTCTTACCTCGTAACGTTCTTTCGATGGGATGTTCCGACGTCGTATTCCACATTCCTCTCTCCCTGCCTGCCCCTCTACAGAATTTCTCATGCGATTGCAGCTTTCGTTTCCGCAAGGCTTTCTGTAGTCATTCTGGCAGAAGATTGGAGCCACACGGTCTGGGGAAAAAACTACAACTGAGGCTACGGCCGTCGTGCGTTCTACATCCTACATATAACATCGGGTGACATCCGCTGTCGGAGGAGGTCCTCGAAGGGGCGTATCGACGTCATGGATGCAGATGCCGAAAATTTTCTGAAGCAGCACAGCTGTGGTGATTACCTGTCCTAGATGTGGAATACATCGTCGAACATCCTATCGAAAGAACGTTACCAGGTAAGAAACTAACTTGTTCTTCTCTCTAATGACCCTTATGCCCGACATTTTAGCAAATTCTGCTATGACGTCTAGCAAGTGCGGTAGGTTTTCTTCCGGTTGGTTAGCATACAAGAGCATGTCGTCTGCATAGAGGTAGAGTAAGTGGGATTTGTTGATTCATATCCCTGCGTCTGCATACTCCTTCCTAAGGAATTGTCAGATTCCGTTTTACTCCTCCTGCGCAGAAGCAGCACAAACACCTGCCTCCCCTCGGCGGTCCCGGCGCCTGGCTTAGGGGCAAACACAGGCCGCCGCAACCCCCTTGGGGAAAGAGGGTTAGGGTCCTTGGATTGGATGGATACTGGACTTGAAACAGATGTAGTTGAGAGGTTCCCCTGAGAGCGAATTTATCCAAAAGGACTTCCTAACTAGGTTTCGGGGAGTTGGGTAAACAGGATAGAGGATTAGGAATCTTGATGGTGGATAGAGCGGGGGTATTAAAGGGAAAACATGCTCCTGAGCTCCCATCCTGTGAGCTTCTCTTGGTTACTTTCCAGCAAACATTTTGTTTTGGTTCACATACACTCGCACTCTCACATGAGGATTGGCACGCAATCACACTGAAGCATTGCTTTTGCCCCTTGCCTCTTCATGGCAAACCAGAGGCACTGCACTCAGTTATGGTTTCGCACTGAGTTTGCCCTTTGTCACCTAAAAACTAGTTCCCCCCCACTCAAATTTGCTTTAACATGAAAGAATCACAACATATAAGCAATATGTTTTCTCCCCCAAAATGAGCTGCTGCTCTGCCTTTTCAACGTAACCCAAACATAAATATAAAATAGCACTTAGCTCAGGCTGTTCGTGTCCATTTCACGAAGAGGAGGTTCACACAGTTGTCGGACCTTTCTGCCACAAGAAGCAGCGCCGGTGCCTGCCGAAAAGGAAACAATTAGTGTGTGTTTCTAGACTGCGCCCTCCAGGTTCATTTTTCGCTAGTTAGTATAAGCACATGCTAGACATGCGATGCCACATGCCGTTAGTGTTCTGCTCTGGGCTGCGGCAATGAATTCCCCCTGGGTACGGTTCTCCCTTTGATCTCCCTCCCTGGTTTGTCTTTGTGGGATTACCGGGATCCCTCCCTCTCGTGCTGCCGTTCCGATTGCCAAACAAGTTAGGAATTACAAGAATAACTTGGCTTTTATCTCGCGGGGCCGCAAGTGTTTTCTGCAGGCGAGGTCTGGCCCCGCGTGTAGTGTTCTGCCTGGAGATCCTCTGAGATGCCTCCGTTCGGGAGAAAAGCTGAGCGCAAACGAATTCGTGTTGTCCGCACATGCGCAGGAGTTCCTGCACGCATGCGCATACGCTTGGACGTTGGTTTGGGCATCGGTCTGTGCTTTTGCAGGCTCCGTGTCCCAGAATTTATTTCCTGGACTGCCGGGGCTGTAGTTTTTGAGGCCAAGGATGCTGGGAAGTGTAGTTTCTTCTTGGTTCTGTCTTTCCCTGGCTTCAGCACAGTACAACACCAACACCAAGCACATCTGCAATGAGGGCAAAGGTGACATCTACATAAGCTGGCTCCCACAACCCTAGTACTCCCCTTGACCCCACGCTTCCTGACAGGAATGCTGCCAGGGGCTCTAGGGCCAGGATGTAGAGCATTGGCGACAGCGTTCAGCCCTGCTTTGTGACTCTCTGAATCTCCCATTCCCTCGACCTATTCCGAAATGCACTAGTACCTGCAGTAGCCAGTCCCATCACACCGAATCGAAGGCTTGCACTGCGTCCAGAAAGACTAACGTGCTATCTCCTATGTTGTGGTTAATTTGGTCTATGATGTGGTGGAGTCTTCTCAGATTCCAAGTCGTGTTGCGTCCTGGTACGTACCCAATCTGCTCTGTGTGCATTAGTGACGGTGTGACCCGTTTCAATCTATTGCAGAGAGCCGCCATAAGTATCTTGCTCTCATGGTTTATCATAGAAAGGAAGAAACAGTATGGCCAAGGTGTGTCAGGTATTTGGAAGCGCTTAAGCTTGAATATTTAAACAAGATACTTCCTCAAGAATCACCTGAAACTAGCAGTGAATGTTCCACAATCAGATGCGCTGCCAGCTTATATGCATAAAGCATAAATAGCATTAAACCTCCTAATAATCATTCCATCAACAAGGTTCATAATGGTTGAGACATAGATACATTTTGGCGTTTTTTAATTGTATTCAAAGTCCATGATCCAACACGAGTTTTGTATGTCCAGATGACAGTCATATGCCAACACGTGTTTTGACCTCCACAGGTCTTTTTCAAGGCAAAACTCTGCTCCAAAAAAGGAATTTCTAACATTTTAATACATATGTATCACCATATAACAGGGTCAAATAATACAGGGAACCAGACCATAAAGTAAAATATATATTACCAAATACATGTCAGAAGTGAAAACACAGCATCGTGTCACCAACAGCACATTAAAAGAAATGAAAGTAAGAGTGGGAAACTTCAAACTGAAATATACAGTGCTAAATCATCTGATATACTATCAAGCTGTCATCTAAATATGGCATGCATTGCCATAACTCATGCAGTGAATTCATGCGTGCCACCGCCTGGAGCCCAGTGCCACCAGCAGGAGCACCTCTTCACCGCACCCATAGAGCGAAATGTGAGTGTATATATAGCCAGACACATAGTGTGCGAATTGTTTCTTTTATCATAGAAAGGGATCTATATGATCCGCAAACCAGTGATTGCGTCCCTGCTTTGAGGATTGGTATAATTGGTGGTTCTCGCATGGTGTCCGGCAGTGTACCATATTCATATGCCCCTTCATAGACCTCTACAAGTCTGGGAGCAAGCAGTTCTCTGTATTTCATGTAGAACTCTCCCGGGTGCCAGTCTGGTCCTGGGTTTTTAAGCGTAGGGAGGTCCCTTCTCACCTCTATTTCATCTAACGTCAGCCGTCTTACCTGTTCTTCTGTCAGTCTTGGTAAATCGATCTCGGCCAGGGCCTCTGGCAAGTTTCTCTCATCCACGCACGTACAGGCGCATACACATCTTCGTAATATTTGGAGAAAACCACATTGGTGCCTGCCTGTGTTTGATCTCCCCACTTTGATTCCAGATTGCGCATCTCATCTCTTTGGATCTTGCACTTGGTGAGCCAGGCAAGTAGCCTGCCAGGCTTGTCTCCTTCAGCTGGCAATCTTTGCATTTATTTCATATAAACTAAATCCCCTAGCCTTTGCCAGGTGGCAGTACATTTCAGTCTGTGCCAGCCATTCTGCTGATTCTGTCCATGCTAAGCCAGCAGGACTTATGTCCTTTGCTATAGCGTTTTCTATGTCCAACAGTTCCTCTATTTCTTTCCTTAGACCCCTCCATTTTCCCAATCACTGCCCCATGCACCACCACGTTAAAGGCGTGCCACATGGTACCTGTCCTTTCCACTCTACCCGCGTTAAGTTGAAAGTGTTCCTCCAGTACGTCTGACATGCGGTTTTGCAATTCCCTCTCCTGCAGGGCTTCTGCACACAGACGCCACGTTGGTACCAGGGTTTTTGTGGCTGCATGCAGCCACGTCGCTAGCAGTGGGGCGTGGTCTGAGAGCGTTCTTGCTTTGAACTCTATTCCGGCAAATTCACCTAGTGTCTCTGTCCCGATGAACATGTAATCTTTGTGCCGTGTGGGCCTGAGAAGTGACAGTAACCTCTGTCCATTCCGTGATTCTCTCTCCAAACATCTTCCAGGCAGAGTTGGTTCAGCAGCGCTCTTAATGTTTTCGCTGGTGGAGCTGGCTTATTAAATTTGGCCTCCGACCTATCTAGTAATGGGTTGAGAGTGCAGTTGAAGTCCCCGCCCCATATGGAAGTCGCTGCTCTAGATAGTGTCAATTGGGGCCCCAACATTCTGAAGAACCCAGTAGCATCTTGGTTTGGGGCATGTGTTTACCAAGCACATTTCCCTATTTTCAAGTAGGCCATGGACTATCACCAGCCTTCCCTCTTTGTCACTGTTTGCTGCAAGTTGCTGGAAGGGGACTTTGGGAGCTATCCATGTCGGTAACCCTCTGGCATACGTGAAGTATCTCTCACCATATCTTAACGCCCCATTTCCTCGCTATCCCAAGCTGTTTGTCCTTCGACAAATGTTTCCTGTAGGAATGTGGCTTTCACGCTCATCTTATTGAGCCATGCATACACTCTTAAGTGTTTCACATAATTATTGTGTCCCCTCACATGCTTGTGCCTTCCTGGCAGGTCACTACAGTGTCATTGGGCCTGTATTTTTCCGTTGACTCTTCTACGTGCTTGTTTCAGCATTTGGTGCTTCCCACCCCACAGATATCAATGTTATCTCCCTTCCCCCTCTGACCTCCAAGCTTTCTCCCTGTGTTTCTGCCCGCTGGGCTACTCGGTGTAGATTAATTCTGGTTTCCTTTCCCCATACTTTCAGGGGCTCTCCCCACCTCTCCTCCTGTATATACCTCTGGTCTGTGAGTAAGCCCTGGGCTGCTCAGTAATCGGGATGCGTCTCCTCGCCTGTGCTTCAACTTTCAGCCAACAAACTTCCCCTCTAACCATAAACGCCCAGCCCCGTCCTGCCCAGGCATAGAGGCTTTCCCTGCGTCATTCCACGCTGTAGGACGCCACATGATACCTTACAACTGTCATCAGAACTTGGTTAACGTTGCAGGGGTTTTGTTCCACAGCGGTCAGGCGGTTTACTCTGGCTGGCATGGTTCCTCGGTTCCTTCTGCATTTAGCATGTTGGTTCACGTTTCCTTTATCACATCTGGGTCCTGATGACAGGCTTGGGTCTCGGTGTGGCATTGGCTACTAAAGATCACATCTGCATGTTATCATTGTTGCGCCTAGCTGTAACTTGAGGTATGCCCTGTTCGTCCATCCAAGTGTGTATTTCAGCGGTGGTCTGGAAGAAGTAGGATCTACCGTTATGGAGCACTTTACTTATCCGGGTAGCAGGAGCGCATATCTCAAATTCTGAGACGTTTTTTCGTCAAGCAGAACATTGCCCTTCGCTTCTACACTAGCACTGTATAATCTTGGTAAATTGCCAGCTTCAATGAATTTCCGGTGATCGTGCTGCCTTCTCTGGAGAAAGTGAGGATTCTCTCCCGGTCTTTAAAGTTCATAACCCTGGCTATCCTCGGCCTTGGTGGTGAGCCTGGTGGGAGCTTTTTGGTCGGGGATTGTTGGGGAGAATTCTCTCTTTAGGCTGAATTTCCTAACCTAGTGAGTCCCCCAGCAGCTTTGCTGGATTTCTGGAGTTTTTTTTTTTCTCCTGCCAAGAGTGAGACTCTTTTTCTCCCACTCTTGGACTTGATTTATGGTGTTCCTTTGACTGTTAATGTGTTTTATGGGCTATGGGGTCCTTTACTCCATAATGTTTCATGTGTTTTTACTATGTGTGTGACGCAGCACCCTCCGTGCAGTGACACAGGGGTGTCATAGTGACACCCCACCATAGACTCCATACCCTGGGACTGACTACTGTCTCCCAGGGCATGTAAAGTCACCATTGGCTTTACTAGTCCCAAATTATGAACAGAAACCAGTACAAACCATCATATTGTGGACGTACTGATCGGGGCAATTCGATTGCCCTGGGGTCTGTTAGTCGAGGGGGCACATCTCTGTCCCCCCTGATCGAGTTTTGGCTGGTGGCAGTGGATACTACTTTTTATATTCGACCGCGAATATATCCCTATGGGATTTTACCATTGTTCGAGGCTACCAACTTTATTTAATTCTCATAGCCTCGAACATTCCGCCGGTTATTTATTTAATATTAATTCGCCGGTTGGTATTTTTTGCCAGGACTCTATTCTAAAATGGCGTTTGTGTTCTCATCTGTGACTCCAACCCAAGTCGAGCCCTTTGTTCCACTTTTGGCGGGCTTCTCCACAGAACCCTCCAAAAGTGGTGCCACTCTGTCTGGATACCACAGGGGGATGTGGGAGGGGGTTTTAGGCACCCTGGACTGAGTTACCTTGGTAAATCAAGTCGCACTCTTGTGTGATTGGCCCAAGTAGTGAGCCGGCCGGCTCACCACTTAGCATGTTTGATTGACAGCTAGGCTGAGTGAATGGGGGTGTGCTGCATAAAAGCAGGGCTTTGGGGACTGGAACTTCAGAAGTCGCCACAGGACCTGAGAATCCAACGAGGGAGAAGCTGAGCCGACCTGCCACGACGACACCACCGGTGGAGCCCTGCGGAACCGACTCGCCACTTCCTGACGACAGAGAAGATCTCCCGGCTGGAGAGGCTTCTTCCCCTGTCTGGTGGGCACAACCAGTTTACCTTCTTTTCCTCATATCCCAGGACGTCTTGTGGTCGAATTGCCCGTGCCAAGCACCCCAGCAACCGGATAGCCACTTACCACTGGACCGCGAATAAAAGGACCGCTCCTTTTACCGGAGAACTCCGCGGCTGGTTTCTTCCCTGGCAGTGCAACAGACTCCTGTCTTCCTCCCCGGATGAGATCCTCTCTTTCCCCGGACGAAGCACCGACTTGCATCCGCTGCCAGGAACAACTGCCCTCGCTGGAGTATTCTCACCACTTTAAGGTACCGTGTCCGCCAGGCCTCCCTTTCTAAAGATTGCTACAAGGTAATAATAATCCCTTAACCTTCTGGACTGGGCTGGCCGCCTTGACCCTCTAACTGGTCCCTTTCTTTTGGTCCAACTCTTTCTGAACCTTTGCAAAACTGTTGTGCACTTCAACCGTGTGACCTTGGACACATTTCATTCTGATCCTCTTAAAGTGGATCCGGCCTTCTGAACTCTAACTTCACGGTTTTACTTTGCCTTCCTCTCTTGTTGTGTTCTTGTGAAAGTGTTGGGATCTGTTTCAAATGACTCTGCTTTTCTCTCCCTTTTAAAACGAATTATTAGAGTGCCATCTGCGTTAAGCGCTCACCGCTGTCTGAAAATAAGTGGGGCTTTACTTAAGACTTGTCTAATATTCTTCTAAGGCAGTGTATATAATATCTTTTAGTAACCGTGTTTGTGAACTGCCTAACATTAGTGCCTGTGTGTTTTTCTAGATGTGGTTTTAAATAATTATATCTCTTTTTCACCAAGCTCTGCTCAGTGTTTACTTGTTCTACTGTGTTCTCTTGACCTATTGTGAATACTCTGTATACTGCCTAACTCTTCTTGAGGGAAGTCTGACTGCTCAGCCACAGCTACCAAGTGAATCTGTGTGGTACAGACTGCTACCAAGTGGGTTTATTGCCAAACACCTATAGTCTTAAATCTTTTGCAGTGGTCCCAGAGGGAACTGCACAGGTTTCTGCCTAACAGGGATCTATGAGCCCTCTACACTGTGAAGCCCTATATGTTTCTGGGTCTGACTTCTTGTATCAGCAGGTTCTCGATGTAATTTGTAGGGTCTCTGCCTTCCTCTCCCTCCGGCAAACGCATTGTACGGATGTTACTTTGTCTGACTCTACCTTCTGGGTCTTCAGTTCTATGTTCTACCGTTTGTATCCTTCCCAGTATATCTGCGATTTGTGTTTGGGCACTGTTAATGCTAGTGATGTCCTTGCGCACCTGCTGTTCCGAGGTGCCCATTCTGTCTGCCAGTGCCTGCATATCCTGACTTAGTAGCCCTACGTCCACTATTACTGCATCCATCTGCTGTTCCAGTGCAGACTTCAGGATGGGGCCCTCTTCTTGTTGCTGCATCTGCCGCACCGGACTTACTGCGCTGCTGTCTGCAGAAGAATGTGGGTCTTGTCCGGGCTTCTGCGCATAGGCGTGATGCCTTGCGCGTAATGTCTGGCCTTATTACCCCGCTGCTTGGCTGGCATCTTGGCTGTATGTTGCTGTGTCCCTCAAGGAGTTACAAGGTCTGGCGCAAGAGGCTGTCAAATTTCTGTCTCATCAAGAGCTACTAGAGGTTTGCTCTTCCCCCTATCCTGTCTGTAGTGTCAGCTTGTGGTACTAGTCCAGGTACTAGCGCACCCCAAGCGTTCTCTTGCTGGGTGATGCTGTTAGTGGCCAGACAGTTACCTTGATTCCATTCATGGCGTGTGCTGCTTCCCACTGCGAAGCTCATGGTGAGTGGGAGCAGCTCGCAGTATTTTGGTGGGCAGGCATGTCTGGGTTTTCCAGTCTGTGCGGGGCCCCTGGGTAGTATGTCTCTAGTGTAGAATGTTGCCACTGCAAGGCCGGAGGACTCTTCCGCAAGTCAGCCTTATCAGCGCACAGCAATGTCTGAAAACATTAGTGCAGTCGCTGTTTTTGGTTCTTTAGTTTCCTTCTCTCCTCCCGCCCCCTAAGCCCCCCGGGCCTCTGTGGACTGCTGGAGTGCAGATATTATCCCCTCAAGTTCTGCCCTGGGTGTGCCTCCTTATTCCTCCCCAACCCCCCTGTCTATCAATCAACAGGGTGTGCAGGGCTGATGGTTGAGCGGAGGTAAAATTGTGGTCCAACTTTTTCTGTGCCCTTGCGTGTCGCTCAGGTTGCGCACCACTGTCTTTTTTTTTTTTTTTTTTTTTCCAGGGTGTGGATTGAGTTAAGTTATGTTGTCAGGGCCCCAATCCCGCCGTGCACGCAGACCTCACCTTCAATTGGCCCAGCTTTTGCAGTTCGGGCAGCTCAGCTCTGCCTTTTCCATACTGTGGGGTGCTGCGGTCTGACTCCTGTTGCCTCCCTGCAGGCGGGCTGCTTCCTCCTCCTGCTTTGCAGTGCTGCAACGCTGCCTTCTCCCGGACCTCCTCCCACCTGCCTAGTCGCCTCCATCCGAGGCCTCAACCGCACTCATCTCGTGTCTGAGGCTTCCAGTTCTCCGCACTGCTGAGTCTCTTGCTCCTGACAGTATTCCAGCAGCCGTCGCAACCCCAGGTCTCTGGGCTGCTTGTCCTTCACTTCAGTACCTCGGGTTGGCGGTCACCAGCTTCTGGTTGCTGCACAACTTCCTCACTGTTGGTACATCACATTTGGAGCCGCCATCTTGCTCAAACGGTCAGCGCTCTCAACTTTGCGGTTTTGGCTTGGTGCGTGCCGATTCTTAGCCAAGCGGTAAAATTTTGATATGGGGGTTTCCCCCAACATTTCGGTGCACGATGTAGGTGTCCGCTTGCAGAATCGGAACCGATGAGAATCTTAAACATAGGATCAAGCTGGAGCTTGTATTCCATGCTGCAGGGCTGCTGGCCACTCCCCTGCGTGCTGACATACTTCTATGCGACATCCTTACACTCCTTCAGTTTCAAGGGTACTTTCTATTTGGTTGTCTGAGTGCATATCGTCCCATACACTCGATGCGGTATAAGGACAATGCATGGAGTTCCATTTATAGCTCTTCTCCTGCTGTTATGATGTTGGTGAGGTGGCAGGAATTGGGGACAGTAAGTCTACCTGCTCCTCTACAGTATTTTCATTCTTACTACATGTAGCCCTTCACAGTTGAGGGTTACCTCGCAGAGCTTTCTATTTGTACGCAATCTCCTGATCAGGGTTCCCATTTTCAAATTCCTACAGTAGTTCCTGACTGGACTGACTAATATCTTTCTTCTAGTCCATTTCATTGTACCAGTATTGGATTTGAAATTTGGTGTTAAAGTGCCTAATGCGAGCTCCTTTTGAACCATTGCATTCTAGTCGATCCCGAATGCTAACCCTTAAGAGTATATTTCTAATGGCAATTACATTGGTTCTGAGTGAGCTTCAGGATCTTCTAAACCACCTTTCACAACCTTTGAGGTTAAGGTGTTACTGAGGATTCGTCCTTTTCTGCCTAAAGTGGTATCAGATTTACATTTGGCTCAGAAGATTGTGTTGCCTTCTTTTTAACCATCTCCTCATCCCTCGAAGGAAGAAGAGAGGCTGCATCGTTTAGACCCCAGGAGGGCCTCAAGCTTCTATGTTAGTAGAATGTCAAAAGTCAGGCAAGATGACCAGCCCTTTGTGGGTTATTCGGGTCACAAATTGGGACAAGGTGTCACCAAGAAAACCATCTCTTGCTGGATAATTGTATGCGTTTCTGAATGCTATACTTCGGCTGGCAAAGACCTGCCTGATGGTTTGAGGGGGCTTTTCACCCGAAGAGTGGCCAGTTCTTCGGCTCTTCAGATGGGGGGTGCCGGTTCAGGACACGCAGTGCTGCAACTTGGTGGTCTTTGCACACTTTCAACAAATATTACTGCCTGGATTCTATGTCAGGAGGCACTATTTGATAAAGCTATGCTTCACAACAATATTAATTCTCTTTTCCCACCGCCTTCAACACACAGCTTTGGGAGTATCAAAGATGAATACGTGGGAGAACACAATCCATTTGAAGAACAAATTACTTACCATTGGTGATGTTCCCACTGGATGTTCCTCCCACGTATTCCTCATCGTCCTCACATCCAACTCCTCTATCTTGGTGAGAATTTCCATACTCTTACGTCCTGTACCCTTTCCTCCATAATGCAGCAGAGTCCCTTGCTAGGGATGGGAGACGGAACCTTTTTCACCTGAAAAAAATCCTTCATTAAATTTAGAGGCAGGGGTGAGGAGGTCGTGGGAGCATGCGCTCCCCTGACTCCGCCCACCGGCACCACTCCTCAGCCCCCCTTTCTGCGTCGAGTGGAACGGGACGATTTCACCAGCGCTCTTGGTTTTGGCTTCAGCCATGTAATACCATGTGCTCTTCCCCAGACACGCTCGTCTGTCTTTTTGTCTTTTTATCAGGTAGTTGGTCCTCTGGCGCCACGCTCCTCTCTTGCGCATGTTGACTTCAGCGGCCTTCAGCAAGTGTACAGCCTGCGAGGGGCTCTTCCCTACATCCGATCCCGACATTCTTTGCCTCTGTTGCCTTGGCCCCACTGCGGCTGGGAGGGTTGTACCGCGTGCAATGCACTTATACCGCGTGCCCTGAAGAACCAGCTAGCTAGATGGAGGGAGATCTTTGAGAAGTCTCCTCCAGAGGACTTGAAGGACTTAGTCAGACATAAGTCAAGCCCGAAGGGAGGGCCACTTTATTCCTGCGCACCCCGCAAGGGCAACTCCTTCCCAAGGAAACGCCTGAGCGGGAGGAACCTCTCAGGTTCTTACACCAGCACGGGTACCGAGGCTATCTTAGCTACCAGCCAAAGTGTCTGTAGATCCTTCCGGAGACGGTGCTGAGGGACCGCAAGGTTATTTTACCAGGAGTACACCCGAGGGGCTACGCCCCAGTCCCAGCCAGATGTCGGAAGGGACACCCGCATGCAGCACTACTGGCAATACCGCCAAGGGCAATTTGCCTACCAGGCTCTGTCCTGAGGTGCAGGATAGGTCTCATGCTCCATCAGAGGCGGCCAGGCCTAGTGAGCCAAGTACCCCGACTTTGGCACGCAGCTCGACAAGATGGTCGCTCGTCCGATACCGCCCCTTGGAACGGAGCAGGTGGGAGAACGAGTTACAAGGTGGGATTGGTGGCAACCAGGTACCTGGCCTACACTTATTCATCAGCATTGCAGGGCAGGTTTAGACCACAGCCATCTAGACAGAGTACGGACCAGCCCCAACAGCTACCGGCCTGTGAGGACATGTTGTTTGAAAAGTTCCTCACGCTCATGAGATCTCCTCAGATGGGGCCATCCTCCGTGATGTGATCAGGGTCATGCTCCCTCCAGCCCCTCCGCCTACGCGTATAGTCATTCCTCCTATGGCTCCAGCACTGCAGGCCCCAGTGATGTCCCAACTGCCCTTGTTGGCTCCTTAGATTCCGGCTCCCCTGCCTCCCACAGTTCAGGCGGTTCCACACCAGCCTCTGGTTCCGGTCTCCACACCACAGCCCTCTGAGCCCAGCACTCCAACTCTTTCCGGACCAGCCGGACACCCTGGTGGACCCAGACGAGGAAGATGACCGCAACACGCCATCGTCGGCCAAGGCCTTTCGCAATCGACTCGCAGCTTTGGCAGATAACTTGGGGCTTCCTCAACCCGAGGTCTAACAGCAGGGGGTGGGGGTGCCAGCCAAGGTCCTAATCTACGCCTCGCAGCTAGAACGGGGATCCCGATGCAGAAAGACTGTCGTCTTGGTCAAAAAAGGGTGGCTTAAGCCCCACTCGGCCCAGCCTGTCAATCAGCGCCACGGAAACAAGTTTAGGCAAATGGAGGTGGTGAATCCACTCGTGCTGTCGGCACACCCTCAACCACATTCTTCGATGATCGCTGCGGCGTCACTCTACTCAAAGCCTCAGTCGTCCTTGGTGCCACGGACATGAGGACTGCCTAGCTTCGGGCTACTAAATTCAACCCAGACATCCAGGAACGCATATTGGACCTTCCATTCGAGGGTGGTGACCTCTTTCACTCCACCACCGATCAGGAGCTAGATACAAAGATAGTTTGCAATCTGCGCAGTCGTTATCTTTAAGAAGGCCTCCCACAAGACGTACACGCAATCGCATCAACTGTCCGACAAGGGGCGGGCGTTCGACGGGTTCCAGGGCTTCCAAGAACGGAGGTACAAACAGCCTGAATGTTCTCAGTCAGCACCGGCACAAACACCAAAGGGTGGCGAGGGGGAAACAAGGGCTTTTTTCACTCCCACTCCTCCGCAACAGCCTCGGAGTTAAAGATGGCATGACGTGCCCCTTCGGGTCCACATGTCTCCGGTGGGGTGGGGTGGGGTGGGGGGGAGGCTTGCCCTTCACGCACAGTTTTGCAGACCCCTGGATCCTATCTGTAGTATCCATGGGATACTGTCATGATCTCTGCTTCCAAAAGATCAGGACTTGCCCGACTCCCTTGGAAGCAGACCCATAACCCCGGTTCCGAGTGCCAGCCAGTCCCAATTGGGACCTTTTGGACCCTGTCCTGGCGCCAGTGGCACCAGGCTCATAAAGATGCCCAGTCCCAGCGCTGGAAGCGCCGGGCTCATAGTGCTTGGGTGGACTTACCTGCAGCAGACCATGCTGCTTACTTACCGGCCAGTTGAACCCCGGATCCTCTTCTGTTTGGGACTACTTTTCCTGTTGGGTGGGGCAGGAGCCACTCCCTAGGTTCAGAACACGAACTCTTCTGGGAACCAGGAACTCTTTTCTTACCTAGGCGTGGCTGTGGAAGGAGACACCTAAGCACTACAGGAGGCTATTTAAACCACACCCGATGGATGAATCTTGCTTTGTGTCATTCTGCATTCTCTGCAGCAGAACGCTCATCGTGTCTTCTGCTTCTGATCCTGGGCCTAAGGAAACAAAGGCTTACCATCCTGGAATCCAGTCTTCAGCAGCACCTGTAAAGACAAAGAAAGAACAGGTTAGCACTACGGTCTTCAGTGGCAGCGCATCTCTTTCCTGGTCCATCGGCTGTCACCAACGCCTCGTGCTGCATTCCGGCATCTGAAAGACAAAGGCTTACCTACTCTTCGCATGTTCCGGAGGTCTTCGCACTGCATTCCGGCATCTGAAAGACAAAAGCTTACCAGCTCTTCGCACGCTCCGGAGGCCTTCGGCGCTGCATCCCGCATCTGAAAGACAAAAGAATGTGCGTTTAAAGACATTGGGCAACTTTATTACTCACGTGCCATTACTCCTTCCCACGCCGAATCCAGTGGGTATTCCAGCACCCTTCAGCTTCTCTAAAGCTCCAAACTTGTACCTGCAAGATAAAAGGGACAGTTAGTGCGCATCGTGAAGCAGGCTACAAGCGCTTACCTACGTGCTTCCAGGCGCTTCTATTCCTCACGCGGGTTCGATCCTCAACTCTCATCAGCCCGCCATCCGCCATCGCCGGAACTCTGCAAAACAAGAGATATCATTACAAAAGACTTTTAAGACATTTGAAGCGCCCAGAACTTACCGTTCGTGCAGTTAACGACGGACAGCAGTCCTCTGAGGTCAAGAGGCCTGCACCCTTATCCAGTGAAGGAACTGGTTACGGCACCCTGCCCCGAGGCAGATGGAGAGCTCGGCGTTCACTTACATAAGACATCTTACTCTTCGAGTCAGACATACAGTGCACAGAGGTCCAGCCCAAAGAGCCAACCGTGTGTTACACATCACCTTTGAAGATACAGCATTCACCCAGTCAAGACCGGCGCCTCTGCGGGAATCAGGTGAGCGTTACAGATACCGCCTACCGATCCATTCCTCCTCCCCGCCACTCCCACAGATTGGGACAGCATCTCTGTTGGTGGAAATTCGGTCGCTTGTCGAGAGCCAGGCATTGGAAGAAGTCCCAGCCTCCCAGCGGGGATTGGGCTTTTACGCCAGGATTTTCGCCATACAAAAGAACCACCAGGATGGCCTGAGAGTTGTGTTGGACTGCTCCACCCTCAACCTCTCCCTCCCTCTTCAAAAATTCAAGATGGTTACGCCAGCACTCATTGCAGAGACATTGTGCAGGGGAGACTGGATGTGCTCCCTGGATCTGAAGCTGGTCTACACATCCCGATTTGGCAGCTGCATCACTCCTTTCTAAGATTTGGGATCATGGGCTGCCATTTCCAATGCAAGGTGCTACCCGTCGGCCTCAATTCAGCCCCCAGGGTATTTGCCAGGCTCGTGAATGTGCCAGGCTTGTGATTGCAGTTGCAGCCCTCATCAGGGCCTAGGGCCACCATGTCTACCCGTACCTGGACGACTGGCTCAATCTCAAGAAGTCTCAGCGGCAGCCTACGCAGAGCCTGACATTTATGAGCCTCATATGGAAGACAAGCTCCAAGGGAGTTTTTCCCTCGGAAGACAAGATCACGGCCATCAAGAGGACCACTGCTTACTTTCTCACCCAAGAGGTGACCTCGGCCTGCTGGTACCAACACTTATTAGGTATCATGGCAGCAGTCCTACTGGCCGTACCCCACACAAGACTCTAAATGAGGAGATTACAGCTGCACTTCGCAGCCTCATTGAATCGGCAGCGGGGCGCCCAACTGGAGCTTCTCAGCATTCCTCCTTCTCTCCACCTGGACCTCACATGGTGGTCCAAGGACTGCAACCTGCGGACCAGCAAGCCTTTCCAGCAGCGTCCCCCACAGGTTACCATCACTACGGGTTCCTCCCTTCAAGGCAGGGGGCCACTTTGGACAACCGCAGTGTTGATGGAGTCTGGACCCTGCAGGCGCAGGAATCTCATATCAACTGGCTGGAGCTGAAATCCATCTGGCTAGCACTCAAAGATTTCCTTCGGCTCATTGAGTAAAAGGTCGTCCTCATCCAGTTGGACAACTACAACAGCATGTACTATGTCAACAAGCAGGGTGGTACCAGGTCTCCTCCACTGTGCAGTCTAGCAATCGGCAAGTGGGAATGGGCCCTGGAGAACAACATCTACCTTACGGCCATCCACCTTCCAGGGCAGTCCAACCTGGAAGCTGACAGACTCAGACTGGGAGCGGACAAACACTGCAATGGTGGCAATTGAACGACTAGGTGCTGATGGAGATCTTCAGCAGATGGGGGCATCCTCAGGTGGATCTCTTTGCCTCCTGAGACACCAAGAAGTGTCAGTAGTTTGCGTCCTGACAGGGGCAGGGCCCCAACTCCCTGGGCAACGCATTCCAGATACAGTGGAACGGCATGACAGCGTATGCCTTCCCTCCCACACCCCTGGTCCACAGGGTGATCTGCAAGATGAAGCAATAATGTCACCTCTGTGTCATTCTGATAGCTCTGTGATGTCCGGCGAGACTGTGGCTCTCAGGGCTTCTCAGCCTCTCAGAACAGGCCACCCATTCACCTGCCGATGGGCCCAGCTCATCTTCTGGCGCAGCAGCGGGGCAGGGTGATCACCCCGCTCCACAGAAATTAGCCCTTGCAGTGTGGTTCCTGAGCAGGTCAAGCTGAAGAACTTGAGCCAGTCACAGGCTAACCTAGACATCATTCAGGGCGCTAGGAGCAAGGCTACTAGGAGACAGTACAAGAGGACTAGGTTCTGTCACTGGGCGAACTCTAAAGAGATCGACCCCACCCTTATGTGCACGTTGGATGATGTGCTCTCCTTCTCTGCACACCTTGCTCACTCATGCATGCAGGTGGACATATGCTGCACCTATTTGGCAGCCATAGGGGCCTACAGAAAATCAGAGGAGGTCATCTTCTCTTCCAACCTGGTGGTCAAGCAACATTTGGTGGGCCTCACCAGGCTT
Organism: Ambystoma mexicanum; assembly: GCF_040938575.1. NCBI lineage: Eukaryota > Metazoa > Chordata > Amphibia > Caudata > Ambystomatidae > Ambystoma > Ambystoma mexicanum. The sequence continues at coordinate 752,457,957 of NC_090939.1, forward strand.
TACCCGCCCATCCAGAAACCACACCCTGTGTGGGACCTCAATGTAGTGTTGGGCGCCTTGGCGCACAAACTGTTTGAGCCAATGGCATCCGCGGACATCAGGCTGGTCACCTCTAAAACAGCTCTGTTGGTGGGTCTCGCTTCTGCTTGCGAGTCGGTGAGACCCAGGCTCTGATGCCATCAGAACCCTATACTACTTTTCACAAGGATAAAGTGATCTTGAGAACGCACCCAGCTTTCCTGCTTATGGTATTCTCCACTTTCCATCTAAACAAGTAGAAAGTCTTACCTATATGTTTTGCCGATCCTAAGGACGAGGCTCGGAGGGTCTTGCACTGTCAGGATGTCAGAAGCACCCTGAAGTTCTATCTGGACAGTACCAAGGCCTTCTGCAAGTCGAACGCCCTTTTGTCACCTTCAGGGGGGTCAAGGCCCGGTTATCAGGCATCCAAGCCCTCTATAGCAAGGTTGATGGTTTCGGCCATCAAGGAGGCCTACGACAGGCAGCAGAAACCACTTCCAGCTAACATGCATGCCCACGCTATCGGAGCCAAGGCCATGGCTGTCGCCTTCGCATCAGCAGGGCGGCCACCTGGGCCATCATTTCGGCTTTCTGTAAGCACTACAGTTTGGACGCCGGCTCTGAATCTGTTGCAGCTTTCGGACAGGCGGTTCTAAGGAATTTGTTTTCTTAAGGAGGGGTCTCCTCTCCACCCTGGGGTTACATTCAGTTGTAATCACCTATGCGGTATGGAGGAAAGGGGACAGGATGTAATAGTAATAGTTACTCACCGTAGTGACTAACGTACTCTTAGTCCTCTTTCCTCCATACGTCGCACCATCCCCCCACCCCCACCCCTCTAATAATACTGGCGTCATTAGGCAATGTTAAATATTGTCGATGCGTCAATGCGGACTGAGTGGCGCCGCCGGTGGGCGGAGTCAGGGGAGCGCATGCTCCCAGGACCGTGGCCCCTCGCACCTCTAAATTTAAAGGGTGAAAAAAGTTGTTGCCCGTCCCTATTGAGGGACACCCCTGCACTATGGAGAAAAGGTGGACTACGGACTAAGTGTACGTTGGTCACTACGATGAGTGACTATTCCATTTTCCTTTCAACCTCTGGGTCATACCTTCAAGATGGCGGAGCATGGGGGGCACGGGGAGGGGGAGATGAGAACTGCAGCAACGGGTGCCGCACAAGATACTTATACCAGCGTCGACGTTGCAGCCTAGTACAGGACGGAGGTCGTCGCTGGTCATGAGTCAATGACGCGCTACTATGGAGAAAAAAAATTTGAAGGTGCAAGCAGACTTACATGTATCAAAGATGAGTAATACGTGAGGGGAACATCCAGTCGAAACAACATTTCCATGGGTAAGCAATTTGTTTTTCTCTGTAAAAAGTCAGGACCGGTCCAAAAACAAAGTTTGTGGGTCCATAGAATGTGGAGGGAAAGTTGCTTCAAAGAAAAATCTTTCCTAACGGGGAACCAAACATGTTTATATTGTCTGTTTCTCTTTTCTTTTGGGGTTCAGTACTGACATTGAGATGGTTAAATTCTCCATTAACCAGAGTATTACAACTTCATTTCAGCAGTTCATGTCATGGGACACCTGTGATATGTGGTGGAACATTTGGATCTATGGGGGGGGGGAGAGTGCTGCTCAGTATCCTAGGAATATCTTAATGGATTGACCAGTATGAAAACTCATGGGAAATGAGCGTTTTTGGCAGTTGGTCTAATGTGGATTTCTGGTTCTGAGTAGAATTGGAGAAGGAAGGTTGAAGGAACAGGTTACAGGATAGTGCCCCACCAGATTTTCCCAGTTTTAGGAGTTTCAACTTTGCAAATGTATGTGGCTCCCTCCTTTTGCAAAGAGGAAGCGCAAGTTCCCACAACTGATGATATTATTTCTGAAACTTGCATGGCTCACTGAAAATCAAGATAAACTCTGGTGGGTTTTGGGCATTGTATGGTCTCTGGTTTTACTGACTTTTATTGACCTAGTGTACGGCAGATTTCCAAAAATTGTTAGGCATGAGTGGATGTGTAGGGTTAAATGTTTTTCCTTTGACTTTTCTAAGCTATCGGATGTTGAAGCTTTATATTTATGGTGTCTGTTGGTTGTTCAAGCCAGATCCTGCTGCAGAGTATGGCTCAACTTTGAAATCACTGGCTGGGAGTCTAGTGTCATGCTTTTGTTAGCCCATGGTGATTTATTCCAGTACAATCGCACTCAATATCTGCTGTGAAGGCTATGTGGGGATGAGTTTGTGTAGTGTTAAATATCCTGGCACGTGCCCCATGACAAATGTTGTCCTCTTGAGTGATCTATTTGGGAGGTAGTGGGAATAATTGTTGTCTCTGACATTACTGCAGTGCCACCTTTGGTGTTCTAGCTACTCAATGACTTTGAATGTGTATAATTGAGGATGAACTGGGAATCACCTTTACAAGAATTTCTTGGCCATTACTCTTCTTGAGCACAGACCGAGCAATGGATTCTGAACCCAATCTCCACATTGGTGTACGACGTTCATGATGATCCAACTCCTGCCATGATTATCCTCAAAACCCATTGTGGATAGATATTGTACCCTTTCGTAGAAGGGGGGGCTATGAGGTAGAGAAATGTAAAGAAAATAAACTCTTGGTATCCAGTTGAAGGTTTTAAAATACGGCCTGGTTGAGAGGTATTTGTTCTGTCACCATTGATTTCTTCCACAGAATCCTTACCCCATTTGAGATTTTGAAGCTAGCATGTGTGGTGTACCGTTATCCTATTTGTGTGGTGTACTCATATTCTGCGTCTTGGCCTAATTGTGTAAGTTAGTGCATAGGGTGTTTTCTAAATTCACTCACTGACTGTCTGTGCACACATTTGAGGCGCCCTGCTCCCCTTTTAAATCTAGGCCTTTTCCTTATTCTGTTCTCATTTAGTCCATGCATTTTAGGCTCTGCCCGCTCTTTGAATCTAGGCGATATATAGCACTGCTCTTTGTACATAGATCGAACCCAGGATGTAAACATTGATGTTTGTTCAGGTAACCCATTTATCCCCTCGCACACCGCACCTTCGTACTTTAGCGTAAGACCCAGTCTCATTCCACGCACCATGCACGCTCTTATAACACAAACACTACTGCACAACACCTCTGCCATAAGAATGAATCTACTTTTCATGAAAAACTTGAACTGTAGCTTCCCACATAATTCTTTCTCCTTAAATCACAATCCACCCTGTTAAGTTCATAGTTTACCTATGCTGTGCCCCATCCACGCGCCATTCAGACATGGGTGACAATCGGGTTCTTGCCCACCCTGAAAATGCTAGACCTTGATGTCAAGGAACTGGTGCCTATGGTTTCAACCCTGCTGGCATCCACAGGACCCAATTTATTTGATGAATGAGTTAGGGCTCCCTTTGATCTGCAACCAAACACCCACAGGATCTACCGTGGCTGCGGCAGCCACAGCTCTAGCTTGGCGCAATGCTGCTCTCTTAAGGGCGTCAAGCTCTCTGTACTTGTCCCCCTCACCATCTGCGTCATCGGCACCACGGCCCCCCCCCCAAGACAATGCCCCACTTTCAATGTGCACGTTTCTGTCAGACGTTCAACTACTTTGAGAGGGGGGGGTGGTACTAGCCTGTTTGGAGAGGAGCCCCCTTATGTGGTGAAGCCAGGCTTTTCTCTGAGGATTTCTACACTGATGGAGAGGACTCAATGGATCTGGGCGCAAGCCTACAGGTTGTTAGTCGGATGGACACCTTCCAAGAGCTGGACATCCTTCTGCTTCGGGTCTGGGGAGTCATTGTGCTTCTTTACAGATGGTGATAGCGAAGGTGGTGAAATCATGGTGGCGATCAGCACCCACCAGGCCCAAAGGTCGATTTAAAAGGACCAACCTCCTGAATAAGGGTACCCAGATAGAAAACCTACTGCCCCGGCTGTGGAGTGGAAGCCTGTGTCTATCCCCGTGATGGAAGGGACCTGGGCCGGCACAATCAGATTCGTTTTTTACTCTCCACCAATGCGACCCTGGAGAGTCAGTAGAGCAGGCAGCTACAGCAAACCTTAAAACCATCTCCTTACCCTCTTTGCCCCCAGAGGGGGAGAATGAGCGATTGGGTGCTTGTTAGGGGTGGAGGACGGGAGGACAAGTTGTTTGCTTTGCACAATTTTGCTATGAGAGGGGTGTGGTGAATCCAGTGAGATTATCACTAAATATCCAGATTTGGGCCTCTTCTCCTGTGGCCAGGGAAAGGCAGCTGATTCTGACTCTGGGGGTGGTTTCATGCAGGGGAGGATCACAGAGGCGGGGGGGGGGTTGACTCATGCTGGGAGACGAAGGGTATCTTCTCCTCCCATAATTCCACTTTAATTCCTGAATTGACAATGGCTTATTGTAAAGTGGAGCAACTTAATGTTCTACACTCTTCTGTGGACTTCAGTTCTGTGAGAAACTCATGGTGGCAACAAGACAGACACAAGTGATCACAGTTCAAGGGTGTTTATTGAACAATGAATGTTGTATACAAGTTGGAAAAATGCCTAATCTAAACCTAAGATTAAGATGGGAGCAAGTGTCAACCATCAAATGAAAAATAAGGCAGTCCTAATGGCGTTGTCAAAGTAAAAGGGCCTATACTAAGAAACGTATTGCCAAACATCACAACTAATACAAAAGGGCAGTGTGGAATAGTTCTCAAGAAAAGAAAGAAGTGTTCTCAAATAATATGTCCGGATGCATAGCCTGGGTCTTCCTTCCCCACGTTTCGTGCTCGGGGGGGAAGATGGGAGCTTGGCGCATAGTACGGTCTTGGGCTTTTCCAGCACAAGACGACAGTTCCAATGACAGTTCTCAGGACCGTTGGACCGTTGACGGCCAAGTCTGGTCTCCTTAGAAAGTCTCTTGTCTTTGTTCTTGATGTGTTCAGATAACAAAAACAAAAGTTCCTTTAATCAAATGAAAGTTTAAGGTGATATTGATTCACCCCTCAGGTCCCCCTCTTCTGGGCGCTGATCCTTCTCAATTGTAATCCACAGTTCAGATAGGGTGATGATTTCACCCCTGGATCCCCCTCTTCTGGGGGCTGACCCTTCACATCGTATTCCTTAATTTATGTCGGTTCTTTTCTTACTTGACATCTGGGTGATAGATTCCCCTTGAATCTCCCTCGGTCAAGGTCAGAACCCTCTTGACTGCCAGTACTCCGGTGCAGCTTCACCCCTGGACATCCCTCGGCCGGCCACGGACCCCTTTCGACTGCTAATACTTGGGTGATGGCTTCATCTCTGGCATCCCTCCTTTGGGTTCACTCTTGCCGTTTCTTAACTTTTGCTTTCACTCTTAATCTTGGGGTGCCAACTTTTCACCTTTCGATCCCCCTCTGCCGGGCTCAGACCCCTCTCGATTCTTAACTCCTTTCACCGGGTTTACTGTGGCTCTCGATCGGGGTGATGGTGGCTCACCCCTGGGTCTCCCTGTTCTGGGCTCTGACCCCTCTTTTCTTCCACTGTTGTCTTTTAACACCATTCAATGTGTTTGGGATTCACTTCCCTTTCTTTCACAGTGCTTGTAGATCAGTCTTTCGATTGTACAGGGATTTTGCTTGACCCTCTGTATGACCACTTTGACTTATTTCGCTGGCCCTCCTACGGCCTTCTGGTACCTGTAGTTTCCTTCAGATGGGGTTTGACCAGTCTGTCTTCAGTTTAGCATCCACGTGGTGCCGGTTTCCCAGCTTTTGCTGGTCTCCCCTTAACACCTTACTGTTCATTCATAGTTCTTTCATGTCCGTTCATTAATCTTAGTTCAACTTATCACTTTTGTGATGCTCCCTCAGCGCAGCTAGTTTCTTATCGGCTTTCCCCTCGACTCACCGGCTGTGATCAACTGCTTTGCCTTTGGCTTCTCTGGAGTCAAAACCGATACCACAGGCGCAGGAGCTTCCCTCGCTTCCTGACTATCGGCATAGGCTTGCCCTGTGTGAGGTGACATTTATGGGGAAAACGGGAATGCCTGGGATTACTGGTATGAAGTGAACAGGGGGAATTGTGGGAATGGTAGTGTTTTGTCTGAACAGATGGGGAGTGCAGGAAATAATAACCAGAGGGGCGTGGAAAAGAAAACCAGGTGTAGGCGGGTATGGCATGAGACTTTTGGGGTTTTGGGAGAGACCGTTTCTGAATGTGACAGGTTTTGATATCCTAGGAAACGGGTTATATACAAAGGGGTTGGTAGACTTGGGTAAGAGGGATTATATGGGAAGAGGGGCTGGTCGGAGGTGGCACAGCCCATAAAAGTCTCTGGGATCTCTCTCCTCATCTTCTCCCCTGGTAACATACCGCGTCTCACCTAGACTTTCCTACTTTCTTGAACAGAACTTTGTTGAAAAACAACTATATTTTAAGTATTCCTGAATTGATCCAGGGGAAGGCAATGCAACCATGGTTGCAAGGAGTACTTCCAAGAACATTTGAGCTTGAATTACAAAGACTGTTTTTGTTGAACCAAAAGTTAGCCATATTTTCATTGTATAATTGGATTGCATGTAGAAGTGTGGGCCAGATATAATTTTGGACACAAGGTCATTTTTCTTTAGTTAGAGTTTGCTAGGAGTTTCTCTATTAGCTTAGGCGTTTATCATAACTATTTTAACTTTTCATAAAATGGCAAACTTTGAGAACTTTACTTTTGTCCGTCTCGCATTTCTGACTCTTCACTGCGGGTAATGGCCAAATGCTCTTTATGCCTCTGGAGTTAAACAGTGGTGTACAGAGGCAGCAATACAGCCACTGCAGTCCCTAGAAAGACCCTAGGGACAAAGCTCCTGTGAGGTCTTGCAGCATGACACCCAGGTGAGGTGAGAATTTCCCTATTGGTTGAGTGGCAGCATCCGATCCGTTAAGACCCTTCGGTCTTACAGGTCGCAACTCTTGGTTACTGGCTCCCTTTTGCTCAACGCTATCACAACTTCCCTCCCTCTGGCCTCTTTACTGCTGGAGAAGGTTGCCACAGAACTGGCCCCTGTGCAGTACAGAATGAAGTAGGGGCTTGTAATCTTTACTTTATGGTTCTGAAGGAGGACAGGGAGGTCTGCTCCCCATGATAGATCTGATGCTGTTGAACCTGTTCCTGTGCAAGGACAAGTTATGATGGCCACCTTTGCTCAGAACCTACAGATCTTCTAACTACACGATTGGCTGGTATCCCTGGCACTCCAGGATGATTAATTCCACTTGCCAATCCATACAAATCACAGTTAAGTACACAAGTTTTTTAATAGTCAACCAACTACTAGTTAATTGTTCTACTGTTCGCCCTTTCTTTGACATCCAAGGGCTTCACCGCGCTGCTGAAAGGGGTAGCCACTCAACTACAGGAGGGGAAAGCATTCAGGTCTTAAAACTATACAAAGCTCTAGTGCACACGTAAGGTTAAGATCATTCCAAGAAATGTTTTCTTTTCAGAAGTGTCTTATAAAAAAAAGGGGGGGGGGCGCGCTGGGGAGTTACAATCATCCTTGGTACATAGGATGAATAATACATGTAGAAATCTAATATCCTTGAAATCCAGGATACTCCTGTCCCCTGCACACTGATACTGTAATCAGTCAACATCTTGCATATATTTTAGTCTGCACATAAGATGAAAACGCAATTTTAAACAAGCAAATATTTATCCTATAGTGCAAAGAAATGTTTATGAACAAAAGAGAAATCCATTGAGATGTGTACACTATTTTAATTTTGCTTTAGTTTTGAAAATCAAATTTTATTGACATTTTTGCAGTTTCAATCCATCAACAATAACACCAACTTATTCAACATGTTAGAATTACATTTCTCCCACCACCCCCTCCATTCCCTCCCCCCGAATGCAGTTCAGCCATATTCTTCCAGTACCTTACCACCACTGGGAGAGTACTACGTGCTTACAATTATTTAATTTTCTTTAACTCCCATGGGTGAGCTATCGACCATACAGTCTGTCTTCGTTTCATCTAGGAGTTGTGTCAGGTATTCTGTGTCAGAAATAGACCTTGCTTTTAGGACACATTCGTTCTCCGTAGGGACCGTTCCCCCTCTTCCATTGTTGGACTATAAAGCATCTCGCCGCCACCAACAGAGTATGGATCATTTGAATCTCATCCATCCTTCCCCCCCCTTCCCCTCAGCCACCCCAGACAGCAACAGGCTGGGTGCCCCATTTCTATCTATTCCATCCACCCCCGTTAGCCATCCCAGCACCTCCTTCCAAAATGTCTGGATCGGGGAGCATTTCCACCACATGTGGTAATAGTCAGCCTCCGCCCCATCACAGCGCCAGCGGCGGACCTCTACGCTGAATTTTTGCTAGGGTTGCTGATGGATAGTGCCATCTGGCCAGAGCCCATATCTCAACCTTTAAAGAGGAAGGTGGATAATAAACAGTGGGGTGCCTACTGAAGAGCCTCTGCAAGTGGGGGTCAATTGGGACATAGAGGAGGTAATCCAGTGCACTGCAGAGCATTCCAAATACGTGGTGGTTGGTGTTATATTTGGCTCCTTGGAGCTGCTGGTAAACAAGAGGTTAAAAAATAAATTGCGTCAGGAAAGTCAAAGAAAAAAGCCATTGCTGAGGATGTGGAAGACTTTTCGCCCTGTAGTGGGCTAGGTAGTCAGGAAAAGGCTGCACCCCAGTACCGTATCATGGCTGCATTAGGTTGGATAGAGCAGTTGATGTCGCTATTGTAAGGCAAGCTTGACAATCTAACTGAGAAAGTGACCCATCTAGAAACGAGAACCTCCACACTGGAACAAAAGACCAGCGAACTGGATAAACACCATTTGCAAATACTATGCAGGGTGCAGAAGGGGTGCAGAACATTTGTTGTGAAGTGGAACTGGCAGTAAAGGGCAGTAGGGTAATGGACAAAAAACTTGAATTTATTGAAAATGTGTTGTCAGGCCCACAGCTCTGACTTATTGGGCTCCCATCGGGAGTGGAGTGGAGGGGATTGACCCGATCAACTGTTTCTACCTGGCTCCCTGAGTTGCTGGCTCTTGAAGTCGAAGAAGACCAAATATATATTGATAAAAGGCTACATGCTTAAACCATATACATCCTAAGCAATGTTGACTTCAGTGGTGGGCCACGCGCTTCTGGTATGGCTGAGTGACTCGAGGCGGCAGCAGCTAAGAAAACCTTTGAACTTCAGGGCCACATAATTCAATTCTTCCCGGAGCTCTCACATGCCACTGAGAAGAAAGGTAGGCCCCTGAACATCATGAAGAAATCTGTTTTGGAACTTGGGGTTAAGGTGGGTCTGCTCCGACCTGCTAAGCTCCGAGTATCTTGGAAGGGGAAGGATTATCTGTTTTAGGAGGCAGAAGGGACAGAAAGTTGTGTTAATCCATTCTTGCTGAGAGCCATCTAATGGCGATACAGGTTGGTTTTGGGCCGAGATAAATGTCCCCCTAATTGTTCTTAATCTAGCATGTTTTTTTCTATATAACGTGTGGTCTTGCTAGCCTATCTTTTAAATGTTTTGGTTGACTGGTGCCCTAATGCGACTCTTTCAGGAATCCCAGAGTACGATTTTCAATACAGTCCACCTGAATGCCTGTGCTTACTCTATTGTACTCCTGCAGACATGAGCACCACCTGATGACAGTCCAAGTTTCAAGTGTTTAAACCTGTAGACCCCCACCACCTCCTAGTTGATGTGGACTCTCAAGGTTGTTGCCAAATATGAACAAGAGACTGAACTTGATTGTGGTTGTAATATGTTGATGCTTTCTACTTTTGTTCCCTTGTATTGTTACAAGATTAAAACAAATAAAATAAAAAAAGAACAAATGGACAAAGTGACGAAGTATGGATCATGCTTAATGTGTCAGTTTCTACATTTGTTTAACTGTCACTCGAGTGTTCAGCTAATCCGTTCTCTGCTGTAAAATACAAAGCGTTCTGCTAAAGTAAAATGAAGGGGACAGGCGATGTCGAGGAAAATTAAGCACTGATATCTTTACGAGTGACAGGTAAGAAACACATTGTGCTCAGACCGCCTAACAGGTTGAGGTTTGTGGTAATGTCACTCGTGATGTAGGATCAAACGAAAATCAAAAGCCCGCCCCCACAGAAGTGATATATTTTCACAATTACAAGTGATAACCATCAATAAAATAGTCTAAAATAGGGCATGCATGACAAAGAAAGTAGAACAAAACGAACTGTTCTGTGAGGCTTGGGACATCGCGGACTCTTTCTATTAACACTATATTCGAACAAACCTACAAACAGTGTTAATACTACCCTTGCACTCGCCCCCCCCCTTTTCCAGGCAATTGAGAAATGCGACAAAAAATGTGTTTTTCTTTTGATTTATTTTAGCGGCTACATTTTTATTTTCATGCTACAATATCCTGGAGGGTCTGTCCAATCGTTACCAAAAAGGTATATTGGGCTACCAATGGAGTAAAATGGCCTGCACCATTGGTGAATCCAAAACTAAAGTATAGCTGTCACCAACATACTCCCCAAGACACACTTAGGGTGCTAAAAGTAACTTAGGGCAAAATGGGGTGTCTGAGTCACCCCTGGGACTGGGTGCCGTGGCTCCAATACCATGGACATTAAGACAAAAGGGTTGCAATGGCAGGGGGGCTTCCAGATAAGTCCCTATGACCATCAAAAATAGGGGGGGGGACAAAACATTGAGGGACGTCTATTTTGCCTGCTCGTCTCTGCTACCCATTTCATCCCATTCTCTCATGTACGTATTGAAAATGCTGCCTGTATGTCCCGAAACCTCAGCTACAACCTTCATACTGCCTTGTTTATCCACTCCTTCTACCGTAACGTCGATCATGGAACTGTGCAATGCTTATCACTCTGTTCGATCAGCAAGTGCGTTACTGCTATACCTACTCTACTTTCTTATTGTCTCATCGCCAACTTCTGATGCAACCGTTGCTGCCCCCCTGCCTCTCAGGGTCCTCCCGGTTTGTGCAAATCAATTCAGGGCCTTCCCGTTTCTCTTTCTGGCCGGTTTGACTTGGTCCTAGCAAGAGGGCAACAAAACTACCTCCGCTAAGGACTTAATCCTGGACATTAATGCGCTACTCGGCTGTCGGACGACCTCTTTTGTCATGATCTATGCAACCTGATAATCTGTTATTACTTAGCTACTACTTCGCCTCTCTTCATGAAGTTCAGCCTGCCCAAACTGCGTGCACACCCTCATTTTGTCCCTCATGTTAGGTTGCACGCCTGGAGTAGCCCCCTCACCTTGAGGTGAGGCTTTGTCAGTCGATGTACACACACCTAGTTTGTTGGTCATATATGCTTGCATGCTGGAAGTAGCCCCCCCGCACCATGAGGTGAGGCTGCACAAAGTGTGCTTGTACCACCCACCATTGCTGTGATCCATATACGTGTTGTTGCACTTTACAAACTGTACTATGCACGTTACTGTAACTAGTGCCTAGATGCCTCAGGGCTTTGTGCGCTGATATAAATGCAACAAATAAATGAATCAAAAGGCGGGATACAACATTTCAGAGACAGTCCCAGGATGGTAAATACTTTTAGCAATAGGTTACGTGCCGGTTTTGTGTGGAGTTGTGGTGAGCCTACATCTGTGGCTAGTGGTATTTGTGATACGGTTTCAGCTCCCCCTCATGGCACTCATTTTTCCCCAACAAGTTAAGGTGGTCAGGAGTGATTTCTGTGGATGAAGTACCAATGTTCAGTGACTTTATCTATGCTTATACTTAGCTTCCGAGTACCATTTTATTTTCTCCACAGAACACCGAACTGAAGTGGAAACGCAGCCACCTTTGGGGGATGTGATCTTTGTGTATGAGCAATCTGCGAAGCCTGAGCAGAAGACGCTCGCTGCAAGTCTTAAGCTGCCACCTACATTCTTCTGCTACAAAAACAGTCCAGACTACAAAAGTGATGACGACCAGGATGGTAAGGGGAACGTTCCGATAGGGATTTGGTTCAGTAGTGTAATATTCTTTACATATCTCTTAAACTTATAATGCAAAATACAGTGTTATTTCCCCCAAGTCCAATTTAGGTACTTTTTCAAATGCATGTCATTGCCATAATGAACCAAGTTGAGCGCTAGCACTTTTAAAAATCAGTCCTACTATGCATTGTTGGGGAGATTTCCCAAAGGTCCTCTGGTAAGGACTTTGGGAGATCAGCCTGTTAGTGGTAGGACAGTTTTTCTAAAGTACAAATAAGGGCTTCATGAAACCATACAACTTGGGCAATACGGAATATCCAACTCTTAGTACAAGTCTGTACCACCGGAGATGGGGGGGGGGCAGCATCGACAGAGCAGCCAGGCTTATCTTGGGAGGGAGAGAGTGCTGTAGGTCAGTACAAAGAAATTGTATCATACATATGGTTCAAAGAAACACTAATAGTAATGTAAAAATAATGGTCTCTTTTAAATACAAGTAGGCCAAGATGAATCTTGGGGAAGTAAGTACGCTTCACATAGGTTATAAACACATATATAAAAAGCATCACAATACCTATGGTGTACAAACCAAGGTATAGCCTTATTTAGAGGAGTATTAAGCAAGTTAATGTGAGCTGAACCTAATGTTTATACATTCAGGATAGTAATATACTATTCTTGAGGGAATAAGACCAGGTTAGTTATTTTTAGATTACAATAAGTAATTCAAGTTTAGTAGACCCTACTGGTCACATCATAGTGTACTCTTATGTCCCGTCACCTTTCCTCCATACTGTATGGGCGTCCCTTGCGAGGGACAGAAGACGTAACCTTTTTCACCAGAAAAAATCTTCTTCCCCTTTAAATTTAGGGGCACGGCCCTTGGGGCATGTGCTTGCCTGACTCTGCCCACCGGCGCCACTCCTCATTTCACTTTTCTGCGTCGACTGGAACGGGCCGAATTCACCCGTGCTCCTGGGTTTGGCTTCGGCCATGTAATACCATGCCCTCTTCCCCCGATTTTCCTATATCTTTGTCTTTTCTTTTCAATTAGGTACTTGGTCCTCCGATGGCACGCTCCTCCCTGGTGCATGTCGACTTCAGCAGGTGTCCAGCCTGTGAGGGGCTTTTCCCTATGTCCAACCCCTATGCCCTTTGCCTCCGCTGCCTTGGCCCCGACCACGGCTGGGAAGGTTGTTCCACGTGTGACGCACTGACTCCACGGGCACTGAAGAACAGGCTAGCTAGTTGGAGGGAGCGCTTCCAGAAGTCGCCTCCGGAGGACCTAAAGGTCTTCGTCAAACTTCGCTCAAGGCCAAAGGAAAGGCCCATGGAAGCGCCCGACCGGGTGGAGCCCTTTGGGTTCTAGCTACAGCACATGTACCGAGGCTAGTCCAGCTACCGGCCTCACAGCCGAGGGTCTCCGTAGCCTTCCGGTACCTGTGCTGAGGGAATGCAAGGTTTTTACCGGGGTTACTCCTGAGGGGCAACGCCCTAATACCTGCATCATGTCCGAGGGTGGCGCCTTCACCCAGCACTACCAGCAGTTCAGCCCAGGGCAATACGCCTTCCAGGTCAAGGCCTGAGGTGTAGGATAGGCCTTATGTTCCAACACTAAGCGTCTTGGACGGGGCTGGGTCCGATGAGCCAGGCACCACGACTTTGGCACGCAGCTTGACAAAATGGCTGCCGCGCCAGACAAGATGGCCACTCGCCCAATACCCCCTCTGGCATAGCGGGTGGAGGAACGAGTCACAAGGTGGGACTGGTGTCAACCAGGTATGTGGCCTACAGCTTATCCATCAGCAGCGCAGGGCAGGTTTCCCCTGCACACCAGGCAGTGTGTGCCCCGGCTCCAGCCGCCTGTGGCCACCCCGTCAATATCTCCTTCCACCTCTATAGCCTCAGAGGACGCCATCAGGGACGTGCTCCCCAGGTCACCCAGCGCCTCCTCAGATTTCAGCTTCCCTGCCTCCCACAGTACAGGCGGTTGCACACTAGCCTCTGCAGCAGCCACTAGCTCTGGTCTCCACTCCGCAGCCCACGGTGCCCAGCATTGATTCACTAGCTCAGGACCCCCTGAGCCTGGTGGACACAGGCGAGGAGGGGGGGGGGGCCCAAGCGCCATCTTCAGCCAGGGCCTTCCACAAACACCTTGCAGGTTTGGCAGAGTATTTGGGCCTTCCTCGGCCTGAGATCGAGCAGCCCGAGGAAGGGGGGGGGGTCTTAGCAGAAGTCCTCACCTTAAGATCCCCTACCAAAATGGAGAGCCCGATGCAGAAAGACGGTTTGCCCTGGCCAAGAAGGTGTGGCTCAAGCCGCACTTGGCCCAGCCTGTCAACAAATGCCTCCACGGCAAGTACAGGAAGATGGAGGGGGGACACACTCTTGCTTTCGGCGCATCCTCAACCACACTCTTCGGTGATAGCTGCGGTGTCATTCTATTCCAAACCTCTGTCCTCGGCCACCTCGTCCTCGACGTTGCTAGGCAAGGCGAAGATCTTGGAGACGTACTGGAAGAAGATGTACTCCAAAGCGCCTCGCACTTGAGGCAGACTAACGCAGATGCCATGTTGGCAACCGCTAACCAAAGGCTCTGGAGGGACTAGGAGAATCCAGGCTGGTAGCGAAGGACATTATGAAGTCCACTGTGGCCCACATTGATACCTCTGCCCGGGAAATCTGCATAGCCACGGACATGAGAAGGACGGCCTAGCTCCGTGCTACTAAATTTAATCCTGATATCCAGGAACACCTATTGGACCTTGCCTTTGAGGGCAGTGACCTCTTCCACTCCACCACGGATGAGGAATTAGATAAAAAGTTGCAGACCGTAAAATCTTTATCTAGTCTTACAAAGGCCACGCAAAAGGCCTACACCCAGTCGCAGCAACCTCTGAAAAGGGGCAGGTGCTTGGCGGGTTCCGAGGCTTCCAGGAACAGCGGTCCAGACAATCGGACCTTTCTCCGAGTCAGCATTGGAGGAAACAAAAGGGGTGGGGGGGCAAGGGTTTTTTCCAATCCCCCTCCTCCGCAACAGCCTCGGGGGGGGGGGGCATGACACGCCCCTCCAGGTCCACGTGTCACCGGTGAGGGAATAGGGGGGGCGGGCAGGTGTGCCTTTCACATGCAATTTTGCCAGAATCCTTCGGCCCCCTGGATCCTCTCTGTAGTCTCCATGGGGTACCGCCTACCAGCACCTTCCTCTCCTCCCTCCCCTCCTCTCCCACAGATTGGGACAGCAACTCTGTTGGCAGAGATCCGGTCGCTCGTCGAGAGCCAGGCTGTGGAAGAAGTCCCACCCTTCCATCGAGGCTTGGGCTTTTATTCCAGGATTTTCACAATACAGAAGAACCACCAGGCTGGCCTGTGAGTTGTGTTGGACCTTTTCACCCTCAATCTCACCTCCCGTTGCAAAGATTGAAGATGGTTACATCAGCTCTTATTGCGGGAGACTGGATGTGCTCCCTGGATATGATCGATTTTATTTGTAGCCCACTTGTACACAAGTGTTTCAGACCGAGGCAAGGGAGGGGAACAGGGGAGAACAAACCGATCTTACTAGGCCCAGTGGCACTGAGAACGTGCAAGTGCATGGGAAAGGGGGAAAAGTGCGGAGTAGCAGAGAAAAAAGATAAATAATAAATAAAATACATAGATAATAGAGGCAATAAACAATGGTAATGCAGCCAGCAAGTGGCAAGTGCTGCGTTTACGGCAGCAGACTGGGAAACGACAAAATAAGCGCAGAAAAAGAAGAAATTAGGTGGTGGGGGTGGCTGTATGGGTACAGATACAGTCCCCAGTGCAAGGGGTGGCCAGGAGGCAGTGCAGGAGGGGGGCTGGGTGAGCAGGTACCTGGGCCCAGGAGACAGAGGGTAGCCAGGTGCACAGTGCCAAGAGAGCAGATCAGCAGGGGAGAGGGGGAGCGAAGGCAGAAGCAAAGAGGAAGGTCTTGAGGCGCATACGGAACCGGATATGGTTCTCCTCAGGTTTTAGAGTGGCAGGGAGGCTGTTCCAGAGGGAGGCCACAGCCGAAGACGGAGATCTACCCCCAGTTAGTTTCTTAGAAAAACGACTGACCCTGAGGGAGTTAGAGTTAGAGTTAGAGGTAGAGGTGCGAAGAGCTCGAGAGGAGAGGTATTTCCGGAGGAATAGCTGAAGGTATTTTGAACCCAGGCCCCAGAAAGCCTTGTGGACAATGCAGAGGGTTTTGAATTTAATCCTTGCATCCACTGGGAGCCAATGGAGAGATTTCAGAGCTGGAGAGATATGGTCCCAGGGCTTGAGGCCAAGGACAAGTCTTGCAGTCCTGTTTTGGATTAGTTGCAAACGGCAGAGGATTACCTACACGTCCCGATTTGGCAGCCGCATCATTCCTTACTGCGCTGCAGGATCATGAGCTTCCATTTCCAATACAAGGTGCTACCCTTCAGCCTCAACTCTGCTCCCAGGATATTTACCAGGTTGATGAATGCAGTGGCAGCCCTCCTCAGGGCCACCACGTCTACCCATACCTGGACGACTGGCTTGTCCGGGCCACCTCTCCGGAAGAGATTCAGCATACTGCCTCTGCACAGATGAACACACTCCATGGCCTGGGGTTCACTATCAATCTCAAGAAGTCTCAGCTGTAGCCCACACAGAGCCTGACCTCCTTGGGCCTCATCTGGGACACAAGTTATGTGAGAGTCTTTCCCTCTGAGGACAAGATTGCAGCCATCAAGAGAGCTACAGCTCACTTCCTCTCCAGGCCCGTGACCTCGGCCTGATGGTACCAACACCTACTGGGGCTTATGGCAGTGGTCCTTTTGGCCTTGCCCCACACAAGACTCAGGATGCAGAGATTACAGCTGCACTTCGCAGATTCATGGAATCGGGAGAAAGGCTCCCAACAGGAGCCAGTCAATATTCCTCCCTTTCTCCTCTCAGACCTCCACTGGTGGTCCGCGGACTTCCACTGGTGGTCCATGGACTTCAACCTGAGGCAGGGCAAGCCATTTCGGCAGCCAGCCCCTCAGGTCACAGTTACTACACACTTCCCTAGAGAGCTGGGAAGCCACCCTGGACAATCACAACGTCCATGGAGTCTGGACTCGGCAGGAGTCCCACATCAATTGGCTAGAATTGAAGGCCATATGGTTGGCTCTCAAGGCCTTTCTCCCTCTTATTGAGGGCAAAACCGTTCTTATTGAGACAGACAACTCCACCAGCATGTACTATGTCAACAAGCAGGGGGGGGGGGGGACCAGATCCCCTCCGCTGTGCAACCTAGCAGTCAGCATGTGGGCATGGGCTCTGGAGAACGACATTTACTTCATGGCTGTCCACCTCCCGCGGGAATCCAACCTGGAAGCAGACTGGCTCAGCAGACTGGGGGCAGACAATTACGAGTGGCCATTGAACGACCTGGTACTGAAAGAGGTCTTTCTTAGGTGGGGGCATCCCCAGGTGGACCTTTTTGCCTCCTGGGACAACAGGAAATATCACCAGTTCGCCTCCTGGCAGGGCTCCGGATTCCCGGTGCGACACATTCTAGATCCACTGGAACGACATGACGGCATATGCCTTCCCGCCCACACCCCTAGTCCACCGGGTGATCTCCAAGATAAAGGAATCCCGGCACCTCAGCATAATTTTGATAGCTCCCTGGTAGCCGGCCAGACCATGGTTCTCAGAGCTCCTCAGCCTTTTCGGACAGACCACCCATTCACATACTGCTGGGCACAGCTCCTCTCCTGGCCCAGCAGGGGGGCAGGGCACTCCACCCTGCTCATCACAAGGTAGCGCTCGCAGCGTAGTTCCTGAGCATGTCCCGCTGAAACACTTAAGCATATCTCAGGCTAACCTAGAGATTATCCAGGGCGCTAGAAGTAAAGCTACTAGGAGCCAAGACAAAAGTAAATAGTTTAGATTCTGTCAGTGGGCAGACTCTAGGGAGATCGACCCTCTTAAGTGCACCCTGGATGACGTGCTCTCCTTTTCAGCACACCTCTCCCACTCTGGTGTGTAGGTGGATACATGCCACACCTATCTGGCAGCCATGGGGGCTTACAGGAACTCGGAGGAGGGCCTCTTCTCCTCCTCCATCCTGGTGGTCAAGCAACATCTGGCGGGACTGCACAGGCTTTATCTGAGTCTAAAGAAGCTACTCACGGTGTGGGACCTTAATGTTGTGTTGGGCGCCTTGGCGCACAAACCCTTTGAGCCTATGGCGTCCGCGGACATCAGGCTGGTCTCCCCAAAGACAGCTCTGCTCGTGGGCCTCACCTCAGCTCGCAGAGTCAGCGAGATCCAGGCTCTGGTGGCATCAGAACCCCACATCACTTTTCACAGGGACAAGGTCGTGCTGCGGACGCACCCTGCTTTCCTATCCAAGGTGACGACCTCCTTCCATCTCAACGAGAATAGTCGTAACCTCTTTCTTCGCCACCCTAAGGACGGGCCTCAGAGGGTCTTGCACCGTCTGGATGTCAGACGCACGCTGAAATACTACCTAGACAGAACCAAGGACTTCCGCAAGTCGGACGCCTTGTTTGTCACTTTCGGTGGGTCAAGGCCCAGCTATCGAGCCTCCAAGGGCTCCATAGCAAGGTGGAAGGTTGCAGCCATCAAGGAGGCCTATTGGGGGCAGCACAAACCAGTGCCATGCCCATGCGGTCAAGGCCACTGCCATTGCGTTCCAACGGTATGTGCCGTGGCAGGTCATCAGCAGGGCGGCTACATGGGCCACCCTTTTGGCTTTCTGTAAACACTGTTTGGACGCTGCCTCGAGGTCAGGTGCGGTATTCGGGCAGGCTGTTCTAAGAAACATGTTTTCTTAAGGTGGGACTCCTCTTCACCCTGGGGATACATTCAGCTGTAATCGCCCATACAGTATGGAGGAAAGGGGACGGGACGGAAGAGTAATTAATAGTTACTCACCGTAGTGACTAACGTACTCTTAGTCCATAGTCCCCTTTCCTAAATTTAAAGGGGAAGAAGATTTTTTCTGGTGAAAAAGGTTGTGTCTCTCGCCCCTCGCATGGGACGCCCATACAGTATGGAGTAAAGGGGACTATGCACAAAGAGTATGTTAGTAACTACGGTGAGTATCAATCTATTCAACTACAGAATCACTTAATAAACCAACCCTGTAACAAGTCTAGCTTGCAACACAAGGTGCGTATGGAGGGTACCCCTTTTCACTTCTGCCCCAAGTGCAATCGCAAATACCCTTGGGTCGACAGGCACGCCACGTGCAATCTCTGCTTGCCGAGGGACCACCCCGAAGCGAACTGTGTAGTAGGTTTAAACCTAAGACACTTGGGGACCGTTCGACGAAGCGTTGGGCCCACCACGCCAGGCAGGCGGCCATGGCAGCGGAGGGCGCCTTCAGCGATGGCAGCGACACCATGCTTTCGGACGGCGAGGGCATTACGGCGTCGAAAGACAACCGAGCGCAGGTCCCTGACCTCGGAAGGTCGTCCGACAGGGCGGCTATGGCGAAGACCCCCGGCGACACAAGCGCTTCACACACCACTCACACAAAACACACGAAGTCCAACCGAGACTCGACAACGTCGAGCTCTCGGAAAGAGGCACAGACAGAACGGTCCGAATCAGTGTCCTCTGGGCGTTCTCGATCAAGATCGCCACATGACTCCAGGCAATCATCCACTCTTGCCAAGAGTGCCTCGCTCCCTAGGCTAACAGAAGTTCGATCGTCGGATGACGAAGACGACTTCCACCCCCAGGCCGCTCTCCAGGAGTCGGAGCCCGCAGACAAGATCAGCGCGGCCCCACGTTCGAAGGACAGGGACTCTACCCCCGATCCTCGACGCCAGGCGTCGAAAACCTCCGGAGCCACAAAGGGACAGAGAAAACACTTTTCCACTCACGGGGAGGTGGGAAAACAGCAGAATAAGCAGCCTCTGCGCTCTTCCACACCTGTGAAACACTCCACACCTCCTAAACAGACAGACAAGACCAGGTCTGCTGATATTTCTAAAACCAGCAAATCTACTCCAGATACTCAAGATAAATCTCCTAGACTTTCTGAGAGAGTCATTCCCAGTTCCAAAAAATGGTCGAGTGATGACATAGATAGGGTCATGTCAAGGATGTCTTTGGCAGACTTTTACGAAAAAAATCCAGACCATTTCCTTTCATATAATCCACAAGGGGCTACACCCTCAGGCTCTAATGATCCTATCCCCCCGAGTAAGAAGCCCCGGTTTGAGTCACCAATGAGGTCTACGGACCCCTTCGAGGTACAACCATACTCACGGCCATACTCACTGTATCAAGGAGAGACTTCCTTTGGTGAGGACCAAGATTTTGGCATGGTAGAAGAGCAAACCGGGACGGGCTACTATGGGGATGATGACCAGGAAGAGGAAGACCCTGAAACCTACAGAGTAGATTCCCCGGTAGAGAAGGAAGCCCCGGTTACCGACTGCCCTGTCGATAAACAACCCCTCCTGAACGAGGTTCTCCCCCGAGCAGCAGAACATTTCCATATTGACACCCATGGTGTCCAGGCAGAGAGGGACTTCGCCGAGGAGTTAGTAGGAGAAAGGAGGCCTGTTGCCCAGACCATCCCTATCCTTTAGTCTATTCAGCGAAGAATAGACCCGTCCCTGGTGAACCCGAACCTCACCAGAGCAGTCAATCCCAGAGTTGAAAACTTTTCAGGGCAGGCCAGTCTGACCCTCTCTATATAAGAGGACATCTGAAGCCAGACTCCCTAGTTGTCACTAACACTCGTAAGAGGGCTGGAACACCCTTGTCATCGTCCGAAGCTCCTCCAGACAAGCAGAGCAAAAAACTATATGGTTTCGGCAGGAAAGTAGCCTCAACGTCCACCTATCAGGCAAGGATTGCAAACTCCACCACCCTGTTGGCCAGCTACAACTGCCATCAGTGGGAAGAAGTCGCGGCACTCATAGCCTCTGCACCAGAACCCTTAAAGGGCCAGTTAGCTCGAATTTCCGCAGAGGGTAGAGCCGTGTCTGGTTGCATTTTAAACACAACTTTTGACACCGCGGACAACACAGGCAGATTGATAGCAGAAGGTACTGTTATCAAGAGACATGCGTGGTTACAGCAGTCTGGTTTTAAGGCAGAAACTCAGGCATCATTGTTGGACAAACCGGTGGAAGCCGATCTGTTTGGTATGGTAAGGCGGTGGAGGACGTGCTGAAGAATGCCAAGGACGAATACGAGACACTCAAGTCCCTTGGCCAGTTAACCAATAAACCCCCTAACCAGAGAGGGAATAGTAATTTTCATCGCCCACGCAGCCAAAATTCCCAGAGAGGATCAAACTATTCCCAGGGGCAGGGTACACAATGGAACAAAAACAGCCAACAGTCTACCCAGGGTTACGGCAGGGGTAATAGGAGAGGACGTGGTAAAGGCAGAGGCAGCCCCAGTAAAGGAGGCGGCACGCCTCCACCAAAGCAGTGACGCTCAGTTCAGGGTCCCTTCTCACGCAACCCCAGTAGGGGGACGCATTTCCAACTTCACCCAGGCTTGGGAAGGGATCACATCAGACAGATGGGTGCTGTCAACAGTATCCGCAGGGTACTATATAGAACTACTGCAGCGTCCCGGAACCATCCTTCACCACAAAGAGTACACTCTTTAGAACATCAGAAGATTCTCCTCGAGGAGATCGCCAATCTGCTATCAAAGGATGCGATAGAACTCGTCCCGGGACACCAGGTAAACAAGGGTATTTATTCAACTTACTTCCTTGTGCCAAAAAAAGATTTGACAATGCGCCCAGTATTGGACTTACGGCCTGC
The DNA here is from genome assembly GCF_040938575.1 of Ambystoma mexicanum. NCBI lineage: Eukaryota > Metazoa > Chordata > Amphibia > Caudata > Ambystomatidae > Ambystoma > Ambystoma mexicanum. The sequence continues at coordinate 752,479,715 of NC_090939.1, forward strand.
CAACAAGTATGTCAAGCCCCAAAAGTTTCGTATGACTACGCTACAAGAGGTAATCCCCCTCCTAAAAAAGGGGGATTACATGGCAACCTTGGATATGAAAGATGCCCCTTTTCATATTTCCATGTTCCCAGCGCACAGAAGGTACTTGCGCTTCAAGGTGGACAGTCGGCACTTCCAGTTCAAGGTACTGCCCTTCGGGATAGCTTCGGCACCAAGGGTATTCACCAAGGTACTGGCGGTGGCGGCTGCACACCTACGCAGGGAGGCAATCCCAGTGTACCCTTATCTGGACGACTGGCTCATAATGGGGGAAACCCCCAGTAATTTGCAGAACAAACATTCAAAGGACTATCGACCTCCTCCACGAATTAGGCTTCTCAATCAACAAGAAAGTCAAGCCTGGTGCCAAGCACCTCAAAGCAGTTCCTAGGAGCAATCCTAGATACTCAAGAGGGGTTGACATTTCCTTCAGAGGAAAGAATTCGGAATATACTACTACGAATTCCGCAATATCAGTCCGTTCACCAAATAACGGTACGCAAAGCAATGCGTTTGCTGGGCATGATGGCGTCGTGTATTTACCTGGTCACCCACGTGCGCCTGCGTCCCATGCAGGAATGGTTGGCGAAACAGTGGTCTCAGGCAAGTGGTCAGTGGGACGATCTAGTGGTTGTTTCGCCAACACTAGTACAAAGCCTTCACTGGTGGACAAGAGAGAATCTTGCACATGGAAAACCCTTTTACGATCCCGAAGTACAGGCAGTAGTCGCTACCGATGCATGTCTGACGGGGTGGGGAGCCCACCATCTCCACCACACAGCTCAGGGTCTCTGGTCTCACTCAGTGGCCAAGAACCACATCAACCTGCTAGAGGTTCTGGCAGTATTCAGAGCGCTTCAGGCGTTCGAGCCCCACCTACTAAACTTGTCAGTGCAAATCCAGACGGACAGCACTACAGCAATGTTCTACCTGAACAAAAAAGGAGGGACTCGCTCGCCAAATCTGTCCAAGCTTGCCCAGAAAATCTGGATATGGGCACTCAGACGGAACATCTTCCTATCATCACAACATGTTCCAGGGGAGCTCAATTCCCTAGCGGATGCTCTGAGCAGAGACTCCCTCCCAGAGGAACACAAATGGGTTCTTCACAGAGAGGTCGTAGATGATCTCTTCTCTCAGTGGGGTTTCCCCACTATAGACTTATTCGCCACAAGCGAAAACAGACAATGCCCAGGATTTGCATCCAGGTTCCCCCAACCAGACTCCCAGGGGAACGCCCTGTGGATGAACTGGTCAGGGATGTTTGCGTACGCTTTTCCACCAACTCCTCTCCAGGAAGTGGTGAACAAGATGAACAGGGAGTCGATGACGCTCGTCCTAGTTGCTCCCATGTGGGCAAGACAACCGTGGTTCCCACACCTACGCGGGATGGCGGTGTGCGAGCCCATCAAACTTCCAGCCTGGTACAACCTACTGTCCCAGCACCAAGGTCAAACAGTGCACCAGCAACCCAACTCAATGAACCTGGCAGGATGGCTTCTGAGGTCATAGAGTTTGGACACCTCAATTTACCACACAGGTGTATGGACATCCTAAAGGAATCTAGGAAACCAAACACAAGGCACTGTTACTTTGACAAGTGGAAGAGGTTCGTTATCTGGTGCCAGAGTAGACAAATCAACCCAGTTGATTGCACTCCTTCCACTATTGTTACATACATGCTCCACCTGCTAGATGCAGGATTGGTTTTTAACTCACTGAAAGTACACCTGGCAGCCCTCTTGGCTTACACCACTTAACATAGCAAGGTTTCGTGGTGGAAAGTACCAGTAGTTAAAGCCTTCATAGAAGGAGTAAAGAGACTTCACCCTCCTATTTCAAACCCACCACCAGGGTGGGACCTTAATGTGGTGCTAGCCAAGCTCATGGGGGCCCCCCTTTCGAACCCATGCATAAAAGCAGTCTCAAACACCTGACTTATAAAACGGCCTTCTTAGTAGCTATTACTTCTATAAGAAGGGTCAGTGAAATTCAGGCTGTCAGTGCAGGATCCCTTCTTTACTGTCCATAAAGACAAACTGGTTTTACGCACACACCCTAGGTTCTCGCCTAAATTTATATCAAAATTCCATGTAAACCAGTCCATCGAGCTTCCGGCTTTCTTCCAGAACCCGTAAAGCTCGGCTGAGGTGAAATTACACACCCTAGATGTGCGTAGGGCGGCCCTCTACTATGTAAATAAAACCAGACCGCTAAGGAAAACAGATCAACTGTTTGTCTCCGTAGCTACAGGCAGAGAGGGTGATCGCGTCTCTAAAGGTGCCATCTCGAAGTGGATTATTAACTGTATCCAGCTGTGTTACTCACTCTCTGAAAAGACTCTGCCTTTTACGCCAAGGGCCCACTCTACTAGAGGCATTGGGGCCACTCTGGCTTTCATTGCAAATGTACCCCTTGACACCATTTGCAAAGCAGCTACTTGGAGCTCTATTCACACTTTTACTCAGCATTACTGCATTGACACCCATTCCAAGGCAGATACACAAGTGGGACAAGCGGTTCTAAGACACTTATTTGCTCATGACCCTTCTCACATCCCACCTCCTTCTTCTGGTACTGCTCGCTAATCTATGCACAGCATGTGATCTAAGCAGATTCCACAAGCCTCAGAAGGGATACATTACTCACCGTAATCGTATTTCTGATGCTTGTATCTGCTTAGATTCACATGCGACCCACCCTTCCTCCCCTCCGAGAGAAGGCGCATGATTGCTTGTAGTCTTACCTTTCTGTCTATCTGCTTGGATTATCTGTACTCGCGCTACTCCTCATGCTACCTCATGTCATAAAAAATACAATCTGAGGATCCTAGACGCGTGAGGGATCTTGGGTACAGTGGACGTCACACTAGGGATAGTATTACTGGCCCGCCCTGTGTCGACGCCCATTTTCGAGTTTCGAAAAACAAACTGTAATACTCCGCAGCTTCCACTAGATGTCGGCCTATGCACAGCATGTGAATCTAAGCAGATACAAGCATCAGAAATACGATTACGGTGAGTAATGTATCCCATACATATCAATATCATTTTCTCCCCCAACTCCTGGGGCCCTCCCCTAAATTCCCTTCCCTCGCCCATCTGAACACTGGTGGTACCTTTGCATGCAGTTAATTGTTTCTTTGCACTCTACGGTTCCGGATTATCATTGCCTATCCCTATGTGGTTTCCCTTACTTGTGTCCAGTATATATGTTAATGTTAAAGGATATTTGTACCGCGCACTATTACCACCAGAGTTGACCCCTGGTGCTTTGGCAGATCTGTAAAGGGAACAGGGGGTGAGTTAGTGGGAATGAGCGGGAAAAGTGTGAGAGAACAGTTCTGTGCTGTTGGCAGCCTCAACACGGGTAACACCGTTCGCTGGGCTTGGGGTGCTTTCCGTTCAGTAGCCTCCGTGTGCTGTTGTGCGGATCAATGTGTGGTTTGTTGTGCTATAGGGTTGTGGTTGTGTTTTAGAGTTTGAGAGTTGTATGCAGAGGGGTGAAATTGGTAGTGGCTTGATTATTGGCATTGTTGCTTAGAAGTGATCTGCTAGATTTCCACGTTGCAGCAAATGCTAACATTCACAGTTCTATCTAAGTGCGGCATATGCTAAGATTCACAATTCCATCTAGGTGTGGCACATGTGATCATTCCTTTTATCGAAGTGTAGCGCATGCTGACCTTTACATTTCTATCTAGAAGCGATGTAGGCTAATGTTCACACTTCTGTCTAATGTGGTGCTTAATAACCCTCAAATTCTATGTAATGTGGAAATTGCTAGCATGCACAAATATGTCTAGATGCGATGCAAGGCGAAATTACAATCCTGTCTCGGATAGACGTAGGCTAATGGTCACAATTCTATCTAAATAAGAGTATTGTAAGTGATGTTTGACTGGCGGACTGTTTGGTGAGGTCATGTAGCGTGGCAGAGCTTTTTGGATTATAGTGATTGCTTTACTCCCCACCCATGCCACACTTACTTATTTTTGCGCTGCCGGTTGATGGCTGGATTCAATGGCTTCCCCTGCTGACACCTGCAGACACTTTCTGGAGCTCCCTATTTTGGAGCCACCCTTTGCCTTGGGGCCATTAGCCGCAAGGGCTGCCGGGCAGAGGGCTGTCCTGAGAGGGACCTTCTTGGGTCCCTCTCAGGCTTAAGGGCAGAGAACCAACCAGTCCTGCGTGTAGGAGCCCTCAGGAGGCAAACAGCCAATCATGGGTGGAGGGAGCATTGGGAGGCGGGCGGAGGGAGGGGAAGCGATATGAAAGGAGCCGTGGAAGCAAGATGGCATGCGAGGTCTGGGGGCAAACTTGATATCTTGCATGTAAGATATTTATATCTTACATGCCAACTACTTTATCATGGAGCATCGAGGATCACAGTTCAAAGCTAGTAAAGTACACATATATTTTCTGGAGGGGACTTACGCTACTCGTTGATGAGTATGAACACTAACTATTTTAGAATGCACTAAGCATTCCATGGAAAGCAAAACCCAATTGCAGTTACAAGGACAGTGTATTTCTAAGTAAGTAATGAACTTATTGGTCCATAACTATCCACTACCTAATAGCTAGTTATAGCCAGTATACTTTTCAGAAGTGTATAATACAGTTTCTAAGGTAAGTAACAACAGTATGACTATTTTAAAAATGCTCCAATGCAGTTCAAGGAAATCATAACCCAATTATACATTTTTAGAAAGACACAATGTATTTCAAGGTAAGTAAAGAACCTTTTATAGAATTACATTCAGCAATTCACAGGTAAGTAAGAACTCGTATATGTTTTAGAGGGGCTACCAGCAACTCAAAGACCACCATTAACTCCAAGACTGTTTTGGAAATGCTCTGAAGCAGACCAGGGAAAGTAAAACCTCATCATACACTTTAGGAATGGCTATCTGTTCTCCAGCATGGGGTTTGGCATGGATTCACATGCTCATGAATGTTCCCCATCATCAGACTGTAATCCACAGTAAAATACAAGTTTCACTTTTACTCTAAAACTGTATTTCTCCTCTAAACCAGTCGCTGTCTGCTGGGTCATACTACCCCCACCCAATGACAGTAGTCTCCCTAAGCCCCTCCTCTGGCAGCCATCTTCAGATTTGAACTGCACGATTCAGTGTTCGGTGTCATCGAGTTTGCTGTCTGAGCTATTTGTACGTTTTTTAGTTGTTGTGGTTTTCAACGGAAAAGTTCTATTTTTGTTTCAAAGGCAAATATCGTCAAAGATTCTAGAAGGCTATCGGCCTACTTCGCCCCTCCGACCGTGACTGAAGAGGAGGGAAGGTTCCTCTTCATGCCCTGCACCAACTGCGGGCTACAGAACGCGTTTTTGGAGGACCAGCACCTGCAATGCCTCTACTGCCTGCACATGGACCACAAGGAGGTGGAGTGCGAAATGTGCCTCTGGTTCTCCAAGAAGACAAGGGACAGGCACATTAGACTAGCGGTGTTGCACAATGCCAAGGCCTCTGAACCATGCTCCAAGCAGGGTCATGCATCACCCAGGACCGGCATGTCAAAGGATCGGTCTTCCAAGTCCTTTGAGGGCGCCTCATCTTTGGGATGGGGGGGCCCAAGAACCGCAAGCCCAAGTCCACCGGAAGCGGGTTCCAAGGTGGCTAGGGTGCGATCGACATCACTGTCTGCCTCTATTGCCAGACGGTAATTGAGCTCCTCCTTGAAAAGGAAGTCATCTATCTCGGCTAAACCTCGTGAGAAATCCGAGAAGCCGTGGAAAGAAGAGAAGGCCGAACAGGCCCAATAAGCAACAGGTTAAGACCTCGCTGGCGACAGATGGCTGCTGCTGCCATGATAGCTAAGGGCGATGACCCTGCAAAGGTAGTCCCCGCAGCTCAGCTGTCCTCACCCCAAGGCGCAACACCGCTGCAGGGACTTTGGCAAAGTCTGCTGGCACACCGGAAGGGGGGGGAAACCGGCTTAGGCCCCGGTTCAAGACCCTTGGCGAGGGGGGGGAAAAGGGTGGGGGCGAGGAGGCCCCGAAACAGCCCTCCCAGGCTGTGGCCCAAGCCATGGAGGTCCCGTCCACGGACGACAAAGACCAGGAGTCCTTGCACACGGTCCACAAGGACGTTGAAGAGGAAAACGACCGCGCAGGGCCTAGTTTTCCTATTCCGCCTTCTCAGCCGAGGGACATATCTTTGGATATTCGGTCGACCCTACACACCTTGGTGTCAGAGATCCAGATGACTGTGCCTCCGGCTCCGGCACCTGGGGTACCCTAGGTCCCCGATCAGCCTCGGGCAAAGAAGAGGAAGCATCATCCGAGAAGCCCATTTCAACCTCCGCCACCACTTCTCCCCCAGCAGACCCAGATACAGGTATGGGGATGGATATGACCACGATGGACGACAACAAGAATATCACAGCGGATGGCAAATCTCCACATTTCGATGCTCCACATAGGGTGTCTCCACCGGATGAGGTGGGATTGTTCCACTCCATGATCTCCAGCGCTTCTGAGCTATTCCAGCTGGTGCCCAAGGAAACCAAGAAGGAGGGCTTCTTGTACCAGAGGTGCAAGGCCAAGTGGAAGACTGTCATGGTGTTGTCCCTTTTGGGGCGACGTATGGGAAGAGGGCATGGCCCTCATGAAGATCCCTTGTACGACTCCAGCCAAACTGGATAGGCTGGAGAAGAAATATCGGGTACCAGACTCCACACCCAAGTGCCTGAGGGTCGCAGCCATCGCTGGATTTGGTGGTATCGGTGGCCACGAGATAACGGTCGACCAACCCGTCCTTGTCTGCAGTCCCTCCAGACAATGAGGGAGAAGAGGATGGACCCATGGGTAGGTAGTTGATTTACAACACGGCATCCATTGCACTGGCAATCCTAGCCAGATGCAACTGGGAGTTGTGGTACAAGTTGGAACCTATTCAGGAGTTCCTCCCCGACGATAAGACGATGGAGGCAATCTCTCTCTTCCAGGAAGGAGAGGTAGCGTCTGATCACGTCATCACCTTCAGAGTTCTGGAAAATGGGGAACGTTGTCTGTCTTCGTCACCAAGGCTGGATGAAGGCCATGAATTTCCGCCAGGAGGTCCAAGCGAAAGTACTGGACATACCCTTGGATGGAGACAACCTATTTGGGGAATGTCATCGATGAGTGCCTCCAGGCTATCAAAGCAGATACGGCGATAGCCCGTTCCCTGGGCACCCTCCAGTAGCACTGCTTTTTACTGCTCTTTTTTCGCTCCTCCAGGGGAAAGTCAGGTGTTTCCATCCCTATGGTAGCGAAGGACTGTGTCGCCTGCAGGGCTGGGAACTGGCGCCAAAGAGAGCTTGAACTGGCAGGTAGGTCGGGCCCCTACTCGTGCACCCCAGTGGGAGACCGTCTGACTGGGTTCGTCAGCAAGTGAAGATCACGCTCTCGCCCAAGGAGACAATGTGTAGTTTCAACCAGGTGTCTGCGCATCCCCCCGGTTGCCCGTCACGAGCAGCACATCCCTCAGCTCTTGGAAGAGGTACGGGCCATGCTGCGAAAAGGTGCGATAAAGCTAGTTCCCAGCATCTCCGGGGCTCCAGTGTCTATCCCAGATACTTTCTGGTCAGAAAGAAGACCGGGGGCTGGAGGCCCATCCTAGACCTACGACGTCTTAACAAATACCTCCAGTCCAACATAATTTGGGAAGGTCACGTTGCAACACCTGCTTGACCAACTGGAAAGAGGAGACTTCTTGACATCGTTGGACCTGGAGGACGCCAACTTCCACGTCTCCATTCACAAGAAGCATCAAACGTTTCTATGTTTCATGGTGCAGGGACAGCACTACCAGTTCAAGGCCCTACCATTCGGCTTGCAGTCGGCCCCCAGATTGTTCATGAAATGCCTGGCACCAGTGCCGGCCCATCTATGCCTGCAGGGCATAAAAGTATACCCGCACCCGGAAGACTGGCTGATTCGCGCCCGATCCCAGGAGCTGGCCGAAGGACACACAGAGGAGACCGTCCGGCTACTAACGGGTCTGGGAATCTGTCAAGTATCCAGTACGGTGTCTTGCCTGGCGTCTTCCTTGGAGGAGGGGATAGCAGCCATTCTGGGGAAGGTACATCGGCTGTCGTCGACGAAGACGGCCACGGTGCGGGCTATCATGCAGTTACTGGGCATGATGTCCTGCAAATGCGACCCCTTCAGGAATTCCTCGACGCCCGTTGGATACAGGGGTCCAGAAGCTTCATGGACAAGATCTCGCTCAACGAGTTCCGTCGGGTGATGGTATGGTGGGGTGTTCACTCCACATCGCCCAAGGCACGAATTTTAATGCCTGCCATACCAGGAGATGGTCACCGGATGCCTCACTAGAGGGATGGGGGGAGTGTACACCGGACATCTGCGCGCCAGAGGCCTGTGGTTGCCAGAGGAGAAGGATCTTTCATATCCACATCCTGGAGCTATGGGCAGTGTTCTGGGCCCTCAAGTCGTTCCTCCCGTCTCTGAAAGGCAATGTGGTGAGGATCTTCAGACACCACCACCATATTTTACACCAGGAAGCCAGGGGGTGAAGGGGGGGGGGACACTCGATCCCCAGCACTTTCCAAGGAAGTGCAGTACTTGTGGCACTGGCTGTCGGACAGGGAATGTTCCTAGTCCCTCTCCACCTGGTGACAGTCGAACACCATTGGAGACTCCCTCAGCAGGGAACTGCGCTCCTGCCATGAGTGGGAGCTTAGTCTGGATTAGGTAGACCACCTATTCGTCAAGTGAGGTGGACCCCAGATCAACCTGTTTGTGCCAGAAGTTCGCCAGCAGATTCCACCAACTGAGGAGCCTGGGGGATGCATTCTCCTTCCTGTGGGAAGGCCCATTTCTGTACGCGTTTCCTCTGTTCCCTCTCCTGCTAAGAGTCATCAACACACGGACAGTGTCAATGGAAGATGGTACTCATCGCCCTGGCGTGGCCCAGGCAGATTTGGTACCCGGACCTTCTCAACCTGTCAGTCTCACCTCCGGTCAAGCTGCCAGTGGTTCCAGATCTTCTCACCAGAGAAGGAGGCGCAAAACTTTGTCACGACCCAGGATTGCTGAACCTGAGGGCTTGGGTCCTACAGCCCTAGAGTTTGGAGGGGGGTGCATTGCCAGCGGACTGCAGGGAGGTCCTCGCCAGGGCATCGTCAATCTTGAAGTGCTACGGTCACAATTGGAAGTGTTTCGCTAGGTGGTGCCGGTCACAAAGATTGCCCCTCTGATCCTTCTGTACTTGCTATCCTTGGCCAAGGCAGAACTGGCACATGCCTCCATCAAGGTGCGTCTGGTGGCCATCTCCCGCTACACCAGATCACCAGGAAGATCTTCACTTTGGTCCCACAGACTCATCAAGGAGTTTCTCAAAGGAAGTTTCTGATCTTTCCTTCAGGTGAAGGCTCCTGCCCCGGCATGGGAACTTGACGTGGTTCTGATGAGGCTCATGGGGACGCCCCCTTTGAGCCTTTGCATCAGGCCACACTCATTTCTCTCGTAGAAAACAGCCTTCCTTGTGGCCATCACCTCTGCCAGAAGGGTAGGTGAGATCCAGATCCTATCTTGCAAGCAGCCGTACCAGACTTTCCACGAATCGAGGGTGGTGCTGTGCACGCACCCCTCTTTCATGCTGAAAGTTCCTTCGGAATTCCCCCTCAATGAGCCTTTGGTGTTACTGGTTTTTTTCCCGAAACCTTAGACTCTGGCGGAAAGGGCCTTGCACTCGCTGGACATTCCTTGTGCGCTGAAGTTCTACATGGCGTGCACAAAGGATTTGCGGAAGATTTCACAACTGTTGGTGAACTTTGGTCCTGTGAACCATGGGAAGGCCTTGTCCAAGGCTTCCCTTTCAAGGTAGCTCTCCGGCTGCATCACACACTGTCATCGGTTGACGAACCGACCGCTGCCCATCCGCCCAAGAGCCAACTCCACTGGAGGTATCGCTGCGACAACGGCATTCCTGTCTGGTATGCCCCAGCTGGACATCTGCAGGGCTGCTACGTGAAGGCACACCTTCGCAAAGTTCTACTGCATCAACAGGGATTCCAGGGAGCAGTCCAGAGTCTGCAAATGGTGCTACACAACCTGTTCTCTTGATGTGAGCCTATTCCAGAGATAAGTTAATTGCTTATGTTGGGCCTTGCCACCTCCCGTGGTTGTGTAATGTTGTACTGCTATGTATGCGTTATTCTTGAGCATGTGAATCCATGCCAGACCCCGTGCTGGAGAAAGAGCAAGTCACTTACCTGTAACTATTGTTCTCCAGCATGGGTCTGGCATGGATTTGCATGCGACTCCTCCCCCGGGCCCCTCTGCAGCTCTTCTTGGTCAGACTGCCACTTTACATGCTTACCAAATCTGAAGATGGCTGCCAGAGGAGGGGCTTAGGGAGAGGACTGTCATTGGATGGGGGCAGTATAACCCAGAGTACAGCGATTGGTTTAGAGGAGAAAATACAGTTTTAAATTGAAACTGTTTTTTCTTTTACTGAGGATTCCCAGCCTGACGGGGAATATTCATGAACATGTGAATCCATGGCAGACTCATGTTGGAGAACAGTAGTTAAAGGTAAGTAAATAAAAATACAAACTTCTTCCTTATTAAAGGTAGCTAAACCCTATTGCTAAGATTTTACTTGCACTTTAGAAATGATAAAACAGTACCAACACATTACTTTTCAGAAGGGGGGTGGTGGCACCATTCAAAGTAATTAAAGTAACGTGTACTTTTTAGAGGGCAGTTAGCTTTGTAACTTCTATAACAGATACAATTACCACCCTAAATTCTTTAGCAAGTAAGTCAAGACAGAAGCCGCCTTTTCTTTTTCTAACATGTTTTTATTAATCATTTTTTAGGTCAACCAGGTGAGTACACATACACACATTTCTTTAAACAACCCTTGACCCCCTTTATGTATACACACATGGATACTTTTCGACATCTATCACATTGGGTTCGGGCTGGTTCGATCCCACCAAGTTACTGCTTTATCACCCCTTGCCTCCCGCACCCCCGCAGGGACATGATGGGTATAGTCTATAGTCCATGTTAACGAGGAGGTGCTGTGTCAACGGGTGTGGTTTTGGTGCCCCTTTGCAATGGTCTCTTTGTTTAGATTGAGGAAGGGAAGCCATTCCATTTCTCTCGTTGGAGTAAGGTCGTGGAGCATCCCTGAAATGTTCTCCATTTCGGAGATCTCTTTGGCTTTCTGAGACCACATACCTTCCGGTGGGAGCATGCCCGTCTTCCATCTACTTGTGAGGCATACCTTAGCGGCCAACAGAAGGTAGTGAGGCATGTGTGAGAGCTGCACACATCAGTTCCTTGATTTCTCCAGCCCAAACAAAACCAGCCAAGGGTGAAGGTCACGTGCCACCCCTTCCACACTTTTGATCCACCCCAGAACTTCGTTCCAATATGCTTATACCTTTGGGCATGTCAACCACATGTGCCAGAAGTCTGCTTGCTCTACGCATCCTCACCAACATAATCAGACCCTCCAGCTTATAGCGATATTGCAATCCTGCAAAATGCATTGAAAAAAACAGCCGTTTTTGCAAAAAAGCGCAAAAATTGCAGTTTTTGCAAAAAGACCCAGAAAAAATGTGATTTTTGCAAAAAAAAGTTTTACAAAATACTCAAGAGGTCAGTTTCTCAACTCTTTTTTTTTTTTTTTTTTTTTTTTTTTTTTTTTTTTTTTTTGGAATCAAGAAATGAAATGCGCAAACACATCTCATCACTTGAGCAAAAAAAAAGAGCAGTCCGATCCACAAAGCACATCTGAGTGGACGCTTCTTATATGCGCCCATTCTGATGTCCTTTTTCACCCCTTTTGCGCAAATCAGGGAGCGTTTCTGTGCATCCCAAATTGACAAGCAAGATGCACTTTTAAATGTGCAGAAATTGTAGGCCACCCTATGCGCCCCCTTTAAATACGTGACATAGGGTGCCACTGCTTTAGAGTCTTTACTGACCCTACTGACTCATGCAATACTTAAAAATGTTTTACAAAAAATATTTTTAAGTGTGACAGCTGCTGTCTCACTTGCATTTCCGTTCCCCAAATGAGATAGAAATGTGGTTTTTTTGGGTTGCATTTTACAATGGCAGGACCCTTAAGGGCCAGTCACAGAGCGCTTCCAACACAAACGTATTCCAGGCGGCTGGCCAGCGCATCATTTGCACTACAGCTCAGCCCCGTGGAAAAGAGCAGGCCACCTTTGAGATTAAGGTGGCCTGCTCATTTCCAAAAATGGGTTACCTAAAAACAGCACATCCTCTGCTCTGTTTTTAAATGTCCTATTTTTTTAGGCCAAAATCTGCTGTTTTATTCAAAAATGGAGAAATGGTCACAGTATGTCAGAGAAAGGAATGAGAGGGTGAGTGATGGGTGTGAGCTGTGGCGTGGTAGACAAGAAAGCAAAGGGAGATCATAGGGAGAGCAGTGGGTCAGAGGGGAAGCAGTGGGCAAGAAGGCAGGGCGGATGCAGTGGTGCGGTGGGCCAGAAATCGGAGACCGAGAGAGCGGAGGTACAGAAAGTGGAAGGAACATGGGATCAGGGGTAGTAGTGGGCCCAAAGCAAAGGGGGGTTGGCACGAAAAGGGAAGTAAACTGCAGATTGGGAGAAAGGATGAGGGAAGAGTGTGATAGAATGGGAGAAAGGATAAAATATGCAGAAGTAGCACGCAAGAATAAAGGACTGTATACTGCGGGAGGAATTGGGGAGCGTACGGTGTGAGTTGGGAGTATGATTTGGAGTTTGGCAGGGACGAGAGAGTGCAAATTGTGACTTTGCAGTGTGACAGAGCATGTGAGTATGTGTATGACTGAGCGTGAGGTTCAAAAATACAAGTTGTGATGGAGAATTTGTGAGACGTGTGAGGTGTGTTGGGTGAGAGGTGTGTGGATGTTTGCAGGATTGAGGAACATAGAATGGGAAAATGCTCAGCATTACAACTGATATTGATTAATAACGTTCATAATATTAAATAGGCATGCACATTAAACCAAAAAACGTAGCCATAACAAACACTGTTCTGCCAAGCCAGAGACGTCTAGGACTCTTCCTTTTTGATACGAAAGATACATATATTGACACTCTGGCTACCTTGTAGCCTTGCACACGACCTATTTCCTGCAAAGTACCAATCTTGCACCGTACAGTCAATAAAAATTGTGCTGCAAAAATGCTGCCATAAATTACGGTATGTGCCGCAAAGTTTGCCATTTCTTGCCGCAAAATCCTGGAGGGTCTGCACAATGAACTTCGCCCTCTGAACATCTTGGAGAGGCGCTTGGGGTCGTATTGCCATCTTTAGAGCAGTTTCAGTCCGTGTAACTTGTATACTGGCATGAGATGTGTGTTTTGTGGGAATTTCTGCAGAGCCTTGTCTGAAAGTCTTTATGGATTGGGCCCCCCCATGTCCTTTTCCGATCTTTTTCTGATAGGTTCATTATCCTCGGTTGCCTTGCTCAAGAGAGCTTGGTATAGCTTTGAGATGAGGCCCCAGGTTGAGGTGGTCTCACTTAGTATTTTTTCCAATGGCAGTAGGTCTCTCTGCAGCTTGTCTTTCCAGTCATGAGACATCAATACCCACTTTAGCTGTAGGAATTGCAAGGCCGAGATGGGCAGGAGATTTATACCTTCCTCGAACTGTTGAGGGGAAAGGCATGCTTTCCCTTTCAAAACTTGACCGACTCTTTCTAAGCCTCCCTCATTCCAGATTTGAAAGTGTTGAGGCTTGTGGATTTTGGTTCTGATTAGTGGGGCCCAGATCTGGCTAATTCGGGATGGCCATGTCGTGTGCCCCTTCATCTCCCATTTATTCCACCAGTTTCAAAAGAGCCCCTAATATTTTATGATTTAACGCTTTGCTTTGGAATTACTAGTTTGGTGCCCAGAGCCATTCTCCCAGTGTTACCGGTCTCAGTATCTAGTTCTCCAGATCTGTTAACAAGATGTTTTGTAAGGAGTTTGCGCTGGCACTGCTTTGATATATGAGCCAGTATCAAATTCAACCCAATTTGCTGAATAATCTCGTTCTTAGTGTAAATGAAAATACCAACAAGAAATGTGTGTAAGGCGCCACTATTGAGTGACTTGTTTAAAATTTTGTGCAGGTTGGGATTCTCTTGCAGTTGTACGGAGGTGCGGCAGTCACGCTCCCCAAATTCAATTTATACCTTATAGGTTGTTGCCATAGCGCCCATTACCTGGAAAATCCCACTTGATTCTCAATTAGTTCTCCAGATCCACCCACTACTGAGATGTGGGGTAAGAGCTCTAAGTTGAGTTGCGCGGTAGTAAGTATGCTGGTCCGATACCACAGCAAGCAGAGCGCTCGCTTTCACATCTGTGCAGAGCCTGCTCACGCAGGTTCGAATCCCAGCACAGCCAAACTCAGCCTTTCATCCTTCCGAGGTCGATAAATGAGCACCACACATCGTGGGTAATATTAAGCAGCGCTCTGATGCCTGAGGGTTCGTAGCGCTATATAAATGCTAAATTATTATAATAATAAAAATAACAATCTGGGAGCCCCCCCACTCCCCTTTCCTCCTTGCTGTAAGCAATCCTGTCTTTTCCCTTTCCATAAAAACTTGAGTTATTTTTCAGTTTGTTGATTTCTATTGGGAGCATTTGGTAGTAGTAGAGAACCCTGGGAAGGATTTACATTTTGATAGCATAAATGCGTCCCATCCAGGAAATAGTTAATTCCTCCAACCTGTTCAGTTCCGTACTTCATTCCGATATGAGCAGGGGCAGATTAGCCTCGTAGAGGTCTTTTGCTTCTTTTGTGATGTTGATTCCTAGGTATTTCAGTGTTTTGGAGGCGATTGGGATTCCCAGGCTTGGCAGAGCCCCTTCAGCTGTCTCTGGTGCTGCTATATGGGAAGATTGATTTTTCTATATTGATCTTCAGTTCCGCCCAATGTCCATATTCGCTTATAGTCTGTAGGGCTTTCGGTTTGGAGGACATTGGGTTGGAAATGTAAAGGCGCATGTTGTCGGCAAACATTCCTAGTTTATATTCTTGGTGCTCAATTTTATTCCCTATATACCTGGTTCTTTCCTAACCCTATTCCACAGAGGCTGTTTGGATAGGGCATTGTAACGTTAAATTCTCTGGACACTTTCCTGGTGACCAACACTCTTGCTTTGGGCTTTTCGTAGATGGCTTGTATCCCCGTGAGAAACCTCGCCCCTGCTCTTCATTGTGGCCCCAGAGAAATTCACACTTGACCCGATTGAATGCCTTCTCCGAGTATAAACTGAGTAATGCATGGTTTCCCCTTTCTCCTCTCTTGTTGTCCATTATGTCGAGGGTCTTGCGCATGGTGTCCGGCCCCTGTCTGCCTTTTATAAAACCTATTTGGTCGGGATGAATTAACCGGGGCAGGATATCCTCCATTCGGGTTGCTAGTGCTCTTATTATGCAGGGATATTGGACGGTATGATTTACAGTTGGTGGGATCTTTACCGCTTTTAGGAATGACCACTATGTGTGCTTTTGTGAATAAGGGGGGTGGGGCGGAGAAAACCATGTCCTGTTTCCCTTATGGACTTGAATAGTTTGGTCATATGTGGGGCTAGGGTGTCCGCAAATGCCTTGTAGAATCCCATCGTATAACCATCCTCTCCTGGGGCTCCTCCCGAGGGCAGTCTTTGTATTGCTGCTTTTATTTCTTCTGAGGTGAATGGGGCCTCTGGGGTATCTTTTTCCCCTTGGGTGTGGCGCGTAATTCCTGAACCCTCAATGTATTCACACATTGCGGGCCTAGGACCCTTTCCTTCACTTTGGTAAAGCTTCTCATAATATTGCGCAAATTGGTTTCCTATTTCTGCTGGAGTTGATGCACTTTGACCTTTTTCTCCTTGGAGCTGGTCGACCCATCTCTGGAGTCTGCGCCCTTAGCCTGTTAGCTAGCATCCTGTCGGCTTTGTCTCCCCTTTCATAGACTTTTTGCTTCAGGAATTTTAATTTTCAAATATTATCCCCTATTCCCAACACGGTCCGTTCTTCCCCTTTCTGTTTTAACTCCCTCAGCTCGACATCCCGGTATGCCGCCTTAATAATAATAATAATAATAATAATTAGGCTTTTATATAGCGCTACAAACCCTCAGGTATCTGAGCGCTGCTTATTATTACCCACGGTGTGTGGTGCTCATTTATCGACCTCGGAAGGATGAAAGGCTGAGATTGGCCCCGCCGGGATTCGAACCTGCGTTAGCAAGCTCTGCACGGATGTCAAAGCGAGCGCTCTACTCGCTGTGCCACTTGACCGGCCTTGGAATGTTTTTTATTCTGTATTTGCTTAATTTCTTTGCCCAGTTTTTGTTCCTGCAATCTGTGCTCGCACTTCTTCCGTGCCTCTTCTCTTAATAAGGCTCGCTCCATGTTGCTTTTTTTCCGCCTCTCAAAGTGTGGTTTCTCCTTTCTCCCCATTGTCATTGTTCTGGAAATGTTCTATTTCATTGAGTTCCTGGGCAAAGATCTTCTCTCCACAGGTGCTCGTTGCACCATTTGTAGTCTCCCCTGTTCATACCTTACATGGTGACCACATTGTGGTCGAAGCATGCCACTATTTGAATTTCGCTATTTACAATTCTTGACCTGTGTTCTTTATTTAATTTATTTAACAATAGCTAAGTACCAGTAAGTGTCTGTTTTTGCCTGTCGTGCTGTTCATTTTGGTTCTGATCAGCAGTGATGCCTTCAATGTAACGCCATCTGATCTGTGGACAACAGAACTTTCTAGTTGCTACGACGCGGTCGTTGCTACATTACAGACCAATCCTCCTTGCTGAAGGCACCTTTTCTATCTTTACTATAAAAGGTGCCCTTGGCGCGCGTCTCGGAAGTGCCAGTAAGTGCCTGTTTTCGCCTGTCGTGCTGTTCATTTTGTTTGTGATGAGCAGTGCTGCCTTCAACGTAACACCATCTGATCTGATCTGTAGCAACAGAACTTTCTAATTGCTACGGTGTGTATATAGGGACTTTATTAATGAACCACATCAACATTTCTTGAATAAACACAGAGGATCGTTTTGGTTTCTGGATACGACCATGACACATTGCACATGCGAAGTGTGCTAACTGTATAAACGGTGCAAACTGTTTATCATTGGGGAATGTATAAATAAGTTACAGAGATCACTATAGATAAAATGAGCATGTAGAGTATTCTGAGAGCACTAAAAGTCCCAGCTATAACCGTATCCTCTTTATTATTAGACGCTGTTGTTGCTACATTACAAACCACGCCCCTTGCTGTAGGCACCTTTTCTATCTTTACTATAAAAGACACCGGGCTAGTGCCCTCGGCACGCTCCCCGGAAGTGCCAGTAAGTGCCTGTTTTCGCTCTTGGCAGCTTGGTGGCAGTCTTAGTAGCATATGGTATTAAGGTTAGTTGAGATTTTAAGCCTTTGGCAAGAAACCATACTCTTGCTTATGGAGTGATGGCAGATCAGCTAAACCCAGAATTCGAGCTTATAGCTTGATAGCAGACTTCGTAAATTACTATTGAGGTTGGGTTTGACATTGGGTATCGTGGTGCCGTTCCCATCGAGCCAAGGAGTCGACTGGTATCCAGTAGTAATTATATAGTAATTATATTCACGAAGATACTGGGTGTTTATTCAAATTATCGGTGCAGAGCTCCGCTCCATTCCAGCAATCCGCTTACTGTAGCCATGGTCGATGGTTTGAGGCGTGGGAGAAAGCCAACCGCTAGGTTAGAGGCAGTCCCGACTGAGATAAATATTCCCGTTATGGATGCTGAGTTGGTGGTGGTAGGTTTGCTCAACTCATCTTAACTTCAAACGCAGGGGGTGAAGGGTGAGACAGAACATGACAGAAATGGGAGCATGGCTCACACTGGAAATGAACATAAACAGCCCTCCCCCGTACTAGAGCCGGCAATCTGCCCCACAGCTCTAGTCTCAAGTGGCACCTGTGAGGAGAATGTAAATGGACGCGCACATCTACCTAAGGGCACTACACAAACCATTAGGGTCGCACTTAATTAATGTGGCAGTAACAATAACCTGACTGGCGAGGCGATATATGAACAAATTGTCCAATTGTCTGGTAATGAGGCACCTTATGCTAATACCCATCAAGCTGAAATCATTAGAACATGTATAAATGAAGTTCACAAAACCCCCAGGAAGTACACTGTAAAAGAAGCCAATGACTCTATCCACAAGTCCTGGATGAGCGAACATGAAGAAACCAAAGAAATTCTGGAAAGAGAGGCAATTAGGATAGAAATGGGGTTAGAGCGATTTAAGAATTATATTGCTGATTTCTCCATGCTTGCACCTGCGGTAGAAGCAGAGGTAGCAAAGCGCATACCGCTCTCCCATGACCCCTCCACACCCGTAACCCAACGGAAATTCGGTAGAGAAAATGTCTATTTAATAGCCAGCCCAAACGTGTTATAAGATTGTCTGGTGATTGCAAGAATTTAATGACCACTTGTAGTAGGATGCAGAGTAGAAAACCTGAATAGAATTGCTTCTCAGAGTTACCTGTTCATACACCCATGACATGCAATATGGATACTAGGGATGACACGGCTCATGAATTCTTATTAAAGGCAGAGCAGAAAATGAGGCAAAATCCCCATAGTGGGAGTTCACCAGATGTTCAGAGGGGAGCTCCGAAGGCGACTTTACTGGACGAGATCACATCACCTAATGAGACATTTCCTGTCTTTTCACAAATTCTCAACATGCTAGGTAATGACCATGAACGGACCCATTGGGAAATCGGAACAATTCAAGCTTCATTAAACGAAATTACAGGCAAGGTGAATATGATTGAGGGTCTGCTATTTGCGTGTGATGTAATTGCTGCTCTTACAAAGTCTACTGTTGAAAAGGACAGCATGATAGCTACATCCACGCAAACAAACTCTTACGCAGATGTAGCATCAAACACTCCCCAGAATATGGCCCCGATCGGGATAAACAAACAGCTCCTAATGCAAATACTGGCTGATAACTCGTGCCAAATGAAGGAACTGTCTAAAAAAGTTAACTTGGTGTACTCCTCATACCAGTCGACTAATAGCAATAGATTAACGGGAGAAGGAATAACTGATCTATCAAATAACTGATCATATGTCTATGAATCTATCGATAAGAGATGACGTTCTCCTTGTGATACTGACACAAAAACAAAAAATATTGTTAGCTAGAGCCAAGAAACAGTAAGCCGTAAACAAAAAAATCCAAGGCACGTTGGGGGAAAAAAAATAATCGGGAAAAGACGAAGATTGACCATCCTAATTAATTCCTGAAGGCGATCCATAACTTCTCGGATCGAGATGTGATCATTAATCTTCAACAGTTGAATGTAGAATCCAAAGCTCTATTAGATCTAGATGACCCAAACGGGTGGGACGAAAGACCGCACCACAAATAAAGAAGAGAAACCTTTAATTACTGAAATAATCGAACCAAGCAAAAATAAAACAAAAAATAAACTAAATGTGTACACTATACCAAAAAATAGTGATGAACAACTATCTACTCTACCAGCTAACAAAGTATTAAATATCTTGATCAACCAAAGCCTGAGTATAGACTCCATTGTTTGCCCCTTTCCAGTTACGCAAAAACAGCCTGATCTATTGAATTTATTTTCATCAAGAGGATTCAGGAGAACAACTAGGGCAAGCAATGATGGACTAGCAAAGCGAAGAACTGAGACTGAGGGGTTATATTTTGCTCACGCATCAGGCGGGCAAAATATAGCTAAAGCTGATAGAATGTCCGCAGTGGTCCCATGTTGTGAAATATCTAAAATGAAACCAGGTGCAGCAAGAGATGTACCGAAGGTAAACGCCCCGGCACTCCATGAAACAGCGAGCAACCAGGAACCGGGGAGTGATACTACTGGGAATGAAATAGATGCAATGAGGTTGTCCATAGATACACCACCTGTTATGGGATGGGCAAGTGACCGTGCGCACAATGGTGATGCAAGACTAAATGGGGCATACATGCTTAAAGCATTTCAAGCAATTCCTGCTCCATGCACAATTCAAACTGATGATATTGATTGGGTAAAATTGGCTTCTACGAACAACAATCGTATGACCTGTAGTCTCAAATCAAGAATATTTATGAAAATGATTTGGACACAGAAAGAGGACTTTACTGAGATCGGCTTGACCCCATTTATATTGAAGTGATGAAGAAGCAGCTAATTTTTTGGAAACCCCGCTGTTGAATAGAGAAGTTAATGGAGATGTTCAAGACAGAGTTGCCAATCCTTACATTACTGAAGACATATTGAATCAACTAACTTTATTTCTTGAAGCAGTCAAAGGACTGAAAATGCCTGACCCACATAGGCCTGAGCCTATAATCACGCAAGATGCTCCAGTGATTTAGCAGTGAAGGTAGTTTAACTATTCTTTCATGGAACTCATGTGGACTGAACAATTTTCGGAGATGGTACACCCAACTTGACAATAAAAAGGATTCCTGATGTAATTTTCATTGAGGAAACTATCTGTACGGCTCCGTTCAAAATAGAAGGGTCTCAAGCATTTGTACAGCCTGCGAAATGAGGTATACAAGGCTGCTGCTTGGAAGGGATGGCGATTTTAATCAATGTCGCATGTCAAGCAGCGGCTACTATGGTTTTCAAGTCTGATCACATTATTGCATTGGAGATGTATGTAGGTACAGATCTTAAGACCTGCCTGCTGCTAGTATGCTTCTAATTGAAAAAAAATGCTATTCATTTAAGCCACCTACACAATGATCTTAATTCATTATTTGAAGGTGCTCTTTCACAGAACTGCACCACAAAAATAATTGCTGGTGGAGATTTGAATTCTTGGTGTTGTTGCCCATAGTGAACAAAGGAGAAATGATTCTACCATAGCCATACAAAAAGGGCTGAAATTGATAAATGTATTCCTTGAATGGAATGTACTAATGGCAAGTATAGGAGAGGGTGGCTATCCCTACACATGGTCTCGAGGAAGTAATCCTCCTTTATAGATTACTTCTTTGTATTCACAGAATTGTACACGCACCTAAATCCTGTTTCTATCCTTGCCCCGGCACTTGGCGATCACCTGGCAATACAATTGGTCATTAATCTTTCATACAATAAATACAAGAAAGACCCCAAAATGCGTCTGGTAGCATCAGATCGCCATTCATTAACGGTAAGATGGAATCCCATCACTTATGAGCGATTTCTTACAAGAATTCGATCGGATTCAGAGTTTTGTCGGGTATTAACCACGAGGGATGCTCTTCTTTAGAAGCTGAAGAACGCCTTGACCGATGTGTTAAATTTCATTTGAGCGCTACGATAGTAACCTCTAAAGGGAGTACCCCTCCATATGTACTTCGCAGACATCATTTCAATCTTGCCCTGGCACGTCTGAAAAAAGAAAAACTATTTTTAGATATGCATGGAGGCAAAAGCTCCCTCTCGTACTCATTCAAAAGGAAATCGGAGCAATTAAGCAATCCTATAAAAAAAATTAAGTATCTAAGGAAAACACTCGTAATTAGAGACAAACAACAAATGATGCATCAACTCCTAACCTACAACACTAGACAGGTATGGGCAACGCTCTGTATGATTGCCTCGCAATCTGTTAGATCGATTGAACCAGCTATTTCTGCTCAGGAGTGGACGGCGTATATATCAAAAAAATCTTGTTTACCCGACAAATTCAAGTCGGTATACAAGGTGGAAATGGAAACCATGGGGGGTCAAATATCCCCATGGACTGCGGAGAACATAAGAGATGCAATCCAATCAATGAAGACTTCTAAAGCCCCGGGCCCCGATGGGTTACCAGCGTGCTTATATAAAGCAGAGCAGGAGCTATGGGCAGAAATATTGAAAGTGAAGTTCGATGATATCTTCAGATACGGAATAATCCCAAATTCGAGGGGATTGTGTCCTCTGACGTATTCCACATCTGACAGTAATCGCCACAGCTGTGCTGCCTTGGAAACATTTTCAGCATAGGTGTCCTGCGTCGATGACGTCGATACGCTGTCCACGAGGGCCTCAGTCGAGGGTCAACGTCACTGAATGTTATATCTAGGACGCACAGCGCCCGTAGCCTCCGTTCAGTTTTTTTCCTCAAACGTGTTAGCCTCGGAATCTCGGCGCTCGATTCTTCTACATCGATTATGAAAGTTTGAAAATATGTCTGTCTTCTTCTACCCCGAAGTCTGGCTTCAAAAAGTGTTGGGACTACAGTGCCAAAATGTCCATTACGGACCCGCACGACGTCTGCCTCTGATGACTGCGAAGACTGCCAGTCCCTGACATCGAAGGCCTTGCGGGAGCGGAAGAAGAAATTGTCAGTAGGTAGGGTTTCTAAACCCTGGAAGTCGAAATCCGCTGGGCTTTCGACCGACTATTCAAGGGGCGACTCTCCGTGTCAGCGTAAATCCAGGGGGTCTCGGTCACGGAGTAGGTCCCGCCATTCCTCTGCCTCTTCTAGGCATTCTCGGAAGCGCTGTCATCTGTCGCCTTCCCCGTCCTTGTCTGAGGACTCCACCAGACGGCGGGTAGCTTGTCCCACCAAGCATTCATCGCCGGCAGAATGGGACGCATTCCGCCAGCAGATGTTGGCAATTTTCAAATCGCAGGGCACCGTTCCGTCTGCGCCTTCGAGAGAAGCCGGCAAGGAACGCGCTAGAACCACCGCTCGCACGCCTTCGGGGTCGGGCGGTCGGCGCGATCATCGGGAGCCGTCGAGGTCCCGATCGGACATGGTTGATCGCCATAGCCGTGCCAGGTCCAGGTCCTGGTTCTCTACGCCGTCGGAGACTGTGAGGCCTTCTAAGAAGGCATCGGCACCATGTCCGTCGAGGGACTCTCTCAAGGCCCTGGCTTCGAGGAAGTTGTCGACGCCATCAGCGCCGTGGCAGTCGAAGGACACGCTCGGGGCTGGTGCCCAGAGGGGCGATGGAAACTGAGGAAGGCCCCTCTGTAAGTGAGTGAGGCCCGTCTTTGAGCCCTTCTCTGGTCATCCCCCCATGCTTAATTTATTCCAGCCTTTGGACTACATTTCAGAGATGGAAGAAAGGTCGGATGAGGAGGGGGTTGCGCCTCCTGAGGTTCCTGATGACCTGTTGTCTGGTCACAGCCAAATGGAAGACCTACGTCAGTCTTTACTTGATGCCAGTGGTCTGGACACCTCTCTGGAGGTTGAGTTTGGCAGGCCTGAGCCTGGCACACATGCCGAGTCCTCGTACGTGTCTCATGTCGAGGGTGACTGAGTACTTGGGGTGGTCTGCGCCACCTGTTGATTTTCTGCAGGATGATCTGACAGATATATTGGACCAAGGTCCACTTACTGACCCAGTGCTGCCATTTCATATGGCCTTACAAAGAAGGGTGGCGGCGGCTTGGACTGCTCCGGAGAGTCTCCCGGCAGTGGGTAAGTCGCTTCCAAAAAAATACCATCCAGCCAGTGGTGACCCCTGCTATTTGTCTACGCACCCCACTGTGGAGAGTTTGGTGGTGCAGGCGGCTGCGGCCCCAGCAAAGCAGGCTGCGTACCCTACCATCCCTCCTGATAGGGATGACAAGCGCTTTGATGTATGGGCAAAGAAAGTATTTTCATCTGGGGGTATGGCTTTAAAGGCAGCCAACTCAGTTTGTGCCTTAGCAAGATTCACTCACACTCTGTGGAATTGTGTATCTTTGGCAGCTGAACATATTCCCGAAGGCTGACGAGCGTCTTGAGGTTGCAGACCTCCAAAGCTGCAGCAAAGTCGTTCAGCACTGCAGTACGTCAACCTCCGCCTTTTCATCCTAGGGCACAGCAATGAAGGGGAGGTTCCTTTCGATGCTACTCTTCCTTTGGTAGATCAAGGGGAGCTTCCAGTCAAAGGGGCCAACTTAGGAGTACCAGAGGTGGAAAACAAGGGACTTGAGGTGCCAAAGCCGCTCGGGCAGTTGCCTCCTTGACCTCAGGCACTGCCGCAGCCATTTCCACTCAGTCATGAGGCCATGGCCCATGGTTCGCCGGTTGGGGGAAGGCTGGCGCTGCATCTTGAAGAATGGCGTGCCATTACTTTAAATGTGTGGGTTCTGGAGATCATAGCCCACGGCTACTGTCTTCCTTTCCGGCAGAGGCTTCACTGCAATCCACCGGAGAAGATCTCTTTGAAGAGTCTGGATCCGCTCCGTGCGTAGGAAATCCTATCCCAGCTGGAGAAAGGTGCCATAGAACTGGTGCCTGTAGCGGAGAGGAACAAGGGATGGTATTCCCCCATATTTTTAGATCCCAAAAAAAGACGGGGGGATTGAAACCCATCATGGACTGGCGTGGTTTGAACAAGCTCTCAGGAAGGACAACTTCAAGATGGTTACTCTTTCTCAAGTACTCGAGGCCCTTCAACTTCAGGACTGGTTGGTGTCTCTCGACCTCAAGGATGCTTACTTTCATGTGCCGATTCATCCCAAGCACAGGAAGTACCTGAGGTTCGCGGTTGCCGACTCGCATTTTGATTCGGGTCCTGCCATTCGGTTTGACCTCCGCCCGAGGGTCTTCACCAAGCAAATGGTGGTGGTGGCAGCGTATCTCAGGAAAGGGGGGATTCACATCTACCCCTGCCTGGACGATTGGTTTATCAGGGCGCGCTCTCCCGAGCAAGTCCTGGATCATCTATCAGTCACCTGTCACTCCCTTCACAAGCTTGGCTTCTCCCTCAACTTAACGAAGTTTCATTTGACATCTACCCAGCGGCTCCAGTACATTGGAGCAGTGCTCGACGCATCCCTGGGGCAGTGTTCGCCTCCTCAGGTGAGAGCTCATCACATTCTGCAGATGGTGGACAAGTTTCAACATGCCCAGAATCTCGCAGCGTTTGAGTTCTTGAGGTTGCTTGGCCTCATGGCATCCTGCATTCTGTTGGTGCCGGAGGCCAGGCTGCAGATGAGATCTCTGTAGTAGGCTTTCAAGATGTTGTGGTCGCAGTCCTCCGGCAGGATGTCTGATCCCGTTCAGGTGCCGTCCTCAGTCTCCCAGGGTCTTCTGTGGTGGGCCGCCGAAGACAATCTGATGAAGGGAGCACCATTTTGACTACCCTGGATGGAGGTGACTATCGTGACGGCCGCATCCCTCACGGGATGGGGAGCTCATGCCAACGGGTTGACAGTCAGTTGGTCTCCGTCGGAGTCCAGACTCCACATCAATCTGAGGGCCATCAGGCTAGTCCTGAAGGCTTTTCTGCCGTCTGTGTGAGGGAAGAATGTCCTGATTATGATGGACAATAGAGTGGCCCTGCACTACCTAAACAAAAAAGGGGGTGCAGGGTCACTCCCACTGTGCAGAGAGACGATGCAGTTCTGGTTCTGGGCCATCCTGCATGAAATTTCTATTGCGGCAGTACATCTGGCCGTCGACGAAAACGCGGTGAAGGATGCTCTGAGCAGCTAGACACGGTCTCTCACGAGTAGGAGCTGGCTCAGGAAGTTCTTTTGGAGCTCTTTGGGGAACCCCACAAGTGGATCTCTTCACCAGTGTCAACCGGAAGTGCGAAAGATTATGCTTGCGGGAATTCCCTCCAAGAGGAGCCTTGGGGGACGTGTTCGTAGTGCAGTGGTCCTCCCCACTGCTGTACGCATTTCCTCCAGTCCCCGTCATTCCGCAAGTGTTGCGGGGCTTACGGAGTTTCGGTTCCCGAATGTTCCTCATTGCTCCGGAATGGGCCAGGAGAGCATGGTACCCGGACCTTCTCGACATGTCCATCTGCCCTCCACGCCGTCTTCCCTATCGAGACGATCTGCTCTCATGGGAGGGGGGTGGGTTCTCCATCCAGAGGTCAAGTCTCAGCCTTCATGCTTGATATCTGAAAGGTTGAGGTATAAGGATTGGGACCTCCCTGATGGCGTGATTGAGGTGTTGCTTTCGGCCAGAAGACCAGCAACAAAATCCCTGTACCGTTGCCGTTGGAGAAAGTTCTGCGACTGGTGCAGGCTACAGAATGTGGATCCTTTTCAATGTTCAATTCCGGTGGTTCTGTCTTTTTTGTTTTCATTAGCCCAAAAGGGCCTGCAAGTGGGTACCATTAAGGGTTACTTGGCGACGCTGTCAATATTTAAGCACTCATCTGAGGAGTGTTCTTATTTTAAGATTTCTTTGATTTCTCAGTTTCTAAAAGGGCTAACTAATGTGTTTCCACCATCACATTTCCAGGTGCCGGGATGGGATTTGAACTTTAGTTCTAAAGTTCCTAATGGGAGCTCCGTTTGAGCCCTTACATTCTTGTCCATTGAGACTGTTGACCTTGAAAACTGTATTTTTAGTTGCGGTTACTTCCGCTCGCAGAGTGAGTGAATTGCAGGCATTGCATGCCAAGCCACCTTTCACAGTGTTCCATAAGGACAAGGTTGTCCTTAGGGTTCGTCCTCCTTTTCTTCCGAAGGTTGTGTCGGAATTTCATTTGAGCCAGAAGGTAATTCTTCTGACGTTTTTTCCTCCTCTGCATCCTGGTAAGGAAGAGGAGAGGTTCCATAGGTTGGATCCTAGGAGAGCTTTGTTTCTATCTCTCATGGATGTCCCGGGTCAGAGTGGACGATCAGCTCTTTGTTGGATACGCTGGAAGGCGTTTAGGTAAAGCAGTTCCTAAGCAGACCATGTCAAGATGGATCATTTTGACGATCTCTGAATATTACCATTTGGCGGGTAAGGACCCTCCAATAGGCTTACGGGCTCATTCTACTAGGGGTGTGGCTGCCTCCACTGCTCTGTGGAGGGGTGTTCCCATTCGTAATATTTGTGAAGCAGCCACGTGAGCCTCTGTCCATACTTTTGTAAGACACTATTCCCTGTACTCCATCCATGGGCAAGATTTGGCCTTTGGAAAGGCGGTCCTCTATTCTGCAATTTGTTTGGGCATTCTAAAATTCAAAATTCTTTTTCCCACCTCAAGAAGTTGGTACTGCTTTGGGAGTCTGTCATAGATGTGGAATACGTCGGAGGACACAATCCCCTTGAAGAACAAGTTACTTTCTTACCTGGTAACCTTCTTTCAATGGGATGTTCCTCCGTATTCCACATCGCTCCCTCCCAGCCTGTCCCTCTACAGAGTTTCTTATGCGATTACAGCTTACGTTTCCGCAAGGTTTTCTGCAGTCATACTAGCAGGAGATTGGTGCCACACATTCTAGAAAAAAACTACAACTGAGGCTACGGGTCCCGTGCGTCCTAGATATAACATCCGGTGATGTCGACCCTCCAAGGAGGCCCTCGAGCACAGCATATCAACGTCATCGACGCAGGACGCCTACGCTGAAAAGTTTTCCGAGGCAGCACAGCTTTGGTGATTACTGTCAAGGATGTGGAATACATCAGATGAACATCCGATCGAAACAACATTACCAGGTAAGAAAGTAACTTGTTCTTCTTGGCGTTCTGCGATAATCATACCAGAGTACATAAAGGGCCCTACCAATTGTCCTGCAAATTTTAGACCTATTGCCCTCACTGATGTCAAAAATCTTCTCCCTTTTGCTGCTAACACAGACAACAATTTATAGATCAACATAATGTGCTGTCCCTCTATCAAGTGGGATTCCGTAAATCGATGGGATGTGCGATAAATGCAACCATTCTTAAACCGCTTCAAGCGCAAACTCACCTGTCCAACACTGGGCCGGTGTATATGGCATCCCTAGATCTAACAGCAGCTTTTGATACCGTAATTAGAGCTGTATTATGGGGGAAAAATGCTTAGGAGAGGCTTCCGAAACTTTTGGTAAGAATGATTGTGAAATTACATCAAAATATTAGTTATAAGATCAGACTCAACTGTGTGGGAGCCCTTGGCGATCAAATATCTACTGCAATTGGAGTTAAGCACGGCTGCAACATGGCGGCGGTATTGATTAACTTGTATTTATTAGATTTGCCCAAGAAATTGAGTAATTTAGTTATATATCCTGTAAAACTAGATTTGTTAAAACTTAATTGGATTGCTTTTACCAACTACCTTTTTTGTTTTTTTGATAAAACTCCATTTGGGCTTCAGCACAGTGTTTGTATCGAACCACAATCTTCAGGTAAACCCGACAAAATCAAACATTTTTGTATTTGCTGATGGCAGACGCAAAACAACAAAATTTATGTGGACACTTAATGGGGTCCTTATTGTCTATGCGCCTGTAATTTTCTATCTAGGCTATACCCTCACTGACCGGTATTCGCTCAAGTTGTGGAAAGAATTATTGAAGTGCAAATTAAAACCCTCTAACATCTCAAATGAAAATTATTATGCATAAATATTGCATGTTCTTTCTGATTCCCCTAATTCAATTTTACACGCTTAAAGTAGAACCGGTAATTCTATACTGCTTAGATATATGTGGAAGTGAGATTGATGTTCAACTAGATGTTATCCAAGGTTGTCTATGGAAAAATGTGTTGGGTTTCGCTTCATCTATCCCAAATCCCATTATGTCATGAGCTAGGTCTACTCCCACTTTCAGCAAAAAGAAATTGGCATTTACTGATGAACTACACCAAAATAATGAATCCCCCCCCCAAACACTCATATGAGGGTATCTATCAGATCACAAAAGAGAATACAGTACTATCTATGGTAAAATTGTGTGATAAACTCTATGGTATTCTTGACGACATCAATGTAAGTATAGAGGATTTATGTGCCCACTTACCGAGCTCCAAAAAAAGATTTCAGGAATACTATTGGTGTTTTCAATCAGATAAGGGAGGGACCTATTAGTCCTTTGCAGAATATACTGGTTACCGTAGGAAATGGGGAGGCGGGGGGGAGGACAGAGCGTTGTACTTAATGCAATTTCCATGCTCCAATGCCAGAAGAATGTACATGTGTTTCAAACTCAAACAACTTCCCACCTTGGATAAGATGAAATCTTGGAAAACCTTGCGAGGGGTTGACTTGAAGGGTTTATGCCGATTCTCCAATAATTGTAATAGTGAAGAATCTCTGTAGCATCTTGTCCTATACTGTCCCAACTTTGAGAAGGAAAGATATAGCATAATGTGGCCCTATCTCAGTAATGAAGGACCACTTCCCCGCAAGTTTTTATGGAAATGAGGTATGTAGGGAAACAGTAAGAGACTGAATTTAGATATTGTAGAACTGCTCTATTTGATAAACTATATGCAAAGCTGGCTGAATATGAAAGAAATTGACGAATTCAAAGAGAATTGGTATGACATATTGGAGTACAGATAGAACTAATCGTATGCTGCTACTACGTAAAATTATTTTTGCAAAAAGGAATTTAAGTTGCTGAAATTCGATGATCAAAATATATATTTGTGTACTAAGGAAAAGTTTTATTTAAGGGAAAATTGTAAGTAATAAGAAAATCAAATGTATGTTGTCATTTAATGTTCACTGAAATGCAAAAGGCTCTAATAGGAATCACTACTAGAGAGCCAAATCTAATTGAATCAGTTGTTGATTTTGTGACGTTTTTAGTTTTAATAATGCAAATAGTCTTTGCTCTTAGATTCAATTTTGTCAGTGTTAATGTACAACTCAAATTTTGTGAAGATTTTAATGTGAAAAACCAAACGTAAAAAAAATAGGTAATCTATTCTGTTGAAGGTTGCATGCACGCTTGAAAGGAACTATATCCCTCTGAGCTCCGGTGGATGGTCCTCCACACATCAAGCAGATCTCCATTCCATAAGCTCTTTTGAAACATGACGCCTCCCTCATGTGGGGCCCCTCTGTGTTCCAGTTTTGTCACTTTCCGGTCAGCTTGCGGGTCGGCCCATGTGTTGAAGTCCCTCCCTCCCCCTATGAGTAGCCCCTTTTTCCTAGCCAGTATGGCGGCGAGGGCCTCTTGGTTGAAGGCGTCTTGCCCTTGGCAAAGAGCTTAAACTCCCGCAAGGGTGACTTCGATTCCCTCCTGTTGGGGAGAATTCTCAAAATGTGCTAATTCCTCTCTACCTTAGAGATCCCCAGCTCTTTTACTGGACTTTGGGACTTTGAACTTTTTAAATCTGTTTGTTTTCTGTGTTTATTTCTTTTGGCTATGGAGTTTTAGACAACTCCATAGGCATGTCATGATGCCTACCCCCGGGCATCTGGACCAAGCCCATCAACCCCGGAAGCAGGCATCCAGACATTTATTAAAACCTCAGAAGCCCCGGCTAGGGGCTATCTGGGTTCAGTCCTGGCGCCTAAGGCGCCAGGCTCAGTAATCACTTACCTCAGGCAGACCATGCTGCAAATGCATCCAGGCCAACGTGAGGCCTGGAAGAGACTATTTTTCTACAGGGACTATTTTACTCGGGTGTGGTTCTAGGGACTTCTTACCTGGGACTACTTTTGAGGCTATTTAAACCACGCCTGACCAGCAACACACGCTTTGCGTTATTCTGCATTCTGCAGCGTAACGCTCACCGTGCCTGCAAGCCAGCATCCAGTCTTCTGCCACGCCCGCCTCGAATCCGGAGCGCCTAGAAAAAGGGGAAAGAAGGAGAAAAGGTTAGATCACTGACATTATTTTAATTCCTTACCTGATTCAGGATTTTGCATGACTCCGAGCCTGAAAGGACATTACTTCCGCACGCGTTGCATCGCCAGCTGCAGCACCGCGCCATAATCACCAGTCCACAGCATCTTTTGACTCGGCGCTGCCTCCATCATTTTCCTCGCGAACTCCAATACCTGGGGGAAAACAAAGGAACAAGGTGAGCCTAGAGAGCCGACAAAGACAATCACTTTTACCACAAGGCTCACCCGATTTACCACCGGAGGGATTATGCCACATCTTCTTATGCCGCATATATAAAGGGAGGAAAAAACAAGTTAAACTAGCGCAACTTTACCGGATAGTGTTGGGTAATACAGACTCTTACCTGAACGCCATCACCAGCCTCCAGACAATATTTTTTCGCTGCAAATCAACAAGGGGATGCAAGAGTGAACATCGGACATATTGAACTCTTTGAACTTAGTAAACCCCGTAGTCCATATTCATCCAGAACTCCAGTACCCCTATCCAGTGAAGTAACTTATCTACGCGCCCCTGCATGCCATGCAGGATGGAGAGCTCATTTAAAAAGATAAAGTGAGGACACTCATTGGGAATATCAGAGGTGACTAGTGGAGAGCGAGAACAGTGGGGAGGGACCATCACTCAAATCCACGGGCTAAATCCCTTTCTCCAGTTGCAGGAGAATACTTGTACGGGTCAAGCAGACGAGACTAGGCGGGCCAGTCGAGACTGTCATTTCTGCACTACGCTTCACGTTGGTGGAGACCGCAGCTGTCGGTGTCCGATCGACGCCCCTGTGGGAACCAGGTGAGCGTAACAAGGCTTTTTTATTTTTTTTGCAGTGGCACAGGGAAGCCTTTAAGGCTGCCCCAAGGTTTAAAAACCTTCTCTGGGATAAACTACTGTTTCCCAGAGAATGTAAAGTGAAATTGACTTTACTAGTCTTTCCAAATTCCTAGACCCAGCACACACCATCTTACAATGGAGTGCTAGAGGGGTTGCATAGTATCCCCTGTGTCTAAATACTCATGTAGCAGTCAGATGCTACCCTTTCTTATTGAAATAGCTGTTGGCAGTGGTTTTTTCAACGAACTACTATGATTTTTCCCGACCGCAAACACTGGTAGCTAAAAATCACAGGAGCCATGTTTTTCAAGATGGCGCCTTAAACCCCTTTGTTTAAACAGGTCCCGGTCTTCTTTTTTCGCCTTTTTCTTTTTGGAAAGGTCCTTCTAGTGTTGGTCTCTGCGTGCCAAACTAGGTTTGGTCCCTTTGTTCATATGCCTTTGGCAGGCTTCAGGACTGAAGACCGCCTCTGGCGTCTGAGTGTCTGGGGTGGGCAGGAAGTGAGGGAGGTGCCCGAAACTCCCTGTGCTTATTCCCCTAAGAGAACCAAATGCACTCTGTAGTGATTGGTTGGCTGGCTGTCCGGCAAGGACAGCCACCTTGCTGGGTAAGGGGCAGCTAGGCTGGAATGAAAGGGAGAGAACTGTTTAAAAGGCGAGTCTCTTGGACTGGAAAACAGAGTCGACCACTGGAACAAAAGAACCGAAGAAGAGCTGGAAGAGGACGGCTGCTGCAACTCCTGGACTGTTGGTTTGCCTGGTGAAGCCTTGCTGCAGGTCCGAATTGCCAAGTTCATCTCAACAGAGAAGCTCCTTCAAGGACCACTTCTTGCTTTGAGTTGGTGGGACCAATCGACTCGTAAGCCACCTGGATACCATTCTCAAAGCTGGTTAAGATTAACCAGGGAGAGGGACACCAGCTTGTGTGCTTGAATCTACAGCTACTAGAACTGAAGTGACTCAATTTTGTTTGCGTTTTCCGATGATCACGTGCAGGAGTCCCCCAACGTCCTCCCTCTTGACCCCACGACTGAGGCTCAGCAACAGCGAGATCTGCAGGAACTGCCAGGAACCAATGACTTCCGCTGCATTTGTTTCTTCATACTAAGGTACTGTGCCAACCCGATTGAGACAACGCCACTCTCGCGGTGAAAGTTCAGCTTGTGACCCAACAAATGATTATTTTTCGCCTAAATTACTTCTGAGAACTTTTGCAAACACTTTACCGTTTGATACCAGAACTGCTCATTCCTATCCAGAACACTAGCCCATTGACTTTGGCCTAGGCCTATTGACTTGAATTTAACTCTTCTGGTAAACTGAAACTATTTGCACTGTCAAACAAGTATATGTGATCTATTCTACTTTATGCCTTTTTGCTCACTTCTAAGTAACTGAACTGCCATTTGGCTTCTATTTCAGGGAAGCTCAAACTGTCTCAAAATGTTAGTTTTGTATTGAAGTGTATTGGTATATAATTTGCCTCCTTCTAGTGAAATGTTTTCTAAATGATTGTGTAATAAATTAATAAGAAACCTTGAGTATAAGTGTCTACTTGAACCACTGTGATTGAAAGTCCTTTGTGTAATGACTTGTACTGCTCACATAAGCCTGGCTGCTCAGCTCGCTACCAAAATCTGTGTGTTACAGACTTGCAACAAAGGTTAGTTTGGCTTACACCTGTAGTCCTAGTTGTGTGTGGGGCTCCCAAGGGGTACTGCATGCAATCCTGCCCAACACCTCCCATTTCCCCTTGACCACCAGGAGCCTACTCTCCATCAGCAGATGAGTACTGAGATCTGTCAGTCGGATCCTCTTACGTAAAATTATGCCCATTCCTCCTTTTTTCAGAGATCCCGACGCCCAAAATTTCTTTCCCAACCCTTTCCCTTTCAAGGGCCTCTCCGGATTCGTCTTATTTCTTGGATATAGAAGATGTCCCGTGTTGCTCTTTCAAACTTGTGTATTACTAGCGACCCCCTTAGTGGGTGAGTTCAGACCCCTTACGTTTAACGTTCCAACCCTTAGGAGGCTGCTTCCCTTCTTTTCCCCTAGTTTTCCTTCCACTCTGGGTGCATTGCTTCTCGTGTACATTTCTGTTTTACCCATCCCTTAGCTCACGTGTTTCTTCCTCCTTTTTATTTCCCTTCGTATCGAGCCTGGCGATTCTTGACACAGACTTGAACAATTTGTTTCAATGACTAAACCCGTCAAACAGTCCGCACAAGTGCCGAGGTAGGAACTTGCGGCCTAACGGACCGTTTTAACGCTGAGGCCTAAGCCGATGGTCGACCAAGCGGCACTTGTGTCTCAAACTAAAATATTGTTACAAGAATATCGTTCAAAGCCGAGCACAGACAAATCAGGTTGCTGGGATGGCTCTACTCCCAAAACACCAAAATTACCTTTGTCTGTGGAAGAAAAAGGGACTTTCTGCTGCTAAGCAGAAAAAAAGGTTTGATCTCTTCAGAATCCGAAGAATACCAACTGGCCACTTGAGGGTCTATTGCACCCTTTCTAGGTGGTGGTTTCATCATTCCTTGGAACTTTTGGCTCCCACACGTTTCACTGATGACATTACCACTGGATATAAACTTTGCTTGCCATTGTACACTCTTCATCT
Source organism: Ambystoma mexicanum (assembly GCF_040938575.1). Classification (NCBI taxonomy): domain Eukaryota; kingdom Metazoa; phylum Chordata; class Amphibia; order Caudata; family Ambystomatidae; genus Ambystoma; species Ambystoma mexicanum. Next base: position 752,513,735 of record NC_090939.1, read on the forward strand.
GCAAAGCTATATCTAATAAATGTCAGTCTCCCAGCTTCCTGGGTGTTTTTTGACTTTCATGCACTTCTCTGTTGGGGGATTGTGCAAGTTACTTATGAACCTTTGTTCCCTGTCTGTCATTTTCTGTGCTACTAAGAATATCATCTATAACCTTGCACACCTTATTGTCTGGCACTTCATCCACTTCCCTAGGTACCCCACTCACCTATTGAGTTCAGATTTTCGGAACTTTGGCTCAACATTTTGTCTCTTGTATTCTATTATCCACCCATAGTCTACTCCTCTCTCCTTCTCGTTTCTTTTCCACTTAGTTATGCAACCATCCTTCCAAATATTGCCTTGCACCTTCACAGCATTTTTGAAGGTTTTTAATTACCTCCATCAGTTTTAACCATTTTGATTTGCCTTTTTCTATATTGTTCTCCCATTGAACTGTAACTGTCAGCAACTTGTATTTTCTCTGTATGGGTTTACCTGCTTCTTGTTATAGTGGACTGGTTTATACTTATCTTGCACGCTTTCCATTTCGGTCTGTTCTTACTGGTCCACGTCTTTCTATTCTCGCATTGGCCTTTGTTGGATTGCGTTTTAAACTGATGTCTCTATCTTGCATGACTTTAAAGCCTGAAATCAATGTTACACCATTCGGTGCTGTTCAAATGTACTTTTCCAATTTCCTCTCACATTCCCTATAGCTTGCTCTACTGCTCCCCTAATGACGTTAGTCCTTCTCAAATCCTTTTGCCCTCAAAATGCTACACCAACATATAACTCATCGTAACAACCCAACCTAGTTTTCTCAGTAATCGATCATAAATTTAAAAAACAAACGATAGGTAAAATTACTAAAGCCTTCAGTCAATACTTTTAGAAATTCCTCTAAATCCATATTAATTTTCTTCTGATTATAAATCAGACATACATTTTCACACATTAAAATATTCATCACGTATCTCAATTCTTTTTTAAAATTCTCACTGTATTAAGATTCATTTTTCATTATTTGCAATCAAACCCATACGCCCGAGAAATGTTATCAAGGCTGTCGTCAGATTTACTTCATGACCACTTGTTGCTGTGTTCCAGAACTCTTTGGGGAGTAGCCACTCTTCAGTGTGCACACACCTACTGAAGATCATACTCCTTACATTCAATAATGCTTCAAATTCGGGCACTAAATGCTCCCTGGTTTGTAACAAAGCTTTCGCTTTACAGAAGGAACAGTAATCGTAAGTCGTGCCCTTTCCTGAATTAATAATGAACATTTAACCTGAACCTAAGAAATTGTGACTGCCAATAAGGGTGGGGAAACTTGGGTATTTTGCCAAGTTGCCCAGCATCTTATTGCATTTTGATAAGCTATTCTAGAATACATAGTTTGCATCTTTTTAATTGTGGCTATCAAGTCTTCAAGAAACACATTTTATTTGGTGAAGGCTGGACTAGCCATCGGTACGCAGTATTCAGATTATTAGTATTTGGTATTGTTTTCACATACATTTTTTATCTAATGCTTCTAGATGAAATTCAGCAAAGGGCAAACAGAAACAAGGTGTGAATGGGTTTTTATGTAATGTGAGGCATGTCCACAAATCTTAGTGATGTCAATCCTACTTCATACCGCAATGTAACCGTTGGGGTACAAGTCGGCAGATTGAGGGCCTTTTTGCAGATTAATGATTCAAATCGATCCCAATCAACTTCCCTGGATAGATAGTCTGTCCATAGAGTAACGATGGAACAATCTTAACTTTATAATACTTAAGGGGTGAGATTGTACATTGGCAAAACGTATTATTTATCTATTCCATTTGTGTTGCACATTGGCTTGCCTTTTGTTTCAGCCTTTCAGTGACACAATTCTTACTTGGACATGCGTATAAGTCGCATCCCAAAAATCTAATAAGTAAGTTGGGTTACAAGTAAAGCAAATGAAATTTGTCTTTTTTGTCACTTATGACCAGATCATTTTTGTGTGCATATATCACGGTAGCATTTATCAGGCATGGCAAGCATATTTGGGTACGATGCACCAGAATGTCTGCATATGACATCCAAGGGATAGTTTATTCTCCATGCTAGGGAGGGGGGGGGGAGCCGCTGAGGTTAAATGCGTTCCCATATAAGAGATACAGATTAAACATGCAGGAGGCCAAGAGACATCCCTGTCGGAGGCCTCTGTGTGTCTTAAAATTCCCTGTCCGTCTCCCCTGCCTCTTCAATCTGATCTGACCAATCTTTGTGTATGTTGATCAATAATGCCAACAAATGATCCGGAAGTTGCCAACACCTTAACTCATTCCACAGACACACTGTGTTCATTTTATCAACCGCCTGGGGAAAAGTCTATGGTTGGCGCAAAAAGCAGCCCCCCCCAGTCTCCTGCAGCATGCTTGTTCCTGGAGGAAATTCATTATAAGTCAATCAGTCTAGGTACCGATTCCTTTGCAAAACCCTGTTTGCCGTTTAAGGCTGTTAGTGACAGCCCATTTTTCCAACCTCTGTAAAACAAGGGAAGCAACTATTTTACTATCCAGGTCTAACAGGGCAATAGGCTGGTAGTTAGCAGGGTCAGATATCACTCTGTTTGTAAATGGGGATTATTATTGATTTGGTATTTATTATGCACCTATACACAAGTGTTTCAAGGCACACCAGGGAAGGTAGGGGGAAGACAAGACAAACTATCTTAGTGGGCCTGGTGTCATTTAAATTGTACAGTGTGCAACAAGACTTGCAGGGGGGAGGGTACAGGGGGAAGAGCAACCAGCGCAGCAGTTCTCCGAGTTGAGTGCAAAGAAGGCTGTGTTAACACAGAGCAACCCGTCTAGACAGTAGAAGTTGGCCCAAGCGGTAAGTGCATGGGGGACTGTTTGGGGAGTGTGAGGGGGGCTGGTGCTATCTAAGACCCAGGGGACACCAAGCAGCCAGTTAGCTGACAGATGAAGGGGCAAGGGTAGGTTAGCAGGGGAGAGGGAGTGAGGAAGGTCTTGAGGAGCTTCCGGAGCTTAAGGAGATCTGGCTCAAGGGGGACAGGAGCAGTGAGGCCATTCCAGAGGGAGGCGAGGCACCTGCAGAGGAGGGAGATCTACCCACCCAAACCCCCCATTCTCTGCTTGGAGGAACTGGTGACCTGCAGAGAATTGGAGGTAGACGAGCAGTACGCTCTAGAAGGAAGGCATCTAGAAAGAGCTAGTTGAAGATGGTGAGGGCCACAGCCCCTGAAAGCCTTGTGAACAATGCAGAGGGTCTTAACCTTGATCCTTGCAGCCACAAGTAGTAGGTGGTGGGATTTCAGGGTTGGAGAGGTGTAGTCCCTGGGCATGAGGCCAAGGATAAGTCTTGCAGCCCTGTTTTGGATGAGTTGAAGGGGGCGAAGAGTAGTTACACCGATTGAGAAAAAGGCTTTTGAAGTAATCCAGCCTAGAGAGCACCAGAGCTCTGTAGACAGTGAGCTACTTGGGGAAGGTTAAGCAAAAGGAGACGACCTCTGAGGAGGTGCAGCTGTAAATGGGTCTGTTTGGCAAGGTCTGTGATGTGGGGAGAGCAGAGTGGAGTCTGAGATGAGCCAAAGGTTTTTTGCCTCACAGGAGGGTGAGGGGAGAGGGCCCAGTGAGAGTGGCCTGAGTGAGTGAAAGCAGGAGCAGGGGTCCCAGTGAGAAGGATCTCATACTGGCATTAAGGCAGGCGTTGTTAGAGGTGCACCATGCCTGAATGGCAGATAGTCGGGATGAGCGAGGTCGAGGAGTCAGAGGGTAGCCTGAAAGAGAGCTGCGTGTCATGCGCATAACACTGAAAGTTGGTGGAAAAGGTAGAGATCAGGAGGGCCAACCGGGCCAGATGGACATTGAGCCAGGGTGAGAGGATAGAGCCCTGGGGAACACCACATGTGGAGAAAGAGGTGGTGGAGAGAAAGGACCCAAGCTGAATCTGGGAAGGTCAGTCCAAGAGGAAGCAGGTCAGCCATGCCAGGGCCTGAATCGTGATGGCCAGGGTCTAGCAGAGATGATTGGCCAGGATGGTGTGGTTGACTGTGTCCAGTGCGGAGGAAAGGGCAAGGAGAATGAGGACAGAGGGGGACTTGGGTTCCAGGTTAGAGGGCAGGTAGTCATGGGTGTTCAGGAGAGCGATTTCCGTGCCTCTGGCAGCTCTGAAGCCAGACTGATGGTCATGGAGACGCCCAACAGAATCAGGGTGGAAGGTTAGCTGGGATATAGCCAACTTCTCCAGGAGTCTGACCAGGAAAGGGGTGATGGAGGTCGGGCAATAGTTTGCCAGGACGGTGGGGTCGGCAGATTTCTTTTTAGTAGAGGGTGCGCATGGGAGTGCTTAAGAGGGGAAGGAACCAATGGCTAAGGAGTGATAACAGAAATCGTCCAAGGCTGGAGCGAGAGACAATGTTGTTCTTGATGGTTCTAGAGGAACATGGGCGTCACCTGTTTGGATGAGACTTTCATAGACTCGCCTTGTGTAGAAACATTTTCAGGTATTACAAGAGAGAGAGCGAGAGACCTGGGTTTTAGTGGTGAAATTAGATGCCAGAGCCGTGCAGTTGGCCTGGAAGAGGTAGATGCTGCAGTAGAATGGGCCAAGCTCTCTGCAGATTTTGAAAAGGTTGGCTGTATAGTTAGAGGCCCGAGAGATGCAGGCTTCAATATGGACCCTCTTCTTAGAGAAGATGGCGTCTATATTGCCTTTGGAGCAGGCGGCAGGCCAGTTCGTCAGATGGTGCACCCGATGCCCCCCACTTTTGCTCAGCTGCTCTGGCGTTTCAGAGCGGCCAGATCAGAGTTGCGCTAAGAGTTGCACTTAGTGGCAGACTTCAGGCGGATCCACATGACGGCGGCAGGGATGTCCAGAGTGTTATAGATAGAAAGGTGAAGGTAGGAAACCTCTGTTTCACGGTCTGAGTCTGCTGCAGTAGTAGGTGTGTGAGAGAAAGTGAAGGCAAAGGCGGACACTGACATTCGCTTCTTAGGTCGAATGACTGCGAAGGAAGGTGGCAGCGCTGGGTGGGGCTTTGCCAAGGGGCAGGAAGCTTCAAGTGAGAAGGAAGGAAGTGGTCAGTCGTCATTCCAGGAGAGAGGAGTAGTAAGAGTATTAGAGAGAGGGATGTCTGAAGAGATGAGAACATCAAAGTTGCGTCAGGCTGAATGTGTCAGACCAGAGGGTAGAATGGAGAGGGAAAGAATCTTATAGGTTGCGGAAAAGCCCAGAGGAGGAGTAGGAGGAATCTGAGGAGTCCAGGTGGATGTTGAGAATCCCCAGCCGGAGAAGCTGAGAGGTAGAGGAAAGGAGAGAAAAGGTGAGGTCAGCCCATTCAGAGAGGAAGAGGGTTATCTGGCCAGGTTGCCTGTAGATGGTGACCACGATGGAATGATGGAAGCAGGGATTCACTTAGGAAAGATCAGGGCCACTCCACCATATGTTGGACCTAGGCTCGGAGAACACTTGGAGTGTATCAAAACCTGTGACACAGCTGGCCTTGAACCATGGCTCTGTAAGAGTGAGAACATCCAGGTCCAGGAGTTCAAAGAGGTGGCAGATGTCAGAGGAGTGTTTGACAGCAGGGCGAGAGTTGAGAGTAGCCATATGGAGCAGGTTGCCACTTTTGAAATACTTCTGTGGAGGGGTACAAGACACGAGTACCCATCGGAAGTGCAGAGGAGCTAGAGAGGTGGTAGATGGCAACTAAGCCAGAGGGGCTGAGGCTGGATGTGGCAAGAGAGCCATAGGAAAGGTGGCTGGCAGAGGAGCCAGCAATGTGGTAGGAGTAGCAGAAGGAAGGAAGGAAGGAAGTTGAGGTGAGGGAGGCGCCCTGAGGGCCCTGGCCCATGACAGTGCCATTTAGAAGGGAATTGATGACTCTGTAGGACAGGAAGGAGGCCAGGTGGACCTCCCACCTGGTACCACCATTAATGGGAGTAGAGGAAGAAGGAAAGAAAAGTGTGACCATATGAAGGGTCCATAGGTCGGAAGAAGGAACGACGAGGATGTTGGTGAGAGTCTGTCTGGAGGAGGCACTGCCATAGGTGTCAGCGCTGGGAAGGCCTGGATTGGAGACTAGGGTATCCTTCTTGAGGTTCTTACTTCCAGTCTTAGTGGGAGTAGGATAGGAGATAGAGAAGCAGTTGGAGATTGAAAGCACTATAGATGGTATGATCGAGGAAAGGGCAGGAAAGAAGAGAAGGAAACACTTCAGAGCTATGCCACACAAGGTGCACAGGAGGGAGATTAGGGAAGGGAGTGGAACAGAGGAAACTGGCAACGGCAGAGCACAGACAGAGATGAGTAAACAAGGGCAGCAAACATGCAGTGAGTGGAAACAGCGGTGGATGACAACCAGGCTCACCTCAGCCTAGAGAGGAAAAAGGCCTAGAGGGCACAAATAGTAGCCAACAAAGTGAGAGGGAACCTATATAAGAGAAAAGCCTAGTGGGCACAGGAAGCCGTGTGCAAGCACACACAGGAACACTCGACTAGAGGGAAATAATGCAGGAGAAATGCACACACAGTTACAGAGACATAAAAAACAAAGTACGGCTACCTGGGAGAGGGGAAGCCCAATGGGTGCGTGGAGGCAGTGCAGAATGCGACATGCATTGAAATGGAAGTAAGCACGAGGTTGGGCAGTTTAGTGGGATGCAGTACTGGTGGCGCCCGCACCTTTCTTACCTTGCGGCTGCTCCATGGTTTCAGCAGGATTTTTGTAGCGGTATGTTCTTAAAAAGAATGGAATAGTTGCCCAAAGAGTTATGCCTTTATTCAAAGGGAAATTGCTTAAACCACGGAGTCCAGGGGCAGCAGAGGATGAAGCTTTTCATATCAATATCTCTATTTCTGATGCTTGTTAATCTGCTTAGAATCACATGCTTTGCATATAGTTAGACATCCATTGGTAACCGCGGAGTATTGCATCTTGTCTTTAGAGAATCTAAAGGGGACGTTGACATGGGAGTGCCTGTAACACTATCCCTAACGTGACGTATAGTGTACCCAAAATCCCTCGCGCATCTAGGTCCCTCAGATTGTTTTTTGCTGCCCAGCTATTTGGTCACCTTAATGCAGAGCTCTTCATAAAACAATGCGTTATTATTCTATTTCTCGACCTTTGGTCGTTTATTCTCATTGTCACTCCCTTCAAAGGCTGATTCCTGTGCCACCTCCGAAGACTGCTGGCGACAGAATTTCAACGGCGGTTGATCTGGTCGGCGCTGCAGACCACGTTGCCGGGCCTTCTGGCAGGCCTTTACAGTAGGGAGAGTGGGGTCAGGGTTGTCCTATTCTTTTCAAGAATGCCTTTACTTTTCCCCTCTTTGTTCACTTGGGTTTATCATCTCTAGCACGATCCTGCGCTATAGACAGGATTCCATTCAGATTTTGTCCTTCCTGTAAGGCGAAATACCTGTGGAAAGACTAGAACCTTGGTGCAACAATTGTCTTCCCCTCGACCACAACAAGGCGGCCTGTAAACTCCTGCAGCCTAAGACTCTTAAGGAGCGGCGTTTGAAGCGGTGGGCTGCCTAAGGTATGTTGCAGGCCGAAAGTAATTCCCCCGACGCCGAGTGTGACAAAGGGATTAGCGATGACCAAGTCTCCACTTCGGAGGCCTTTGACCTTACCGTGGAAAGTTCTCGTTCCGCAGTGTCCGTCCCTGGCCCCGATAGGTATGATGTGAGTCCTGCTTTGGGGACGATACATCCCAGTGACAAGGACGCACCCGATTCCCACACTAAGCACACAAACGACGGTTCTGCTTCGGCGGTCCAGTCGAAGCACTCCAAAGCGCCAACGGGCACATTGGATACTTCGGCGGTGCCCGCTGATCATCATGATCGGCATCCCTCCCCGCAACCGCGACAGAGGCATGCGTCCGGGCAATACAAAAGTAAGGGCGCTAGCACCAAATCACACGCGGTTGTCGAGACGCTTCAGGAGAAGGCTCAGACACCGCTTTAAGGCCCTGGTGGCTCTCAAATCCACTGCCCAGCCACCGGCTTTACCACCACACCTCCCTGAAATCCCCAAGCATCAGCGATAGTATCGCGAGGATCGCTTCGGCGGTTAAACAAAAGGAACTGTCGAAACAGAAAGAACAGCCTAAAGACGCGTCTAAAGGCACGTCCCAACACCCGGAGCCTCAAAGAGTACTCTGTGAGCCCTTTCTTTATCCAAGACTTTAGAAGGAAAATCTCTCTACGTTCTGAAGAGGAAATTTGTCAAGAAGATCCCTTTCCTCCCCTGGACTCCCCTGGTTCATCATCATGGACTAGGGAGCAGTTTGAGGGGTGCATGAACAGACTAGAGATGTTTAATTTTCAGAGTTTTGCTCCCAAGAGGCCTCGTGAGGAACTTCTTTTAACGCCTGTGGCTAAGTCTCAGAGGACCTTTGAGGATCCTCCATGAAGAGAATGTTTTTGACCTTACAGATGACGAGGTGCCTATCAGTACTTACATACAGGATGATGATACCTTTGAGGACCCTATGGAAGATCCTGCTGATCCCATGGACAATTGGGAAGACAGCCATCAAGTTGATGATCAAACTTGGGCGTTCCCTACTCCTACCCCGGACCCTGATGCGCTGTGTATGGATGCCCCTCCTACCACTCCAGTCTGCCAGGCCTCACCTGTGGATGATCAAATGGCGTTCAACGCCATCTTAAAGAAGGCAGCTGAACATTTTCAAATCGCCAGACAGGAGGCTGTATGATTCAGATTTTGTAGAGGAACGACTGGTCTCCAGGACAAGGATCCAACACCACCACCACGTATCCACCTAGAGGACAATGCTGTGAAAAGGGTAGAGGCCGGAATTTCACTCCCAGAGGCTCCCCAGCCTCAGGTCAGGAATGACCCTCTGATCCAGGTTCCCTCCCATGCCTCTGCTGTCGGGGGAGGTCTAACATCATTCCTTCATGCATGGGAGGGGATAACAGACCAGTGAGTGCTCAAGACCGTCGCCCACGGGTAGTGCATAGAATTTTGCCGACTTCCAAAATCACGCCATATCAAGACGTCTTCTGCCGGAACTCCTACGCATCCTACTGCAAGAAGTCGAGATCCTGCAGGAAAAGGGCACCATAGAAGTCGTCCTTCTTCTATAGGTAAGCAAGGGTATTTATTCAGTGTACTTCCTTGTACCCAACACTGGATATTTAAGATGGATTCTTTCATATTTCAATGTTGCCGGAACACTGAAAATACCGAAGGTTCATGGTAGAGGACAAGCACTATCAGTTCAAAGTATTACCCTTCGGCATTGCCTCAGCGCCAATAGTGTTTACGAAGGATACTTGCAGTGGCCGCAGCGCACCTGTGCAGAGACTCCATTCCGGTTCATCCTTACCTCGACAACTGGCTCATAACCGGAGATTCCAAAGGAACATGCCTATTGAACATCTAAAAGACAATAGACCTCTTATTCAGCATGGGATTCTCCATCAACGAGAAGAAATCTGGCCTAGACCCCAGTCGTTCCAAACTGTTCCCACCAACCCTGATTCTCCCATCTGATGGAGATGTCCCTATCTCCTCCAATGAAACTACCTTGCCCGTACAACATGTTATCAAGACAGGTGGGGGAACCTCTTCACCCATGCCCACAGCCACTGAACTTAGTGGCTTGGCTCCTGAGGTCATAGAGTTCTGGCACCTACAACTCCCTCAGAGATGCATGGACATACTTAGGGAGGCAAGAAAACCGAACACCAGGTACTGCTACTCTAGTAAATGGAAGCGCTTTATTATCTGGCGCAATTCCAAGGATGTCAATCCTATTGACTGCTCTCCTACTCACATTCTATTGTACCCAACTCACCTACTAGACTCGGGCCTGGTTTTTAATACCCTGAAAGTTCACTTAGCTTCTCTCTAAACAGAAGGTGTTGTGATTGGAAAATACCAGTTATTAAGGCTTTTATGGAAGGGGTTAAAAGGATTTATCCCCTCAGTTCTAACACGGCTCCTTGATGGGACCTAAATGTGGTACTGACTAGACTTATGGGGTCTGCTTTTGAGCCTATGCGTAAGGCAAGTCTCAAAGATCAAACCTATAAAACAGCCTTTCTAGTGGCTATCACTTCTATAAGAAGAGTTAGTGAAGTACAGGCCCTTTCAGTTCTAGACCTTTTTGTTACAGTTGATAAGGTGGTTCTGCGCACTCACGATTCGTGCCTAAATTTATTTCCAAGTTCCATGTGAACCAATCAATAGAACTGCCTACTTTCTTCCAGAATCCCACTAACGTGGCCGAAACAAGCCTACACACGTTAGATGGGCAATTGTAACAATACGAGAATTCATAGAGAGAATCTCTCAGTGGTGATAGTCTTATGGACTAGTCGATTTCCCTATAAAGTAAACACTAAATTCTCCAGTAATTTTCCTCAAGTGACCACAGATGTTCAATAGCAAGGCCTGGTTTTCCAATATTAGACTTCTATACATTCAAGATTATAGTGTGTTCAGTTGAACCACAGGCCACTAAGTGTAACATGTTCCGAAGGGTAAAATCATTTCATAAGTGTAACTGATTTCCCTTTGTCATAGGTCACATGAGGGCATGGAAATAGGAAATTGTTTCATTAGAATTGAAACTAAATCCCAGCTAGTTATCACAGTAAATGTTAAAGTGACGGCAAATCTGCTTAAAATGCACAGCCACATAACATGCTGTTATTCTCGACTGCACAAAGTCCTGTTGTAAAAACAAGCAGCTGAACATTATTGGGACTTTCTCCCACATCCACACACAAAAAACTACCATCAAGTGAAGTTTGGAAATGAAAGTATTAAAATCAGTTTTGCCACTGTACATTCTAGAGAGCAGGGGCAAATTGGTACACAACCGATTGAGAAACCCATGAATATTATTTTTTAAGCTGTGATACACACTACCTATATTTATAAAAGTTTTGAATTATTCTGCTTGAAGTCTAATTCGGTGTAATTCAGAGATGTCAAATTCCAGTGGGAGTGCTTGTGGCGAAACAAGACCAGAATTCTAGAAAATCATGTATTCAGCTCTCAAATGTGAGAGCCAATGGGAAAGGAGGGCATGTGAGATGTCATTTCTACATAGGTCTAGAGAATAATCAAGTTAACTGATGAGTAAAACCCATCTGCACGCTGTTTCCCCTTATGGGTGGAGTTTGATTTGACCTTTAAGCTCAAACGCAGAGGTAGGTGTTTTTGGGCAAACTGAGGAGCAAGTGAGCCTGTCCAGCAACGGAGTAGCAGATTTGGATTCCAACTGGAAGGAACTGATGGAGAAATCTCCTCAATGGGTCTTTTTCTAAGTTGGACTGAATGCACAGGCCTTTCCCAAGGCACAATCAGGTTACCTGATGGAGGTTTTGGTAGGAGGTGCACAGAATGAAAGGAAAAGCATGCCTTTCAGAGGTTCACGAGTCAGCGGTTATCCCTACCTGTACTAGTCGTTTGAAAGGCCAAGTGAATGACCCCAGATCATGTATACAAATGTTCCAAGAATTAATTAAATCCCAGATTGAATTTTAAAGTATTTTGTTGACTCTGTTTGACAGTTATATCACTGAAGTGGAAATGGTGGCATGGCCTCTGTACTTAAAATTGAAACCCTAGATAGCATTTTAATAGAGCTTTTCTCCTACAATGTCTGATCTCTGGTACCTTTTTAGACGTCCTAAATTAATCAATAAAGTCATAAATATATTACTTAATGAACATATTGAACTTGGGTATTGTGAGGGCGAACCAGATTGCTTGAAAATAGTGACCGAGTTAGGCCCTACTGACTCTCAAAAGAAACAAAGATTGGGGAAACTCAAGCCTTTACAATTATTTGCAACAAATCCAAAATTAAAACTGAGGTTGGATAGCATTTACGCCTATATTAGATAACAGCAGTGTATAATGGTGTCCCAAATGTTAGAATAAAATCTGCCTGACAATTCAAGAATGTTTTTTAGAGTGTAATTGCAGTACATTATTTTATTTTAAATCTTTATTCCAAGAACAGCTTCACCTCTTGATTTCAGGGTGGATGTGTATTAAGTGGTCACAATTTTCTACTATAGATTGTCTTATTATTACATTCTCAGATGCCAAAGCAAATGTTTATTTGTGTGCATGTGTTTCGAGTGCAGTCCAACATTGGGCTTGATCTAGATTGAGGTGCAGGTATAGTCCTATTCTAGGGATCTCTGGTCATGTTATTTTGATAACATTTTACATAATAAAGGAAATTATTTCAAACTAGCGTGTTTGTTGTCTCAAAGGATGAAGGTGGGATTGCCACTTGCTGAATCAGACTGAAGGTTTTCCGAGACCGGAAAGTGAAACGCAACATAAATAAATGGAGGGTTTTTAAACTTCCTTGAGTTTGGGTAGTGCGAAATTGATTTATATATACATATAAAGGCCATGGCACGTTGTTCTTAATCTGTGACACCATCCCACGGCAGCAACAGTATAGTGAATGGCCTTTATATGTTCTGGCAAACGGAACAGCCTTTTTTAGCCACAGTCTCTAAGCTAGTGCTTAAGAACGATATCTGGCATGCTCATTTCTTTCAAATTACTTACATTCTTCCCTACCACCTGCATCTTCCTCCCCTCTTCCCCCCCCCCCCCCAACTCTCTGTACTCCTCTGCACCCACCCCCTGGGCCCCTTCTAAAACCCAACCCCAGACACTCTTTGCTGTCCCTGTGCTGCATTTTTCTCTGGTCCTCTGTCAAATGGTAAGATTTCCACACGTTTCTCTACACTTTGTAATGTGATTTTGAGTTGGTTGCGGAGGAATGAATGGACTGTGGTGCCACAGAGATCAACATGTATATATGCTTTGTATATATAGCTTCCTAATATGTGTGTATACAAATATATAGATAATATAGTCAGACAGCACTGCTATTGCACCCTCCCTCCACCACAAGTCCTTCCTTCGTCCCAAAGCTCTGTTGCAGCAGACTTCTTGTCTAAATATTTTAATTGCTGAACCTCTTTTGGTTTCCCTCTGGTTCACGCAGCGCCGGGGCATAGTCACTGGACCACCACCAGAAATCCAACAACTCAAAGTATTTGCCTGCAGTAACTTTCAGTGGGACGGAAACTGCCAAAAATAGTCTGAGAGGGGTAGAACTTTGAACATTAGATTGATATCTAACATTGTGTTGTAGGGAGGGAGTCGCGGCTGGGGGAGTGTGCTTGTGAACTGCCGCACAGGATGGCAGCAGTGTCTTGAGCTCTGTACCGGGGCCTGCACAGTAGAAGGCAGACTACCCATTTTTGCGGGCGGCCTTCCATGTGAAGGTCCCTGGAGCAAAACTGCTGCAAATTTCAGGCTAATCCGACAAAGGAAGCAGCATTGTGTGGGTTCCTGCGGCTCCTTTGAAGGCACAGACTGTGGGTGACTGCTGGAACCGCCTGTTGCGGCGCACCAGTGGGATTGAAGGGGCGGCGCCTGTCCCGCTCTAACAGAGGACGAGGTTGTTGGCAGGCTTGGTGGCCAAGTCACACGCTATGTTTTGCTGTTGGTCTGAAGGATCTCTGTCCTCGGTACCTGCCGTGTGAGGCTGCCCGGAGTTCTTGGCTGTGTCGGTTGGAGATCGGGTCCAGATACCTGTGACGCCCGCAGGGGGGCATAGTGGAGAATGAGAGTGGGGGTTTGCAACCTCTCCTGGCCTGGACGCTGTTGTTGGAATGTACTTCCTGGGAGGTCTTGTCCTGCTGTTGGGCAGCTTGACTTGGACTGTTGACACAACCATCTTAGTGGGGGAGCCCACTGTGACTGGGTTGCCTGTAGTTCCTGTGAGGGCCAGATCACTTTGATTTTTTTCTTTGTTTTTCTTTTGGGCCACTGTGTGCGGCTGCTTCTTTCGTCGTGGGTGCCCTCTGGTACATACTGGCTCTGTATTCTCAGGGGTCCTGTTTAAGGTCCCCAATTTTGCTTGGCATATTGGTCCCTTATATGCTTGGACTGTTCCCTCTATTTGCACATTCAGGATCTGCTGTGTGGGTTTGCAAGTCACCCGTGGGCCTGCATGACATGCTCCATTTATGGCTAAAGGCAAAAAGCAGCAGTCTCATTTGCCCTTTGTTCACAAGGAGACCCCTGCCACATGTAAACCTGCTAGGGCTGCACACAGGGCTGTCTGTTCCGTTAGAGATGGAGACGCTCACTTCCCCCTGGAGGACCACGGTAATGGGGCTGTGACCAGTGGTTCTTCGGAATTGGCTATTGTGTTAGCCCAAATGAAGACTGGATTTGCGTCTGTCAATTCCAAATTGGATGACCTTGTATATAAAGTTGATCGCATGCAGGAGCGGATAGAAAGGAAGATTGGTTGAATTTGAGGCCAGGCACTAGGTGGGGATATTGGAGGACTCTAATGCGAAAGTTTGCCAACCCATCTGTACGCTCCAACAGGATGTGAAGACTAGGGATAAGAACGAGGACTTGGAGGCGAGGTCCAATAGAAAATACATCGGAGTCGATCTTATTGCAGAACAATGAACTCTTTAATACGTGAGATGCACGCAGACCCCCCCGCCCACTCCCCCCCCCCTCTTGCAGTTTTTAGTTTTAAGGGCTCATCGTGTCTCCTCTCATGTTCACAAACCTGGCCAAAACCCATGTCCTGTGATGGCAAAACTATTATACTGGAGACCTGGATGTGGTCCTTCGTAGGGTCTGTGAATTAGGGGACTTTCCATACAAGTCTCCTATCCTGATTTCACTCCTGCAGTGCAGAGAGCTAGACAGTTCTTGGCAGCTAAACGCTCTGAGGGAATGAGTCCTGCAGTAAGCTATGTTATATACGTCCAGACTTAAGAGTGATTCATAATGATTAGTCGAATAATAATTCGGCCCCACTGAGGTGCACAATTTTGTGGAGTCTCTGCCGCAGGGTTGACGTTTGCTGCTGTTTTTTTGCTTGTGGTTTAGGCTGTGGCTGCCCTCAGCATCACTATGTAATGTTTTGTTTGCTGAGGCTCTCGGCTGAATGCTTTGGGTCTCTTGAGAATGGGTTGCTAATGCAGGCTGATTTTCTGAACTACTTTGGCTGGCTCTCCTCCTGGTTTGACACCCCTTTCTTCTCCTTTTTGTTCGTTTGCTGGTGCAATAATCGTCCAGTATGTAACATTGCAGTCCACTTGCTTTGACAAGTTGTTGAGGCTGGCCTCCCCACCCCCCACCCCCCGCTGTTCCTTGTAGACTGGGTCGCTTAGTCCGTCCCAGGTTGTTATCCTGGTCAATGGGGTAGGAGAGTGTTTTTGTTTAGGGGGGGTTTCACTGCAGGTGGCTGTGTGTGTGTGGGGGGGGGGCTGGGGGGGTTGCTATTTGAGTGGGTTGTATGGGTTTCACTTCAAAATTGGTTCACGTCGGGTCAATATGTACTTGTAGTTTGGGGGTTAGTTTGTCAGAGTGTGGACCTGTTGGGGATTTATCTGGTTCCTGGCTTTCCTGCTTTGAGGATGGGTCTTACCCTGTAGCTCTTGCCCTCGCCCCCCTCTAGATATGGAACTATGTAACATCATGAGTTAGAATGTGAGGGGGCTGAACAACCCACGGAAGGTGCAGAAGGTGATTATTGTGAGAGACACAGGGGTCAAAAAGTGATGCTGCAGGAAACACATTTAGTGGGGGTGGCCAATGAATCTGTGGCTAAGGCGTGTGGGGCGGCTAGGTATTAAACATCCTTTTCATCCTACGCACCGGGGATGATCACTTTGGTACATAAATCCTTGCTGTGCCAAGTGCTGGATCAATATAAGGACACGGATGGTAGATATGTTCTTGTCTCGGGATGTTGGCTCAAAGACAAGTAACGTTTGTTAATATTTATGGACCTAATATGGAAGAGCCCGACTTCTTTGAGGCCTTTTTACTTCACTGTGGTCCATATGTACTCATGGACCTCATCTAGGTTGGGGATTTGAAGGTTACTCTGGATGCACTCTAGGATCGATCAGGGCCCCTAGACCGGCCGCGCATTTTGCTTGCATGGTCTTACACTATGCATGAATTGGGATTGGTGGATGTATGGCGTACATTGGACCCTCAAGGTAGGGAATGTTTGTTCTATTTGTCTGTCATGACATGCAATCTAGGATTATGTTGTGGCCGGACCGGCATGGCTGCGAATGACTAAGGATTGTTGAATTCTCCCCCAAATGCTCTAGGACCACACTACATTTCCAGGGTGCTTTCTTTTGACAGTGCACCTATTCTGGCAATGTTACCTCTCTAGCACTGAAGGACAGTGTTTTGCGCTGAGGTGTGTGATATTGTGTCATTGTTTTTTAAGCACAAAGTAGGCTCCATATCCAGTATGGCAGTCGTTAGGGTAACTTTTAAAGTGTGTCTCGTGTATGGGCTTGGAATGATGGCAAGTGCTTATAAGTATCTGACATCAATTGCTTGACTTGGAGGTCAAGCTGAAAAACCTTGTCTCGTCTGGACTCACCGGAACAGGCGATGGTACTTCCTGTCCTCAAGTCCATGTTGAACGAGTTGCAGACCGCTGCTGACAGGGAGGCTACTTATGACGGCACCCACTTTAGCCCAGAAATACGGGGAGGAGAGCAGACCGGGACATCACTTGGCGGCTATGCTCAAGCGGGAGGGGGGGCTCTTCTCAAATAGCGGCAATAAGAGCTGTTATTTCTCACATTGTGACAGACCCCATTCAAATCCCGGACGCCTTTAGAGATTACTATGCAAGGTTATGAACAGTGAGGGAATGTGTTTCTAGTGAGTGCCTTATTAGACTCTGAGAAGGCATTTGACTCAGTGGCATGGAATTATCTATTTGTATCAGAGTGGGTAGGATTGCCTCCCTACTTTGTACAGTTGATCCAGTTGCTTTTATACCAGGGCTAGTGCACAAATGGGTCTGTTTGGCGGTATGTCTGAGCATTTCCCCCTGGGTCGGAGAACACGGCAGGGCTGTCACTATTGCTCTTCGCGATTGATGCTTTGGCCAGACCACTCTGCAGGTATCGTCTTGAGCGTGGGTTGGTGATGGGATTGGGAGACTTGGTATCCCTCTGTGCGACTTATGTCGTTTTATACTTTAAGGATCCTGAGATCATCCTTGCTCAACTGACAAGGGAGATGGACAAATTTGGGGATTTTTTAAAAACATTTTTTATTTTTTTATCCATAGTTACGTGTAAACTGGTCTAAATCAATCCGATCACCACTCAATAACAAAACACTACCTACTGACATGGGATTGTACAGATGGAACCGGACTTCAGTAGTGTATTTAAGAATCAGAATCAGCATGGATCATGGGTCTCTTTTGCACAATAATCATGTTATTATCTTCAAGCCTTACTTGGTAAGATTGTCCACTGGTGTACGCTTACTTTGTCTGCTTTGGGTCGTATAGCTATTGCTAAAATGGTGCTTTTGCCAAAATTGATCTTATTTTCAAAATGTGCCAGTGTGGCCTGGGGTCGGATTCTTTGTAGAGGTTCAATCGCTGTTAGTGAAGTTCACATGATCCCCTAAGACCCCTAGGGGGAGATGGGGACATACTGACACAGCCTTATGAGGGGGCTGGGAGGGCCTTGGATTCTGTATATGGAGCTATATTATCTGGCCTTCCAGGTTCAAGTTGCCAGGTTTTGGATGCCGGGCTCCATGTAAGGATTGAGAGAGCTTCAGTTCACTCCCTCTCCTTGCAGGGAAATTTGGTATAATTGCAAGTGTCGGATAAGTACCGCTTTTATCCAGTGGCTTGCACTGGCCATGCGTGGAGTCTGCTATTGCGTCACAAGCAAACAGACTTTCCATATACGCTGCAGCTTTCGCCCTGGGGGATCGCGATCTTGCAACCTTCCTGTGATGAGACATTGTGCTGCAATATGAGTGAATGGGAATTTGCTGTATGTATGACCTTCACCCAGAGGGGTCCTTTGTTACTAGGGAGCAATTTGTTGAGAAGTTAGGAGCAGATCTTTTTCCAATATGCTTGTGTTTGAGATGCATTTAGAGCGTCGTCTCCTGTCTTCCCGCTGGAGCCGGTCACTACCCCTCTCCTGCAATTTCTTATGAATGCGAGTGACAGTTGTGGTATCGTTTCCTCGATATATCGCATAGGTGAGCGGGAGATGCAGAGGACAATGCTGACTTGTAAAGACAAATGCGAGGTGGATGGTGGGTTCAGTGATGGACAATGGGAACCGCTCTGCCTGACTACCGTCACCTGCGCTGTTAGCTCGAGATTTAAAATTATTCAGTTTAGAACTTTACATCGGGCATATCTCACGCCTACTAGACATAAACTTTGATCCTTCTAGGGATGGGCACTGCCCATGGTGTCGGACTGATGCTGCAAACATTTTCCATATGATCTGGTCCTGTCCCGAGCTTTATCAGTTTTGTGAAGATGTGGTGGCAAAATGTACATCCATGTTGGGCTTTGAGGTGCCTTGTGATCTCTTGTGTTGTATGTTTGGGTGGTTGCCGGATTTACCTAAGTACTGTAGAAGATTGTTCTCCGCTGGCATGACTCTGGCACGGAGATGCATTCTGATGAAGTGGACTAGTCCTCAGGCGCCCACTTGCACAGCATGGATGGTAGCGATGACCTGGTGCTGTGGCTATGGAACAAGGCTACTGTGCTATGATCATGTTGGCTGCTAGACCCCAGGACCCTTTCCGCTCTTTTCTCCTTGCTCAGGCTGGTAATACCTTGTCAGTGGTCTGTGAATCTCGTGGCGAAGATGATTGCGCAACATTGCAATGTCCTCCATCGCGATGTATTGGGTATGCATCGTGGGTATTGATAGAATGTACCAACCTGATGTTTGTCTAAATTTGCACTCTGGACTATATTGAGTTTCATTTGCTGAGATGGAACCCTGAATTACAAAACATATTTTATTACATGTTTGTGATGTTGATCTTGATGTGGCAAAAGAGGTGATGGCTGGAAGGTTTAGAATTAATCTTAGCCTCTGGCATTGCTCTGGCAACCCTCCAGACCACTGTTCTTCACCTGCCAAGCCATTACAGAAGGGGAAAGACGTATGCAAATCGGGATTGGTCCCACCCCAAAAGCGGCAGTCCAGCACGATCTGCTAGGTCACATCCCCCACAAGCGTACCCAGACATGTTTCGGCCTTGTTGGACCTCATCATTGAGGAGTAGCTTCTAAACCTTCCAGCCATCACTCAATGTTTTTTGCTTTGATCTTGATGTGAACATTATCAATAAACATGTAAAGAAAATTAAATTGGGGCGTAGGCTAACTTTGGCCTATATTTAAAGTTGGGGCAACATAGTATCAGGATAATTATTGCTGTAAGCTTTATTTGCCATTGAGTTTTTTTTTTGTTTACATCCTCCTGTCGAGTTGTGTGAAGAAGTTACAGTAGATTTCTTCGAATGAGATTTTGCCAAATTTATT
This sequence comes from Ambystoma mexicanum, assembly GCF_040938575.1. Classification (NCBI taxonomy): domain Eukaryota; kingdom Metazoa; phylum Chordata; class Amphibia; order Caudata; family Ambystomatidae; genus Ambystoma; species Ambystoma mexicanum. The sequence goes on from NC_090939.1 coordinate 752,533,143, forward strand.
TCACAGAAAATGGTAGGGCAAATGGTATATGTGTAATGATTAGAGGTGGGGTGTGGGGGTAAGGGTAGAAGTTTGGGTAGGGAGGGGTGAGGGGGGGTTGCGGTGGGTTTTCACCCTCCCCCCTCATATTATTTAAAAAAAAATAGATTTTGTTTTTCTGTGAAATGGATTTAGTGAAATCTCCATTACGTGAAATATTTTCACATAAATCGCGTACATCTCTGTGAAGAGATCGATCGGGAAGGGGAAACGGTACGTCCACCAATTTAGACCAAATCACTCTTATGGGTAACTTAGCAGAACAGTCGGGCTTCACTCTTTGGAGGTGGTGGGCTGTGAGCTAAGTAGTTATCCCCTGTAAGTTACACAAGAGAAAGCACTACACAGATACTGCATCTGAAATGACAGTAACGCATTTGAAAGTCTGGTTCCCCTGAAATCTTTTTCCTGTAGACCTACAATCTTTGACTAGTTGGTACAAATTTCGAGGCTGTTTAATCACCCACCCTTTTTGGCATTTATTTTGGTTTTCACACTGAGTGCTGTTGGCTAGCATTTGGATGTTTGGAAATTCAGCTCTTGCTGCCATGAACACATGCAATATCTCCATCTCTCTCTCTCTCCAACCTTTCTCTCTCCCCCAACCTCTCATATATCAACCTCTTCCCTCTCCTGCATATAGCATCCCCTCTCTCAACCTCTTATATATAGCGCTCTGTTCCTGCCTCCATAACGCCTATATTCCATCCCACCCCCAGTGGGAGTATATTCAGACCACTAGGACAGAAAATGCTGCTGCTTTGTGCCCCATCATCCGTTTTATCCATTCCTCTGTCTTTTACTTAACCAGATGTATTGATAAAGGGTGGTAGAAGAAAAGCAGAGCACGAAAGAATCAGACTTGCATTGGTCTGTAAGTGACTCTTAGCTCAGTAATACTTGCCTATAGGGATACAGCTGCAGTTTATTGCTGAGCTCTAGTGAATTCTTTTTTTACTGTTTATCATTTTAGACACCTGCACATTTATTTGAAAATACAAACTGGTGGGTGAATGGCATTCTCTTGTAAGGGCAAAGATTGGCCCAAAAAACACATGCAAGTTAGCGGATGTATTGCTGCCTATTCTAGTTTGTTGTGTTCCTGAGTGAAACATTTGGGAATGGATACATTTGTCATTAAATTGAATACATGTTCATTTTATTTTCAAAGATGAAGACTTTGAAACTGCGGTGAAGAAACTTAATGGCAGACTGTATCCTGATGACCACATTGGTTCTGCATCTTCAAACTGTCACAAGAAAGGTAAATACTTTGGAAGCACCTGTGTGCGGAAGCTCCACAAACGTCCTTTCTTAGCAACTAATGGTGGCACGAACAGGCATTTAGTGAACCTGAGCTTTACTGGGCAGCAACAATGTTAAAAACCCATTGCAAATTCTCTTGTAGGTTTTTGTACAGTTACTTGAAGCTCTTTTCATGGCAACTGGCCCAGAACTTTGAACATCATTCTCCAGTTGTTCACATGTATTTGTATTCCTCACTTATGCTAAACAAATGTACTGGTTTGGCTCCTCCCACACATCCTCTGTACTGCTTCTGCATCTTTTCTAGTGGTGTAGAGTTTTTGGCACTTTTGTAGCCCAGAGCTCAGTTTTTCATTGCCACAGTGGCGTGCGTGTGGACCCTGACAGCCTGCCATTGAAAGGTAGTCTGCATGGGCTGCAACGCTAGGCTTCTCACTCTCCTTCTCCTTGCAGCCAAGATCTTCCTAGCTCACAACTGGAAAGCTGCAGAAGGACTGGTCATGGGCATGTGGTGGGGGAAACTTTTGGGAGATGCTGGCCTCTGAGAAAATAAGCCAAAGGGCCTCCTTCCCGGGCCTACAAGCCCAAGTTGTACAAATACTTAGCACTGCTTTGAAGGGAGAGAGTGGCCCCATGTACTGTCTTTTTGAATGCTCTGGACAGTGTGCATTAATTGTGCGCCTACAAGCCCACCATTACCGTGCCTTTGCTTTGTTCATTAGTGTTTGGTTATCCGCTAATGTCTGCGTATGCTTATTCGTGCTATCACCCCTGTCTCAAATTCAGTAAATACACAGGTGGAGTGTGAGGGAGTGTTTCTGGTGTGGAGCCCCAAGCTGTTTACTGGAGTTTTGGAGTGTTTTTTCTGTTTGCTGAACTGGGCGGAGCACCCCTACCACCACCACTAAATCCCTTTCCAGACGCAGAGCGTCGTGGAGTGTGAGGGAGTGTTTGTGGTGTTCGTGGTGGTTGTGGCTGGTTGGCTGGCATCATAGCAGCTGTCTAAAACTTACTGTCTTATGGAGCAGATAGCACAGAGTTCTGTAAACTCTGCAGAAGTTGCGGAAGTGCCGGAGACGAGTGAAATGGCTGCTGTACACGAGCACAGATGTGGCGATTGAACTCTGTGACGGAAGACGGTAAGAGACATAGCAGACTGGACTGTGAGGGGCGCAGCATGGACCTATGCGGCTCAGATCAAGTAATTGAGTTGCTTCCCCAAGTGACGAATGGCGCAGCAAAACAAAAAGGTAAAAATCAGCCCACACATCACAAATGGGTGACTTGATAGCTTATACAGCTGAGGCTGAGGAGTGCAAATGCAAGAGAGGGAGGGGGAGTGAAGAGGAAGAGGACCCGCACAGATCCTGCAATTCGTTAGAATTTAGATGCAGGGCGCTTGGTGGCACTGACCCCCCTTGCACCTCGCCGCTCCGGCCGTGGATACAGCAGGACGAAGCGGATCAACAACGTGCTGTTGAAAGGGACCAGGCAGAGAAAACGAGAGGCGAGCAACGGTCCCTGGAGAAAAGGCATTCTTACCTCGCAGTCTGGTCCCCCTTCGCCAAGATTTTTTTTGTGTAGAGAGAGCCTGCACGGAGTTCCCAGGCGTGACTCTTCCCTGTCTGAATCATGTCACAACCGTGGTGGTTCGGAAGCTGGTGGGGGCGTGAGGAGGAGGGGAAGCCCAGTGAGGGCGTTGTGATGAGAGCAAGTTGCCCAGATAACATCACAAAAAATCAACCACAAAGCCTAGCACACCAACATTTAGAAGAAAATAAAGGGACAAATGGGCCAACGGATGGAATAGGACAACTTGAAAATAAAAATGAAGGAAATTAAGCCACAAGGGGAGTACTAAGAGATGAGGTATTTTACCCTACCTGACTAAGACATGGAACGGTCTGTAGCCAGTAACAAAGGGAGAGAATGGCAGACAACCATTCCAACTAACTTAGATGTGCTGGCAGTGCCTGGAAATAGAAGAGATTCGCTAGCAGTGGCAGATCAACTCACAAAGGACCTTGCTGCAATGAATGGGAATTTAAACTCCCAAAAAATAGGTAGAAATGTCGGTGGTGGTAAACGGAAGCCAAATGTGGGGTGAACAAGGACTGAGAAAATTAAAAACGGGAACATCGGAGAACACGCGTGAAGGGGAGGTCAGAGAGGTGAGCAAAAGCTTCTCTGATGGAGAAAAACTACAAAAAAAGGAGGAGAGTGGAGTCAAGCCCGCAAACAGTGGCTTGCTCGCAAAAAAGAATCTCGCAAAGAAAATGGAAGACCTCTGTGGAGAGAATGTAGAAATAGGTTAGACAGGAAACCTTCCGATAGCTCAGTCTCTGGTGAATCCTCGGAAGAAATCTCAACTGACTCCTCTTTTGTTCAAAGGGATTTTCCAAAAGTTTGAAGATTGAGACAAAGACAGAAACCGAGACCTCTTACTCCCTTAGGAGTAGGAGAAAGTGAAACTGAGGAGAGTAGGGCTCAGAAAATGGGCAAAAAATGTTCTAAAGTCTTAAAACCGCAAATAATGTCCGTCATTGGAATCTATCTGGCTCCTCTAGTGAAATTATGAGTAATTTCACGAGACATACAAGGACCAAAACACAATGTTGACACTCTTGTTATCTAAAATGGTTAAGATGAAGATTGATATGAGAGTGTGGGAGCAGGATGGGGAAAAATGAGAAGCAAAAAAATGAGGACACAAATAAAACGATAAAGGAGCAACTAAGAAACAATGTTGAGGAAAAGAAGTTATTGGCAGAGCTTGCAAGAGAAGCTATGACTTTACTGAAACAAGCCCACAATAGGGAAGAGGCTAAAAAAGATGAAGATTATTCACTGAAAATATGCAATGAGAAAGGAGAAAAAATCTCATGTGCTTACGAATCGAAATGGGGAAGCTCCAATGGGCATAATAGAAGGAGCAAGGAAAATGGAGCCAGGTTAGAGGACCCGCCCGCAAAACAAGCAGCAAGTGACGGAAATAACAGCCAACAGGGTGGTGGATCTAACAATAGATCCCAAAAAAAAGAACTCAAAAGGAGCAAATAGCGATAACCCCTAGAGAAGACAAAAAGGTTGTTGAAGTACCAAACCAGGTAGCATCAAAAACTGATACTGAGGAAAAAGAAGTCCCCACAACTTCCAAGAAGGCCGAGGGGGTGGAAGAGGATTGCAATTATGGAGCCCGGAATACAGATGCCGTGGATAAAGACGAAGTTGCCACAACCTCAAAAAACACAGAGGGCTTGGAAGTGGACCCCAATATAGATACGAAGGGTGACGTTCCAGAAAAGATGAGTGAAATATATTGAATCTTGGAAAAGGGCAAGACGATTGACCAAATCCAAAAAACAAGCAGAGGGCCACATAATGTATAGTGCAAGAAAAAAACAAAAAACATGACACAAAATAAAAACAAAATGACAAGGGGTTCTTTTATGTTCCTGAGGAACCTAAAGGCGTTAAATGTAACAATTTGCACAGAGAAATCTGTAAACAAGGATGCGACGAAAGAAGTTGACAAGTATCCCAAAAATTCCAAAGAGATAAAATTGATTGGAGAGGACATTGATGGCACAGAAGCTAACGAAGAAGAAATAATAACGGCTGAGGACTTGCTTGACTTCTCAACTTACAAAAATGACGATGATTGTGACTCGGACCAAAGTGCCCCCAGTGAAAAGACAGGACTTAAGAAGGGTGACACTCTTAGAGTCCGAGGCCGAAGATAATCGACCTTCAGAAAAAAATGATAGTGAACCACGTAAAAGAGTCTGTATAGTCGAGTCACCCCTAAGGAGGGAACAAAAGGTTACCCAAAATTTGGGTGGAAGTGAAAATAAAGAAAAATTTCTGACAATTGAAAAAAAGGAGGTTGGAACAGGAAGATACTAACGAACGTCAAAAGCAAAATAACTCTGTACTAGATTTACATGATGATAAACGAAGGATTAACAAAGACCGTGAAATCCAAAATGGAAAAGGAGAGAACAAAATAACTCCGAGAAAATATAGGACTGTGAAGGTAAAGGGGGCACGTGCTAAGTTAAATGGAACAAGCTTAATGCTCGAAAGAAGTACCTCTAAAAACGACAGGTTGTTCCTAAATAGAAACAATGTGATGAAGTTCCCTCATTTAAAAGCAATGTCCTCGGATGATCTGAAAATTGTCAAATTCGTGGAAGAAGACATACTAGACAGAGTTCAAAACCACCTCCATTCTAAGATAATTAAGGACATTTTAATTGAAAGTAGAAGAGAGATGAACACCTTAGGTTTTGACATAAAAGAGGACAATTGGCCAGATAACACACACTGATGAAGAATACAGACGCAATACTAGAAAAGAAATTGACGAACCTACACTCGAGAGAGGGAATAGTGATGCGAAGAAGAAAAACCCAGAAAGCTCAATGAAAAGAGTAGTGGAAAAAACAAGAATCGGGAGGAAGAAAGAGTGGCAATAGAAGAAGAGTCCAAAAAAACGAATAAGGATTACATTTCATGGGAGCATCCAAGACACAGATCAGAAAAAGGCGGAAAAATCCCTGAAAGGAGTAGAGGACAAACACTCGTCCTGGCTGTCTGGCGCCCTGACTTCGTCAAGCCAAAGCTAATGTCAAAATACGGAAAAACGGAGGATAGAGGGCAGGTCTGGGAACACCAGAGGACACGTGCACCTATTCTCGGATTACTCGGAAACGTTCAGGAGCCTGGATATAATATGTTTGCACAAGACATGGTTGGTAGACCCTCCATATGTGGAATGGTCTGAGATGGCATTTAACCCGGCAATTACAAACAAAAAGGGCCGTCCAATGGCCGGCCTATTGACCCTAGTAAAACAAAATAGCGGCATGCGGATCAAAAAAGCATTGGACTTATATCGATCTCCTATATAGAGGAAAGTGGGAAGGTGAATTGCTGTCTTCACATACTCAACATATATTGGCAACACCAGAAAGCTGGAGAAACCTATCTGGATAAAATATGTGACATTCTTAATGAAATAAGAATATTGAACCCAAATGACAAGGTAATCGTCTGTGGTGATCTAAATATGGAACTGATATTTCAGAGTTGAAAAAGTCCAATTAAGAATGCCCAAGTGAAAAAGAAACGAGAACTAGCCAAACTATGGCTAGAAGAACTGAGACAGATAAATATGTTGAATGGAAATTTTCAGGGAGACATAACACAAAAAGAGATCAGGGAAAGAGGGTCACAAAAATCCATCTTGGATTACTTCTTTGTTTGCGAAACAGTGTAAAAAGAATGCTAAGCTTGGAGGTGAAAAGGACAAATGAAAGTGATCTCCACCTAGTCAAAGGCGTATGGGAAATGAAGAAACTAACAAATCCTAAAACGTAGACCGAGGCTATAGAAATCGAACCTGGCCTAAAAAGAGTGAGGCTGAATAAAAAAAAAATTGAGGAGCTCACAAAAATATTGAGAACACATGACCGAGCAAGTGACTATAAGGCTTATGACACTATTGCAGAAGTATTCTAAAAAATCTAGCGGAGGAGCTAAGCATGAATTCAAACATCACTCTTATGATCGAGTGCTAGTGCTGAGAAAGAGGGAATTGAGACAACAAATAAGAGCCCTCGGAGATCAGAACCAAATAGCAGCTAGAGAGATGAAAAAGAATTTAAAATCATGCTACAATAATTGGATTAGAGGTCATAAATATAACATGCAGCAACAAGACGCAGAAAAAATGCTGACCATGCTGGAAAGTAAAAACTTGAGAGAGTTCTGGACATTAATCAATAACGAAAGGAAGCCACAAGGGGCATTAATGACAAACATGGTCTCAGAACAACAATGGACAGAACACTACTCAAAACATTTTGAAAAGCAAGGATAAAAGATAAATGAAACAGGGAATACTCTTATTGGTTGGGATATTGACATTTCCAAAGAAGATATCTTGGAAACAATAAAAAATAAGTTTGAGAGCTTCTGGACCCGGTGGCATAACAACTGCAATGCTAAAGTAACATCCAAATGAGTGGGCAGAGCTATGTCAAACTCTATTTGAAAGAATTACAAAGGAAGCAACCATCCCAGCATCATGGAAATCTGCAATAATTGTACCAATTTTTAAGAAAGGTGAAAGATCAGACCCCAAAAACTACCGGCCTATTGCACCGCTTGATGTGATAGGAAAAGTATTTGTAACTCAAATACTATCACGGCTAACATGATGGATCACACAAGCAGGGACTTTTGATAGGCGACATACTGGTTTTGCAAAAGGAGTTGGCTGCGGCCTGAACCTATTAATAATAAAAATACTAAAGATGGAAGCCCCGAGAAAAGGAACAAAAGTCTATGCAGCATTCGTTGACTTAGCCCACACTTTCGATGGAGTGGACAGAGAGCTCCTATGGGAAAAGATTAATAAGTTAAGATGCCCCTTGAGCGTGATGCAGGCTATAAAAGAACTACATTCAGAGACAAATGTCAGAATTTGTCTGGATCAACGAGGAACCCTGACGCAAAGAATCAAAACCACCAGAGACGTAAAACAGGGATGCCCTTTGGGCTCTACTCTATTTAAACTTCTAATAGCAGATGTGGGAGAAACCCTGGAGAAAGTCCCGGCCTTTCCGCCAAAAATAAACGGGAATCAGATAAGTTGGCTAATATACGTCGATGACTTTGTCTTGCTGGATCTAACTCCAGTAGGTCTCAAGAGGAAATTAAGCACGCTTGCAAGCTATCTAAAGAATGGGCTGGAAATAAATGAAAAAAAAGCTGAGATTGTGCAGTTTTCTGACTTGAAAGGTCAAAAAAGTTCAAAGAAAAATCAACCAAGTTGGAGCCTGGGGAATGTGACACTTAAAAGAACATTACAAGTGAGATACGAAATGTAAAGCCTTGCCAGTCTAAGGGGCGGTGTTGCACAAGACATACGGAAAATTCTCATACCAACCAGTTTTAACTTTCTATAAAGTGAAAGTCATACTGGCCTTGATACATGGAGCTGAGGCGATGTTAGGATGTCCATACTTGAAAGTGCCTCAAAGCACACCAAACGTATGTTTAAAATATGAGCTATGCCTTTTGTCAATAAATGCCAGTCATATGGAATACTTTATCCATCTTTAGAAAGATCATAGAAACGGGCGGGGCTCCTCAATCTGAAATATTGAAACCAGCACAAAGGAGTAATCCTAATGAAGTTCTGGAGATATGGAAAATGAACTGCAAACTAATCCTGAAACAACGGTCAATGACGAAAGAGACGTTGGAAAAAAAATCCCAACGCAGTGAAAAAAAAAAACTGGTCGATGGACTGGATTGAAACGGTTGAACAGTGAGAAAAACACATGTGTATGAAAGATTACACATTCGGAAGTAAGGCGCAGAATGAGCTACCAAGGTACCTAAAAAAAAAAAAAAAAATCCTGTGTCCAACAAAAAGACAGATCTTTCCAAAATTAAGGCTAAACTTATACCACATGATGGAGATCAAAAATATGAGGAAAAAGCAGAATGAAAATCCAACTGTCACTTCTGTAAGAATGAAACCGAGACACTAAAACATCTCTTGATTGCATGCCCGTGCCTGAGATCAAAGAACAAAAGTTCTGGGAAGCGAACTAAAAAAATTCTTAACCTACAGTGTGGAAGAATGGTTTTGATTGATTTTTATTTCTATCGCGCTTGTACACAAGTGTTTCAGAGCGCGACAAGGCAAGGTAGGGGAAAAGGGGAGAACAAAACAGCGATCTTACTAGGCCCAGTGACATTGAGAACGGGCAAGTACATGGGAGAGGGGGAGGGGGAAAAGTGCATGGAAGGGGGAGAAGTGGAAAGTGCGAAGCAGAGGAGAAACAGATACAAATAAATAATAAAGGCAACAAGCAGTGGTAATGCAGAATTTGCAAGTGCTAGGTTTAAGGCAGCAGACATGGTAGGCCTGATAAGTGCAGGAAGAAAAAGGGGAGGCTGTATGGGTACAGATGCAGACCGCAGTGCGGGAGGATGGCAGGGTGAGCAGGTACCTGGGCCCGAAGGACAGAGGGTGGCCAGGTGCACGGTGCCAAGAAAGAACAGATCAGCAGGGGAGAGGGGAAGCGAAGGCAGAAGAAAAGAAGGGCTTGAGGTGCTTCCGGAACCGGAGATGGTTTCCTTCAAGTTTTAGAGTGGCAGGGAGGCTGTTCCAGAGGGAGGCCCCAGCCAAAGACAGATCTACCCCCAGCTTGTTTCTTTGAAAATCGACTGACCCTGAGGGAGTTGGAGGTAGAAGAGCTCGAGGGGGGAGGTATTTGGAGGGATAGCTGAAGGTATTTTGGACCCAGGCCCCAGAAAGCCTTGTGGACAATGCAGAGGGTTTTGAATTTAATCGTTGCATCCACTGGGAGCCAGTGGAGAGATTTCAGAGCTGGAGAGATACAATCCCAGGGTTTGAGGCCAAGGGCAAGTCTTGCAGTCCTGTTCTGGATTAGTTGCAAGAGGGCGGAAAGTAGAGGCAGGTAAATTTAGAAAGAGGCTGTTACAATAGTCCAAGCTAGAGAGAACCAGAGCTTGGAATACCATGAGCTTCTGGGGGAAGGAGAGGAAAGGCAGAAAACCTCTGAGGAGGTGCAGTCGGAAATTTGACTTTTTAGAGACCTCGGAGATGTGGGCGAAGAAGGAAATGGTGGAGTCAAAGATGACCCCGAGGATCTTAGCCTCGCAGGTGGGGGGTAGGAGGAGGACCAAGGGAGGCGGGCCAGAGAGTGAGGGGAAAGGATGGTGAAGGTGTGCCAATGAGGAGGATCTCAGTCTTGCTGGCATTCAGACAAAGATCATTGGTGGCACACCACTTTTGAATGGCAGTTAGGCAATCATAGATGAGAGAGGGAGAGGAGGTGGCAGAGGGCAGACTGAAAATGATTTGAGTGTTGTCAGCGTAGCCCTGGAAATTTGAACAGAAAGTGGCAATGCAGTTGGCGAGAGTTGCCAGGTATTGGTTGAAAAGCCAGGGTGAGAGGTTAGACCCCGGGGAACACCACAGGTAGAGAGGAAGATGGATGAAAGGAATGACCCAAGTTGGACCTTGGAGGGATGATATGAGAGGAAAGAGGTCAGCCAGGCCAGAGCCTGATCAGTGATACCAAGGTTTTCATGGAGACAGTTGAGCAGGATGGTATGGTTGACCGTGTCGAAGGCAGAAGAGAGATCGAGGAGGATGAGGACAGAGGGGAATGTTGGTCAAGGTTGGAGAGCAGATCTTCATGGATGTTCAGGAGAGCAGTTTCCGTGCTTCTGGCAGCTCTGAAACCAGACTGGTGGTCATGGCGACAGCCAACACAATTGGAATGAAGGTTAAACTGAGAGATGGCCAACTTTTTCAGGAGTTTGCCAAGAAAGGGATTAATGGAAATTGGGCGATAGTTAGCTTGACAAGAAGGATCAGCTGTGGGATCCTTGAGAAGAGGATGCACAAAGGAGTGCTTCAGAAGGGAGGGGAAGGATCCCGAGGCAAAGGGGTGGTTGCAAAAATCAACAAGGGCCGGAGCAAGGGTGTCAATGTTGTCCTTGATGGTTTTAGAGGAACACGGATGAACCTGTTTTGACGAGGCTTTCATAGATTGGACTTGGCTAGCAACCTCGTCAGGGGTGAAAAGAGGAAAGGACAAGGATGGTGGGAGGATGGCTAAAGGAGGGTCAGCAAACGCAGATGGAGAGGGGAGAGGCGGCGTGTGGGTGGAGAGGGTGGACAGGATGTCCTGGGTCTTTTAAATGAAGTGAGAAGCAAGGGCATTTCAAAGAGCCTGGGAGGCAACAGGAGGGGTAGAGACTGCAGCAGGGTTGGCCAGCTCCTTGCAGATTTTAAAGAGTTCGGCTGAGTTGTTAGATGCCGCAGAGACACAAGCTTGAATGTGGACTCTCTTGGTAGGGCAGAGAGTCGGTATTGCCTTTGTAGCAGGCGACAGGTCAGTTTGTCAGAGGATGAACAGAAAGTCCTCCATTTCCTCTCAGCTGCCCTACACTTACGTTTAAGTGTAGCTAGGTCAGAGTCATACCAGGAATTGCACTTGGCTTTGGACTTCAAACAGACCCTCATGACAGGGGCAAGAGCATTAAGCGTATCGGAAATTGAAGAGTAGAGCAGAGACAAGGCTGTGTCAGGATGTGAGACAGCCAAAGGTGGAGGGGAGGAGAGAAAGTGGCGGCAAAAGCCTCAATTGACACACTTCATGGGCCGGATGTCCAAGAAGGTAGGTGGCAGTGTTGGGGTAGGCTTGGCTTGGGGGGAAGAGAGGATGAGATGAGATGAGAGGAGGGAGTGATCGCTCCAGGAGAGAGAGGAGTGGTTAGAGGGGGAGGTCAGAGGAGATAAAGACATTGTGTGTGTGCGCCCTGCAAAGTGAGTCGGGTCAGAGGGGAGGATGGACAGGGAGAGGGAGTCGCAGAGGTCATGGAAGAGTACAAAGGAGGAGCAAGGAGAGTCTAAATGTATATTTAGGTCACCGAGGAGGAGGAGTTGAGTGGTAGAGGTAAGGAGGGAGGAGGAGAGGTCTGCCCACTAAGAGAGAAATGAGGTGATTTGACCAGGAAGCCGGTAGATGGTAACCACAGTAAAAGAATGGGTAGGCGAGAAAGAAAGCCTACAGACAATGTATTCAAAAGAGGAGTAGGTCTGAGTGGGAATGATAGAGGCAGGAATCCACTCAGGAAAGATCAGGGCTACCCCCCACCGGACCGGGAGGATCTGGGTGCTGAGAGGATCTTGTAGCCATCAGGGAGGAGAGTGTCCAAGCTCGTGACAGAGCTGGCCGTGAACAATGTCTCAGTAAGACCAAGGACATCAAGGTCTAGTTCTTCAAGGAGGTGGCAGATGTCAGAGTGTTAGGGAGAATTCTCTTATAAGGCTAATTTCTCAAACCTAGTGAGTCCCCCAGCAGCTTTGCTGGATTTTTGGGGTTTGTTTTTTTTCTCCTGCTAAGAGTGAGACTCTCTTCCTCCCACTCTTAGGCATGATTTGAGCTGTCTTTGACTTTTGGTGTGCTTATGGGCTATGGGGTCTTTTACTCCATAGGGTATCTGTTTTTTTGTGTATGTTAAACAGCAGTGACCCCCAAACATAGACTCCATACCCCGGGACTGACTACTGTCTCCCAGGGTATGTAAAGTCACCATTGACTTTACTAGTCCAAAATTGTGAACAGAACCAGTATAAACCATCATATTGTGGAAGTACTGGAAGGGCTTTATTCGATTGTCCCTGGGTCTGTTTGCAAGGGGGCACTGTCCAGTCCCCCCTTGTCGAGTTTCTGGCTGGTGGCAGTGGTTACCACGCAAAATATTCCACTGGAATATTTCCTATGGGATTTTCCCATTGATTTTAAACGCACCACTTTTTGGTGCAATGTTAAAGATACCGCCGGTTTATTTATTTAATATTAAATCACCAGTTGGGTCTTTTTGCCAGAACTCTTTTCTAAAATGGCATTCGTGTCCGTCTCTGTAACTCCAACCAAGGTCGGGCCCTTTGTTCCACTTTTTGGCGGGCTTCTCCACAGAAGCCCTCCAACTGGTGCCACTCTGTCTGGGTTCCACAGGATGTGTGGGTGGGGGAATTGGCACCCTGGACTGCGTTGCCTTAGCAACCCAAGTCGCACTCTATTCTGATTGGGCCAGTGGTGAGCCACCCGGCTCACCACTTAGCATGTTTGAGTGACAGCTAGGCTGTTGAATGGGGGTTTTTCTGCATAAAAACAGGGCTTTTTGGGACTGGAATTTCAGAAGTCGCCACAGAACCTAAGAAATCCGAAGAGGGGAGAAGCTGAGCCATCTGCAACGACGACACCACCGGTGGAGCACTGCTGCAACAACCTCACCACTTTCCCGACAACAAGAGAAGAACTTCTGCTGAAAGAGTCTTCTTCCTCTGAGCTGGTGGGATCAACCAGTTCGCCATTTCGCTTTCCAGGACGTCTCTTGGTGGAATCGCCCCTGCCAAGCACCCCGGCGGCCGGATAGCCAACCTTGACCACTGTGACCACTGTGACCGCGAATACCAAGAGCGCACCTTTTAACCGATGAACTCTGCGGCTGGTTTCTTCCCTGGGCAGTGCAACGACTCCAAGTTTCCTCCTCGACGAGATCCTCTCTTCCCCTGGTCGAAACCACAAACTGCACCCGCTGCCAGGAACAACTGCCACCGCTGGAGCTTCCTCGACTACTGTGTTCCACTTGGCCTCCCTTTCTACGGATTGCTAAAGGTGACCCTTAAATATTTGGCTTTCCAACTGGGTTGGCCCCCAGACCTTCTAACTTTACCTTTTGAACCAACCCAACCTCTTTTGAACATTTCTACAATGCATGCATGAATGCATTTCTCAACTGTGTGATCTTGGGCACATTTCACCTTGCTCCATTTAAAGTGGGCCTTGCCTATGAACTTTGGCTTTACAGTAGACTGTGCCTTCACTAACTTGTTTTGGTTGCATAAAAGTGTTGGGAACTGTTTTATTTTTATGACCTGCCTTTTTCTCTCCCTTTTACTTAATTATTGGAGTGCCATCTAAGTTACGCGCTCACCTCTGTGTTGACAAAAAGTGGTGTTTTGACTTAGACTTGTCTAGTAATTGCTAAGGGGGTGGGTATACTTTTCTGATTGTGTTGGAACTTGCTTTTGATTTATAGTGCTAGTGTATTTTCTAAAGTGTGTGGTAAATAAATAATTATATACTTTTGATAACAAGCTCTGGTTAGTGTTTTGCTTGCTCTACTGTGTTTTTAGCCCTATTGTGTATCCTCTGTATACTACCTGACTCTTCTTGAGAGAAGTCGGACTGATCAGCCACAGGTACCAGGTAAAGCTGGGTTGTACAGACTGCTACCAATTGGGTTTACTGCTTACTCCTGTAGTCTTAATCTTTTTGCAGTGTTCCCCAAGGGAACTGCACAGGATTCTGCCTAACACAGGAGTGTTTGACGGCAGAGCAAGAGTTGAGTGGCAATATGAAGAAGGGTGCCAGCCTTACAGACCTTCCGGAGAGGGGTACAGGTCAGAGGTACGCCCTGCGGAGGAGAAAGAACCCTAGGAGGGGCAGAGAAGGAGGATGAGAGAGAGGGCAAGGTAGCCAAGGGGGGAGAGGAGGGGACGGCAGGAGATGAGAGGAAATTGATGAGGTGAGGGAAGCACCTATCAAAGAGTAGATTGGAATGAGGGCCTTGGACCATGACAATGCCATTTAGGTAGACATTAATGATGACTTTAGTGGAGTCGAAGGAAGACATGAGAACTTCCCAGCCAGTGGCACCATTAATGGGAGAGGAGGAGATGGGGCAGAGCACATATGGGGAGTCCATAAATCTGGCAAAGGAATGACAGAGGATGTCAGTAAGGATCTGCCTGGCGGAAGCATTGGAGTAGGTGTCGGTGAGAGGAAGACCAGGGTTAGAGGCCAAGATATCCTTTTTGAACTTCTTCCTACCATACTTCGTGAGAAGGGAAGGATAGTCCATGGAGAAGCAGTTGGAAAAGATAGGAGAAACAGAAAGCGCCATTGGGGTGGAAGTAAGGAGAGGATGGAGATACTTTGGGGGGCGGGGGGGGAGGTTAAGGCAGTTAGGTGTGGGACAAAAGAGAGTGGCGAGTTCACTGGGCTGGAAAGTTACAGAGAAGAAACAGTATACAAGCAAAATACAGAGAATTTTGCAATGGGCAGCAAGATTGACTTTTTAGAACAAAGCAAAAACAACAAGATTTGACTTTTTCAATCTTGGAATTGGATGTTAGCGAAGGGTTTTAGGAAGCACTGCGCAGCAGGATGACAACATGGGAGTGACGAGCAGAAAGAACAGTGATAGTCAAAGGCAGTAGGAGTGAGTCCATAAGGAGGGAACTAACCCATAGTTCTGGAGGTGGCAAAGTCAAGGCAGTCCGGATTTCTTAGAGGAGTGAGGTGGCAGCATCATTGTGTTTAAGGTGCAGAGAGGACTCCAATTAGCGTTCCGGAATCGGACAGGGAGCAGACGGGGGCCTTGGAAGTTGGCCTTTGCTGATGGGGCCAGCTGAAGCCTGCCGGTACCTGATTGGATGGAAGAAAACACTCAGCAACCAATGGGAGTGCAGCACAGGGAGAGGTGGTTCAGCACAGCCTGCCTACACAACAAAAAAAAAAACCACGGTGGCCATCTTGGAATATCCAAAAACAAATAAGCAGCAATAGTAGGAAAACACTTGTGCTTTCACAAAAGCAAGGCCGCTCCAGGTATTAAAAAGAAGGGGAAGATGAGAAATTAACTGTTGGTCTAACCTTCTTCTTAGTGGAATTGGGCCTAAAATTGAAAGAACTTGAGAAATAACAGTGGAGGAAGTAAATGTTGAGCTTTTTTATAAAGTTTGTAAAAAAAACTAATAAAAACATTTTTTTTAAAGTGTCTGTAGTCATATAGAGATGCCAGTCAATTGGAGGTACAAAAGAAACGCCTACAACAATTCTGCTCAGTTGGGCGGCAATCTGTGGGCTAGCGATGTCTTACCCATGTTGACCAGGGCCACAATGCAGCCCCAGAATGCATCAGGACAGGTTATGTAAGAGAGATCAAGAGGGAGATTGGTCATGGGCAGATATTCCAGTGGTGAAACAGTGGGCACAACCATATCAGGGTAATGTGTAGGAGGGTGCATCTGAAGGAAGCAGGGATCTTGGCTTGGGAAATGCAGACTTACAATTGGAAATGTGCTTGGAAATTCTACATTGCATCTGTCTTTCAATCGTGAACAGCTGGGTAAATTGAAGCTTGCGTGTTTCTCATGTAGCCCATTGCATTAAATGAATGCCTTAACCCCACCCGTAAACGGAAAACAAAATCTTAATTAGAAAATGAGATATACTAAGTACAAAGTTTCTTACAGGGATGCAACCAGTTTGGGTTATACCTTCAGTTTTTAGGTGGGCTCATTGCTGATAACAGAATGTTTCTCCACCTTTTGTTATTTGGTAGCAGGTTGAAAAGCAAAGCAGTGATATTTGAGTGTTGCCCAGAGCAATACCATTGGCTACGATTTTTTCAGAATCTTCATTACATTGCTCATTTGTTCTGCAGAAGTCCACCCAAAAAGGGATGTCTAAGCCCAGATGTGGATCCAGAGCTTTTTGTATGAGTCCCAAGCTACATCTCACTGATGATGCCCTGTGAGGCTGAAACCTGTATGGAGTTGCTGCTCTTCTCATTCAAAGGGGATGTAACCTAGCATATCGAGTTGGACCCCATCCCTCTCTGTAACACCTCAGTTTTCTCTAGCCTTTCACAATAATTATAGGGAAATCAAAGTGCTGTCTTTTCAGCATAATCCCTCCCATTGTGCTCTATAGTTTACCTGCCCAACCCACTGCTCCTCAGCCCCTTTCGCTCTGGCATTGTGAAGTCGAAATGGATCAGTCCACCTTGGTATGTTCCCCAGCATTGGAGATTTCATAGCACACTCTGAATATTTTCATTTGTGCGGCTAGGAATCCTTGGTATTAATATAGCAAAAAGAAGAGTTTTAATATATAACCTATTGCCCTCCTTTGGGTCCTTTTCGACTGTGACCAACGATGGCTAGTGCTTTAAGCTCCACCCCTAGTGGCCATCTCCAGATTTGTACAGCACATTGTGTTTTTCTATCCGTTTTCTTTCGCCGGTACGGTAAGGTTTTTGCAAATTTCTTGTGCGTTCTGCAGGATAACCTTTCAGCATTAATACCTTTTTTCATTCTGTCGGTTGTTAGGCCTATTTCTTAAATTCTACCATTGACTTTATAAAACTTTACCTTGGGCAATACAGAGACTCCAACTCTTATTACAAGGCTGTACACCACCTATTAGGGTAGAGTAACAGGGGAAAAGATGGGTTCTAGATATTGAACACTCCTGTGCTGAGCTCTGTTTAGGTTTTGCTGTTTTTTTACTGTTCCGTGCAAGGTCACAGGTTGGAAGCGTTTAACCCAGCACCCCTTGTAGGGTAAATGCACAAAGTCCTGGTTACCTTGCAACTGTAGGTTTTGTGTTGAACCTTATAAATAAGATTTCCATGCTGGTTGCTGTGTTTTAGTGTATTTCTTTTATTGTCCATAGTGTAGACACATAGTCTAAATGGTGGCCAGCCGACACTGTGTCCTGTATGAAGACTGAATCAGCCTACGAAAACCTACCACAATTCCACTTGAACAAACTGCCCAACAACATCCTTTGAATTCTCTGGGGCAACTACCTTTAGACCTACACCTTTATACCTGCCTTGAGAAGGACCCTCTGGGGTCGAAACACGCGTCGGCTGACCACCATTTAGACTATTTGTCTACACTACGGACAATAAAAGAAACACACCCTAAAACACAGCAACCAGCGTGAAAATCTTCTTATTTATAAGGTTCAACATAACACAAAACCTAAATTCAACTATTAAGGTAGCATTGACCAAGAAGCCAGGCTTAATTTAGGAGGGAGAGAGGGCTGTAGATAGGTACAAAGACCCCTGTAGCATGCATTTAGGCCAACGAAACACTGATGCACTGTAAACAAAAAGTCTTTTTATATATACACAGGCAGAGAGGAAAGCACTATTATCATTCATAAACACAATTCTAAAAACCAACACTATACGTATGGTTTGCAAACCAAAGTATAAACCTTATTTAGACTACCGGTATGCAGTTCAAGGTGAGTGCAGTTTAGAATGGCATTAAGCTATTAAAGGGGAGTAAAAACCATATTAGTAGACTTCAAGGTAAGCAGACCCTATTGATAATAACCTACAGTGTTTTTCAGTTTCAAGAATAATCTAGTGATACTAACAATGGCCATTTGCAGAAGTTATTCTGTTTCAGGAATAATACAATTATAGTACTACCTGAAAGGTAACCACTTTGTAACACATATTAGTTGTTTACCGCCTTCCTCGACCTGACCCCCTTTTTGTTTATGGATTTAGTGGCAGATCTCCATTTTTAATAGTCTCGCTTGTTAATTTTTCAGCGATTAATCGTGTCATATGAACGTTTAGCCCAGTTTTTTGACAGTATGGGGGACTTTGGATTCACTCAGCTAGTTCATGAGCCAACTCATCAGCGGGTTAATACTCTTGATCTTGTTTTCTCTACAACATCGCAAGTGGCGGTTTATCCTTTTTAGACCATATGGTCTGATCACTTTGTGCCTTTTACCGTCATAGCACAGGTGGCCTGACCTGAACCTGCTTAGCCGGAGGTTCATAAACGTCATTGGCATTCGGTGAGCAAGGGTGATACTGTTTTACATCTCATAGAACAGTGTGGTAGTGTCAAGACTGACATATCTACCTTTGCACGAGCATGAACTCTGTGCTGGTGAGCTTGCTCCTATCCGTTTGGTTAAACTCATAAACCTCTAACGCAAACCTGGTTCTCAGAAGATCTTAACGCCTTGCGTCTTAAGTGTCGACAAGCCGAGCGTAAATTGCGCCTGGGCCATCTTCATAGTGATAGGCAGGCATTTTGAGCTGTCTCCATGGCGTATCTGTTAGGACAGTTTTTCTAAAGTCCAACTTAGGGCTTCATAAAAACCATATCTGAGGCAGTACAAAACGCTGCTCTTGGTGTAAGGCTGTACCACCTGAGAACATTCAGTAGCATAGACAGAGCAACCAGGCTTCTCCACTGAGGTAGAGTGTGCTGTAGGAAGGCACCAATACATTGTTGCATGCATATGGTTCAAAGAAACACTGATAGACCAATTATTGTAAAAATAATGATTTATTTTAAATACAGTAGGCAAAGATAAACCTCGGGGAAGTAAGTACTATTCACCAATCATATAAACACAATTATAAAAACAAACTCAATACTTATGGTATACAAACTAAAGTATAACCTTATTTAGATGACCCTACTCAGGCAAGGTGAGTCAAACCTATAACACATTCAGAATGGCATTAGGCTATACTTGGGGAGTAAAACCACAGTTAGGTACTTTTAGATTACAATAAGTAATTAAAGGGCAGTAGACCCTATGGGTCCCAATATACAGTGTTATTCAATTATAAATACTTAATTAGATCAACAGTGTTAAATCTCTCTTGCAACATATGTAACTTTCTTTTATCAATAATTGATAGTTACACACCAATGTTACTTTTTGGAGGAGGGGAAGAGTGGGAGAAGGGCGGGACCTCTATGGCCAAGACCAGTTTTATGACATTTACATGATCTAGTCGCCAGAACACCAGGACCAGCCGGTAGCAGATTGGCCTATTGACAATTAACTCCAGTACAATTAACTGCTACTAAAGGCGGCACAGCAGCGTTTTAATAACGACACTCAGGAGGCACAGGTCAGTGGAAAATACTGTGGGGTACAAAAGGTCTGTCACCCAGTTTATGCCACTCCTGCAGTCTGTACAACTGTAAGCAACCCTCTTAAAAATGCCAGTGGAGCCAAAGATGTTATTCGGCAAGGCCGTAGAAGACGCCCTCCAGAGTGTCTGTGTAGGCAGGAAGTGAGGGAGGAATCCAAAACTCTGCAGCCCTTTGTCTTCCAGCCTGAGTGCAAGATTCCATTTCAACCTGGGGGGCTGCCTGTCCTGAAAGGATTGCCAACACTCCACCCTCCATCCCCCCCTCACCCTCCCAAGTTTGAATGTTGCAAGGCTGTTTGATTGACTGGGTTCCTGCATAAGTCTGATCCTGGAAACTGAAGAGGTACTCAAACCGAAGAGGAAGATGAATTTGCGGCTGAAACGATTTCCAGCGACTGGAGAGCCTGCTGTGTAACCATAGCCTGCTCTAGCCCTTCCTTCCAAATCGACCCGGGGGACTCCTAAAATGACGACCCAATGGGGGTGCTGTTGCGCAGCTTGCCAAGATGGCCGCTGCCTGAAAAGCTCCAGCAACGATCAACATGCATCCTGATTTAATATCCTATCACCCTTGTCCCCGTCTCTCAGGCACAACGGGGAAGTGTTTGTTAACCTTCCTGGGGAGGCTGCTGTTGGTGCGCCAGTGAGATTTTCCCCCTCGGAGGCTGTGGCTGAGGGGAGTGGAGCTGCGGCCTCAGGCGGAGGTGTGTGGGGGAAGGGGCGTTTTCCCAGCTACGGCGGGCCGCGGTGACGGGTGCTGACCCGTGTGTTGGAAGGCGGCTGGAGCGAGCCTCGGAGAGGCGGTGGGGAGCTCGGCGGCATAAAGGACAGCTATAGCAGCAGTGCCGGTGAGGAGCGCACAGGGGCTACTGCGGATAAGACCTGGGAGAGCCCCATCTGCTCCGGCCCCGCCTGCTGGCAGATACTGATTGCTGCTTGCGTGGAGGGCGGCGGCGCGACCAGCGTTGCTCCCCTGGACAGCGGTGGACAGTGGAACGCCTCCACGGGCGGAGAGTTGTTGGATGTGGGCTTTCCATACGCAGTGGAGCTCTGCAACTTGGCACTGGAGTGCCGTGGCATCACATAGCGTGGAACGGCTCCCCAGAATATTCAATGTCTTCTAGAGGGCTGGTGGGGGGGCACCCATAATTGATTTGGAGCGGAGAAGGAAGGCTGAGGGGGGGGGGGCGCTGCGGGCTGCCACATGGCATGGACGGACAACTGGCGGTGGGCCACTGAGTTGGTTGCTGGTGGCGGGGTTGGCACCCATATAGCGACCTCTGTTGGAAAGGGATCAACTGCCCAAAGAATAGGGGCAGGCCCGAGTGGGTGCTCTGTTACCAATTTGGTGTAATTCTTGGACAGCAGGAAGAGCAGAGCAGAATAAATTTGGAGTTCCAGTGGGAGGACCGGAGAGTGGTGGACATTCTTGTTTGGGACAGAGGAGGCGCAGTGTTCACGCCTTATGGCATACACTAGTCACGCAGCGTGAGTATGCTTAGGCACAGCCCCAACAAGGTGATTGTCCGGATACAGGAACAACAGTGAGAGTCGGGATTATGGGGGCTGCCTGCTAGACCCTACACAGGAGATATGGGCAATCAGAAGAAACAGGCAAGGATAGACAAGTTCGCCTGCGCAGACCAGGCCCAGGCCCCAACTGCCACTCTGCAGACGCCAACTCCTGAACAGGTGGATATGGCCGCCCTGAATCAAACCCTGCTGGCACTTAAGGGGAGGATGGACATGCTCGGGGTCATGATAGACGCCCTCACTTGTAAAGTGGATATCTTTGCAGTGCAGGTTGAGAAACTATGCGGACGTATGGAGGAGGCAGAGCAGAGAATTGGGACCACGGAAGATAATGTTGCGGCCCTCCAGCGCAAGGTCTCCAGTCTACAACAAGCAGTGAAAAATATTGCGGCCAAGAATGAGGATTTGGGGCGGCGCTCGAGGAGGAACAATATTGGGGTTCCGGAATCTATAAATATTGATATGGAGAAATGTGTGGAACTGTTGCTGGATATACTTGATAACCCCTCGCTGCCCAGTATGTATATGGTGGAGCGGGCTCACCGTTCATTAGCAACTAGATCGCCCCCGGGCGCCTCGGAATGCCCCATCATTGCGAGGATCTTTTGGTACTGCGATAGAGACGCTATATTACGAGCAGCCCAAGAGAAGGGGGAGCTGCGTTGGGAGGGTTCCACTATACGGCTGTTCCCAGACTTTAGGCCCGCAGTCCAGGATCAAAGAAAGTCCTTCCAAGTGGCCAAGAGTATCCTGAAGCGTAAGGAAATAAAGTATTCAATGATGTACCCGGCCAAGTTGCGAGTGCGGCATAATGAGTCGGTGGTATTTTTTACTGCACCGGATGCTGCGGAACAATTTGCGAGAAACCTGCCGGAGCCTAAGGGGTCGCAGGGGCACCCGGCCTGACATGGAATTGATATCCTGTAGTATGGGAACTGCATATGTGTGGGGAGGTTATTGAGTGACATAACTTGGAGTGGTGGGGGACGCGAGGGTGGTGTGTTATACACGAGTTGTTGCCATAATGAGCGCTTGGGTTGTCCTCAGAGCCCCAGTTACTGTAGATACTGTGGTGTAAGCCAAGTTTGGTTGGAGAGGTAGCCGGTAGGTTCTTGTTTCTGGCATGGGTGGGACGGGGTGGGGTTGGGGAAAGGGGGCGTCTTGTTGCGGGTTAATTGTTATGTTGGCTTGGGGGAGTGACTCCAACTTTGTACCAGATGGATACTATGATTTGTAGGTATGTATCGTCCGGTCGGGATGATGTGCTTGCAGGGGCTAACCATCTAGAAGGGGTTAATCATGAGGTTAACCAGGTACTGGTTAGACGCCTGAGGAAAGTAATTGGTGAAGGGGATGCTGTATCCAGGTTGATTGTCATTAGCACGGGAAAGAGTGGTTTGCTTCCTATATATTGGGTGTATGGCTCTACCCTCCACAGGTAGTTGTCCCGGAAAGAGTGTGGCGATGATGTCCTGGAACATTCACAATCTAACCAACCAGAAGAAGACAAGGTTAATAGCCAATTACTGTAGGAATCATGGGGTGAATATTTTGTGTCTTCAGGAGACTCATCTTGCTAGAGGCATCGCTCCTCCCAGCTTGGCGGGGTGGGGCTCTCATAGGTACTCCTCGTCCTATTCTTCTTACTCCAGGGGAGTTGCCACATATATACAGAGGTTGCTACAGTACAGACTTCATGATCAGATACTGGATGAGGAGGGCAGATTTTTAATACTGGCAGGGGAAGTTTTTGGGATTGAAGCTCCTGGTTGTAAATGTGTATGCCCCAAACCTGGATTTTCCAGAGTTTTTTCATACATGTGCAAGCCATCTCTATAAATTTCCTGGGTATGAAACTATATGGGCCAGGTGACTTTAATGTGGCACTTACATTGGATATGGATAGAGCCATGTCGATGCAGCGGAGCCTGCCACATGCGGCTAGAGCATGGAATAGTATTGCATTGACCCATGACTTCCACGAAGTATGGCGCAAGTTTCATCCCACAGATAATGAGATCATATTTTATTCGGGCGTACATGGGAGCTCGTCTAGAATAGATGTGATGACTTCTGGCCCCATGCTGGGCGCAGCCACTGAAGCCCGTATCCTACCCCAAACCTTCTCTGACCACTCTCCAGTGGTGGTCAGGTTCAACTTCACGTCACGGTCACCCAATTTATTGCGTTTGTGATCTGGGGATTCTAGTGGGGGTGGTGGTGAGAGAGCTTGTTTTGGAGGAATTCTGGGCCTTTCTTGTGTATTGCGTGGTGGGTATTGCACATGGCTTTAGAGGTCTGTCGGCTGATGGGTAGCCAGTGGAGTGTCCTAAGTGCGGGCGAGATGCGTTCTCTGGGGGACAGTGCAGGGAGGAGCCTTGCTGCAGAGTTTTGTTCCCTTTGGAGCTTTCTCAGTTGGTATGTAGGCGTGCCTAGGTAATGGAAGTTCGAGTAGTCTAGGTGCGAAGGGATAATGGCCATGGTTGCGGAAACTGGTAGGAGAGATAATGAAATATTTGCTTGAGGCTGCAGGGGTGGAAGGTTCAGCATTTGGAGACTCTATTGATTGGACAGGAGACGGTCAGGTCTGAGCTAAAGGTGCATCCTAGGTTTTTGACTGAGGTGGATGCAGTGGGGGTGGGTCCTAATGAATGCAGCCAAGAGTTAGGTTGTGGAAGGACAGCTGGTTTGCCGCAGATTAGGATTTTGTTTTTCCTCGGGTTGAGGAGCAGGTGATTGTTCGTCATCCGGAGGTCACCGTCTGAGGGCAGGTTTTGAGGTCTGGGTGGGTCGAGGAGAGGAAGTTGGTAATCTTGTGGCTGATCTAGGTCTGGGTGTTGTCAGCATAGTTGTAACAGGGGCGACTGTGGGAATGGATGAGTTTGGGGCGAAAATTAGATGTTGAAAAGGAGCGGGTAGAGGGAGGCTCGTTTGGGGACTCCCAGCAGAACTGTGCGGGGAGCAGAGGAGAAAGGATGGAGAAAGAGACATTTTGGGAACGGTTGAAGATGAGCGATCAGAGGGCGGAGTCCTTTATGGCAAGGTCAAAGACTGGACTGAGGATGGAGTGGTTAATCGGGTTTCGGACAAAATGACGAAATAAAAAATACTGAATGTGTAATTTGGCTAAATTTCGGCGGTTCGAAAAATCTGACGGCGGCAAAGTTCAACCAAATCACGCATTTGGTGCTGGGAGATCCAGGGATGTCCCCTGCAGCCATCCCAAACAAAATACTGCAGAGGTGTCCCCTGCTCACTATACTATGAGCAGGGGTGTCCCCGCAGCTGTCCCGCAGTCCCCTCTCCCCCCCCAGAAAGAGACTGCATAGGCTGCGGGACGCTCACTATACTATTCAGTATAGTGAGCGGGCGTTGCGGGGGACACCTCTGCAGCTGACACGTCAAAAAAAAGAAAAAAAATGGAAAGGACCCTACAGCGCCGGTTCCCGATCACAGAAGTGAAAGGGACCAGGTATCGCAGGGACCAAGGTGAGACGCAATGCAAGGTAAGTAGGGTGGGGTGTGGGTAGGGGTTTGGGTAACTCGCTAATGTTCAGAGGAGAAAAGACCGAAGATTATTTAGAAAAAATAATCTGTCTTTTCTCCCTCAAACATTTCTGTGTCGGCAAATGAACGCCAAATCGTTAATCGTGTTGAAGTCTGCTTGAGAGGTCAAGGAGGATTAGAGCAGTGCAGTCCTCAAGCTGCTGTTCTTCTCTGGTCGTCCCAGATAGAGATCAGGGAGGATTCAGTTCCATGGAGGGGTCGGAAACCAGACTGGGCAGGATCAAGAAGGCCATGCTCCTTGGTGAAGAGGCTGAGTTGGGAGTAGTCTGTGTGCACTGTTGGGACAGTTTTTCTGAAATCCAACTAAAGCCTTAATAAAACCATTCCCACTGAGCCAGTACAAGACTCCACTTTTAGTATAAGCCTGTACCACCTGAGTTCAGGGTAGCGTAGACCGCACAGACAGGATTATTTTAGGAAGGAGAGAGGGCTGTAGAATCAGTACAAATGAAATTATAATACAAATGGTCCAAAGAAACACTGAAACACTATGGGGGTCATTAGGAGGTTGGAGGTAGTGAAAAAATGATGCCGGTAAAGGATTAACGGCATCGCATACCGTTAATAACGGTGCCTCTAATAGCGTCAAGGGCGCGGGCATGCAGCCCATCATGCTGGCAATACCGGAATGCCGCTAAGGGGAGGACATCACAAGTCAGGCAGACATGCAAATACCGGCATCATGAAGGCGCTAATGGGGCATACCGGCATGCCAGTAATACCGGCATTGTGAACCAACCGTAAAATGCTATGTGCAGTGTTCCCAACTGCCACAGGTGCACACAATCAGCACAGGTGGAGGCAATGGAGTCTGGGCCAGCACAAAAGGAGCACACCCACACACCACACCCCTTCCCACACCAAAATGATTGCACTAGTAGTAGCAATACTGGGGATGGAGGACATGCTTGCATTGCTACAACAGCAACAGCAGGCACCACAGAGGAGAAGCAGGAGGAGGAGGGTGAGACAGGCCCAGGATGCCCCACCAGTGCAGCCAGTGGTACCACGTAGGCAGCCCCCAATCCGTTGCATCAGAGCCAGTCCATTCAACCTAACCCCTGAGCAGATCCACACCCTGTACTGTCTGGACCGGGACACCATCACCACCATCGTGGACATGATACACAACACCATTGTCAGCCTGATTGAAATACGCACCGCCATCCCCCCTCTACTGAAGGTAGTGTCGGTGCTCCACTTCCTTGCCACAGGCACCTACCAGCACACAGTGGGGCACATGCATGGTATATCACAACCCTTATTTTCTTGCATGCTTAACAAGTGATGGATGCCCTCCTGTAGCACCCAAGGGCCCACATATCCCTACCACGGACTCCCCAGGAGTTTTTCGACACACAAGTTTGCTTCCATGCACTGGCAGGCATGCCAAATTGTATAGGTCCCTCGACTGCTGTCATGACCACTGTGAGGGGGCACAAGATGTGCCACAAGCAGGCTCCCACCAGAACCCTGAGGGCCTTAGAACCACTGCAAAAGGGCTTCAGGAGCCAGTCCTGGCGCCTTTGGCACCAGGCTCATATGTAGAAAGGAGGGGCTGTTCAAACCAGGTCCCATTTATGTAGATGGGCCTTTAAATCCAACATGGAAGCACCCACACAGTCTAGTTCTAAGAACCAAGCCATGCGGTCTAGTGTTTTGGGTGTGGCAGGCCTGGAACTACTTTCCCTGGTAGTACTTTACCTGGGCTATATAAACCACACCCTGACTGCAGAACATGCTTTGTGGTGTTCTGCAAACGGCAGCATGACGCTCACCGTGTCCAGCTCCTGGTCTTCAGCGTCTTCCAGTAATCCTGCAAGAACAAGATTATTCTGGCTTACCCGAGAAAACACCATCCGGCATCTCAACTGGGCTGCAATCTGTGGAAACCGAGAGAAGAAACAACATCGCTCACCTGTGAGTACTAGCTTAAGGACTTCTGGCGAACCGCTACCACAGCTGCTTTTGGAACATCGCGACCTGCAATAACGAGAAAGGGAAAATAAATATTAGAACGCACGCTTCCAAAACATCGAATTCCATCACTTACCTGAATTGCATCACGCTACTCCACGCTTCCACCGGAGCACCACAGCAACATCTGCAAAGGAAAAGAGACATATTCAGGTTCGCTTTCAATATTACACCGCACCGCACAGCACTGCACTTACCTTAACGGATTCAGGGGGCCTGTTTTTCATTGCGCTCTCATCCACTCGCAGCACCACAGCGGCCTGTGAGGAGGAGGAGAAGAAGAAAACACAGGTTAGCTTTAAAAGACAATAAAGGCGCAGCGCTACACGCTTTCTCTTACCTAGAAAAGTGCCTCTCCATCCGGCACGCCAGCATCAAGACCTTCGCACCTGAAAAGAAGGAGATAAAGACCTTAACGAATTCCCACCATAAACAGAACAAAGACTTACAATTAACAAACCTACCTGCCTACAAGCAGGTTCGGGGTCACAGCAGGCCTGGGCCCAAGGAAGGCGTACTGCACCAGTGAAGCAACTCGGGCAGCTCGCCAGCAAAAGTCAAGCAACCCCACCCCAAAAAATACAGGACAGATAGCTCACCCTACAAATAACTAAGATTCATTATTCAGCACTGGGCAACTACGCATCCAGGGTTCCAGATCTCAGAGCCTTCCAGATGCCCCCGGGGATATCAGGTGAACGTAACAACTGCACCCATGTGGAGTTGGTGGTCCCGCATGCCATGAAGATGGTTTACTGCAAGCAATACCACTCCATTAATGTGCAGATGGTATGTGACGCCAGCAAGATCACACATTGTTGTGCCCGATATCCTGGATCAACACATGACTCAATGGTCCTGCGGAACTCTACCAGGCTACATGGAGCGACATGAAGGACGCCATGCCTTGCTGCTTGGCAAGTTGCATGACAGGCACATGGCAGTGAAATGGGGGGGTAGATGCACACACCACCATAGGGTCGTTGTTGATGTGACACCACGATGTGCACATATCAGAAAACTGTGCTCAAAAGCATCCAAAACTGAACATGACGACAAAATCCCATAGCAATGAAGTAAGCTGGACACCTATCACAACATGCCAAACTTAAACACCCCACATCCCACAACACATCCACCACCCATCATTGTACCTCATCCTCTGTAACACAATCCTGGAACATGCTGTGAACTTTCACTATGTAAATGACCGCAGCAAATCACTACACAGGACAAGCATCCATGTGAGTGCACTGAAGAACATCACCAAGGGAATCCACTGCTTGTCACAGGGCCGCCACCACCAATGAAGTGCAGCATGTCACCATCGTAATAATCATCACAGAATGCCTAATATTGCAGAGCCTACTGCCAACGCTGCCAATCAGACAGAACACTACACATCACAAATTTGACACAAACACTGCGGTATGCAGCCACGATGCATGAGCAACATCAGGGCAGTGTACACCGTG
This sequence comes from Ambystoma mexicanum, assembly GCF_040938575.1. NCBI lineage: Eukaryota > Metazoa > Chordata > Amphibia > Caudata > Ambystomatidae > Ambystoma > Ambystoma mexicanum. The sequence goes on from NC_090939.1 coordinate 752,561,345, forward strand.
TATCAACTTGGAGATGCAACCCACACCACAAGTCCATGGCACATAACACATTGAGGGCATGATAATTGTGTGCATACAACCAGGGACATGTGCATGTGACCAACGATAATCTACAGGCATGTGTGACTACTACAGCTGTCCATGAATCGACTGACCTATACCTTTTATTGCCTCTCATGCAGGTGATAGTGGCTATCCCTTGAAGCCGTGGCTCCTCACCCCTGTCTGAAACCCACAGAACAGGCACGAGGAGGACTACAATCGTTCCCATAACCACACCCTTGTGGTCATCGAGCAGACCTTTGGCCTGTTGAAGGCATGTTTTCGCTGCCGTAGCCGGTCTGGTGGGGCACTCCTCTACATGCATGAGAAAGTGGCCAAGATCATCATGGTATGTGTCATGCTGCATTACATGCCGACGGAACGTGCCCCTGCCCTGTGATATTGAAGTGCAACTGAGGAAGATGTGGCTGCACATCATTGCGGTGTCTATGCACAGGAGGGACGTGCTGTGTGTCAGTCAGTGATAACACAATATTTCTGACGCTTGGGTACAGAGGCTGACATGAAAGTTAGACAGAGGGCACTGGGTTTGGGAGTACATGTACACTACGCACTGTATATGAATAAATGACATGTGCAATGAGGAATGTCACTCAAGATATTTTTTTCACACAACGGGTGTATTTAACTGTCCAATAAAGATGAAAGTGCTCAAACCCTCCACCGCACACACCCTCACCCCCCTCCGCCTCCCCCACACACTCACCCCCTTCCCCCACAACTCACCCACACACCCTCCACCAACTACCCCACACACCCTCCCCCCTACAACGCCCCCACACACCATCCCCCTACAACTTCCCCACACACCCTCCCTCCCTCCCCCTACATCTCCCCCACACATGGTGTCCAAGCAATTGTCTATTGTCTTCATCAGGGTGCCCCGTCTACATCCTGCCACTCCCTGCACCAGGTGGCGGCATGTCCGAGCGGCGCAGGGTGCGTGCCGACCTGCGTAGGGGGCTGGTTTTCACGGAGCTTGAGGAAGATGGGGTGGCCGCCTGCTCCATTCTGGGGGCTTGGGGCTCAGCCTCCATTGAAGCAGCAATGCAGGTGAGGACCTGCCTCGGGGCAGACATCTCCTCACACAATCTACTTGTGCTTTCCATGATGATCTCCCTCAGGGAGGCGGTGTTGTCGCGTCCCTCCTGCCTTGCTTGGGCACTGTCTGTGACGAACTGTCTCACCAGGGCAGTGAGTTCTTCCTGCCGCTGCACCCCCACGGTACACCGGTGGAGGGTGCATGAGTTACATGGGCAACTGCATTAGGGTCCTCTATGGGACTCATGCTCTATTGTATGGACACCCCCCAGACTGCTCTGGGGTGGTGTCATGGTATGAGTAGACAGGTGTGAGCTGTGGGGATGGGGCCGAACTTGGTGTAGCAGGTAGGTCGGAGGAGTAGTCCTCGACGGGCACACACACCTGTCCCTGCACGTCGTAATCTGTGAGGGGTGCTGTAGCTGCCGCATCCCCAACAGAGCTGGTCTCTGCAGATTGTGACCCTTCAACTGTCTCTTCTGAAGGTGCCACAGGTGTTGTGGGTACTGTGGTGATGGGCCTTGATGGCACCAGTGCCGTGGCATCCAGGGCTGGTTTGGTCTTTGATGCCTGTCATGGCTTGTGTGGTGCTTTGGAAGTGGAAGACATGTTGCCTTCAATCCTGGGCCTCTTCAGGGGTGTATTTGCCTGTGGCGGTGTGTCCCGGACCTCGCTGTCAGGATCTGAGCCTGTGGGGGACGAAGAGAGGGACGGCATGAGTGATGGTTTGACAAGCTTCATGCAAACATTTGTATTATTGCTTATCTACACATTAGAGGGGAGTAGGCAGTGGATTTTGATGATTAAGTTGCTTGCTATATGGGTGGATCATGCAGGCATCCGTCAGGGTCACTCATGTTGTGGGGAGGAGGGGCGTATGCTATGTGACGTGCATTTCTGTTGTGGCCTGCGTGCAGCGTGACTTATGGCATTTTCATATTTGTGTGGTGTGTGTCGGGTATGGCATTGCCATGCTGCGGGCATGTGCATCTGTCTGTGCTGCAGACGACAACTAGGCTGGGAATGTGTATGTATTAGGCCATGCCTTGCCTCTTTAGAGAGACAAATTGGTGATCTGTCATCAGACTTTGTATTAGTGTTTTCTTAGGCAACTCACCTCCCTCCGCAAATGACGTGCCACACTCCATGTCGCCCACGCCTTCAATGTCCTCTATGCCAATCGTGCTGGCACAGATCTCCTCCCACCTGCTCAGCTTTATTGGTGAGCTTGCTCCTCCACCAGTAGCCATGGCCTGGCTCCTGTTTGCGGACAGGATGTTCCTGACTCGCAGGCGCAGATCATCCCATCTCTTACGGACGTCCTTTGTGGTGCGGAGGGTATTGCCTACCGTGCTGACCCTTTGGGTGACTAGTTCCCAAATTTACTTCTTCTTGAGGACGGCCTCCCTCTTGAGGCTGTTTGTAAATACGACATCAGCATTGTCAGCCAGGGTCTCAGCCAACATGGTGAGCTCATCCTCGTTAACGCGCTCCTTGCGCTGGTGGGAGGCGCCTTTTTTCACTGCCTTGGGCATTATATAATTGTTGGAGGTTGGTTTATGTACTCAGCAACATGCTCCAGGGCCTGGGTGCTGAGGATGGCAATGGATTGTGTTTTTAAAGATGGCTGCCGTGCTCTTTCCCGTTCCTGTGTGATCCATGCTACTTCCGGTTCCGCTTATTTACGGTGACCGCTAATAGCGGTCACCGCTGTTTCCATTGATGCCGGTAGTGCTGTCGGCGCTTTCCATGATGCCGCTAAGGTCCATTTTTTGGACTTTGGCGGCATGCCGGTAATTTCGTTACCGGCATGGCATAAAGCTCATGCCCGCGAACTCGTAATAGCCCTATATTAGCGGGCTCTTTACTACACTGACACAGTATTTGCTCCATGCCGTTAAGGACAGTTACTTACCTCCAAACTTGTAATGAGACCCTATGTATTGTAAAAAATAAATTGTTTATTTAAATACAGACGTGGACTCCCTGCTCACTGTGCTTAGATAGGCTCAGCTTCACTTCACTGTTGATGCCCAACAAGGCTGAAACGCGTGTATGGGGTTGATGTTGGTACTCTTGTTCAGAGAGGAATTGCCATAGCATTTCGGTGCTGGACTGTCCATGTGGGCGGGACAAAGACTGATATGCAAAGGGATATTATCCATCTGTGATAGGTATAGTAAGCAAAAAGCAAATGGCTGCGAACTCTCAATGTGGTTAACAACCACTGAACAGGTTATCATGCCTTGTTCTTCCGAGAGAGGGGCGCCTGCTACCTTTGTTGAATTATTTAAATTCAAGTAGGCCCATATAAATCTTGGGGGAAATAAGTACAGTCACATTATAAATAACCACAATTATAAAAACACAACACTAATGCTTGAAGGTACACAGACCAAAGCTTATAGCCTTATTTGGAACACCTTACAGGAGTTCTAGGGAAGTAAAAACCAATAGTAATACCAGGTTAGTAGACCCTATCAGTTGTACCCTGAAGGTCAGCAAGAAATCACACAGTAATATCAACTGGACAATATACTTTTCTGATCTAGTGAAACACAGATTCTAGGAAGAGTATAAACCTATTACTCTGATTCAGGATTAGTTATTCTATGGGAGTTAGACAATTTGGGTCTAATATTCAATTAATTACTTTTCAGTTCACAGACTAATGGAAGCAATAACTCAAACTTATTTTGGGATAACAGTTATACTCAAGGTAAGCAAAACGTATACACTTTTTACAGGAGCTATCAGTAACTTCAAGGCAGGTGTAAACCTAAGTCTCGTTTTGTGTCTGTCAAAAACAGACCAGGAAAAGCAAAACCCAGTGTTACACTTTTTATGAATGACTCAGTTATTATAGGTAGGTAGAACCTAATGCAGACTTATTCTGCACAGGCTAAAAGCAAGTCGTGGGAAGCAAGACCCAGTTGGAAAACGTACACACTAACTTTCTAAAAGTAATAGTTAAGTGAAGCCAACAGCTTTACTTTTGGCGAAGAGGCACAATAAATTCACAGATGAGTGAAATAAGTGTATATCTACTTTTCAGAATGGCAGAACATTTTAAAGGTATGTACAGAGCTAGTTACCAACCAACTCTTTTACAAGTAACTTTTAAACACTTCTCGTTTCTATTCAAAAGGCCCGAGCCTTGGTTTCAGTGATGTCAGGGTTTTCGTAGGTGATTAGGTCAAAAATCATGCGTTTGTTTCTGGCGATTGATCTGGTGTCGATGAGGATGAATCGGAGGAGGTGAGGGGGGCATGGTCCTGAGAAGGAGTGTGGAGGGTTTAAGGAGGGAAATGCTGTGGGTGGGGATACATGTGTGGGGTAAAAAGAATGGGCCGGAGAATGAGGGTAGAGGACGAGAGAGTGGACACGGTTGGGCAAGGCGAGGTCAGTGTAGCAGAATGGGGAGAAAAAAGGTTGCTGGGGCTGAGGGGGGAGGAGTGCGGCTTGTGGCAGCTGCAGGTAGAAAGTCTTGTGCACCTGAGCATGTGGGGTGCTGCCAAAGGGGTGTGTGGGGGAGGGTCTGCAGAGTCCCTAGTTTTGGCCAAGTAGGGGTGTGACCACGGAGCATGCGAGAGGCTGGTAGGGCAGGATTGGGATGAACCTAAGAAGGGGTTTTGCGAAGGAGAAGGGAGGAGCAGGGAGAGTGAAGGTGGTCTCGCTGTGGGAAAAGGAAGTAGCAATCTGAGGTGTAAAGGTGGGAGGGGGCACTAGTGGAGGGAGGGGGAATAGGAGGAGGGGGAATGAGAGACTGGGCTTCTGGTTCCTGATGCGCCAGAGGGCTCCTCTGACCTTGGAATTATTTATCATGGTTAAGGACTAGGTTAGGAGCGGGTGAGGTGACAAGATTCAGAATCAAATGAACTGCATGCAAAGTAGAGCTACCTTGCAGAGTTAGGCTTGACGCAGAAATGGCTACTTTGCACAATTGGTCTAAATGTATGATATGGCTGACACGAGGGCTAAAGGCAAAATGAGGTTACCTCACAAAATGAGTGCAAAATATGGGTAGCTTGCACAAAAGGGCTAACTGTAAGGTGTGGCAGACTAACCCAGATGGGTTAAAGCAAGTTACAGCTACTTTACACAAATAGGCAACAGGCAAAGTGTGTTTACATTAGACAAATGGGCTAAATGAAAGGTTTGACTAACTTACACCAGATAGGCTGACTGCAAAATATGGACCACTATCACAGATGGGATATTTGCAAGATGAGGCTAACTTTCACAAGTAGGCTAAATGCAAGAAAAGACTAACTTTCACAAATAGTCCATAATCAAGAAGTGTTGGTCCTTTGCCTGCCATTGCCCCCAACAAAGATCTGCGAGAGATTAATTCTAAATCCCATGGAAGCATGCTCTCCTCTATGCATTTCCCCCAATCACACTAGTACAATGACTCCTCAACCGGCTTGGGAACATAGCTTGCAAGATCATCCTGATGGCCCCATCATGGCTGAGATAAATCTGGTAACCAAATCTTCCACATGTGTCATGAGTCTACCATACCTCCTGCCTGTGACAGCCGATCTGCTGAACAGGGAGAATGTCAAAATGTATCCCCATGCGCCAGCACCAACACCTAGGAAAGTGGCTTACGGGCCTTAGTCGTAGATCGATCCGCTCCCACCAGGAAAGCATACTCTTAAAAAGTGGCATTGATTCTGTATATGGTCCCTGGAGATCAATCTAGGTCCCCTAAGTGTGCAACAACACAAAGTACTTCCCGGTGTCCTCTATTTGCCTAATTCCGGACTCTGGTAGTCACCACTGAAAATACACTAATCAGCAATTTCATACTCTCAGCTTTGTGAAGGCCTGCCGTCACTTGTAGCAGTAAACCCCCATTTTTCAAGGGCTTACTTTGTCTAGTATCAGACTTTCACGTCAATCAGACTGTTACCTTATGTTAAATTGAATTTTCATTATTAGACTTGTGGAAGATTCTGAGAGACCACTTTGTTCTGCTGAACAGGAAAAGGTACTAATGTCTAGCCAAACTCTATCTGGGTAGTGTGACTGAGCAGCAATGCTTAGACTGGTGAATGGTTCAGTTAAGAACACAAAGCACTCTTAATAATACAAGTTATGCAGAATGTATAAAAGTAATTTTAGTCCTTCCCCAAGATGAAAGGAGTTAGAAACCCAATAGAATGGAAGACGTTTTCCTTAAAATGTCCTCCAATAGCTAGGAAAGAAGGGACCTAGAGTTACAGGTCCCAAAGCAGTTCTTGGAATGAATAATGGACCAGCACTCCTGCAATGACCTCAGGATTCCCAGGACATGAGGCAGGCGGCAATCAACGATGCCACTCTGAAGAAATGGTGGCAACTGACCCTTGTGGCGGAAACAAAGAAACTGTCCTGCAAGGCCACTCTTCATGTTGGAGACCTGCAACTTCAGAGAAATCCTTGCATTGAAAGTCTAAGATCTGCAGAGTCCATGGCTCAACCTGGGATGACCAATGCAGCGTGGTAGCCACAAGGAAGCTGGTCAGACCACAGGGTGGTTCCAGGACATTCAGAAGGCTTCCAAAGGCAGGATCCTCAAGCAGGAGACTGGTGGATCCCATTTGACAAGGTGTCGAAGCACTGATGAAGGTCTGGGTCTTATCTCAACTATAAGAGTCCACCGTCCAGAGCCTTAATCTGTCACACAATGTCCCAGGGATATAGAGCCATGCACCTTTTGTCAGTTTATGTCATTTCTGCTTGGTTCAGGAATTATCACTCTGGGCCAAGTGTTCGTTTCCTAGGCTCAGCAGGAAATGTCAAAGCCTACCAGCAAGAACATTTTACTGTATTTATAAGTTACCTGCAAGAATTGACTCCCCCTGCTGGGAGTATTGCTGTTAGTTTTAACAGCAGGAATGATTTTCATTCCCACCCCTCCTCTTGCCAGAGTTGTCGGGCTCAGGTTCTCACTGAGCAGCCAAGGGTCACCTGCCTGGGTTGGCGTCAGAAGGCCTCTGGCTTTTTCTCTTTGACTCCGGACATTATAAGGATCTAAGATCTACCCGCAAAGTTGTCCCAAAGTCTTCCCCTTATTGTCTGAGTCTAATGGTATGGCATGTGTAGGTGTGTGGTATAGACTGCAGTCAGTGTTTGTTCTTGCTCCTTCCTGGGTTAGGGGCTCTCCACAAAGGGCTGAGCACTTAGCAGGCTCTGATGTCTTCCTTCTGGCTCTTCAATTCTTAGCTCCTTCTCCCTAATCTGCTGTTCAGTGTTTTAATAGTCTTTCCTTGGTCCTTACCAAAATTGTTCAATAGGACATGGGTTTGGTAGAGCATTTTCCTGATCTGCCCTAGGGTGCCTATCTTTTTATGAAATGTTATTTCTATCGAATGGTCAGCGCCTTCATGTGGGTTTATTTTTCCTCTCCCTCATTTTCATGAATAGTCTGAATGGCTGATTAATGTGGATCCAGAGAGGGCTTAAACCATTTTAAGTCAGGTGGACGCGCGTGTAGCTGTGCACTTATTTGCGCCCTGCCTACAATCTTAGCGTTGCTTTCTGGTTCTGCTAGTGAGCAGTTTTGCTTAGTGCTAACCATCTAGAAATGTTTTACGGCTTTGGGACTTCCCTTGTTTGTAGTGATTAGTGTATGGGGAACCCTCCCTGTAATATAGATCCACTATTTGCTACAACCTCATGTTTTCGTCTGCTGTTACTGCAGCAGTGACCAACGCCTCTCATGGAGCTATGTTGGAGTGCAATTTCAACCTCCATAGTAGCGGCTTGGCAATTGGGAATGTTTGCTCCCTGCAAGGGTCCCCACATATGATGGCAGTCAATTTCTGAAACCCTCACCGTGGGATTCCAGTTGGCAGAGGTAGTTGGTGAAAGGAGAGTGGCTGTCCGAGTTGCTCCTCTTTCCATTCCCAGTGCACATCAACATTTCCTGAGTATTCACCTATCCTCACCATAGATGTCTGCCCACACCCCATTGTGACTGTAACATTAAACTGTGGTGCAGCCTAGTAAAATATAGATTTTTTTAAACTAAGGGAACGCAACCAGGGGGTGAGGGGCACTTCTGGAGTCACTTTTCAATGCTAGTCTTAAGGGCTTTCAAGCCAGAGGACAAAACTGGCAAATCCTTGTTGGGTAATAATGAGTGCAGTCCAACTGGTGTGGGACTACACAAGACGTATTACTTGGTATTAGGTAACCCCCCTTTTAATATAGGCCTTTACTATACAAGTTGGTAGTGTGACTGAGCAGCCAGGCTTATCTTAAGAGGGGTAATGTGAGCTGTAGAGCTGTTCAATGAAATCGGTAAATACAAGTATCCAATTAAACACTTAAACACTTAGTTACATAATACATTTATTTATGTATGCACAAAGGTATTGAAAGCATTCTTTAAAAAGCAGTAATTATCTGTAACCTTAATCCCAAGTTAGGATTCAATTCAAAAAGAGAACAGTAAAGTAGGTGAGTAATTCATGCATATGTTACACATGTTCCAGCACCCGGAGGTGGCATCGTTTGAGGTCAGTATAGCATTTATATAGTATCACCTTTGCAATATTGAATTTTCATGGAAGGAAAGGTTTAGGGTTAAATCAGACCTGATAGGTTATAAGAACAGTTAGATTCTCCCAAAGGGATGCAGGCAGTCTGTTATCCCAGCTTTAAAGTGTTCAACATTTAAAATCTGTCAGCGAACAAGCGCTGTCAAAGCATATAGGTGCAGAAGGAGGGCTTTACGGAGCCAGGACAGCCAAAGTCAATGGGCAAAGTCAAAGTTCTGATGTTGTTCTTCTTTGAAATATGTTCTTAAATAGTCTGTGTTCAAATGAGAAATCACAGCAACTCAAGAGTCCCCTTTAGCAAGCACCAGCTGTAAAGCCAATGCAGGTAAGTTGATGTCAGGTTAAATCGCACTCCCAAAGATAGGATGCACCCCAAATGGCAAAAGGATAAAGTATCCCAAGCCCCAAAGTACCTTTGAAATTAAGTTGTTCCAGCTGGGTGCCTTCACGATGCAATGCATTAGACCCTTGTTCCTGGTCCTTGGTCGTGGTGATGAAAGGGGGGACGTCTGGCTGGCTCCTGCTGCTAGGCCATAAAGACTGCATATGGAAACTAAGGCACAATAACCATATACACTAGTGACACGACAGACACGAGGTTCGATTTCCAAACAAGTCTGGTTTATTTCAAAGTATCTAAGTCGGCCGACTGGGTCTCAACGTCTCGCAATGTGTGTCCCCAAACCTTGTGAGACGCAAGAGAGCGAGCAATGCTCAAGCAACAATATATATATATTACATAAAATCAGTACGAAGGCAATTTGATCTGCCCATAAACGTATCATTCAGGCTAGGGTTCGGTGATAGACAGTAGTGACAATTATGACACGTTATGACAAGTCTTCATTCAGTCTAAACATACTTATTCTAGCAATGGCGGCAGAGACAGCTTTCTTGTTATGGGGAACATAGGGCTCTTAGGTCAGCAAAAATTTCATGTTCATAGCAGATAACATTCCTTAACACGTTATCTGTGTGTTTCGGTTCATGAGCTAAGGGTCAGACAGTTCTGAAGCAGAAAATACCACTCTCCGCGAAGGAGTACCACTAGAAGAATATAATTCATGGTTTAACTGCCTTTTACTACAGCGTTTGCTAGACAGGCCGGCACCTGGACTACTGATTAGAAGCAGCTTCTGCTCATCTTCAAGGACTTAATGAGAGAGAAGAACAATATATCTCTTCATAGTTTGACATTCCGGTCCGTGTTAGTATTTCAGCATTCAGGCCATGGCCTTGCACCATGTGAGTTTGAAGCATAGAATACATTTTGCAAAGCGTTTTGACAGAGAAGAAAAAAGCAAATGGCCGGCATTTCACAAACTGGACGCCCCCTCTGGTTACATTGACAATTCTGCGATTGCTATGTTTGTCACGTAATGCGATTGGTTTCTGGCCAACATACTATAGGGTCGTTTCTGGTCTAACACTGCGGCAGCACTCACGAGAGACGGACTCTGATTTACGATTTCTGTCGATGCAGTGCCTTTTTGTCAGCAGCAAGGAAGAACGAAAAGCTCAGGTTAGGATTTCCTTGATCCCTCGGTCCTAGACTCTAGTGAAGGGACTTTGGATGTGGATACTTCTGTAGGGTCGTCTGGATGCCCACGAAGATCTGGCCGGAATCGGATTTCGGAAGACAAAGCACTCGCAACAATGAAGTACAGCCAGCAGAGAGGGGTTCCAATCATGTTCGTGTTGGGGCTGAATATTCTCACCAACCGAAGGGCAGAAGTCGTCCTTGCATGGCTTCTCTAGTCGATTAGAAATTCAGAGCTTCGGCAATGCAGCAAGGCTTCACTGGGCAAACCAACGGTCCAGGAGGTTACAGCAAGCTTCTTATTTGGTTTCTTCTTCTGATCCTTCGTCCAGTGGTCGACTCTGCCTTCCTTGCAAAAGACCTCACCTTTTATACAGGTTTCTCCCATTCATTCGCCGCCTAGCTGTCACTCGCGCAACTAGCTGGCAATCACCTTTCGGTGCATTCCTGTAACCAAGGAGACTAAGGACAGGGAGTTTCAGGAACCTCCCTTGCTTCCTGCCCTGCCAGACACGCTGGAGCCAGAGGTGGGCTTCAGCAGTGAACCCCGCCAAAGACGAAGCGAACAAAGGGACCAAACCTGGTTTGGCGCGCAGCGTAAATCTCAAGAAGGACCTTTCCAACAAGAAATGGTGAGAAAAGAATTAGCACATTTCTGAAAATTCGACCCAACACTCGTACACCCTCCCTCCTCCCCTTCTCCCCCCCCCCAGACTAAGGGACAGGAGAATTTAATCCACTCCGGGGTGAATCTCCTAAGCCAGTTGGCCATACTTTCTGGAGAGACCATCAGCATTTTGGTGATTACACCCTGACCTGTGTTCTATGCTGAAATCAACCCCCTGGAGGCTGATGGGCCATCTTAACAATTTAGGGTTCACCCCCTTCATCTGCATTAACCATATCAAGGGTTGGTGTTCTGTTTGAATTACAAAAGTAAATCCATACAAGTATAATCTAAACTTCAAAGACCACACAATGGCAAAACATTCACCTTCAATAGTTGCCCACCTTGTTTCACAGTCATTCAGTTTTCTACTGATGAAGCAGATGGGGTGTTCCCTGCCTTTCTCATCCACCTCACTCAAAACTGCACCCATTCTTGTATTGTAAGCATCAGTTTGTACAATTAAGGATTGGTTTTAGTCAGGAGCTCTCAAGACTGGAGCTTGGCAAAGGGCTTTTTTTTAAGCCCTTCAAAGGCTTCAGTGCCCTCCTCATTCCACCTGACCTTTTTGGGGCATTTGTGTGAGATCACATTCTTGAGAACTATGGGACCATAGCTTCTCCCTTGAAAGTTCCTATAGTAACCAGTGAGACCTAGAAAGGCTCTCACTTGGGTTTGAAAAGTATGGGTTGACCAGTCTTGTAGTTTGCTATGCAATGGCCTTATTTCACCTCCTCCTACCTCATGTCCAGGTTTGACCACTTTACTCTGACCAATTTGACAAATACTAGCCTTTATGTTCAAATGGGCCTGTTGAAGAGCCTGCAAAACATATCCAAAGTGGTCAAGATGTTCTTCCCAAATGGGGCTGAACACTGCAATGTCATCCGAGTATGCGCTGAACACTGCAATGTCATCCGAGTATGCCATGCAGAAGTCTTCCATCCCCTTCAGAACAAGATTTCCCACCCTCTGGAATGTAGCAGGTGCATGTTTGAGCTCAAAAGGCATCACCTTAAACGAATGGAGGCCTCGTGGGGTTGAATATGCATTCTTCTTCTTTGAATGGTCTTACAGAGCTACTTGCCAATAGCCTGTGTTAGGTCAAATGTACTGAGGAACTTGGCTGAGCCAAGTTTGTCCACCAACTCCTCTGTCCTAGGTAAAGGATGGCCATCAGTTGTGGTGACTGCATTAAGAGCTCTATAGTCTACAAAGAATCTCAACTCCTTGGATCCTCCCTTTGGTACGAGTACAACTGGACTAGCCCATGGACTTGTACATGGCTCTATTACCCCAAGATCAAGCATCTTCTTGACCTCTTCCTTTATGTGGGTTCTCACATTGTCTAACATTATGTAGCCCCTGCTTTTGACAGGAAGACCGTCACCAGTGAGAATATCATACTGGCCCCAAAGGGTCAAGCCTGGTGGTAGTGAAAACAGGGAGGCAAACTGATTCAACAGAACATTGCACTCCTCCTGTTTTTGCAGAGTCAGTTCAGGAGAGAGAGATTAACTCCTATTTTTCCATCTCAAGGCTGCCCCTGAGAAGGTTAGGTAGAGGCTCACTCGCCTCCTCCTCTTGATCAGATGCTAAGAGCAAAGCTACTAGTTCTGGTCTGGATACATATGCCTTCAGGTGGTTAGTGTGAGAGACCCTAGGGGCCTCCTTGAGATTGCCCAAGTCCACTAAGTAATTGACCTCTCCAAGTTTGCCCACAACCTTGAAGGGTCCGATCCATTTGTCCTGTTAGGCCCTCTGCATTGTAGGTACCATAACTAGAACAAGCTGGTCTGGCGTAAACTCCATGTTGGCCTTCTGGTCATACCAATGTTTGACCAGAGCCTGACCTGCTTTCAAGTTATCTGAAGCTTCTGTCATTTGTGCCGTTCTCCTTCGGAGACCTAGCACATAGTCAGTGACTTTCACTGGATTGAGGGAAGGAGCACTCTCAAACCCTTCCTTGATTAGGGCCAATGGACTTCTAACCAGATGACTATCCATAGAGCAGCTCAAAGGGGCTCAAACCAACCCCTTCCTGAGGGTCTTCTCTGTAAGCAGAGAGAAGGCATGGCAGTATTAGGTCCCACTTTCATTTAAAGGGTTCCTCTAAAACACCAATCATGCTCTTCATAGTTCTATTAAACCTCTCCACCAACCCATTGGTTTGGGGATGGTAGGCCGTTGAGAACTTGTAGGTCACTCCACAGTATTTCCACATGGTCTGCATGTAGTGGGAAGAAAAATTGGTCTGCCTGTCTGAGATGACCTCCATAGGAAAACCAACCCTGGTAAAAATACAAAGGAGCGCCTTAGCCACTGTCTGAGCAGTAACAGGCCTCATAGGTTGTTTGGAATCCAGACTGAGCCTCCCATCCTGAATCACGTTCCCTGCTAAACAATGGATCTCGTGCTCCGAAACCATAGACTCGGCCACGCTTGTCTCTCCATAACAAAATCAGATATTGCTCACTACAAGTTAGCAATCGTTATGCAACTCGTACTGGAGTATCGCCTGCAAGGAAACACACATTGTATGGTAAGCGTTGGCAGTTGCCATGGAAATGGTGGTGTTCGCATTAACTCCTGCTACGTCACACCCATGCTGCAGGGCATGTGATTTTATAGTTTTAAACACCTCCTTGTCAACGTATCAGTCCTTCTGATTTTTCTGAAGTGTGTAGTGTTACATACTCTTGAATTCCTGGTTTTCTGATCTATTGCCTGTTTTCCCGGACTCCCTTCCTAGCTTGCCTAATCTGCTACGTATTCCTCAGAATTACGTCCTCTGGTTTCCTTTGGACTCGGAATACTGCTCACGGCCTGCCTAAAGTTGCTCCCTCAAACTGTTGCCCGTCCCATTGCAGACTCCCGAAATTTCTCTACAAGGACTGCCTTTGTCTCACCCTTTGGATTTTATATCACCCGCCTCGTTGCCTACTTGGACTGCATACACGTATTGCCATTGCTCCCTGGATTCATTGTTACTGCTCTCATGGCTGAACTGTTTCTTATTTAAAACACCGAGTTAAGCCCAGAAGGATTACTCCTCACATCAGCCCCGTACACACTAGAGACTGCCTGCGTACATTGGCAGAGCTTTGAGGAGCGTCTTCCTTTCGTCTGGTTCTGGACATTCAAGGACATCCTGGCCTGTAGACGTACGCGTGCAGTCAGGTATAGTCCCTCCACCTTGTTACTGCTTCCTGGTCTTACTCCTTTGTGTTAAATTTACTGCAACACCGAAAGGACCCTTTCCATCCACTTGCACGGTAAGATTAAATTCACCACTTGTATCGCTTGAACCTGATTGACACACCCTTTTCTTCCACGCTAAATTCTGTTATTATTGTGTTTCTAGATACATCAGGTGTACTGTCTGTTTAGTGGAAGGAAAACTGATTGTCCCTAGACACGGTGGTGGCATATCTTTACCACTTCTTCCAGTTACAGGTTGGTCTGATCTTGCACAGTGTATGTTATTGTATTACCAGAGAAAGGTTTGTTCGAATGGATTGTGTCCTCCAACTTATTCCGCATCTTGGACAAGTAATGTCCACATCTGTGTTACTTTGGAAATTTTTCGGCAGAGGGCGCCCTACGTCGATGGCGCCGGGTCGATGTCCCTCAAAGGCCTCCGTCGATGGCGTCACACCGGATGTTATAAAACTTGGATGCACGGCCCCCTTTGCCTCAGTTCCGTTTTTTCCGCAAATGTGTTTTTCTTCGAGAACTTGTGCGCCTTGTGTATTCCTCGTGAATGTCTTCTTCGACCACTCTGACTCTGCGGTCTGGCTTTAAGACTTGCCGGGACTGCAAGTCTAAGATGTCGATTATGGACCCGCACCGCATTTGTTTGTGGTGTCTGGGCGAGAGTCACGACACCGACGACTGTTCGAAATGCGCCAGTCGCTGACTGCTAAGGCTTGCAGGAGCGTAAGGGGAAGTTACAGGTAGGTAGGGGTTCTAAACCGAGTAAGTCCCGTAAAGCTGCTAAGGGGATGTCCACTGACGATTTAAGGGGTGACTCTACTCGTCAGGAGTCCCAGGAATCTCGGTCCTGGAGTGGTTCCTGCCATTTGTCAACCTCGTCTCGGCATTCCAGGAAGCACCGTTACCGGTTGCCTTCCCTGTCCTCCGAGGATGGCGCCATGAGGAAAGTGGCTTGTCCCACTAAGTCCCCGAGGGAGCAGATGCTGGCGATTTTTCAATCCCAGGGCACAGTTCCGTCTGCGCCTTCGGAAGAAGCAGTCTAGGAACGGTCTTGGTCCGTGGCTCCTGTGTCTTCGGACTCTGGTCCTCGGCACGATGCTCATCAGGAACCTTCGAGGTCCAGTTCGGACAAGATTCAGGCTGATAGCCAGAGATGTGCTGCATCCAGATCTCGGTCTTCGTCCCCAGTGAAACTGCACAAATCTGGTAAGGGCTAGAGGTCGGCGTCGACTCCGTCGGCACTGTCCGTCAGATAAGGATGTCGAAGCTTTGCCTTCACACCAGCCCTCGACGCCGTTGGCGCCCTCTGGGCCTTTTGGCCGGAATTTCCTGATGGAGGTCCCTGGTACTGTTGATCCTCCAAGGAAGGCTACTTCCAAGTCTGTGACACCTGTTAAGCATTCCAGACCCTCTTCTGTTTCGAGGCAGGAGTTATTTATTCCTCTGGATAATATCTATGAGGTGCGGTCAGATTTGGAATTTGACCCTGTTGAGTCTGATGTGGCTTTGTCTTTTCTGGGGACAGTCAGTTGGAAGAGTTAGGTCAATCTCTTCATGACAGTGGCTTAAACACTTCACTGGAGGTGGAATTTGGCAGGCCTGAGCCTGGGGCTCATGCTGAGTCCTCTTATAGTAGATTGATGGCTAGGGTCACTGTGTATCTTGGTTGGTCTAGTTCTCTGGAAGCATTTGTTAAGGATGACTTAATGGATATTTTGGATCAAGGTCCGTCCTCTGCCCAGTGTTGCCTTTTCATTTAACATTGCAGAAAAGGGTGGCGGCTGCTTGGCAGATGCCGGAATCTCTTCCGCCGGTTAACAAGTTGTTAACTTGCACAGAAACTGCCAGGTTAGATTTACAAAATCACATGCTTGAATTGGCAGACAAGGGCAAAATAGGGGTGTTTGATGCTGTTGGACCTCAGTGCAGCATTTGACCTGGTAGATGACCAGTTGTTACACAATGCCCTCGATAAAATTGCAGGTTGTTCACCAGTTGCACTGGCCTGGCTTTCTTCGTTTCTCAAGGACCCTTGAGCATGAGACCATTAGGGGGAGAAATTCTCAGAGGCTGTTGCTATTATATTCGGAGTCCCCCAGGGAGCAGTTTACGGTTTCATCTTTATATGAGAAGTCTTTGTGACTTATTGGGGCCTTAGGCCAAAATACCTTCAACTCTCTCTTCCTAAATATCTTCCTTCTCGGACTCTTCGCTCATCCGCTGCCAACTCCCTCAGGGTCAGCCGCTTCTCCAAGCAACGAGTTGGGGGCAGATATCTCTCCGCTGCAGGGGCCTCCCTCTGGAACAGCCTTCCTGCCTCCCTGAAACTTGAGGAGAACCATCTCCGGTTCCGGAAGCACCTCAAAACCTTCCTCTTTGCCTTCGCTTTCTCTCCCTTGCTAAAATTACTGAAACTGCACTGAATCTGCAACTGGGCCACTCGCCGTTCTCGGTCCTTGGCCAAGCCACTCTCTTTTCTTCTGCACTGCCTCCCAGGCAACCCTTGCACTGTGGGACTGTCTGTATCCCTACAGCCCCCATTCCCAGCACTTGTCTGCACTTGTCTGCACTTACCTCGCACTTGCCACCAGCTGGCCCTTGTTATTTATCCTGTATGCTAATAACCCTGTACTGCACTTTCCCCTCTCCCTTTCCCCCTTGCACTTTTCCCTTCCCCTCTACCCTTGCACTTGCGCGATCTAAATGACACCTGGCCTAGTAGGATTGTTGTCTGTCTCCCCTTGTTCCCCCCCACCCCCCGCCTCGTCTCGCCTTGAAACACTTGTGTATAGGCGCGTTACAAATGCCATATCATATCAAAGAGTCCGCGTTTTCTTTACAAACTACGCCAACGATAAAAAAATAATTGGAACTAGAAGGTGACCATCTTAAAGATAGTGCTAAAATAGCAGAGGTCTTCAATATTATAGACCTATGGATGCAACAACACTGGATGTGCCTGAATAACACCGAAATGGAGTTCATGATTGTTAGGCAGAAACCTGTGCAGTTCCCTTAGGGACCACTGCAAAAGATTTAGGACTACACGTGGTTGGCAGTAAACTCAATTGGTAGCAGTCTGTACCACCCAGATTTACCTGGTAGCTGTGGCTGAGCAGTCAGACTTCTCTCAAGATGAGTTAGGCAGGATATAGAGGATACACAATAGGTACAGAGATACAGTAGCACAAGCAAACACTGACCAGAGCTTTGGTGTAAAAAGTATATAATTATTTATTTAAACACACACTTGTAAATTACACTAGCACAAAAAGAGGTAAGTAAATTCAACAGTCACTAATATATATGTGTGTGTGTGTATATATATATATATATATATATATCCCTAATTACTTATTAGACAAGTCTTAGTGAGAAACACCACTTATTTTCAGACAGAGATGAGCGCTTAACATAAAATGGCACTCTAATAAGTTATAGAAAAAGGGAGGGAAAACGCAAAGTTATGAAAGCACACAAATTTCAATACTTTTCAAAGAACCACAGTGCGGCAGGTTAGGCAAAGTCTCCTGGAGAGCAACGAAGTTCAAATGCCGAGGCCCACTCTTAGAGAGAGCAAGCAAAATGTGTCCAGGATCACACAGTGGGGTTATGCCCAAAGAGTCTTTGTAAATAGTTCACAAAAGATTGAGATCAAGTCAGGAAAAGTTAGTTAACCGGCCCCAGGCTAACCCAGGTTAGAAAGTCGAGGATTTACTGTCACCCCGAACGATCTGTCGCAAGGGAAGCCAGGCGGGACACAGTACCTGAAAATGGGAAGAACGCTCCAGCGGGGGCAGTTGTTCCTGGCAGCGGGTGCAAGTCGGTGTTTCATCCAGAGGAAGAGGAGGCCTCGACGTGGAGGAAAGATGAAGGTCGTTGAACTGCCAGGGAAGAAACCAGCCGCAGAGTTTCCTGGTTACAAGGTACTACCCTTTTCTTTGCGGTAGTGGTAAACCGTGGTATTCCGGTTGCCGGGGTGCTTGGCACGGGCAAGGCGGCCACAAGATGGTCCAGGAAGGCGAAAAGACGGGCAAACTGGTTATCCCCACCAAAGGAAGAAGACTCTCCGGACTGGAGATCTCCTCTGTCGTCGGGAAAAGTGGTGAGACGGTTCAGCAGGGCTCCACCGGTGGTGTCGTTGCAGGTCGGCTCGGCTTCTCCCTCCTTGGATTCTCAAGTCCTGTGGCGACTTCTGAAGTTCCAGTCCCCAAAGCCCTGCTTTTATGCAGAAAACCCCCATTCATTCAGCCTAGCTGTCACTCAAACATGCTAAGTGGTGAGCCGGGCGGCTCACCACTTGGGCCAATCACACAAGAGTGCGACTTGAGTTGCCGAGGCAACTCAGTCCAGGGTGCCTTAACCCCCCCCCTCCCACACATCCTGTAGACCCAGACAGAGTGGCACCACTTTTGGAGGCTTCTGTGGAGAAGCCCGCCAAAAAGTGGAACAAAGGGCTCGACTTGGGTTGGAGTCATAGAAGCGAACACAAACGCCATTTTGCAACCAAGTTTCGGCAAAATAACCAACCGGTGAATTTATATTAATTTAATAAACCGGCGGTATGTTCGAGGCTATTTTAAAAAGTGGTAGCCTCGAACAATGGGAAAATCCCATAGGGATATATTCGCGGTCGAATATAAAAAGTAGTATCCACTGCCACCAGCCAAAACTCAGTCGGCGGGGACTGGACAGTGCCCCCTTGAACAACAGACCCCGGGGCAATCGAATTTCCCCGACCAGTACGTCCACAATATGATGGTTTGTACTGGTTCTGTTCACAATTTAAGACTAGTAAAGCCAATGGTGACTTTACATGCCCTGGGAGACAGTAGTCAGTCCCAGGGTATGGAGTCTGTTTGGGGGTCGCTATGACACCCCTGGGTTACTCCACATATCAAAAACACATGAAACCCTATGGGGGAAAGGACCCCATAGCCCATAGAACACATACAAAGTCAAAGGAACACCTCAAATCATGTATAGGAGTGGGAGAACAGGAGTCTCACTCTTAGCAGGAGAAAAAATAAACCCCAAAACATCCAGCAAAGCTGCTGGAGGACTCACTAGGTTTGGGACATTAGCCTTTACAGAGAATTCTCCCTAACAATGATCTTCGGAACACGCCAGGCTAGAGCTAAGCTAGGAAACTAATATAAGGAATTCACCATAATAGGCAAAAATCCCTGTAATGGCACTCGGGATGATGGTATAGGCCTTGGTGGGCTCAGAGTTGCAGGTTAATTACCTGTACAAGAATAATGCATATTATCTGCGTCTACTTAGGGCCATTAGACCATATTTGAGCGAGGAAAACACAGCCATGATCACCAGGGCAATAATCTTGTCGCGAATAGACTATGGGCATTCTCTGCTACTTGAAGCTACAAAGAAAGGTTTGGAGGGATGCCAAGTAATGGAAAATGATGCGGTACGCATAGTAAAGAGGATTAAAAACAGGGAGCACATAACGACAGGAAGAAAATCTCTACACTGGCTTATAATTGAAGACCGAGTCAAATACAAGTCAATGACTATAGTCCATAGGTGTTTATTTGGGGACGCACCTACCTACTTTGAAATATCAGTTTTTAAGATACACCCTCCCCAGAGACACTTGCGCTCAGTCGACCAGTGCCTGCTCAACGTGCTGCGCTTTAAACGCGTTGCAGGACTTGGCAGATCCTTCCCAGTGCAGGCTGCACAACAATGGAACAGACTACCCGCCACTCTCCCGGCTAGAGGAAAATTATCACATTTTCAGGAAATGCTTGAAAACGCATCTTTTTAGGTAATCTACTTCTTTTGAGAATAGTGAGCTATATCCACCCACACCAGTAGCATGTTAAATGTTTTGTCCCTGTGTCCTTGCGCACTGATGCCTGCGGGCTACCGGCGCGATATAAGCATACATAAACTAAAAAAATACTGCCCTTCCAGTAGCAACCCCGGCTATCTTTCCTCTTACCCCACTCCCGAGAGTTTGGTGGTTCAGGCGGCTACGGCCACCTTGAGGCAGGCGGCGTACCGTACCCTACCATCCCTCCTGATAGGGACGCCAAATGCTTTGATGGTTGGGCACGCAAGGTGTTTTCTGCGGGGAGTATGGCGCTGAAGTCAGCCAACTCCACTTGTGCCTTAGCATTTTTCACACTCTCTGTGGAATTGTTTCTCTAGCAGCTGAGCATATTCCTGAGGGGGGAGAAAGGGATGGGTTCCTTGCTCTCGTCCAAGATGGCAAGGATGCCATGTGTTAATTCCTTCAGTCAGGATTGGACACGTCCGACAGTGTTAGTCAGTCCATAGCTGCAAGCATTGTCATACGCTGATTTGTGTGGTTGAAGTGTGGTTTTGCTCTGGATGTACAAGCCTGTCCTCTGAACATGCCCTTTAATGGCACGCATTCGTTTGGCAGCAAGACTGACGAGAGCCTTGAGAGGTTGCAGACCTCAAAAGCTGCAGCTAAATCTTTGAGCGCAGCTGTGCGTCAACCTCTGCCTTTTCGTCCTAGGGGACAGCAGTGGATGGGAGGTTCCTTTTGTTACTGCTCCCATTTTGGTAGGATGCAAGGAGCCGCCAGTCAAAGGGGTCAATGTAAAAGTACCCCCAGTGATCAGGGAAATTGAGGTGCCAAGGCCGCTCAGGCAGCTGCCTCTTTACCTTCAGCCGCAGCCTCCCCTTTCTAAAGCGGCCTCTCGACAATCCACCGGAGACTGTTTCTTTGAAGCTTCCGGATCCGCTCCTTGTGCAGGAAATCTTGAGCCTGCAGGAGAAAGGCGCTATAGAGCTGGTGCCTGTAGCAGAGAGGAACAAGGGATGGTGTTCCCCATATTTTTCGATTCCGGAGAAAGTCTGGGGATTGAGACCCATCTTGGTCTTGCGTTGGTTGAACAAATTCCTCAGGAAGGACAAATTCAAGATGGTAACACTTTCTCAGGTCCTCGAGGCCCTTTGAATTCAGGATTGGTTGGTGTCTCTAGACCTACAGGATGCTTACTTTCATGTGCCGATTCATTCAAAGCACAGAAAGTACCTGGGGTTTGCGGCTGGCAGCTTGCACTTTCAGTTGCGGCTCCTGCCATTTGGATTGATCTCTGCCCGAGGGTTTTCACCAAGGTAATGGTGGTGGTGGCTGCGTATCTCAGGCAAGGGGGGGCGTGCAAGTCTACCCCTACTTGGACGACAGGCTGATCCATGCGTGTTCTCCCAAGCAAGCAGTGGATCATCTCAGTCTCACCTGCCGCTCCCTCCACAAGCTGGGCTTCTCCCTCAATTTCAAGAAGTCGCAACTGACACCTTCACAACACCTCCGATACATTGGGGTTGTGTTGGACATATCCTTTGGGAACGGCTCGCCTCCCAAGGTGAGAGCTCATCACATTGTGCAGATGGTGGACAAATTTCAACATGCCTAGCGTCTCCCGGTTTTCAAACTCTTAAAGTTGCTCGGCCTCATGGCAACCTGCATTTTTCTGGTGCCAGAGGCCAGGCTGAGGATGAGATCCCTGCAATGGGTCCTCAAGATGCAGTGGTCACAAATCTCAGGCAAGATGTCAGATCCCGTTCAGATTCCACTCTCGGTCTTGCAGAATCTTCTGTGGTGGGCCAACAATGGGAACCTGATTAAAGAGGAGCCGTTATGGCAACCATGGCCGGAGGTGACAGTAGTGATGGACGCTTCCCTCACAGGATGGGGGAGCTCATGCCAAAGATCTGACCGCCAGCGGTCGTTGGTCTCTGTCGGAGTCCAAACTCCACTTAAACCTGTTAGAGCTCAGGGCATCAGGCTGGCCTTGAAGGCTTTTCTGCCGTCTGTGCGGGGGAAGACTGTCCTAATTTATATGATATATGATCAAGTTTATTTATATAGCACCTATACACAATGCGTTTCAATGCGCTTCAAGGCAAGCGAGGGAACAAGGGAAAATACAATTACATTCTTACAGGCCACGAACAGTAAGGATGTGAAATTAACTATCGTACTCGGCCTGATGACATTTTAGATGCAAGAGGTAAGACATAGATAAGGGAGGGGGAGAGTGGGAAGGAAATGGAAACAGGCGACTACCGTACTAGGCCTGACAACTTTTCTGGTAGAGCCGGAGAAAAACAAAAGGTGAGGGAGAGGGGTGCAGAAAGGTAGGGGAGGAACAAAACAAGCGACTATCATACTAGGCCTGATGACATTTCAGTTAGTGCTGGAACAGGGGCGGGGAGGAAAAAAACAATTGTGGGGGGTGGGGGGCAACAGACGAGGTTGCTATCATACTAGGTCCAGGGACAATTCTGATAGAGTAAGTGCATTGAAGCAAGTAAGGGGAGGAGATAGGAAAAGGGAGAACAGAGTTAGCAGTCAAGAGTGATGGACAACACAGTGGCCATGCATTACCTCAACGAAAAAGGGAAAAAGGGGGGGGGGTTAGGGTCACTCCCGTTGTGCAGAGAGGAGATGCAGCTCTGGTTCTGGGCAATCCAGCAGGGAATATCACTCTCGGCAGTACATCTGTCTGGAGAGGATAATGCGGCGGCGGACGTTCTGAGCAGGCAGAACACGGTCTCTCACGAGTCGGAGTTGGCTCAGGAACTCCTTCTGGAGATCTTTGCCCTTTGGGGAGCCCCACAAGTGGATCTCTTCGCAACCGGTGCCAACTGGAAGTGCGAGATTCTGCTCAAGGAAATTTCCTCCAAGGGGAGCCTTAGTAGACGCATTAGTCGTGGATTGGTCATTACCACTTCGGTATGCGTTTCCTCCGGTCCCCATCATTCCTCAATTGTTAAGGAGGTTGCAGAGGTTCAGATCCCACATGATTCTCATTGATCCAGATTGGGCCAGGAGAGCGGACCTTCTAGAAATGTCCATCTGCCCTCCACGCCCTCTTCCCTACCGAGTGGATCTTCTCTCGCGCAAGAGGGGTCGGGGGGTCTCCATCCAGAGATCAAGACGCTCAACCTTCACGCTTGGTATCTAAAACGTTGAGATATAAGGATTGGGACCTCCTGCATGATGTGATGGAGGTGTTGCTTTTCGGCCAGGCGGCCAGCAACTAAATCCCTGTACCATTGCTGTTGGCTTAAGTTTTGCGACTGGTGCAGAGGACACAATGTTGATCCTTTTCAGTGTTCCAGTCCCATGGTTCTGTCTTTCTTGCTTTCTTTGGCCCACAGGGGCCTTCAAGTGGGTACCATTAAAGGTTACCTTGCGGTGCTGTCTATCTTCAAGCGCTTGTCTGAAGAATCTTCTTATTTTAAGATTCCTTTGATTTCCCAATTTCTAAAAGGGCTCACTAATGTGTTCCCGCTGTCCCCTTTTCAGGTACTGGTTTGGGATCTGAATTTGGTCTTGAAATAAATTCCTGATGAGTGCTCCATTTGAACCATTGCACTCTTGTCCTTTGAGACTGTCTTTCAAGATGGTTATCTTGGTTGCGGTTACATCCGCCTGCAAAATGAGTGAATTGCAGGCACTTTCATCTAAGCCACCCTTTACTTTTTTCCACAAGGATAGGGTTGTACTGAAGGTACGTCCTTCCTTTATACCTAAGGTAGTGTCTGAGTTTCATTTAAGCCAGAAGGTGATACTTCCTGCTTTCTATCCTCCTCTTCATCCTGGTAAGGAAGAGGAGCGGCTCCATAGGTTGCACCCTAGGAGAGCTCTGAGCTTTTATATTTCTAGGAGGTCCAGGGTCAGAATGGACGATCAACTCTTTGGTGGTAGACTGGACACTGATTGGGCCTGGCTTTTACCAAACAGACCTTGTCCAGGTGGATTATCCTCACCATTACTGAATGTTACAGATTGGTGGGCAAGGACCCTCCTGAAGGGTTGCAAGTTCATTTCACTAGGGGACTGGCTACTTCCACAGCCCTACAGCGGGGAGTTCCTATTAGGAATAATTGTGACATAGCGACATGGGCTTCTATCCACACCTTTGTCAAACATTACTCCCTGGATACGCTCCGTGGTCAAGATATGGCCTTTGGTAAACGGTTTTTTATTCTGCCATCTGATTGGGTATTATACATTCTTTTCCCTCCTCCATTTTCTGGTACTGCTTTGGGAGTCTGTCAAAGATGCGGAATACGTTGGAGGACACAATCCATTCAAAGAACAAGTTACTTACCAACTGGTAATATTCTTTAAACTGGATGTTCCTCCAACCTATTCCACATCGCCCTCCCAGGCTGCCCCTCTGGAGAATTTCCTATGCTATTGCAAGATACGTTCCCTCAAGGCTATGTGCAGTCAAGCAGGCATTGTGTACGAGTATGTCACACGTTCTGGAGTAAAAACATAAACAGACGCTGCGGGCGCCGTGCATCCTATTTATAACATCCGGTGAAGTCGCCCTCGACAGAGGCCTTCGAGGGACATCGACCAGGCACCATTGACATAGGACGCTCTCTGTCGAAAAATTTCCCAGTTAACACAGCTGTGGACATTACATGTCAAAGATGCGGAATACGTTGGACGAGCATCCAATGGTAAGAACGTTACAAGTTGGTAAGTAACTTGTTCTTCTTAACCTGACTTTCCTTTCCGGTTCTATGAACTCTGCTGTTTGTGTTCGGGTCCATTCTCCCAAATAATAAATCCCTTGGTATTGGTTCAATCCATACACGGGGTTATATTGTTGGGTAGAATTAGTTGTCTACGCTGCGTGGGCAAATTCCAGACAGATTCTGTCATGGATATTGCTTCAGGATACCTGGTAGCATGGTCTACCACAACCAATATAAATTGGTTGCCTGAAGATGTGGGAGGGTCAAGGGGACCAACAATGTCATTCCCTACCCTCTCAAAAAGAACTTGCACAACTGGGAGAGGCACCAAGGGTGCCACGTTCTTGGCTCCACTCTTGCCAGAAGTCTGACAAGTGACAGCTTCTACAGAATTTATCGACATCAGGCCCCATCTTGGGCAAGTAGAAATACAGAGATATCTTCTCTTTGGTCTTCTTTAAAACTTAGTGACCAGCCAGAGGGATCTCATGGGCTAACTGAAAATGGGGTCTCGCCACCTGCAGCACTAAAAGTATTCTGTAGTCCCCTTGGTAAGACTAAATAGGCTCGCTGTAAAGGAGGCCATTCTCCCAATACAGCCTTTGCTTCCCAGGCTCTTGCCCTTCCAGCTGCCTGTTGGTGAAGTCCTTCAAGAGTAGGACACTCTTTGACCTCTGCTGAAGTCTGCTTTCGAGGGTCCACCTTCTGCAAGCAAAGTATGCAGCACAGGGTGGTCTTTAGCACCCAGATCTCCAACATAGGTATGGGCTTCTTCCTGCTCTGTTTCACCAGTAGCTGATTCACCACCTTCTGATTGATCCTTCCACTCAGCCTCAACTGGTGGAGAGGTCACAAGTGTGACCTTGGACTGTCCTCTCAGGGATGTCCTTGTCCTTTGAACAGGTGTGATACCATTCTTTTTTCCTCAGACCTTGGGTTTCCCCTTGGTCTCTTTCTTTGTCCTGGAATTAGAAGGGTGTCCTTCTTGTGGACTGGGAGTTATAGGTACTTCTGTAACTTCCACTGTCAGTCATCTAATGTTGCCTCTCTGGCCAGTCTAGTTTGCTCCTTTTACTGGGAGGCCTGGGGGTGCGTGATACAACTCCAAGAGTCTTTAAGACAATCCCCAACAGGACTCCCCAAGGCACCTCATTTTGTACACTGACAGGTATTCTTACGGTCATATTATTGCACTAGATGAGAGCTGGTAGGATTCGAACGATCTGGATTGGGCCTCTAGCAAGTTTAGTGGGACCTTTTGGGTGTTTTAGCAACATCCTCGGGCTTGAAAAAACTTTCATCCACCATTGTAATGCTGGCCCTGGTGTCTCTAATGGCAGGGGTATCCTGGCCATTTCCAAGTACAGTGTACTTGTAGTATTCTTTTGTGTTCTCTGGAATGGAGTTGTACACATCCACATTCTGCTGTTCCCACAGACCCAGGGACACTAAAACACCGGCTGAGACTCCAATGGGGTCTTCAGACAATAGTTGAAAGTTGCCACTTGCCATATGAACTTTTCCCTCAGTGATGAATGCTAAGGAGGCAGTGTGGACCCCTGAAGGTTTACCCTTACATCTGGGATCCCCTTTCACATGGTCACTTGACCCACAAGCATAACACTTACCAAATGTTCTTTGGAATCGGGGCTTCTGCTGACGCCCTCTGGTTTAGCACCAGAGGTTTCACTAGAGCAACCTGGTTTCCCACGGCGTTTACCCTTTTTCTGTTTGTGGCCCTGTTTTGGGTGTTGGGAATTGGAATTCTCTTTTCCATCGTTCTTGTGCTGCTTCCCCCTCATCCGTCGTGAGTGGCCCCAGAGACCCTGTGAGTGGCCCTGTTGGCAACCAACAAGTCAGCAGCCTTTGCTAACTTTTTGGGATCAATCTCATCCAAGTGCTGTCTCAGCGCAGGAGAGCATACATCAAGAATAGATCGTAGCAAAAAACAGATTTCTCATTCCTTCAAAGGAGTTCACTCTAACCCTTAACCCAACCATCTAAGTTTTTCAAACATGTACACATCCTGTAGCCCAAGTGGTACAGTCAGTCTTTTCAAGGGTCCTAAACTTCTTAAGGTATTGAGAAGGAGTCTTCCCAAATCTGGCTATTAAGGCCAACTTTAAATTTTAATACTCTTATATTTCAAGCTCACTCAATTCCCTTATAGCATCACTTGCATCCTGGGGGAGCCTAGACAAAAGCCAGGGAATCAACTGATTCCCTGTGAGACAATTAATCCTATAATTGTACTCAAAAGCATCCGACCAATCCAGAATATCCAGTTTCACACCAGACGTACTCGCTGCTTCTTTGGGCAGGCGAGGCCTGTTGGGACTGGGAGGCCCTGCCAAGGAAGCGTTTTCAATAGACCATCTTTTCATATCAAGAACATGCTACATTTCCATTTCCCTAAGTTTGATGTCCTGATGTTTTCAATCTTTTGAATTCTAGCTCTAGTCTCATGGGTTCCAGAGACACATACTCTGGACTCAGTGTTGGACCTTGTGTGGTTCCGGTAGACATGGCCTGAGGCAAAAGGGAAGACTCTGGCAAAGAGGGGCTCATATCCTGGGACTCCTCTACCTCCTCTGACTCTACTAATACAATAGAGTTAGACACTACACTGTCATCCTCATCCACATTTCTTGGGTTAGGTGTTGTAGGCCTACCACCCAAACTTGAATGATTGAACAACCTTGTAATCAACTCATTTTTCTTTCCTTTTACTGTAAGATTCCTGACTTTACACATTTCCTTCAGTTGATCTCCTGTTACAATGATCAGGGCTTCCTGGGGGCTTCCTGGCTGAAGTTATGCATGTTTGGCATATTACAATTGCTGTTCTCATATTAAACTTACCTCCAAGCTTTCCAATACCAGGAATACGCTTCGAGTTGGCGTTACAATCTATAAGGTCGATAGTGTGCTGGAAAAAACTGTCTATATCGAAAGATAAGCATAGAAGATAAAATTCCTGCAGTAGAAATAATGCTAATAACTCTGAAGGCAACCTCCGTTACCTTCCTAAGAAAATGGATGGAAGAGCATAAGCAATATCTGGATCAAGAAGATATCAGTGGAATACTACAGCGCCCACAAAACGCAAATCAAAAACTGAGATGGAATGACTGGTGCAAAACAATCGCTGAGAAAATGTCTACAAAAGAGAACCTGAACTGCACACTTGACACAAAGGCAATAACATAACTACCAGATTACCTGATCTTTCCAGATCCAAGAATAAGATTGCTCTTTAGGAGGTTTTGTCTGAATCTGCTGCCCACCAGAGCAAGACTGGCAAAAACCCAGCAACAGGACAATGGAAATACCCAATGTTGATTTTGTGATCATAAAGGAACCTTAGAAATCCTATACCACATCATCATGGTATGTCCGACACTACAGGCCCAAAGAACACTATGCAGAACTTACTTTACATCCAGTAAAGAAGCACAGTCTTCAGAAGAACGGTGGGCAAAAATACTGCTGGGACATGACAACAACTGATATTTACCATAATATCATTCTGGGAATAAAACATGAAACGGTCATCCGCGAGAAGCAGTTCTATTGATCATGTAACCGGAGGACCATGAGAAACCCAGTAAAAGAAGAAGCGAAACATATAGTATTAACGAAAGAAAGATAGATGAAATGAAAAGTGTATGTATAAACTATATCATTTTAAATAAAAATAAATTGCTGTTCTGATTGAACTTAGCCATGCAGGGCTTTAGTTGAAACCAAGCAAAGCAAACTACTCAATGTAACAACTCTACAATAGATCCTCACCGCCTGCTACCAGTGTTAGGCAAGATTGTATGTAGTAACCCTGTGGGATACTACACCAGCCTTGTCCTCTTGGCAATAGGTAACCCAACCTTTGGTATAGGCCTGTACTACACAAGTTGGTAGTGTGACTGAGCAGCCAGGCTCATCTCAAGAGGGGTCAATGTGAGCTATAGGGTTGTAACATCGTTTCACAGTGGCAGGTATTCAAATAACTTATATTCAGGTTTCCTTTGGATTGAACCATTCTGCAAAGAGATCCGGTCCTCAAAATGTCAGCAAAAAGGTCATAGGCCAAAGGAAGTTACTTTGCTTACAAGTGTGCATGACTGTTAATGAGATTTATCATTTCTGTGCTTCATCCCCTCTCCTAGTGAGACCCCCAGCACTTTTTGTTGGACTGCTGGACCTTTTTCCTTTAATCCTGAATGATTGGAGCCTTTTTCCACTCAATCATTCTTGCGGGATTTGTCTTTTGGAACTCTCTTCTTTGCAATCTACCTGCCCTATGGAGTCTGTCTGCTCCATAGCTCTTAAAGGCATCTGCGTTTTACTACTGCAGCACACAGCTCCTTATGGGCAGTGTTGCTGGCATACCCTAGGGTGGTCCTTTAAGATTCTTTTTCAATACCCTTGAGTAACTTCAGTTCTTAAGGATACTTAGCATGTCTCCCAAAACTCTATTGTTGGAGATTAGCGCATACCTCCTTCAGTGGAGTGCCAAAGGGATACTGAGTGTGTCCCTTCTCTACTCCTGGGACCTTTTTAGTCACGTACACAATCACCTGGTTATGGCTGGCGGCAGTGGACGTGTTCTGCCAACTATTGTGTTTTTTCTATATCGAAGGCTATGTCCACAGCCCCGGTAGTGCACAATAGGGGCATCCAAGTAACAACTTGGGGACTCACTTCTTTTTTTGCCATTACTAGCGTGGTTGTTCTTTGTTAGCCCTCCCGTTCTGGGAGGGGGAGGTCTGTGTCTGTTTTTTGCCTTTGGCCGGAACCAGAAGGTAGCCCCTCCTAGGTTCCAGAGTGTCTGGGCAGACAGGAAGTGGGAGAGGAGTCTTCCACCCCCCTGTCCTTTGTGTGCCAGTGTGCCTGAATAGGGCCAGCTCCCACAAGGGGTCTGTCTGTCCTGATTGGACAGCCAAACACCCCTTTCTGTAAATTGCAGAGAGCTTGCAGAGGAGCGTGTGCTGGAACTGTATAAAAGGTGAGGCTTCTGGAGTGTGAAACAAGTGGACCACAGGAATCGGAAGTAACTGAAGAAGACGACGACCAGAGGTGCCTGCAGACCTTTTACAAGATTAAGCAACCACTGCTGTCCTGACCCAGTTTTCTATGCGACAGATGTGCTCAGAAGAAGACTCCTTCCCTTTGGCTCGTGGGAACAACCAGTCCCAAGACTAACTGTGAAACAAGCCATCTCCCGAGGTCCCAGGAGCTTCCAGAGCTGTGGAACCTCACTACCAGGAGACCGACTGCCCATTTTGAGTGCATCATCGTGGAAAGGCCGAATCTGTCCAAATCTGTGCTCAGTCCATAAGGACATTTCAGAGATCCGATCCAACTTGCCCAGAGCCCCTCACCAGAGTGTGGGACTGCTGGAAGCGAGAAGATTGACCGGACGATTCATGTCCTTTGTTGGTGCTGCTGAAAAGGCGCCAAAACTGCAGTGAATCAAGAAGTTGCTGAAAGTTGTGCTACAGGTCCTCCCTCGAGACTGCTGCTGAGACACTTCGTCCCCAGACCAAGGAATCCGGAGGTCGGGTACAGAGCTGTCACAGCGTGGGGGAGCCAACACAAACACATTCTTCAAACCAAAGGTACTGTGGGGAAAAATGGATATAGGTATTGCATTTATTAGGCAAGAGGGGACCACGTTGGAGGAACTACATTGTCTCTTCAGCTTTGATTAGATTTACATACTTTGAACTAGTTGATTGTGTACTTGCACGTCTTATAAATTTGCCCATTTAATTTTTGTCCTAATTTGAACCGAGAAGTTGGTACATACTAGCAGAAGTACCCGGTCTACGAACGGGTTCTGTATACAGACATAACACTGATCCTGTAGGTCTCTGTTGTGATTCGCTTATTGCTTGATGTGCTTTGCACCCTGAAGTAAACTGCACGAGAATGGGTGCGTGTGGCTTGCTGACATACCCTGGAGCAGACGTGGGGAGGCGAGAGTTGGCGTGTTGCTGCATATTGGGTCTCCCCATCTGTCTCACCATGCCGGTGCTGTTCGTTGCTGTGCATTTATCTTGGAAACGGTGCATCCTAGGGACTTGACCTAGAGTTTTGTTCCTTGTCTGAAACGGTCCTTCTACGACCACATTGATGTTTTGCTGATTTCAGGCAAAAGTCTCATGTTTGAAGGTACTGAAATATGGGGAAAAGGGTGGGGTGTCCAAATGGCGTGTAGCTAGTAATGTCCAGAGGGTCCTAACCGTTAACTATGCAACGTTTGGTGCTGCTTGGTGAAACGTTGTGGAACTGTGAAGGGAACCCCGCTTTGCCACAAATCCCTACAAACACATTTTGACTTTCATATATATATATAGATGTGGGAGTACTTTGTACTTTTGTTTCTCCTTGCTCTTGCACTATTGAAAGCTGCTTGAAGTACATGTACACTAGTAGATATTACATTCATCTTGGTGGTCTATAAACGTGAAAATATGTTTAATCGATTAGGACCTATTTTGTACAAGCAACCAGTAGTCTTCATTTTCAGTAATGGGGTTGGGGAAGGAGGTTGGGTGTATCCGTTATATATGTAATTGTTGTGTTCTTTTTGTTTGTGATATTCCAGCAACAAACAGACCAGAAGGTGTTTCCAAAGACTTGAAATCTGAAAGCCCAGAGGCTATTCCAACAACTTTGAGATGTGTTCCTGATGACCACTGCAGCCAAAGACTCATTGATAAAGTTCCTGTCAAAAATGTAAGCAATATTGCAACTTTTTCATTTGGTAAAGTCTAGTTTCCGAGAATTCACCATTTTCAAATTCATTCATGTACCCTCATGTAAATGCTGTTGACTCTATCCCCTCAGATCTGTAAGAGGATTCAATCCAGCACTACAGCTAAGTCAATGCCTAGTCTGGGATACTGAATGGAAACCCTTATTGATATATCTTTATGTCCAGTTCATGAGTTCTGGATGACTACCCCTATATAACACCCCTCTCTTGGAATCCCCCTGACTCCACTGAGCCAAGAAGTAGTTCTGTTTTGCAAGTTAAAAGGTTTATTTGAGAATTTAAACAATATATATATATATTTCTGATGTTTGTTAATCTGCTTAGAATCACATGCTGTGCATAGGTCCGACATCCAGTGGTCACTGTGGAGTATTGCATTTTGTTTTTCGTAGTCGAAAAGGGACGTCGACAAGGCGTGTCTGAAATACTATCCCTATAGTGACGTGCGTTGTACCCACAATCCCTTACGCATCGAGGTCCCTCAGATTGTTTTTTTCCGCCCAGCTACTGGTCGCCTTTACGCGGAGCTCCTCGAGAGACATTGCAGATTCCATCTCCTCGACCTTTGGTCGTTTTCCTATTTAATATATAACATATCGATCCCTCCCTCGACGCAGTGTGAAGCTGTCTCCGCCGACAAGATCTTCGACAGGGGGGACGAGTGGAGGAGATCCTTCGGCGTTGCCGAACACGTGGCCTGGCCTCGCAGGCCAAATACAGTAGGGAGAGTGGGGTCGTGGGACATCTCTGGTTCTTTTCTGAGAATGCCTTTCCTTTTCCCCTTCCTTTCCCTTGGGGTCGTTATCACGATTTACTGCCTCGGCTATGGAGAGGACACCCTTTAGGTTTTGCCCACTTTGGAAGGGCAAGTTTACTTGGAAGGACAAGCATTGACGGTGTAACCGCTGCTTGCCCCTCGATCACAAAGAGGAGGGTTGCACGGCTTGTCGGCTTCTGAAGCCAAAGACCGTAGGGTCAAGAGGTGGGCGGCCTACGCTATGTCGAAGGCCGATCCTTCACCCGCCGCTGCTACCACCGACAGTGACGAGGAACGTGATAACACGACCTCCACTACGGAAGTCGTACACCCCTCTAAAGAGCGCTCACGCTCTTCGTCGTCCGTCCCCGGCCCCGACGGGCTCGGCTTACGCCCTGCTTATGGGGATGAACACCCCGGCGACACTGACGCACACGATACCACACATAAGCACACAACCCATAGCTCTTCTTCGTCAAAGACGAAGAAAGCATCAGCGCCCAAGGAGACGCAGGTTCCACCGGCGGCCTCCTCGGACCGTTCAGGTTCGAAGCCCCTCTCGCAACTGCAGCCGCGACCAGCGACTGGGCTTTCGGCAAATAAGGGCGCCTCTCCCAAACCATCGGCCGGCGCGCACCAGCAGAGAGCGCACGCCGCCGTAGAACGGTTGACACCCGTAACGTCGAGACCACAGCCCTCCGCTGACAAACGAGTCGCAGAGAGCTTGTCGAGGATCGTTGTAGCCGACGCCCAGAAGCGTGCGCCGAAAGACACGTCGAGCGCTGCGCAGAGGTCGAAAGACACGCTGAAAAAGCCCGAAGAAAGACAGGGACTAGCCCCTTCAGTCGGGGGGACCCCCAGCACACCGGAAGGCTTTTCGGAAGGCGACGGGACACTTTCCTCGACGTTATGGGAGAGGTTGAGCCGTTTTCAGCTAGATGACACTAATTTTCCCCCGCTAGACCGCTCCATGGTTCCCCATGAAACCATGGAAAGGCTCCATCTCTGCATGGAGAGAATGGAGAGGTTTATGAAGACCCAGAACCCTCCCACTCCCAAGAGAACAAGAGAAGGGCCTCAGGAGGACCCCAGGGCCAAATATCCGAGACTAGTCAATCCCCAGCAGGACACAGCCTCAGACTTCCATAATGTGTATGACCTCACTGGTGAGGAACAATACTTGGAGGAGGAGGATGAATTTGTGGATGATGAAGAGGGACAGAACCTTGAGGAAGGTCTGGAAGACAGCCCAGACATGGTAGGAGAAGGCTTCGGAGAAAATCCAGAAGAAGGACCTTCTCATCCCTGGCAATCCCCATCAGTTTATTCGGACACTGATGTCCTGAACCTAAATCCTCCTGACAATTCACCTGTTAGAAACACGTCTCCCATTGACGATCAGCCCACATTCAATGCCCTGTTGCGCAGAGCAGCAGCACATTTCGAACTGGACACTGGGGAGATCTCTCCTGAAATAGACTTTGTGGAAAGAGTAATTAAGGAGAAACCCCCAGTCAGCCAGACCATTCCCCTCCTCGCTTCAGTGAAGAGAAGAATCATCCCTTCGCTATCCACACCCGCACTAATCAGAGGAGTTAATCCAAGAATTGAAAAACTTTTCACTCCTTCACCCTCAGACCCGCTGTACATCAGGGGCCATTCCATTCCGGATTCCCTTGTAGTAACCAATACAAGGAAGAGGGCAGGGGTGCCGCTGTCCACCAGTGAGGCACCACCTGACAAGGAGGGCAAGAGGTTATATGCCCTTGCAAAGAGTCCCATCCTCGGCTGCCTTTTTCGGCAAGAATTGCGAACAACAATTCTTTGCTAGCTAGCTACGCGGACGCGCAGTGGGCCAAACTGTGCAAAGACGCCGAAGAAGCGCCGGAACCACTACGTACACGCCTGCTATCAACTATTGGCGAAGGAACCCAGGTCAACCAGAGTATTTTAAAGAACTCTCTGGATGCTGCAGAGACAGCGGGACGTTCCCTGGTTCAGGGAATACTCCTAAAACGCCATGTATGGCTGCGCAACTCAGGGTTCAAACCGGAGACACAGGCGTCTTTAATAAATAAACCTGTTGAAGACACTAACCTCTTCGGGAAAGCGGTGGATGAGGCTCTGGAGATGGCTTAAAAAGAGTTTGATACTATCAAAACTCTTGACCAGATCTCTAAGCCCACTACCAGACGCGGCTATGGCAACAAACGCTTTTTTCGTGGCCAACGCCAACAGCAGAATCGGCAGCAACAGTACCCTGCCACCAATTACCAGACCAATAGTGGGCAGTACAGCCAAAGAGGCCAGCGCCGGGGCAAAGGGAGAGGTCGGGGGTCCACCCCCAGAGGCCCCCAAGCCCCCAACAACACCAAGTGACGCGAAGATTCGCGTCCCCTCCCATGCAACACCGGTCGGGGGCCGGATAACATCCTTTCTTCCAGCATGGGAGGGAATAACGTCAGACTGCTGGGTACTTTCCACCGTAGCCAACGCATACTGCATCGAATTCAACAGTTCCCCAACATACAGACCCCCGAGGGGACGACGCATGACACCGGAACACCTTGCCATCCTTCTCCAAGAAGTACAACAACTGCTGGAAAAAGGAGCCATAGAGGTCGTGCCTCTATCTCAGGTAACGGAAGGTATTTATTCAGTGTACTGCCTTGTACCCAAAAAGGATCTAACCATGCACCCTCTATTATATCTGCGCCCAGCGAACAAGTTTATCAAACCCCAGAAGTTTCGTATGGTGACCTTACAGGAAGTGATCCCACTGCTATCACAGGGGGATTACATGACAACATTGGACATGAAAGATGCATACTTTCATATTTTAATGTTGCCAGCGCACAGAAGATACCTCCGGTTCATGATAGAGGGCAAACACTACCAGTTCAGAGTGCTACCCTTCGGCATAGCATCAGCACCAAGGGTATTCACAAAGGTACTGGCAGTGGCAGCGGCCCACCTGCGCAGGTTGTCCATCCCAGTTTACCCTTACCTCGACGACTGGCTCATAACGGGGGATTCTTACGAAACATGCTTCTCCAATACCCAAAAGACTGTAGACCTTTTGTTCCAGTTGGGCTTCTCCATCAACGAAAAGAAGTCCAGCCTAGACCCCAGCCAAGTCAAACAATTCCTAGGGGCTCTAATTCAAACAAAGGACGGCCTCGTCTTCCCCTCCAACGAGAGGGTCCAAAACATGCTGTTTCAGATCCCTCAATATGTGACCGGTCGAGAGGTGACGGTACGCATAGCAATGCGCTTGCTAGGCATGATGGCGTCGTGTATTTATTTGGTACCTCACGCGCGCCTGCGCCCTATGCAAGAGTGGCTCAACAGCCAGTAGTGTCAGGCCAGCGGACTATGGGACGATCTAGTGGTGGTCTCGCAGGCCTTGGTTCTCTCGCTACGGTGGTGGACAAAGGAAAACCTGGAAAGAGGGAAACCCTTTGCCACACCCGCGGCGGAGGCCACTCTAGCCACAGTCGCATCCCTCACAGGATGGGGGGCTCACCTATCCCATCAGACTGCTCACAGAGTGTGGACTCCGAACGTAGCATCCACGCACATAAATCTACTGGAGCTACTAGCTGTGTTCAAGGCGCTAAAAGCCTTCCAGGAACACCTACAGGGCAAGACTGTGTTGGTCCTTACAGACAGCACCACAGCCATGTACTACATCAACAAGCAGGGGGGCACCCACTCTCCAGGACTGTCCAAACTGGCCCAAAATATATGGAAGTGGGCTCTCAAACAAAACATGTTCCTACTGTCACAACATGTACCAGGGGAACACAATCTGCTGGCAGACAAACTCAGCAGAGATTTCCCCCTGCCCGAAGAGTACGAATGGCGACTGCACGAAGACACAGTCTTCGACGTCTTCACACAATGGGGATTCCCAGAAATAGACCTATTTGCAACCCTGGAGAACTCGCAATGCCTAAGTTACGCCTCCAGGTACCCCCAGAACCAATCCAAGGGGAACGGTCTGTCGATGCAATGGTCAGGGAAATTTGTTTACGCTTTTCCCCCGACTCCCCTTCTCAACAAGGTGGTGCACAAGATGCACCAGGAACAAGTGACCATGATTCTGGTGGCCCCAATGTGGGCCCGACAGCCATGGTTCGCTCACTTGATGGAGATGTCTCTATCCCCCCCCAATGAAACTCCCCTGCCCGTACAACATGCTGTGTCACAAGACAAGGGCAGGACCCTGCACCCATGCCCCCAGAACATGAACTTAGCAGCTTGGCTCCTGAGATCATTGAATTCGGACATCTACAGCTCCCGCAGAGATGCATGGACATCCTCAGGGAAGCCAGAAAACACTCGCCACTGCTATTCTAGCAAGTGGAAGAGATTTGTCATCTGGTGCAGAGGAAAAAGGATCAGCCCGATTGACTGCTCTCCCACACATATTGTTCTATACCTGACCCACTTATTGGATTCAGGTCTAGTGTTCAATTCCATTAAAGTCCACCTAGCGGCACTTTTTGCATACACCACTTCCCAACTGAAGGTGTCGTGGTGGAAGATCCCTGTTATAAAGGCCTTCATGGAAGGAGTAAAGAGAATACACCCCACGATAGCTGACCCAGCTCCCGGATGGGACCTTAACGTGGTACTTACCAGACTCATGGGCTCACCATTCGAACCCATGCACAAAGCATCTCTTAAAGACCTCACTCTGAAGACTGCTTTTTTAATAGCTATCACCTCCATCAGGAGAGTAAGTGAACTACAGGCTCTTTCTGTTCTAGACCCCTTCGTTACAGTTCACAGAGATAAGGTGGTTCTACGCACCCAAGGTTTGCTCCGAAATTCATATCGAAATTCCACGTAAACCAGTCTATAGAACTTCCAACGTTCTTTCAAAATCCTTCCAACTTGGGAGAAAAAA
Source organism: Ambystoma mexicanum (assembly GCF_040938575.1). Lineage (NCBI taxonomy): Eukaryota > Metazoa > Chordata > Amphibia > Caudata > Ambystomatidae > Ambystoma > Ambystoma mexicanum. The sequence goes on from NC_090939.1 coordinate 752,598,378, forward strand.
CTCTGCACACACTAGATGTGCGCAGAGCGGTCATGTTCTACATGGAAAGAACCAGACCGCTGAGGAAGACTAATCAGTTCTTCGTCTCGGTGGCAGCAGGAAGAGAAGGGGATGCAGTTTCAAAGTCCACTATTTCTAGATGGATTGTTCAATGCATCACTTTCTGCTATACTCTTGCTAAGAGAGAACTGCCCTTTAAGCCAAGAGCACACTCTACTCGAGGCACAGGGGCGTCCATAGCATTCATTGGAAATGTTCCCCTTGAGTCCATCTGCAAAGCGGCTACCTGGAGTTCTGTGCACACCTTTACAAAACACTACTGTCTAGATGCACACTCGAGATCTGACTCCCAGGTGGGACAGGCAGTATTAAGACATATTTTCTCTGCTGTTCCTTCTCATGACCCACCGCCAACTCCGGGTACTGCTCGCTAGTCTATGCACAGCATGTGATTCTAAGCAGATTAACAAACATCAGAAGACCATGCATTACTTACCGTAAAAGCATTTCTGATGGTTGTATCTGCTTAGATTCACATGCGCCCACCCTTCCTCCCCGCTCGGATGGAAGGAACATAGACTTCCTTTTATATCTCTTTTCTGTACCCACTCACGTCTAGAAGGCTCCCTCAGGGCAGAAAAATACAAACAGAGGGACCTCGACGCGTGAGAGATTGTGGGTACAACGCACGTCACTATAGGGATAGTATTTCAGACACGCCTTGTCGACGTCCCTTTTCGACTACGAAAAACAAAATGCAATACTCCGCAGTGACCACTGGATGTCGGACCTATGCACAGCATGTGAATCTAAGCAGATACAACCATCAGAAATGCTTTTACGGTAAGTAATGCATTGTCATATCACACTTTATAATAAATTAATAATTGAATATCACACTTAATCTGAGCAGTAATCAATAATGGATAGTCTGGCACTAGCACACTTCTTTATAATCAATGATGAGTGGCTATAGGATGGATAAGATAGCAACAATACTTTTATGGTTTCAAATGGATGCAAGGTGGAATGAAAATGCAGTACAGAAATACTCAATATGATTTCAACAAAACAATGTAATCACTTTCCTCTGGCAATCCACTCCCCCCTTTATGCAATGCAAGGAAATGGAAGGAAAGCACACCGTTCTCAGAAATGCAATCAAATGTAATTCAGTTCACCCCAGCAAGCTTAGAGGAAAACAGGTCGGAGTTTTAAACACAGGCCCAAAATGCTTTGAATGTGGTTTGCAAGGAAGTGAAAAATATGCTAAAATGCTTTTAATTCCCACTAAAGGTTCAGGGTGAGTGATAGATACTTTGAATGAGTTCAGGATCACTTTGGCAATGCTCTATGAATGGTTGTCAGGTTGCAAACAAATTTTTGCAATGGAAGGCAAGCAGCTGCAGATTTTTTACACGTGAGCTAACCTTTCAATTCGCGGCAAAATGTCAAATCGCGGCAGATTTTTCCAAGTGCCCCGGAGCGCGATTACAGAGGAACTACAAGGATTAGCACTATCGTTTTGGGGTCCTAGGACAGCCTAGGATCCCAGCTTCCAGATGAAAGTTGAATTTCGTTCCTAACCCAAACGGTTCCGGAGTTATGAACGATTTAGTAAAGGTAGATTTTCGGGTTTAAAACAACTCAAAACGACAAATGACAAGTGACAGCGTGCAACTTTGGAATTATATAGGACAGCTCGCAGCTTAAGAATGACAGGTGACAGGATCTCTAGGAGACAGTTCTACTCAAGTTAAAATAGCTTGCATTAGATTATTTTAACTAAGAGATTGGGTTCTGCACAGTTTTGGCGGATACTCACTCCTAATTTTTAGAAGGACTGGGCCTCGTCACGATCTGGTCAGCGGGTTTTCTTCACTCGCCACGGACGGTCTCTGCACACAGCGTCTGGGTCAGCTCTACTCTGCTGGTCTGGTCTGGGTCTCTGGTTCTGATCAGGTCTGTGGGTCCGGATACAGCGGTCTCCGGTTCAGCTGGTCTCTCTCTGGATACAACACTGCTTTCTGGCAAATGGCAAGAGTTCTTGCAAAGAATTCAAACAGCTCGCCTTGCTGTGAATAGTTGCAATGATTTGAGGCCTGCTAAAGAGGGATTTAGCTTGTAGTTGACCTCTCTGCTACAAATTCTGAAGTAAAGTCTTGGTCTCTGAAGGTGGATAGATTGAAGTCTCTGTGTTGGCTCTCTGGAGGTTGATGGAGGTAAAGTATGGATTTTCCCGGCGGAGCGTCCCGCAGCAGATGGAATAGAATGTGTCTATCTGTCCTGACTGTCTGCTTTTATGTGTTTTGAAAGTGGGTGGAGAGGCTAGCTTTCTAGGCCCTACCCCTCTCCACTTGTCATTGGCCACTTCCTCCTCTTCCCCTTGATTGGGGGAACGAAATGAAGTGTCATCATGATGAGGTCTGTTTATGATCCAGAGAACCCACCCCTGTCAACTTTACACACAATCTATATCTGATCCAAATACATACTTCCCCGATAGACAGTTGTTTGGCATTGCATACACACATCATGCATTTACTGATGGTAGCCCCTGTTCCAATTCTGTCGTTTCTAGGAGCTTGGCAACATATTTCACTTTTTGGTCGGGTTACCAATATTGGATTTGTCCCCGCATTTACACAAATGTTCGCAAAGCATGTGGGCATTAGGTGGTGGAGTGTCAGATTTTTAACATACATACATACATTTAGAGTAATATCCTCTTTTCCGCTAAAAACCCCCCTGAACATACCACCGGGTCCTAACACGTCTTCAAATGTGCACAGAAAAATCACAAGAATAATGATATCACTTATAAAATTTTCACAAGTCCGCTCTATGAATGATCCATCTTTTTAGATTTATGTTCTGGCCCCAAAGGGGTGTGGTTCCCCCCAGCACAAGGTTGAATTTCTGGTTTTTCCAGTTCTGCCAGGCCAGCTTGCTCTCACAGGCAGTGCTCCTCCCCTTTCCTTCCAGGAGGAAGCCACTTTTACGACCCCCCCAATAAAACATTTGCCTGAGTCAGGACAGGGCTTTGTTCAATTTCCTGCAGAGCCCAGGTAATTCAATCAGAGAAGTGTCATACCCCTTTTGGTGGGAACAGCAAAAGGCAGCTAGGCCTGGGAACACAGCTGTTGTGCAAGTCTCAACTCCTGTCGGGGGTAGCTGGTGGGCAAAATTCCCTCTCTTTTTAAGCCAGGCCTCAGCTAAATGTCTCTTTGGCTGCCAGTTTTCCTGTCCAAATCAAACTTCCAATTTTTACGCATGCAACTAGAATGCTGATTCTAAGTTTAAAACTATGACATTTAAACAATTGCAACCTATGTGACACTCAAAAGTAGGTCACTCATTTCTTTTAAACATTTAGATTTTTAGTGTCTTTCAGTCCAAATTTACTTAAACTGCTGAAATCCACAGCTCAGCCAGTTTTGCTATGAACATTATTTTAGGCTCTTCATCTTCCCAGATTTAGTATGCACACATACTTCATTCTGCCAGATGTCCGCTGGTGTTCAGTGAGATTTTTGGATGTGTTGCAATGTTTGAAAATAGGCATTTTGAGCTGGCATTCAGGGAAACAAAAGGTGATTTTAAAGTGCGTTTTTTCCTTTGGCACACATTTCACTCATGGCTCTTCTGACCCAGCACACCCGCACCGGGGGGTGGCAAGTCAGGCGACCATTCTGGTGTGCGCACAAACTGCACGGTTTTCATAGATTCTGGCGCACATGTGGGCTTTTTCGGCCATCTTGGATTTCCTAAGCCCACAGCACCAAATGTTGTAGCATAATAGTCCAAACGTGGGTCAGAACACCCAACAGATCCCAGTGTGTTGGAGTTGTTCGAAAATGCTAAACACACTTTTCCTGCCTTCAGGCAGCAACTTATATTTCCTACTTTTCAAACACCAGAAGTTAAACCTTAATTCTACGTGTTGTGACATTGTGCTTCATTTACTCTTAACCAATGAAGGAACACTGTATCTTTCAGAGAGAGTATCTTAATTAGGCCAAGTGATAGATTTGCCAGCTTTCAAGAGCACATATGTATCTCCCTAGGGCAGTGATAGTACATCTTCAAAAGAACTCTCCATTATTGGAAGGAGCAGCGTGATTATGTATTACTGTGTGTGAAGACTACAGATGTTAGGTTTCCATATTGTGGTTTATGGTGTTTTAAGGAGAAATGCAGCTTTAATTTCTAGAAGTTTCTTTTGTTTTCCCGTTTTGGCTGCATCCTGGCATGCAGAGTTAACATTTTCTCCTGCAGCACAGTCACTTCATTTCCAGTGTTGCGTTTATTTGGTCCACTGATGGGACTATGATGTGGCATTATTTTCCAGTAGAGAGCAGAGCAGCACCCCATGAAATCATAGGGTGTTGGCTTACTGATGGGTGCTGTGACCTATCATAATGGCAAAGTTTGACAGTTGGTTTTGACAGTAAGGACTGGAGTTCTGTTATAGTGAGCAGAAGCCTTATTTAGGGATACTGTTAAGAGGGTATCATGACTGTTTCTAGAGTAGGTCTTTTACTCCTGTACCTCTTAACTTTAGAAGGGGGTTCTATATACCATTGGTGCCTCTGCCACTTTTGTATGGCTCAGGCACATCTAGGATTTTCATTAATTGGAAGAGTGTTTATGCTTTAGGCAGTGCACCTCCCTGGTGAACTTCGGACCCAAATGGTGAGTGAATTCACTGACTTAATGTGACACTGAAATGAAGACCTATGTGTTCAGAGGGAAGTAAAGTGGTTATTTGACCTGCCATTAAAGTGTCAGGCAACATATAGTACTGTTAGGCCTTCTGTCAGATGCAGTCCTGCCCATCTGTTTTCATGTAGGGTACGTAAGTGCCAATCCCAGCTTTGACTTTTGCTATGTGTTCAATCTTTATCTACATATGCCTTCCATCAGGAGAGCTGCATGGCTGCTTGGATTAGACGTGTATTTGTGCCTTTTATATGCAGAAACGTCCTACCATGGCTATCCATTAACCTGGTAACGGGTTCAACTCCGGCACATTTGAATGGCACACAACTATTCGAGTGTGTGGGTGACTAAGGGGTTCAAGAGGGTCATGTAATGATGGATGCGCCCTAAGAAGGCTGCCACTGCTCAAATGCGTGGTCATAAATAGCTCTGTCCTCCGTTTCTCAAATGCTAACTTTCTCAGTTTATGGACCTTTCTCAGTTTAAAGGAGTAAGAAATGCTCTGTATGACCGCCTCGTCATTTGCCGTCCCATATCCTTATTGGATTGTTTAGGGAAAATATTTGGCAAAATTCAGCAAATTATATTGCCTGAGTGGGTGCATGACATTATTAGTAATGCACAGGCAGGGTTCAGCGTGGGATGGGGAACTGTTGATAAATGCTTTCTTTTGTTCCTAGTCATTGAAAAGTACACCAAGCTTCTTAGAATGAAGCTATACGTAATTTTCGTTGATTTGAAAATGGCATTTGATATTGTCCCCAGAAATATATTGTGGCAGGTTTTAGAAAAGAAAAAGTTTCCTCAGCCCTTATTCGAAGCGATTAACTTGCTCCATGCCCATACCTCAGTGTCAGTTCGTTATGGGAGAAGCAGGGAGCAAACCAAGCCGTTTAAGGTTAATAGGGAGGTTCAGCAAGGATGCGTTCTGGCTCCACTTCTTTTCTTGCTTTACATCCAGGAAATAGTGGATGCATTTGAGTTGGATGCCTTGGATGCGCCTAGGATTACATCCAAGAGGTGGCCTGCCCTATTTTGTGCTGATGATTCTGCAATCCTTGCAACAACCCTAAAGGGCCTTTTTTAGTAACACTTGATATATTCCTTGAGAAATGTAAGGCCCTTGGGTTAGAAGTAAATGTTATTAAAACAAAGGTTATGGTTTTTAAGCCTGCTTTCACCATGCCCCATAAATTGAGGGTTACAATAGAAGGCAGTGTATTAGAGCAAGTTTGGCATTTCGTTGACCAATTGATGAAAGATGAGATCAACCTTTCGAAATACAGTGTGGGGGGTATCTTATCGTTTTTCCGTAGACATGGTAGCAGGGCAATCTCTTCAGCTATGGAATTGTTCGACAAACAAGCTGTGCCAGCAGCATTATATGTTGCTGAGGTATGGGGCCATGCACCCAAAAAAAATGCATCTTCCTTTGAGAATATATATATTTTTAAATGATCGCGGTTACCTAAAAACCTCCTGACCTCTTTGCTTGATTTGGATCTACAAACATGGCCTATAGCTGATCAGATTGCCATAGAACATGTTTTGTATTGGCTACGATTATGGACGTCCCTGGCCTTTCCGTCTACAGGGAAGCATTGGGTGATTTTGGTGCTGCTAATTGTGGTTGGCTGCGGCATGTGAAAACTGTTAAAGGGACTGAATGTTGTCCCCATTTGGCTCACCCCACTTGAATGTTGTTCTGTTTCTAAATCTACATCGAAAGCAAAGGCCAAAGCTATTTCTAGGGCTAAATTGGAGTCCTCGGCTTCTGACCTGAAAAATGGCATGGAATTCTTGCATATCAATATGCTGAGGAATTATAAAAATATCCTGGATGAGATCTACTCCCGAACGAGCGCTCTGTGCGTTTTAGAGTAGGATTTTTCCTACAGTTTTATTGTTTTTAACACTGGTGTGTGCGCCTTTTGTAATGCAGCTGACAAATCTCTCCTGCATTTTACACTAATATGTTCTGTTTTATTGCCCTTGAGACATAAGTATTTGAGACCCATCATGTTGCACATAAGAAGTGCTTGCAATACTATGTTGCTTTTTTCCTATTCCTTGGATTGGAATGTTATCGTCTCGATAGCGAGATACGTCCATCGTGCTTGGCTTTTTAGAAACTAAGTAGCGTGTGAGTAACAGGTGGAGCTCCCTGAGGGGCTGCGTGCTTGCTCTCTTCAGAAGCTCCCCTGGATGGAGGCATTACATTTGAGGGAATCTTTGTTTTTTTTAATGTTTTATCCAATTTGCCTTGCGCTCAGCACTTGAGATAGTGTATACCATACTTGTGTACATTTAATTTCTTCTTTGAATTGACCAGGTTATTTTGTATGTTTGCTAATGGTTTAACCAAATTAAGCATTTTTTAAATGAAATCATTTATTTTAGTGAGGTGAAAATAGCTATGGGATGATTTTGATTCATCATTATTCCCTGTAGTGCTTGTAAGAGTGAAGGGTCTGGGTTACGGCTCAGGCATGCAGTTTTGTTCTAGGAAAATACTGTAGCCTTTCTGGATGGTTCGCAGTCTTGTATCAGTTCAGTGAAATCCATAAAATGATTCCCATCTTTGTGAAGATTTATTACAGGGAGAAGGTGATTTTAAGAGTTTGCATCCTTGTCCATATGTGGTGTACCGCCTATTTTTAAATGTATTCGCGTCCGGGTATCCGGCTCAAGCCAGGTTTTTCTAAATGGCATAATTTTCATTTGTGTAGAGAGTACTGTCTGCCATGAAGTAACCAGAACACCAGTCATAAATGTGATCGGTATGGAGTGTGTAGATGAAGTTAACAAGTATCCTGATGTGACCTGGTTAAGCATTAGCAGGCGGAGGCGATATTGTTGAGCTGTACGTTTCCTTCGCCAGGTTCTGCTTTCTCCCTGGGTAATGCCCACACCTAAGAATTCAGGGACCCCAATGGCCTCATCCTATTGTGCAGGCCAGTGTTTCAAAGCCCCACGGGTACCTTTTAATTATTTTAGTGACAGCATGAAGGAAGAGTTTGAATATTCCCTACCTTTAACGAATTTGAAGCTTGGTTTTGAGATGCCTTTTGTTTTTTGTCCTAGTTGACATAGCTTCACTGGTGTGCTATGAAAATATGGTTTCTGATGCTTGTGAATCTGCTTAGAGTCTGACATCTAGTGGTAATCTTGGAGTATTGCATCGTTCTTTCGAAGATAGAAAGGTGGCGTCGACATGGGCGTTACTGTAACACTATCCCTAACGTGACGTATAGTGTACCCAAAATCTCTTGCGCGTCGAGGTCCCTCAGATTGTTTTTTTTTCCGCCCAACTAGTTGGTCGCCTTATGCGGAGCTCGCAAGTGTTAATATTGCTCAATATTGTTACTTTGTCCCACGACCTACGGTCATCTAGTCTCCCGACTACTTTTTTTTCGACAAATGCCTCATGGACTTACTGCCGCTGAAGACATCCACTACTGCTCGGCGACTGGTGTACTTATAGACGTCGGTCGACCGCGTGGCCTCAGCCCTCTGACCAGGCTCTTACCCTAGGGAGGGAGGGGCCCTGTGTTTATTCTTTTTCAAGAATGCATTTCCTCTTCCCTTCTTATATTTGGTGTGGCTGCCATCTACTCTGCTATGGAGAGGGCGCCCTTTAAATGTCGTTGTGTAACGGCAAATCCCCTTGGAAGGACACCCATAGCTGTTGCAATAGGTGTCTACGTCGAGAACACAACGAGTGTTCTTGTAAGTCCTGCAAGCTCTTTTATCACAAGACGTTAAAGGATCAGGTGGTCAAAACGGTGGGCGGTCTACACAATGCAGACCGAAGGTCATTCCCCCGTTAGCACTGTCACTTCAGATGAGGACTCCAGCGGCAGCCGTGACTCCGACCTGGAAGCCATAGACATTTCGGCGGAACCCTCCGGTTCCCAGATGCCCATCCCCGACAGACGGGCCATGGCTATGTTATGGGGAGTTCACGCCCTGGTGACAAAGGCACACACGCACTACCTAAGCCCAAACACACAACCCCTAAGTCCTCCGCAACGGACACATCTAAGAAGTGCGTAACCCCAACAGGCGTGCCGAAAACTTCAATGTTATCTTTTGAACCTCCCGATTCGGCGCCCTCCACACAAGTCTTCTCAGCATGCGACTGGCCTTTCCTCACACAAGGGCGTTCTCCCCCCACCCCCTCCCTGCACCCCAAAAAAAACACGGTCGCGACACACCATGCAAGGGCGCGCAAGCACCTAAGGCTTCGGCTGAGTAGTCGACCGCGATGGCGCCAGTAGATGTGTCAAGACCTAGCATTCAGATGCTGAAAAATACAGTCTTGCAGCTATTATTTTGGCAGCGAGAGAACCCAGGGGCATCCCCTCTCGCCGAGGAGAGTATTCTGAAGCCCCCAGCCTCTATGGCTTTATCAAGAAAATATCCCCCTTCTGACCAGCCTTTTCCACCTCCAGACCCTTCTGCATCTTTCCTGTGGACTAGGCAGAGAGTTGAGAATTATATGTACAGGATGGGGTATCTGGTCATTGCATCGAATGCAATAGCATTGAATGCCATACCAGAGGAAAAAAAACATCGGGGGAAAAAAAAGCATCTGTTTTTTTTAAAAAGGTAAAGGGTTAAGTTTAATATGGGTTTTTAAGGTTAAAAAGGGGTATGGGGGGACTCCCCCATAAAAAAAATCGGGGGGAAAAAATGCATGAAATGCTTTTTTTTTTTTCTTTTTTTTCCCGATGCTTTTTTTCTCTGGTATGGCATTCAATGCAATGACTATAAACCACAGGATGGCCCAATTCATAGATTTCTCAAATATATTGCTCCCAAGAGACATGGGGAAGAGGACCCCTGCCTCATTCCACAAAAATGGCAAAAGCTTCCCATTCCTACACAAGTCCACCAAGATGAGGTCTTTGATTACTCCGAGTGGGAGGATACATACGAGGACAGTCCTTTTGATCAGGACACAGCTGCCCAGGACCTGGACTGGGATCAGGATCAGACAGCATATCCGGGGCCTTGGCTTTCATCCACACATGACCCAGACATTATTTGTCTAGATCCACCTTCTTCACCTCAACAAAGGCAATCATTACCTGTGGATGACCAAATGTTTTTTAATGCCATTCTAGAGAGAGACGCAGATCATTTTGAGATCGCTACACATGAATCAGCCCCTGATGCTGACTTTGTTGAAAATATTGACAAGGAGAAGCCTCCCACTAGTCAGGCCATTCCATTACTTCAGTAAAGAAACGCCTAGCTCCTTCTTTGTCACCATCCCTCACAAGGGCAGTCAACCCTTGGGTTGAGAAATTATTCCGCCCCTCTCCATCTGATCCTATCTTTATATGAGGTCATGCCACACCGGACTACATTGTTGTTACAGCCACTAGAAAGAGGGCGGGGGTTCCACTATCCACAGCGGAAGCTCACCGGGATAAAAATTACAAAAAAACGTTATGCCCTAGCGAAACGTATACTACTTCTGCGGCCTATTCTACCTGAATAGTTATCAATGCGGCTCTCCTCGCTAGTTACAGCGACGTCCAATGGGGACTGCTCCAGGATAGCCTTCAAGCGGTCTGAGAGCCCACGCGATCACGCCTGCTGGCGGTTGTTTGTGTGGGCAGGCAGGTGACCCAGAATATCAAAGAACACTCTAGATGCTGCTGAGACTCCTAGACGTACTCTAGCCCAAGGGGACTCTTCTTAAGAGACACGCATGTCTGAAGAACTCGGGCTTCAAACCAGAGACTCTGGCCTCTCTGATTAACAAACCTGTCGAAGTCTCCAACTTATTTGGCAAGGCTGTCTGACGCCCTGGAGACTGCTAAGAAAGAGCATTAGATGCTGAAATCACTCCGCCAGATCACGGACAAGCCCTTCCACCAGAGAGGAGCCTCATATTCGCTGTTTCTTTCATGGTCAATCTTTCTCCCGGTATCCCCAGGGTCAATATGGCTCTGGAAGTACCCCATGGTCCTCCGGCCAAGGCTCATCTGGTAACAGGCAGTATCGGCAGAGAGGTCAACGTATAGGCAAGGGTAGAGGCAGGAACTCTACTGAAAGAGGCTCCCCAGCCGCCACCTCTTAATGACTCGCTGGTTCAGGTCCCCTCCCATGCTTCCCCGGGAGGACGCTGCTTGTCATTCATTCACACATAGGAGGGGGATCACATCAGACCAGTGGGTGTTAAAGACCGTCCCCCACGGTTACTGCATCGAGTTCCACCAGCCACCTCGATAACACCCACCGAAGAGCAGACGCCTATCACCTGCACAGCTGCAAATCCTGTTGGAAGAGGTGCAGATCCTTCTGGAAAAGGGCGCAGTAGAAGTCGCCCCCATTCACCAGGTAAACAAGGGTATTTAGTATACTTCCTGGTACCCAAAACTGATCTAACCATGCGCCCAGGGAAGGACAAAAACCTAACACCAGGCATTGCTACTCCAAATGGAAACGCTTTGTCATCTGGTGTAATGGCAAAGGCATCCATCCTATTGAATGCACACCAAGACATATTGCCCTGTACCTAAACCACCTGTTAGATTCAGGTCTGGTTTTCAATTCCCTAAAGGTCCACTTAGCTGTGTTTTCAGCATACACCACGTCCCAGAATTAAGTTTTGTGGTAAAAAAATTCCAGTAATTAAAGCATTTATGAAAGGGGTTAAAAGGCTTCATCCCCCTATTTCCAACCCAGCTTCCCGGGTGGGACCCGAATGTTGAACTTACTAGACTAATGGGACCTCTCTTTGAACCAATGCACAAGGCTAGCCTTAAAGCACTCACATACAAGACCGCCTTCCTGGTGGCGATCACATCAATAAGGAGAGTTAGTGAACTGCAAGCCCTTGCCATTCAGGACGCATTCGTCACGATTCACAAAGATAAGGTGGTCCTGCGCACACACCCACGATTTGCGCCTACATTTATTTCAAAGTATTATTCCATGTAAACCAGTCCATAGAACTACCCACCTTTTTGCAGAATCCCATTAACGTGGCAGAAAGAAGTCTCCACACACTACATGTGAGGAGAGAGGTTATGTATTATCTGGAAAAGACAAAGCCACTAAGAAAGGCAACCCAGTTTTTTGTTTCAGTGGTAGCTAGTAGAGAAGGGGACCCTGTCTCTAAATCAGCTATTTCAAAGTGGAATGTAAACTGCATCACACTGTGCTACACTCTTGCCAAGATAGAGCTGCCCTTCACGCCTCAAACACTCTACTCAGGACACAGGGGCTACCATAGCATTCATTGCAAATGTTCCTCTTGAGTCCATTTGTAAAGCAGCAAACTGGAGTTCTGTGCACACCTTTACACAACACTACTGCCTAGATGCACACACCTAGTCTGATTCTCAGGAGGGACAAGCAGTGCCAAGACATCTCTTTTGCTACTGTTCCTTCACACATCCCACCACCATCTATGGGTGCTGCTCACTAGTTTATGCACAGTATGTGAATATAAGCAGATTCACAAGCATCAGAAGACGTACATTACTCACCGTAATAGCATTTCTGATGATTGTATCTGCTTAGATTCACATGTGCCCACCCTTCCTCCCCTCATGGAGTCAGAGCATAGACATCTTGCACCTCCTCTCTTCTGTACTCACCCACGCGGACTCTAAGGCTCCCTCACTGCAGAGAAAACACAATCGGAGGGACCTTGACGCGTGAGGGATTTTGGGTACACTGCACGTCACGTTGGGGATAGTGTTAGTCACGCCCATGTCGACGTCCCCTTTTGATCTGCGAAAGAAAGATGCAGTACTCTGCGATTACCACTAGATGTCGGACTATATGTACAGCATGTGAATCTGAGCAGATGAAATAATCAGAAATGCTATTACGGCGAGTAATGCATGTCATAAGGTGCCAACAAGAATTGAAACTGTCAGATATGGGATGATGCACGCATAATTTACTATGTATATATGTAACCCACCTGATGTGACCTGGCAGCCTTGTGCTGGGCACATAATTTACTGCACCCTACCTGATGTGACCAGCAGCTTTGTGCTGCGTACGTTCTCTGTCTGTAACCCACCTGACATCTCTTATAATGTAATTAGCGCCCAGATGCCCACGGGTTTGGTGCAGTGCTATAAATGCAAATAAATAAGATTATTGGGAAAGGTTTTCTCTTTTGCAATTTTCCCTGCATAGTTTTCTATGGAATACCATTCTTTTTCATCTGTGTTTGTTCCTGGCCTGACTTTTTGAAGGGATGCTAAAGCCTTCAGCTTCCTTACTTGTTCTGGGGAAACTGATCAGTCCTTCATGCTATCAGTACTGGGAAGCTTTGTTTCCTTTTTGGAATTCTTCTATTTTTAGATTTCACACATCTTAGAATGCAGTACAATGGGGTTACTTTTTGTATCACTATCTTTTTGCACATGACATTTTTGATTACTTTTATTTGTGCCTAAAGACAGACAGGTGGCAGCAGTTACATGTTTACCGTTTTTGCATTATTTTTGGTGTTCACTTTCGCGTTTACACCGTATAGCTACTAAATGTTGCTAGTGCCCTAAAATATCTGTGCCACAAGATTTTCACTTGTTTTGCCATATTGTAGTTTGCCCGTTTTCCTGCCCCTTGCCCGGTAAAGTGTGTGTGTGTGTGTGTGTGTGTGTGTGCTGATGGCTGGGACTGGAGCAGATGTGAAGCCAGTAGTTCTCCCTGATTGGACGATTACTGGCTCTTTGAATGGCACAGATCCTTACGGTTGTTGGGCTTATTCCAGTTTGAATTTTGGATAAGGAAAGGACTTATGCAGCTATTCTGGAGATCTATGTTGGAGCCAATAATCCATCAAAGAAGAGCAGATGGTTGATGACCCAAAGACTACTCATGAAGTGGCCTAGCATCCCCTCCAGTGTTGGTCCCGATGAAGCTCTGCTCCTCTGCCGATCTCTGAAGACCCTTGTCGGTGCTTCAGCCTAGTCCTTTGAAGGTTCCCTGGACTGCCTGGTGGAATAATCAGCTCTCTCCGGGACTACCTGTTATGGAACCATCACTGTTCTGCATTCAAGTCCTTAACTTTGGTGGTCGCTTGTTTGTGCCATGAGTCGCCTTTTCCCTGAATACCATCTTCCCATCTGTAGCAGCTCTTGTGACCGTGATTGGAAGGACGCCTGTCGTCACCTGCAAACAGTGATTGTCGCTGGAATTTGCCTTCCCCCATCCTATGAAGTGTACTCAAGAGGTCTGCATTGGTTGAATTCTCCTTTTTCCCCCCGACAGATTGCATCTCGTAGTTGCACTAGACCGGAGGAATGATCAAATCTACAACTCCTGGGAACCTCTCACCGGAACAAAGGGCAGAGGATCGACCCACCCCACATCTCAACCCGGTCCAGCGATCACCAGATGATCCAGAAAACTATATGGGTAAAATGGGGGTCAGTGTCAGTAAGCATTCCTGTGCCTGCCCCCCCACCCGCACCATCCTCCATAGGATAACATTGGGAACATGTCCCTTTGTCTCCTGTCTCCCCTCCACTCACCTTTGGTCGTTGAAACTGTCCGGTGCCCCTGGATTACCCTTAGATAAGTTCTCTCCTTTCTTTCAGACCAATCATTTGGTGAATTGTTATTGAACTTTTCATTAGTTTGAAACTAATCACCAGCACAAACCCATTTCAGAGAACTCCTGCCTGTGAGAAACAGTGTGTTGGACCATGTGACTTTTTGGCACAAATTACCATTCATCTTGGGGTTTGTACTTCTGAAGTTAGGATGTTGTACTTGTGACTGGTTTCCATAATTTTATTGCATCTACAGCACTTAACTGCATTGCCTAACAAGTTACTTGATGTCCTTTAAGTGAACTTAAAGGTGATTGTACATATTTGTCTTAGAGTATGGTCTGATAGTACTACCGGCTAGTTACATTTTTCACTATGTTCTAAAGGCCTAAATGCATAACTTTATTTGTATAACTGACTGTCTAAGCTGAATCATTGTGTGCTATCCCGTGTGGGCTCATTGAAGGCCCCTTACTCCACTTGCGCACTCTTGACTAAACCTTGACTGCTTTCCATTGCTACCTTGATTGGATTTTGGCTAAACTCTCAGAACTCCGATTTCAGCATAACTGCGGGCCAGATTATAGATGTATCCTGACAGTGATTTACCAAATACGATGCAAGTGTAATTTTCATCTCTACATATAAAATTGGGAAAGCATCTGTCCATCCATCCTTTCAGTCTATCCCTCTCCTTGGCCCTCCTTGCTTGCCTCCTTCTCTGAATGTTATTCCCCACCTGGTGATGACTACAACATTGACAGTGCCATTTCTTTCCTTGAACATATCTGTAATGTTAAGATAAGATAGTTTTTCATTTTTGAGAATTCTGTAGGTCCTTTTTAGGGTCCCCTTCACATTTAACGTTTTACCTTTCTTTTAATTTTTTTTATTTATGTATACAGTTTAAAAGCAAACCTCTCAAACTTTTCAGAAAACAAAGTAAATCTATATAAAGATATACAAAATGTATACAATAACTCTGTAAATGTTTTCAAATTTAAAAATGGGCATACATTACCAATGGATTGTGTCCTCCCACGTATTCCTCATCTTATGATATATCTTCCAGCTTCAGCTCCTTCGGAATTTGTTTTTGGCAGAGGGCGCTGTCAGTTCCGGTCGACTCGATGTCCCTCGAGGGCTTCCATCTCCGAGTAAACGTCATCGACGGTGTATATATAGCATGCCCAGCGCCCGTTGGCTTCAGTTCTGTTTTTCCGCGATAGCATTCACTTCAAGAATTATGGCAAGCTTCAGTTTTTGTGAGAGAACTTCATTCGAGTTATGGCCTCGCCTTCAGCTCCTTCAACCCCGAAGACCAGATTCAAGAAGTGCTACAACTGTGGTGCCAAGATGTGCCTCACGTACCCCCATCAGGTGTGTCTGTGGTACCTTGGCGTTGAACCTGAAGTGACAGACCGTCAATCCTGTCAGTCAAGGACCGGTAAGGCTCAAAGAGCGTAAAGGAAAACTAGCGGTGAGTAGGACCCCTACAAAATCCCCATCAATGACTCAATCGAAAATAAGGTCATTTGACAAGTCGAGAGGTGACTCTCAAAGTAAGAGATCAAAGAAACTATCGTGCTCCAGGAGCGTGTCAAACCATTCCTCATCTTCGAGGAAGTTGAAGAAAAGGCATTACAGGTCACCCTCTTCGAGTTCGCCTGGTTCCTCCCCAGAGAAGTATAACCTGTGTAACTAAATTCTATACTCAGGCTGAGTGGGAACATTTCAGACAGGAAAGGTTGAAAATCTTAGCGAGAGACGCCCCAACCCCCTTGAGGGGAAAAGGTAAAATGTCATGCTCCTGTCGAGCCACATAAGGCACACAAGGAAAGGCCAAAGACTACCTCCCGTTCACCCTCGAGCCTGGGACCCCTTAAGATCCTTCTAGATCTCGTCAATGAGAAATGCTTGTGTTGAGGATGATGCCCTTTGAGGTCTCTGGCAGAGGCAAAATTGACGTAAAAGTCATCGAGGAAGTCGATGCCTTTAGCGTCAACACAGTTGGTGTCGAAGCCGTCAACACCCTTACCTTCACAACCTAAAGAGATTTTAAAAATCATGTAACCCTTTACAGAAAAGGAACTTTTTCAAGTCTTTATCTGTCTGATGATTGGAAACCCTCAGACAATGACACTCCACCATTTGGATTGCAACTGGACACACCTAATGTCCCAGAAAGTTTTGATCTGTATGAGAATTTGCAAACTGCTAGTGGGGTCAACACCTCACTGGAAATGGAATTTGGCAAGCAAGGCCCGGCAGACCATGTTGATGGCTTATAGGCACTGAATTAGCATCCCTGCCCAACTCTATCCAACAACCTTACCCACTCTGTGAACGCTAACAAGTACCATACTTGGACGGAATTGTATGAATGTTAGCAGTTGCCACACTCAAACGGAGTTGTGTACATTGGCACTTCAAAGGAGTTCAGCTGGATAGGACTTTGAATGCCGACCATTGCCACATCTGAATAGAGTAGCGATGGTTGACTGATACTGCATCTGGACTGGATTGGGAATGCTATCAGGGCCAGATTTGGATGGAATTGCGAACACTTGCCTACCTCGCATACAGACAGGTTTGTCGGGGGTTGGCGGGAACCAAACTTGGACACGGTTGCGAATGTTGGTGGGTGTCATTTGTGAAAGGGACTGGGGGTATCAGCCGGTGCGGTATCTGGATGTAGTGGCGGGAATGCTCGCGCGCCACACATGGAGGGAATGTGAAGTTTAGCACGTTGCTTCCAGACAGCGATGCCAATTAACCAATCGACTGACAATTTCACCCTCTGCATACACCTCTCAAACTCCAACCAAAAGCAACCACAACTCTATAACACAACAATCCGCACAAACCTCACTCCTTCACTACACTGCAACAACAAAACAAACCACACATAGACCCGCACAACAGCACACAACGGCTACTGACCGGAAAACACCCCAAGCCCAGCAAATGGTGTTAACTGGGTTGAGGCTGCCAACAGCACATCAATGCTCTCTTGCACTTTCCCTGCTTATTCCCACTAACTCACCCCCACCACCCCCAACCTGCCCTCCTTCCCTTTTCAGAGCCGCCAGGGGAACACTCCGGTGGTGATAGTGCGCAGTACAAATATCCTTTAACGTTAACATTAAACTGATGACGAGTCATTGCTTTTCTGGGATGGGGCAGACCTGCTCCACTGTTTGAGCAAGATGACCTAATTGATATTCTCGATAAAGGTCCACAAAGGGATCCAATACTTCCTTTTTATATAGATATTCAGAAAAGGGTCATGGCTAATTGGGAGGTTCCCGAGTCCAGTCAGCTGTAAACAAAAACCTCACCAAAAAATACAGACCATCCAGTAGCAACCCTACCTACCTAGACACCCAACACCTGAAAGTCTAGTTCTACAAAACAGGCGGCATACCCTACCATCCCACCAGATACTGATGCTAAACGCTTTGACAAGAAAGGTATTTTCTGCAGGAAGCATTGGGCTCAAGTCTGCTAATGCCACTTCCACCCTAGCAAAATTCACGTTCACCCTGTGGGAATGTGCAGCTATGGCGGCTGATCATATTCCTGAAGAGGATGCCAGACTTTTTTTTTTAACATTGTAAGAGACAGCAAGGGAGCTATATGTGAGTCTCTGCAATCAGGATTGGACTTGGCTGATGGCATCAGCAGAGCCATGGCGGCAAGCACGGTAAAACGCAGGTTTGCATGGTGTAGAAAGTCAGGCTATGCCCCGGACGTGCAGTCCAGGCTCCTCAACATGCCCTTTGACAGCACCCAACTGTTTGGCAGCAAGGCTGATGAAAGCCTGTTGAAGCTGCAGACCTTAAAAGTGGCAGCCAATTCCCTTGGAACCGCCATCCGACAGCCACAACCCTCTCACTGCAGTGGATCATCTTGGAGGGGTAAGTCCTTTCGCTTCTACTCCTCAGTTGGAATGGTGAGAGGACTGGCTAGTCAAAGGGGTCAGAGAAGATTCCCTTGTGGTGTACTAGGGAGAGGTGCAAAGTCCCCCCCCTCCCAAGCATTGGCTAGTTTACCATCAGCCACTGCTTCAGCCGCCTCAAAAACTGTGAGGCCTTGACCTACAAGACCCCAGTGTGAGGCAAACTCTCACTGCATCTGCAAGAATGGTGTGGCATTAATTCATATGCGTGAGCATTGGAAACAATAGCCCAAGGTTATTGCCTCCCCTTTCTAGAAAGGCTTCCGAACAATCCCCCGGGGAGCCACTCTTTCAAAGTTCCAGATATGTTCCTTGTGCAGGAAATTTTGAGGCTGCTAGAGAAAGGTGCTATAGAACCAGTACCTGTAACGGACAAGAACAAAGGGTGGTACACTCCCTATTTTTTTTGTTATCCCCAAGGAGGACTGAGGATTGAGACCCATCTTGGACTTGAGATGCTTGAACAAGTTCCTCAGGAAGAACAAGATGCTCTCACTTTCTCAGATTCATCAAGCCCTCCAGCTCCAGGATTGGATGGTGTCATTGGACCTTCAGGATCCTTTCTTTCATGTGCCAATTCATCACAAGCACAGAAAGTACCTGAGGTTCGCTGTTGACGGTTCTCATGATTGGGTTTGATTTTTGCCTATCGGGCTGACCTCCGCCCTCTGGGTTTTCACGAAGATGATGGCGGTGATGGCAGCGAGTCTCGAGAGAGGGGGGAATTCATGTCTACCTCTACCTGGATGATTGGCCCTCGGGGCTTGTTTTCCTGAACAGACCCTGGTACACCTCAGCATAACCTGCCGCATAACCTGCCACTCTCCCCACAGACTGGGCTTCTCCCTCAATTACAAGAAGTCCTACATGATACCATCTCCAAGACACCAGTTCATCAGAGCAGTCCTGGATGCATCTTTGGGAAAAGCCTTGCCACCCGAGGTGAGTGCTCAACACATTCTGCAGATGGTCACCTAATTCGAGTGCCCAGAGTCTTCCGGCCTTTGACTTTTGAGGTTACTCAGTCTCATGGCATCCTGCATTTTCCTGGAGCCAAAGGCTCGCCTGAGAATGAGATCTCTCCAATGGGCTCTCAGGGCACAGTGGTCCCCATTCCCAGGCAAGATTTCACACCTACTTCAGGTTCTGGGCAGAGTTGCACAGGGCCTCCTGTGGTGGGCCTGCGATGACAATGTTCTGAAGGGAGAACCCTTTTGTCAACCATGGCCGGAGAGAACTGTAGTGACGGACACCCCACTCACGTGGTGGGGAGCACACGCCAACTATCTGATAATCGGTCGTTGTTGGTCTCCATCAGATTCCAAACTACAGATTAAACTTTTGGAGCTGAGGGCCATCAGAATAGCGCTGAAGGCCTCTCTGCCCTCTGTAGGGGAAAGCATGTTCTGATGATAATGACAAACACAGTGACCATGTACTACATCAACAAGAGAGGCAGCGTAGATTCACTGCCGCTGTGCAGAGAGGCGATGCAGCTCTTTTTCTGGGCAATTCAAGAAGGAATCTCCCTATTGGCAGTTCACCTAGCCAGAGAGGGGAACACGGCGGTGGACACTCTGAGCAGGCCGAGCAGTCTCCCACGAGTAGGAAGTAATTTAGGAAATACTCGGAGAACTTCTCCCTTTGGGGAACACCTCAAGTGGATCGGTTTACAACCGGAAAACATGCGAACTGTTCTGCTCCAGGGAATTTCCCTCAAGAGGAGCTCTAGGAAACACGTTCGTAATGGATTGGGAGTTTACACTCCTGTACGAGTTTCCTCCAGTCACCGTCATTCCTCACATGATCAGGAGGTTGAGAACATTAGAGAAATCCATGATCCTGTGTTCTCTGGATTGGACCAGGAGGCGGTGGTACCCAGACCTTCTGGACATATCCATCTACCCTCCAATGAGTCTTCCACAAAGAGAGGAACTTCTCTCGTGAGAGGAGGGTTGGGTTAGCCATCCACCGTTCATGAACAACAACCTTCACGCATGGTTTCTGAGAGGTTGAGATACAATGATTGGGACCTGCTGGATGACGTAATGGAGATTTTGCTTTCATCCAGAAGGCCACCAACAAAATACTTATACCGCGGCTGTTCAAACAAATTCCGCAGCTGGTGTAGGGAAAAGGAGGTGCACCATTTTCAATGCAATACGCCTATGGTGGTGTCTTTTTTCGTTAGGTTTGGCTATTCTGGGGCTCCAGACTGGGACCATTAAGGGATACTTGGTAGCACTTTCAATCTTCAAGCGCACCTCAGAGGAGTTACCTTATTTTTAAATGCCATTGATCAGGTGTCCAGACATTTGGTCGACTGAAAACTGGTCGAAAGACATTTGGTCGACGCAATTTGGTCGAAAACCAAATGGTTAAATATTTTTTTAATTATATATATATATATATTTTTTTTTTTTTTTGGTGTTTTCATTTTTTTTTATAAAAAAAAGGGGGTTTGGGGGGGGCCCCAAAAAAAAGGGGTGAAAATAAAAAAAAAAATCGACCATTTGGTTTTCGACCAAATTGGTTCGACCATTTGTCCAGTCGACCAATTTTTTTCGACCAAATGTCTGGTAGCCCATTGATCCTAGTGTGTCTTAAGGGGCTCACTAATGTGTTCCCTCCTACACCTTTTCAAGTCCCAATTTGGAATCTTAATCTGGTATTACAATTCCTGATGTGTGCTCCTTTTGAGCCAGTTCACTCATGTCAGTTAAGACTGCTCAAAATAGATAAATGTGTCCTTGGCATTGCACCTTCTTTTTTTACCTATGATTGTGCCGGATTTCCATTTAGACGAGAAAATTGTGCTTCAACCTTTCTTTCCGCCACCTCACCCTAGCAAGGAAGAGGAAAGGCTACATAGGTTCTTTTCAAGAAGAGCCTGAGCTTTTGCATTTCTTGGATGACGAAGATAAATCAGCATTGGCTATACTGGCCACGAACTTGGGACTTCAGTTATTAAACAAACTTTATCCAGATGGATAATTCTGGCCATTTCGGAATGCTACAGATTGGCCAGGAAAGATCCCCCACTCTGCAAGGGGCATGGCAACAACTTCCGCTCACCAGAGGGGTGCCTATAAAAGACATTTGTGTGGCAGCCACTTGGTCTACCATCCACACTTACAAAGCTTTACTGTCTGGACTCATCCTCTAGCCAGGAAGGAAGATTTGGGAAAGCGGTCAAAGAGGCTGCTCGCCTCTTTGGACCTGCTGTGCAGGTAAGGGCAGCCACAATCAGAGTCCCTCTTGGGTCTCGTGTTGCCTCCAGGCATTTTGTCCGAGTAATTTTTTGTAATTTTGTGCTGCACCACCGGCTTTGCGTCCTCTCCCTCCCCTCTCCCTACTTCCACTTCCTGGTGTGCTCCCTCCCACCTCCCCTGATTGGTTCGCCACAGATCTTAAAGGACCTTCCCAGGGCAGCCCGCTGCGCGGCAGCCCCTGCGGCTAAGGACCCAGAGGCAAATGGCGGCTCCTTGAGGGGCGACTCCCACTAGTGTCTGCAGGTGTCAGCAGGGGAAGCCAGAGCCTGCACCCTATCCTGACAACTCTGCCACATTGCAGAGTCTCAGACTTAGTTGTGTACAGAAATTGCATTGTGAAACCTAGGCCTTTTCCCCCCTTATACATGACTCTGAGATTTGGGTGTTTCTCTTTCTGCATGACATTGTGAGAGAACTGCCATTCTGTGGTTTTACTTCTTAGCAAAGCAGTCATCTAGCAAACTTTCTACCTTTCACTGAGTGCCTGTCGTCTTGCCAAAATTGTTGACTATTTCCTCATCTCTCCCTGTCTCGTCTGCCAGCGCATCCTTCCCTAGTGTTCTCCCCTCCCTCCCCATCCCCCCCTTCCTCTTCTCTCCTTACCCTACCTACTCTATGGTGCTCTTTCTCTACTATCTTTTCTTACTGCTTCTCTATCGACTATCCTCCTCTCCACACTGAATCTGGTAGGAAGAAGTTTAAAAAGGACATCCTGGTCTCCAACCCAGACCTCCCTATTGCTGACAACTATACCAGTGCCTCCTCTAGGCAAACCCTCACCGACATCCTCTTTGTCGTTCCCTCGCCAGACCTATGGACGACTCATATGGTCTGTGCTTTCTCCTCTCTTCTTCTCCCATTAATGATGGCACCGCGTGCGAGGCCCTACTGGCCTCCTTCCACTACTCGAAGGTCATCATAAATGTTTACCTTGTGCACCCTCTTCTTCAGAAACAATCTGCTGACCCATCCTGCCCGGCTAACTATCGCCCAATCTCCATCACTCCTTTCCTGGGCAAACGCCTGTAAAAGCTGGCCATCTCCCAGCTTAATCGTCACACTGAATCTGTTGGTTGTCTTCATGACCATCAGTCTGGCTTCAGAGCTGCCAGAAGCACAGAAACTGCTTTCCTGAGCATCCATGAAGACCTCTCTCTCTCCAACCTGGATTCCAACACCCCGTGTCCTGTTCCTACTTGATCGCTCTTCTGCCTTTGACACGGTCAACCATGCCATCCTGCTCAACCGTCTCCATGATAACTTGGGTGTCACCGGTTAGGCCCTGGCATGGCTTACTTCTTTCCTCTCTGACCCTCCCTGGTCCAACCAGGGTCCTTCCTCTCCTCTATCTCTACCTGTGGTGTTCCCCAGGGGTCTTACCTCTCTCCTTGGCTGTTCAGCAAATACCTGGCACTTCTTGCCCACCGCATTGCTGCTCTCTGCCCCAACTTTCAGTGCTATGAGGATGACTCAGCTCATTTTCCATCTACCCTCAGCCACCTCTTCTCCTTCTCTCATCTCTATCTGGCTGATATCCAGGAGTGGTGTGCTGCCAATGATATTTGCCTTGGAGCCAGTAAGACTGAGATTCTCCTCATCGGCACACCCGCTCCCTCCTTTCCTGTCGCTCTCTGTCTGGCCTCTCTTGGCCCTCTTCCTGCTCCCACCTGCAAGGCAAAGAAAAAACTCAGGTTCATCTTCGACTCCACACTCTCCTTCTCTCCTCACATCTCTAAGAAGTCACACTACGAGCTGCACCTCTTCAGAGGTAATCCTCCGTTCCTCTCCTTCCCCAGAAGCTCACTGTCTCCACAGCTCTGGTTCTCTCTAGGCTGGACTACTGCACAGCCTCTTTCTAAATCTGCCTGCTTCCACTCTCCGCCCTCTGCAACTCATCCAGAACAGGACTGCGAGACTTGTCCTTGGCTTCAAGCCCACTACCCCCCCCCCCACACCCCCCCCCTGGTAGTATAAGGTGGAAGGAAGGCCAGCGGGTCCAGGATCGTAAAGAAAATATGCAGACAGAAGGACAAACCGGAAGAGAAGGGAAAAGAACACCCGTAACTAAAGAGGATGGGAAGGGAGGACAGGCCAAGAGCAAAGAAAAGGAGAAAGTTGGACAGAACTGGGAAGGCACGACCAGGAAGATAAGCAGGTAAGT
Organism: Ambystoma mexicanum; assembly: GCF_040938575.1. Taxonomy (NCBI): domain Eukaryota; kingdom Metazoa; phylum Chordata; class Amphibia; order Caudata; family Ambystomatidae; genus Ambystoma; species Ambystoma mexicanum. Next base: position 752,622,030 of record NC_090939.1, read on the forward strand.
AAAGAAGGAAAGGATAAGAGTGGTCTCCAAAGGACCGAAGAGTAGAAGGATAAAAACGGGCAGATGATCGAACCAAGGAAGGTATGGTCCAAAAAGGGAAGAGGTGAGAGCCAGAAAGGAAAACTGAGCTTAAGGATACAGACGCCGGCAACAGCGGGAGAAGGATACACGAGAGAAAGGGAAGTGCGAACGTGCGGAAATCCAGGCAGCAGTAGAAGGCAGGCTCAGAGGGAAAGGAAACAAAAACAGCAAGCAGAACTGGGGGGCTAAAGGCAGGAACACAGTCAGAAAAGTACACAGGCACAACAACACTCAGACTGTCCGACGCGAGCCAGCAATGCGAGTTGCAGCGCGTCGGAAAGGGGGCGTGGCCGCTCTAAATACCGAAGTTTAGGAAAAGCTAGAGCCTTGCTACTGATCCCGCTGCGACTCAGTGGAGCCGCCATTTTTGCCATAGCTTCCACGGTCAAACCTTGACAGTGGTTTAATGTACATTTTTTTAAATTGTATTAGTCATGGTTTAAGCAAGTCAAACCTTAAACTATATATACATTAATTAAACCCAATTTGAATACAAACATTGAAATAAAATAACATCAATTAAAAGTAAAACCTTTAAACACTTCTTACCAGGGCGATGACCCCTCACCCCTCCTCATAAAAAAACAAGAGCAACTATAGGGGTAAATCTTAATTTTCCAACAGTGCTTGAGCCTTCTTTTCCAACAAATGAAATACTTCCTTCAAATATGCGAGCAAAGCAAGTGTAATAGACTCGCTCTCCTGTGAGCAAAAGCACCCACCAGTCCTCACTAGAGAAGGTTGTGAATTGATTCAGAAACCTTCCTAGCCACCAACTTCTTTGAATATGCAAACATGGACATATTAATGTCAAACAGAGTTTCTCTCGGTGCATTACAAACTCTGCATACAGCTTTTCTCAGTTGTTTGTTTTTCATCCTCACTTCAGTAATTTCTCTTGTTAACAAGAGGTTCATGTGAAATCTCATAAATTGGTGTCTAAGCAGATGGTTAGGAAATCTTTGTAGATATTTAGGTAGCTTTCCTCTTGCTCTGCACTCCAGGTTAAAGTGATCATAAAGGTTCTTAGTAGTCGTTTTTTCACAAGTATCTATCCAATCTTGGGCGTATAACTAGGACTTCACTTTTCCTGGCAAAAATTTCAGAGAGTCTTCCGAAGAACCCAAATACTGAAGTATTGCCACTCAAATTTGTTTCCAGGCATGTGGCGTAGTTTCCGTGGGTGACCGAAAGTGCACTCTTTAGGACTTTAAATCCCCCTTCTGGTTCACCCAGAAGGCATTTCCTATAAAAAGGCATTGTTTTCCAAACGGTGAAGGCATATAAGGACATAAGGCCTAGTTCACGTCTTATAATTCGAATGGGTAAACTCTACGGGAGGAGCAGGGGATAAACCTGCCCGCTGCAGAACTTCACACAAGATAGGCACCAGGTTGGATGAGGCGTCCCCTCAGCAGATTCTGGAGTTACAACTACAAAGGAAAGATTCCAGCCAAATTGTGGCTTTCTCTGAAAAACGACCTATGTGAGTCTGCGTGTTCAACAGCCTTTTATAATCGAGTAGGTTGAAAGCTGCCGATAACTAAGAGAATCAGCAGTCCCAAACCACTCCTTTCTAAAGCAGAGCACATGTGAGTGCGAAGATCAAGAAGGGTGCTCTTGGTCCCATAATCACTCTGAAATCTAGATAGCTTCTTGTGGAGAAGGCCAGTGGCCTCCAAGTGATGTTGAATCGGATTACTAGCCGTTTTGTCAATTATTTTGAGGAGTGGTGGAGTGTTATTTTTTTGGCCCAAGATTTGGGTAGTCTGTAGGGTCCAAACCTTGTTATTTTCAAAAGCGGGGTTACCACAACATCCTTAATGGCCGCAGAGACCATGCCCTGTTCTAGAGATGTATTATTAAATCGTCTTAAGAACGGTGCGAATAGTTCCCTGTTCTCAAAAATTATTTTTGAAGGAAGAAGGTATCCTGGACAACTGGTCGGGTGCATATCAATCAGTAAATCGACAAAATTGAAGGTAGCCTGGGAGTCCTGACCTTGTTCCTGCCCAACAGTGCCTCAAATGTCGGTACTGTCAAAAGCAGTAACAAATGTAACCCCGAGCAACTACAAACTAAGCGGTGGCCTTTGAAAAGTATTCTAAAGTATTCCCAAGTGTCTGGGTTTGTTGGGCTAAGTATTTTAAAGTATATCTTGTGTAAATATAATGATATATTTTCATATAGATTTGTTTCTTTGTATTGCATGACTAGCTAGGTTCAGCGTACTTACCTACAGCTCACATCTTCCTCTTAAAATAATCCTGACTGATCTACCACTCTGCCAAGGTTCCGGCAATATTACAGACTGATACTAGGAGTTGGGGATCTACAAACCCCTGGTATAGCTTAATAAAGTCTTCCCTCCATGTGGGACTTTAGGAAAACTCCATGAACACTGAGATCCAACAAGACTGTCATCTGTGTAAGCGATTCATGGTGTAGTCGTTTCCCCGTTCCTGGGGAGGGTGTGGGGACTGCGACACAATCTTATTGCTGTATCAATATCAGCCACATAGTTTAAAAAGCAGGGGTGCAAGAACACACCCTTGCTTCAAACTTCAATTTGTAGGCATGGATCTTGTCAATTGACCATCTTGGCCAATACAGACGGTAACCGTTGTGCCTGTATACAATCATTTAATAAGATGTATCAACATAGGATCAATAACCCAGTGGATTATTTCCCCCTTCGTATAAACCGAGAAACGCAATCCAATCCACTGGAGTAGTCGACATAACAGAGGTAAAGACTCCGGTCGTCTTGCAACCTCAGTGTAGTGTATAACCCATATATTGTGCAAGGTGTTATGCTCACTTCTAAAGCACATTTAAAATGTACTCAACAAAGATTTCTGTTCACCCATAAGTTCATTTAGCGCAATAAAAAAGCAGCAAACATTTTCACCAGAATCAAGCATGGCAAGGAGTCTGTAATTTGAAGGAATAAATCGCTCCCCTTTTTGAAGACTTTGGTAAGGAAACACTACAGCCAGCTAGATGGAATAATTCCAGTGTCAAGGATCCTGACAAAAATTGGGGCGAAAACGTCAACCCAATATTCTGTATTTGACTTAATGATGCGTTGGCTGCTGGCGCCCTTGATTTTCCTTTTCTTTCTTTTTTTTTTTTTTTTTTTTTAACAAGCAAAATATCTGCTTCACCGAACCCATCAACACCAGAACAAGAGTAGCCTTGTCCATCCCACCTGCTCGTTTTGGTAGATATCAAAATAGAGGTTGGTAATATGCACAGCACAACTATCCTCGGATATGGGAATTGATTCTTTGGGATTGTCCATAGCCTTAAACCTCCTATAGTGGTACCAAAATGTTCTGCTGCCATGGGTTTTCAATATTGCAAATAGCAAGCTCCAGTTGGCGTCATTAGTTTAGTTTTCATTATTTCTACGGCAATTACGGTATTGTGTGCAGAGAGCATTTATAGCCAAGATCTTATTGGCTAGCGTAATCGTATGCGATCTATGTAAGTTCCTAATCTTTTGATGTAAAGAATTCTTCTGATTTGCTATGGTGATTTGATATAGGCCCAGGCTGGGGTCCCCCCCCTCGACCTCTGTTCATTGCGCGCTTGATATCAACCATGGCGCGAAGGTCCCAATTATGCTGTTGTAATAAGAGTGTTGTAGGGTGAGTATCTTGGGCAACAATGGTATTGAACTTTGCAACCAAATGATTGTTTTGTAGGTTGACACACATCTAGAGGTCTTTTACTGAATACCTTTGCACAATTTTGAGCAGAATTCCAAGAAAGGGTGGCATGAATTTTATCAGTTTTCCTTACAAAAATTGCTCACATTTTTCGATTATTTAAAATAGTTTTTCTAATGTTTTAATACTTTTAAACTATTTGCTTTCGTTTCAGCTGTCTAAACAGTACTCTTTTTGTTGCTGTAATGGGAGCCAAGATGGAGACAAAGTGGCAGGGTCTCTTCATAGCTCTGCCATGGTTCTGTGTGCCTGAGTGTATGCCCTCTGAATGTTGCCTTCAGTTTTTTGCTGGTGTACGCATGTAAGGGAGGTGCCTTGGAAACTAGGTGCCACCAAATGGATATGCTGGAGACCTTTGTGGGTGTAGCATCTGTCCCCTTTCTGCCCTGGGACCCCTTACGTAGCCAGCTTTAGTGACCGGACCGTTGCTTGCTATCATACTCTGGCCCAGGCGGTGGGGTTGCTCTCACACACATACGCATGATGATGATGATGATGATGGTTGAGGCAGTACCATGCCTTAGCATAACTCCTGTATGCTTGCAGAAGGAGGTTCTTGCCTTCTCTGTCCTGTGTCAGTGGCTTGCGAATGGTCAGCTCCGAAGTGGGGTGGGTTCGGTTTGGTTTTACTGTGTAGGCCTGCAGCATTTTTAAATGAGTGCCATGACCTTCTACAGAGTATACACCAGAGTTAGAATGCTCTGTTAAAATATAGGCATCAGATAGCTTAGCGGCCATATTAGAATGCCTGTGAAAACTGCAGTCATATACACATTTGGATTTATTCACCTTTCTTGTGGGTCAGCAGCTAGTCTGTTGCACAATTCCCCCCCACTCCCTGCATAACAATCCTGGGGGCTTTTATACATAACTGCATCTGCCTCGTGGTCTGCTCCAACAGTTCCTTAATTGTTTCTCTTAATAGATATTTGATTGAAGCGTAGTGGTGATACTGTTTCCTTAATGCGAAAAAGCACATTGCTGTGCTTTATTGCGAATTCTGACTTGCCTTTGAATTGCCACAATGCGGTCTGTAGCCCTGGTCCTAAGCAGGCACTAAATGCTGAAAGGGAACAAAAGAGGTGGTCCTGGAGCGGGTAAGGTCTCCAAGGGACAGTTTTACCAAATGATCAACACAACGGGTACAGATGGCTGAGCAGGCGGAGGCGTCACAAGCAGAGGCTGCTAAGACGGGGTAGCCGCTCTAATACAGATTTGAAGCTGTTGATGCTTGCGGGCACCAACAAATATCTGAAAAAACATTCCATCTCCTTGCCACAGAATAGACAAAGCTTGGATAAACTGTTAGCGCTAAGAGTGTCACTGCGTGTGAATGTAGAGAACCAGAGTAAGGCTTTGTTGATGCTGGTTCAGAACACGTTCAAGAAGCCTGCAGCCAAACTTAGGGACTTGGAAGACGTATCTAGGAGGAATAATGTTCACCTACTCAATCTTCTGAAGGGGACTAAGATGGGGAGCATGAATCTTTTGAAATGTTTTTAATCCCCTCACTATTCAAAACCGCGCCTTAAAATTATTACAGATGGATAAGCTTGACAGAACTCCTTTGACAATGGCCAGGACCACTTCTGTGTGGGGGTACGGTCAGCTTTTTGTTTTGAAATGGCAGGATAAAGTCAAACTATTGTTGGAGGCTTGTAAGCAGGGTTCGATTATAGGTACAATGGTAGCAAAATAAACTTTTATCCCAGCTTGGACATCAAAACACCAGTTGCTGACGTTCTTTGAGCAGATAATGCATCCCTTATGCTTCGTTTCCCCCTGCACAAAAATACAGTATTACCCAAATTGTTTGTTTACAATTGTTCGAATGAACAATTGACCGAATTTAAAGGGTCACAATTGACTGAATATATATATATATATATATATATATATATATATATATATATATATTATATGTGTGTGTGTGTTGGGGGGGTTTGGCGTTGGGTGGGGGGGTTGTGGAGGGTTTCCCCCCCCACATATATGGTACAATTGACCTTCACAATTCGGTCAATTGTCATTCGAACAGTTGTAAAACGACCAATTCGTATACAACCCAAAAATACATATAAGTGCATGGAAAGCTCAATTTCTTTGACTCTTAAGAGCGTACTACATGAAAACTATAACCTTATTGCAAGAGATACAGAGTGGGGCTGGGGGGGTTGTTGGGCAAGAATTGATGTAGTAACCCTGTGGGAGACTTCACAGCACTTGTCCTCTTGGTATTAGGTAACCAACCTTTTGGTATCGGCCTGTACTACACAAGTTGGTAGTGTGACTGAGCAGCCAGGCTTCTCCCTAGAGGGGTAAATGTGAGTTGTAGAGCTGTATTTGTATTTGTATTTATTTATTTGTCTAGCGCACCACGCCCAGGGGCAAACTGGCGCATCCCTTAGTTACTGTAGCAATGAAATTCGCAAATCCAAGTAACCAAGTAACACTTACATTCAAGGTTTTAGTTATGAATAGTTATTTAACATCAGTTTTTAATTAAGCATTATTTAAAAAGGGCAATATCTAAAACAATCAAATATACTTTAAAATACTTTTCCAGGATCAACACAAAGCTAGTAGATACTCTTTACAGATGCTTTTTACACACTTCCTACACCCTCAGGTGACTTCACTAACTAGGACAGTAATGGCATTTATATATCACTAGTACATTTTGTAGATTCTGAGGTTTGTAGAAAGGAAAGGGTAGGGGAAGGAAAAACATCAAACATGTTCTCAGAGCATGTGAACACTTAAATCTTCCAATGAAGTCTAGACAAAAACCTTTCCCAGCAGTAATAGTTAAAACGAAGTTATCACCTCTGTGGGACAGTAAATATCAAAGTCAAATGGACTAGAAGAGTCTGCAGTGAGCCAGGACAGCCAAAGTCAATTGGAGCACAGTCTTTGGCGCTGGGGCACTGTTTTTAGATGACAGTCTTGCACAAAGTTAATTTGTTGAAGAAAAATCACTGTAGGGTCACAAGCTGTTACACTTGTGAAGGGTAGAGCTGAAATCGACTCTAGCGAAGTAGCTACTGTAATTCTCAACTGAAAAGAGCAAAACTAAAGACGCTGAGATAAGTACCCCAAGTCGGAACCGTACGTTTGGTTAAAAAGAGTGTTCCAGCTGGCTTCTGTCTGGTTGCAGCAATGCAGACCCTGGGTTCCTGGGCCTCAGTCGTGGGGCCAAGATGGAGGACGTCTGGAGAAATCCTGCGGCAGCAATTCAGAGATGGCAGCAGCTATGGGCTCTTTTCAGATCAGCAGCACTTTGCAGTTTCAGCGATCTGTAACCAGCACCACTGCAGATCTTGGACACCCCGGTTGGGCTTCCTTCACTCCTTGAGTCCTGCGCTCTGGTGAGGGGATTCGAGCTCTGGTCTTCTGCTTCTGGAGGGTCCTTGGGAGACTCCTGGAGCTTCTGGCTGTATTGCAGACAATGCACTTGACTACAGATTTCTCGACCCCTGTCACTCGGTTCCAGCAGCAGAAAAGAAGTACAGCCAGTCATGGAAGATGTTTCAGTGAAGTTCGTCTCGGGGATTAGTTGGTCCCACTAACCCAAGGGAAGAAGTCCTTTCCGGAGCTTCTCTTGTCGATCAGGAAAAGGAGTTTCAGCACAGCAGCAGGGCTTCACCATGTAATTCAGAGGTCCAGGAGGATGCAGCAAGCTTTGTTCACTGTTTCTTTATTCGGTGTGCTTCCCAGTGGTCGACTCTGCCTCTAGTTCCAAAACCCTCACCTTTTAAGCAGGTTTCTCCCATTCATGCACACAGCCTAGGCTGTCACTCAAACAGCAGGGTGGCTGTCCTGAAAGGACAGCCAGCCAGCCAATCAGGACTGGGTGCGTTCGGGCATTCCTAGAAACAAAGGACATGGGAGTTTCGGGCACCGCCCTCACTTCCTGCCCTTCCAGACCCACTAGAGCCAGAGGCGGGTTTCAGTATAGAAGTTTGCCAAAGGCAAAACGAACAAAGGGCTCAAACCTGGCTTGGCACGCAGAGTAAAGTCCAAGGAAGACCTCACAAACGGAAAAGGCCGAAAAAAGTCAACCGGGGCCCTTTTGACAAAATGATCAACCTTGTCTGTGGTAAAAAAGCACAATGGTAGGAAAGTTAAACCACTGCCACCAGCCATTCAAAGTACTGAGAGTAACATTAAAAATGTTACATGAGTAGGTAGGTGGGATAAGGAGCTACTAAGTAACCCTCAAGCACTCCACATAAGAGGGTGTGTGCTGGACCCATAAAGAGGAAAGATAAGTAAAGTCAATTTCACTTTACTATTTTGGGAACAGTAGTTCACACAAGAAAAGGTATTTAAATCTTATGAGAAATATAAAATTGATTTCTCTGTGACACTGCACTGGAGGTGCTGTGTCTCACCATACAAAAAGTAGATGCCTATGGAGTTTGTCAGACTCCAAAAACAAAGTAAACACATAATCCAAATCTAGTCAAAACACATGAGAGAGTGAGAAAAGGGGCTCACTCACTCCACGTTAAAAATGTAAAAGTCCTAAATCCAGCAAAAGAGCTGGTGTCTCTAAGGTGGGAGGAATTGAGCACTAACATGAAAATTTTCCCTAAGAGGGGTCACATCTTATAGCATGTTTTATAACTGATTTTAAGATGTTGTCTGTGCTATGATCCTACAGGTGCTTGATATTAGGTTGAAGTTGTGTGGCAGTCCTACATATGTGAATCTTCTGATTACTTAAAGGAATCGCCATTTCATTTTTATGTGTTAAATTATAAGACTTTTCTGGTGTGTTTTTGACAGTTTTCTTCTTCCAGAAAAGTCTCAGCTGACATTCTCCTGCCAGGTTCTATTGAGATAGAGACTAAATAATGAAGTTCACAAAATATTTTTCATCTGTTGACTTAGACAATGCTCCATATTTGCATTGAGGAACAGAAATGTTGGGGAGACTGGCCTGTGCAAAACAAATGTTGGGGAGACTGTCCTTGTGTGCAAGTCAATTACACTTATGGGGTAGAGATGAAGCTGACTGTAGATTGGTAGAGATGAGGCTGACTGTAGATTGGTGGGGAGGGGGGGGTAAGGGTGACCTGCTATACCTTGTATCGTTGCAATCCTAGTTTTGGTTTAGTGTGATACACAAGGGAATTATATTTACACATGCAGTATTCTGCAGTTGCAGCATAGATAACAGGCATGTAGGGGCTCACAGCTTCTTCATATCCAGAATGACCTTGAATGTCAAATCAGACACTTGCCTGAAACTTCAAGTGTATTAATGGCACAAAGACAGCTAGAATATAGTCCTGCATTGAGAGAGAGCCCATACATCTACTAATGCTTCAGAAAACCTATTTGGCAACCCAAGCACATGACAAGTTGGGCAAAGATAGGAGAGAAACATTTGTCAGCATGTTTGCATCTTCAGGTAGAGCTGTTGTATTGTGGGTGAGAAACGGTGTACCCTACAAATGGCAGAACTTTGAAAGGTTAGAAATGTTTGATATGCGGCTATTGTTGGTTCTGTGTTCAATGTTCATGCTACTTCTCTGTACTTATGCCCCCAACATGGACAACGACTTGCTTTTGCAAATATGCAAACTGCTGTATAGGATGGGCTGGTGACTTCAACTGCATCTTGCACCCGGGACAAACCACCTCTGAGGGAAGGGGCAGACCATTGGGCTTGGCTTACAACCTGTTACAATTTATCGCGCAATTTTATCTGATTGAAGTGTGGCTATAGATCAGTACTGTTAGCAAAGGCTACTCCGTTTATTCTGCCGAACAGCAATCTTACAGATGCATAGATTTTCGGTGACTCAAGATATGTAGGGTTTCGCGGTTCACTCATCGGAATACCTGGACTATACTCCATTACAGATCATATTCAATTTGACCAACAATGGAGAGCCCCAAACTGCAACATGGAGTTTGTGGGCTTGCTTGTTGTTGGATTTATTATATACAGATACAATGAAATATGTGATCAAAGACGACTTTGCAGACAATAATAGCTCTGTGGACGATGTGAGAATGATTTGTTAGTAGTTTAAAGTAACAAAAGGGGGGGGTACTGCATTGACACCACTTTTGGTGCTCGACCGGCAATTGTTAAGCATATTTGTCAATTTGAGAACAAGATCAAGGTTCTGTAAAGCAATGCAGTTGACAGAGCTGAATTACTTAAGGCGATTGCAAAACATAATTTAGTGGGATACATTTGCGCTTCTGTAAGTTTGCTAATATGTTCATACATCCATCAGGAACCACATTGTTTTAAAGGGGCAGCATAATAACCTTCAAGTCTTAAGTGCCTATTTCTTCTTCCTCATAAGGAAGTTCCAGCATAGTCAATCAACCTCATGGAGCTTGTTATTCCAGAATAAGCGCAACAGGAGCACATTGATCCTCTTAACCAGTCTGTTGGTATAAGCAGTGGTGTTTCTTGGGAAAAATCTGGCAGCCCGGGCAATATTGACAATTCGGTCTCATAGACAGTTGTATTTCAACGTATCCAAAAAACAGCCTAAGAACATTGTTTTATATTTCTTCCCATTTACTGCTGACTGGTTCACATAGTTAACGGAAGGGCACTATAGTACGAGCGAAAGGCAACCATGCCAGAGGGGAGGGGCAATCTTTGTTTCTAGTAGTGGATATAATTGATTTGTTCTAACTGATTTACAGCGCCGATACTGTTCCAAACGCCTCAGTTTGTTCTAGAATTGGCAGGAAAGTGCAAGCCGGTCATACACTAACTCAGGTGCAGTACATAAGGTCTACACTAAATTGATTAAAATAAAGGGTACTAAAAGTATGTTCATTCCTGTCCTGATCATTTAGGACATTTCTATTTGACACAAGACGATGGCTAAACTGGTGGTAACATAGGACTGAGATCGATGATGAAGAATTGGGGACACCAGGACAATGTTAGCAGGTTTGTGGGGGTGGGAGTTGACTCGTATTGTGCAGTCAGTCGTGGACTGGACTTTTTTCTGAAGTTATGTTGAGTTGGTTGCACGAAGTAGGAGGAATTGGGCTGTGTTTCTAGAGGACTCGACTACAGGCAGTACATAATGCTAACATTTCACGGGCAATAGGTGGTAAGCAGACAACTGAGCTATATGAATGCCTGAAACCTCAACAGCAAAAAAGTGATGGCTAAATTCTGTTGAAGTGGAGACGATATGGGGCATATACCACCCTCTACAGGAGGACCCGAAATAGCAAAAAAGGGTTACCCGTAATGTTTTGAATTAATACTCTAAACATGCTTTCAGCACAACTAAACCCAGCCCTTCTACAGAAAATGTGCAGACAGACGTTGCCTAAGATTTGGGTGTCATCTGATCACTTTCCTTCACATGTACTAATTTCGGGTTGGTCGATGAAAGACTTATTCTGAAACGTATGGACTTAACACCTCATCAAAAGAAGAGCAAAGTGATTCTCAAGTTATTTATGCTGAAGTGCCATGCAATGAAAGAAATATTCCCCATTATTACTAAATGTATGGTCCAAAGACATAATAAAATGGGCAACAGCTGTAAGATGCAAGGGCCAGAAACTAAGACTACAGCGAATGGCACTATTCATTCTATATGTTACACAGTCAGAATGTGTGCAGATATTCTCCCGATCTCATGCTTCCTTGAAAACCGGGCATTGTACGAAGATTGGTCCGTTTGTACTGCTAGAATACTGGCTTTTGCCTCCTTTTGGTCCACAATGTACTGTTGTGTTGGTGTTTATACTGTTACTGCTGTTACTAGAATACAGTGTGTACTACACTGAATTGTATTTGTTGTCTTGGCAATAAAAGCCACTCATTGGTCGATTACTGTGACGTGGTGTCATGTCTGCATGTGATTATTTGTTCTTTATTTTGTATCTTGACCTGTTAATTGCAATTATATGTCGAACACAGCTTTTTTAAATAACGTAATAGAGACGTGTTTAACAAAAGATTTGTTGTCCATTTAATATTTATTTTAGCCAATGTATTCGTTTAAATGCCTCCAGAGGGGTAAACGAAAAATATGCAATCTTGCAAACTAAAAATGTGAACCGTTGCAAAATAAATGTTGAGTTTACATTTCTCCATAGCCCTAATGATGACTAGAAATGTAAAGGGCGCATATTTCCAGATGACTGTTTATCCAAAGAACACAACTTGCAGGGGATGACATGATCATGGTATTACAACCAGTTGGAAGTGTGACCATTAAATATGAAGTTGGCATCAAATGTTTACCAAGTAGCGTCGGGCAGTGGGCTTGCTGGGAAGAGAGTGTATACACTTAACAATTATTTGTATGTATTTGGGTGAAACCCATAGTTCTCTAGCTGTGGCACACTGAAATTGGCAGAATGGATCCTGAAGTCATTTACATTTTGACACCCGTCAAACCAAATAACTATATTGTAGGCAGGGTACAAAATGTGCCCTCGCCCCTGGTTATTGGTATTTAACTCTCTGCGAGTAAAAACATGGTGTGCTATGTGGATGTATAGAATTGAAGTGACAAGTGATTAAAACTTTTTTTTTATGGCTGGATAGTAGTTTGTTAATTTAATTTTTGCACCCCGATTGTATCTATTGGGTCCAAAGTAGAAAGAAAAACTACTGTTCATTTAACGGCATCTGAAGAGTGAGACATTTTGAATTTCATTTCCTATCCATTGTAAATTAAAAAGCGCATTGTAATATGAGTTAAGTTTGTTTACCCCAATCTTTTTTCAAAGTGTGTAGTATGTTACACAGTGTAAAGAAAATAATGAATTACAGAAGCACTCTAGTGATGCTGTAGTGAATATATTATCGGGAAATTGACCTAAGCATTACAACGGTTCATGTATATGCTGTTTGTCCTAACACAGTGGGCCACTGCAGGGATAATTGTGTTATTAGATTAGATGGGGTTAGGCAGTCCAACATGTTTGAGTAAATTAACCTCTTGCTGTAGCTTTAAAGCTCTGCAAAGAACAGTGCAAAATATGCACTGTATAAATGTATTAATTGACCTATAATTTCTGTTTAAATCCCTTTTGATGTAAATTCAGTGTAGAAACTTGTGTTTCAGGAGTTCCAAGACACTGAAGTGTCCACTTTAGCCGATTCATCAACACCAAATAAATGTGATGGTGTAAAAACCACCACTGCATTGAAGCAGGAACCAGATTCAACAACTGAGGATTTGTCCATGAAAAAAGAAAATCCCGATTCCACATTCAAAGGTACGGTTAGGTGCTTAATCAGGTTACATGCATGATGGGCTGGACATGTTTGCGATAAGGGAACAAAACGCATATTGCTTTGAATTGTTTTGCTTTAATTCAGATTTGGAATTGTACAGTTTTCAGAGTAAACATTTTCACAGGTTGTTGGTTATGCATGCTATGTGGCTGTAATTTTCCCAATACATTAGATATTCAGGTAACCTTGCATAACATGTTTTAATGGGACCACAACAGAAAGGGAATCAAGTAGGTTGGACAGGACCTGGGTTCATATTGGGGTTTGCGGGGGGAATCCTATAACCAGGCTCCATCAACAAAGGTAAGGCAAGGGTAGCTGCTAGGTGGCCTTCACAGCCTATAGGACTGAATAGGCCGCTGGGGTTACAGATAGGCAATCCAGTCCCAAAAACCCTAGTCATGATTGACAACACTAGGTGTGGTCATGGGAGATCCAGAGGTCGCTTGTGCACAGGTTGGTGGATTCAATTTTTTGATGCATTGTACTGAAGACCACTGTGCAAGGCTGGTCCCACAAGCTCGGATTGGCGATAGAGACTGGTCCAAATAATGCGTTTGCTGGCTTGAATTGGCATTTAAGACTGACGAGTTGATGGCTTCCAGCAGGTCGAGTCATCTTTTGGGTCGATCCAATGCTTCTGTTGGGTTGAGTCGGCCCAAAGGATGTGGCGAGTCGGGTGCTTCCATTGCAGCAAGCTAGCAGTCGAGTTGTAGTGGCGATGCATTTCTCTGGGTCGAGCCTGTGTTTAGACAGCACGATGAAGCAGGTAAGCAGTATGAAGTTCTTAGAATGCCAAAAGCAGCACTGCGGGTCCTGTGGCAGCTCTTGGACGAGCATGGTCAACTCCCCTTGGTGGTGTATTGCTTTGGCAAACTGTATTCTACAGCATTGGATCTTTCATAAACTAATTTGCTTTGAATATATCTCGTCACCAAGCTCGAAATCCTAGTTTACAGACTTGCACAGTTCCATGTTAAACAAAGCAATATACGGGGGGGGCGCTCAAGAGCCCGACCAAGATGGCTGCAGGCCCGTGAAGCTCTCTGGCACCCTCAGACATCTGTACGCTATCCTGACGACTTTGTGGCTGTTTTTACACCCTGGTGTGGTGTGCCAGCGCTAATCATCTTCGTGCCCCTCAAGAGCATCGGATGGTGTCCAATTTCGGCGGCGCGGCTCCTGTTTCCTAGCCGGAGGCCCCTGTGCGGAGTGGAGATGGGGCGGTCCTGGTACGCCACAGAGAGGTCCTGTGTGCTGCCCTGCTCGGACGTGGAGGAGGCGCGGTGCCTGGCCCCCTGCTTGTGGACTGTTGCTGCGGGCTCCGGTGGGCTGCCCCGAGCGCGCAGACACCGCAGCGCTGGGAATACTGCGGCCGCCTAAGGTTTGCGGTGACGGCCGCTTGGCTGTGAGTACCCCGGAGGAGAGCAGGCTTGGCGGGGGAGCCTGCCTGCTGCAGAGGGGGTGTGGTGAAGCCGGGCTGCTGTGGGGGCCTGCCCCTGGTGGCCTTTGTCGAGGAGGTTGCTGCAGTGAGGCGTTGGGGTCCCTGCTGCCGACGTTGGCCGGCGCGTGGGGTGTTGCGGCCGCTGCTCCCAACCTAACGGATCCCTCATCTGCGCTTCTGGATATTAAGGTCATGCTTGTGCAATTACAGTCTGGGATACAGTCTCTTGATGGAAAGCTGGACACGCTGACCTGCAAGGTGGACCACATGCAGGTCCGTTTGGACAAGCATGGAGAACGGTTGGATGAGGTGGAGGACGTTGCAAGCTCGATGTCTGGAGCAATGGCTGGGTTGCAGAAAGCTCTGAAGGTGCTTAGGGAGAAGCAGGAGGATTTTGAATCATGTTTGAGATGGCATAACGTCAGGTTTGCGGGCCTGGCGGAGTCAGTGGATCAGAGGGACATGGAGAGCTTGGTTGAAGGCTTTCTGAAGGAGGTGTTGGGCCCGGAGGGGTTCTCCCAATATGTGTCGTGGAAAGGGCTGGTTCCGGGAGACCCTCCAAGGCTGTTGATAGCTCGCCTGTTGAACTACCGTGACAGGGATACCGTGCTTCGGAAGGCAAGGGAAAAAGGCACTGTCACTTACAAAGGGGATGTCATTGGGTTTTTCCCTGACTTTTTGGATAAGGTGCAAGCTACCCAGAAGACTTTTCTGGATGTGAAGAAACGGTTAAGGGACAGAAATATGAAATATGCCATGTTATACCCGGCCCGGCTCCGAGTGGAGCATAAGGGCAAGTCACTCTTTTTTTAGACTCCTGGGGAAGCGGCATCCTTTTTAGACATGCTGCCTGAAGAACCTAGACAGTGAAGTGATCCTTTGTTCTGATGAGGGGGCAGGAGTATGTTTTGGTCTTGGATCACTGATGCTGGCAGGATATTCAGAGTTGGTTTTTTAAGGTGGAAGTCAGGAGCTTTATAATAGGGTGCTGGGGGGCCTGGCTGGTAGCTTCCCCCAGCGCGAAAGCTGGTTGACATGTGAGTTGTTGCATTGTTGGTGGGTTGGGATGTCTGGCACAAATGGGGGGTGGATAGGGGATTTGGGGGGGGCAGGGGGCTGGATAGACACCAACAAGTTGGGGGGTTGTCAGTAGAGTAGTGGGGGTGTGAGGGGGGAGTTGTTGGAGGGGAAAAAAGGGGGGTCTAATGGCACGAGGCATACATTTCTTTGGCAGGTCGGTTGCTGCATGCATAGCAGGGTTTACGAAGTTTAATAATGGCGACACTTAAGCTTTTAACCTGGAATGTGCGGGGACTTAATAGCCTTCCGAAATGCCGGAAGGTGCTGCAATACCTGCAGCGTCATCAGGTGGAGGTGGCCTTCCTTCAGGAGACCCACCTGACGGCGGAGTCGGAGGCCAAGTTTGGTAAATGCTGGGGGTGCCACAGATATTTTTCTTCATATTCTTCCTTTTCCAAGGGGTGCGGGGGGTGTGTGTTGGTGCACAGGTCTGTGGGCTTCCGTCTGACTAAGGTGATGAAGGATCTGGAGGGTAGGGTAGTTATAGTCCAGGGAGTTATACAGGGGAGACTATACACATTTATCTGCTATTACGGCCCCAATCAGGACACATCTGAATCGCTGGAGTGGGTTGAGCGGCATTTGGCAGGCATGCCTTTGGAGGAGATACTGTGGGTGGGGGATTTTAACGCGGTGCTGGACCCTGCTCGGGACCGGACCGGGCGCCACCCGTGCTTGGACAGCAGGTGCTCTGTTAAACTCCGGGCCATGCAGGAGATGTGGCGACTGTCGGATATGTGGAGGGTGCGGAACCCGGAGGGGTATCAATATACGCCTTATTCTGCCCCACAACTGAGCAGCACACCTGGATTACTTCTTGGTGTCATAGTCTTTTGGGGCAGGTGTCTGAA